>NC_045429.1:45009658-45663486 GCF_902635505.1 Sarcophilus harrisii | reverse complement strand
ACAATCTACCTCTCAGTATATCTGGGGGCTGTACATACACAACTATGAATGCCACTGAATGTTAAGATATTTCCCATTTCAAAAGAAAGGGCAGATCTTCTATATATGACCTAGAGGAGATTGCACCTAGATTAGTTCTGGAAGGGATCTGGATATGTGGATGGACAGAACCATCGGTTCCCTACTTCTATATCTTTCAAGCAACACTATAAACTGCAAGGAGTGTTACAGAGAATCATCAACTGTGAGAAAGTATTGTTCTGGCAACACAGATTTTACTTTATTTAGTTTAAAGCATTGAAATCCCCATCTGAATTTTACTCATTGATTCATAATCATTTTAGATATTATCAATAGAAATCATTTGCATTTGGGAGGATGGCATTGATATTATATGTGATCCCAGTTTTTATTCTGGGGAATTCAAAGGAGGAGGGCTACATGTGCTCAATAAAATGCTGTTCTTTCTTATAAATAACAAGGAGGTGAAAACACAATGAATTTAGAACCTAATTAAAAATGAGGGCTTGTCATTTTGAAGCCAGCTGTTAGCTACTGTATTGTTGTTTAATTTGGCAAATAAAGCATGGTTAACAAACATGGTTAAGAGGGAATTAAAACCCAATGCAGGTGAGGAGATAATAAGGAAGCACTGAGCTGCTTTCAAGGAGTTAAGGTCTCCCCACTGGGAAGAATCCTATCCCATGATAAAGGTAGAGTTTGCAGATGTAACTGTAGAACCCTTGGCAGTGATATGTGAAAATCACAGGGATTCAGAGAGATGATAGAAGACTAGAAACAATGTTTTCACTTTCAAAAAGGGGAGGTAAAGAAGATGTAAGAAACAACAGACTAACACATTTTTAAAAAAAAAAAAATCAACATTACAAGAACACACTTAACTTAAGAGAAGTTAATTTATAATTAAGAAGTATTTATTAAGTGCCCAATTACACGCATTTCCCTCCAGACTTCCTCAATTCTCCCAGCCTTTATCTACAGTACTAAAATAACTTCTTTAGACTGGAAGATACCATCATTGCATTCAAACATTGCAAGTATGTACACATACAGAGAGTCTCATACACACAGAGGTCTCTTCTTCTGATTGTCTAATTCCTATAAAAACCTCCATTTTAAGAAGGGCATGTCAGGGGGCAGCTAGGTGGTCCAGGGGATAGAATACCAGCCCTAAACTCAGTAGGATCCAAGTTCAAAACTGGTCTCAGACATTTAACACATCCTAGCTGTGTGACCCTGGGCAAGTCACTTAACCCCAATTGCCTCAGGAAAAAAAGAAGAAAAAGAAAGGCATGTCAGACAATTATTCCTTCATTCCTCTCCAAACTGAACTCTTCACTGATTTTGACTATTTCAACAAAGCTTGTGCTCCATGTACATTCTCTCCTCTTCACCCTTTCCAGCTTCTAGTTATGTAATATTTCCCCTCAACATATTAGCTCCTCAAAGTCTTTTGGGACCTGGAACATATTAACAACTTAAAAATACTTGTCTTGACTTGTTTTGATTTGCAAGATACTGAAGTAAGTTCTATGGATATCAAAATAAAAATTATCATTAAAAATAATAGTTCCTTTCCTTAGGGAGTTTATGTTCCACTGGTATCTACTTCCAGGTAAATGGAGAAATAAAAAGAGTAATTTCTTGGAGCAAAATACCTTGTCGGTAACCTTAACAACTACCAAATGAGAAGAGATAGCATCTAAAAGACAATACTTTTTGAGATGAGCTTTGAACGAAGACAGGGTTTCTAAGAAGTATTCATGAAAAAAGAGAGCATATACATGGGAGATTGTATATGTAAAAGCATGAAGGCAGGAGAGGAAATAGTCCGTATTGTGAAAAGCAAGTTTATATTCAGTTTAGCATTCTCAAGGGAAAATAATGTGAAAAAAGTCTGGAAAGATAGTTCAGAGTCAGAGTGTTATAATTTTTGACACTAGGTCTCCCTGTTTCATCCAGCTTGATAATAGAAGGTCACTAACTGACCTCATCCCAAAAATGATTAGGACTGGTGCTTAAACATGCTCGATTTTTGACAATAACTAGTTGAATCCTCTTTAGGTAAATAAATGACCCTGTGCTCCTGGGGGCTCACCATATTGATGGTAAACTCAGTGGGGATGCTTTATCCATCTTTAGCCCATTGAATTTCACAATTCCCTAATTCAAACTATTCACTGACAGCCTTGTAAATAGCAAAAATTACAAATATATATTGCCATACCTGGCCTGAAGTTAGATATAATAGAAGAGTCACCCATGATTTATTCAAGAGTTAAAGAGCTTCTAAGCTACTTGAACAAGAATCAAATGGCCAAAAGCTGTGCTTTAGTAATATCACTTTGAAAACTATTTTTGGAATAGGGGGAGACTAGAAGCAGAAAGTGAAAACAAGAGGTGAAAGATGAAGAACTAAAGATTCTTCCAAGGCTGTAAATCTTGGGAGAAAGAAAGATAAAATGCCCATCAATAGAAAGATTTAAATGAGAAATAAGGCAGGCTACATAAGCAAAAAAGCATGATATAATATAATGTTAAAGTAAGTAACCTGTATGACACGGATCCTGAAAATGTTATTGGAAATTTAAATTGCATTAATAATAATATAGTAGGAACAATTCTGCCTGAACCACATTTGAAACATTGTTGTTGCTGTTGTTGTTGTTTTGCGTGTCAGATTTTAAAAGAGATATTAACAAACAAGAATGTATCCAGAAAGAGGATAATGTTTCTGGAAAGTATGATGATTTACAAAGGATTGTTGATGGATTTGGAGCTATTTAGCCTGGATAAAATAAAATAGAGGTGAGGAGAATGCCAGTGTTCTTAAAGTCTAGAACATAAGTTCTTATGAGATGGCTAGGAGACACAGTCGATAAGAGTGCTGAGCCTAGAGTTGAAAAAACCTGGGAAAGTCACTTAACTGCCTCAATTGCTTTAATGAAAATAATATCAATTCAAGGAGGGGGAGAAGGATTTATGTTGATCTGAAGGACAATCTTAACCTTGTATATGGAATTGGTGAGAGAGAGGTGAGTCTGGTCATTGTGGAATGATAAGGAGAAGGAAAAGGTGGAAGGGATGAGAGGGAAGGGAAAGAGTATTTCCTGAAGAGAGGGAAAGAATATTTATTATTCACCTATAATGTGCTAGCTCTGTGCTAAGGCTTAACAAATAGCTCATTTGATCAAGAAAAACAGTGAAGGAAAAAAAAACCTGGAATTTAATCAAACATTAATTGCTAAAGAAAGATGCTGAAATCTTGAATCAACCATCTAGTAGCTGCTGTTCTTACAACCTTAAAATAACTGATTCCATCTCTGTTAGAGAACTTGGTATATATCCATTAAACTAATTAACTCCCAAACCTAGTAATTAACTGACCCATGAAGGCATAGGCCATTGAATAAATGAACTTTTCAAGATAAAAATCTCATTGATTTATCCTGAGCAATTCCATCATTTTGAAGTGCACCCATATCTTGAATTTTGCATGAAGTTATACGAATTATACAATTAGGCAATATGCATTTAGCTACAAGTCAACAGACTGCAGATTGGGCTGCCAATTAGGGCCGCCTGTTGACTACCACTTAAGTGAAATATGATGTGGAGGGGAAAAGATGATCTCATCAAGTCTGCATCAGACTTTGGGCTAACAGGTTCAAGTCTATATCCAATGGGCAATTAAACCACAGAAAACTAGACAAGGTATACCTGGGTCATTGACCTCTGTGGCAAGCAGCAGTGTGTATATTCACTTCTCAGCTGACAGGAAACACAGTGATTTACAAAGCTTTGGGAGGGATGTGTGTGTGTGTGTGTGTGTGTGTGTGTGTGTGTGTGTGTGTGTCTGCACTCAGGCTCTCTTTCGTGATTCCCAGAAAAGAATGCCTAGGTGAAGCTACAGACATACACCTCTGTATTCATATGCTTAGTGGAATAATGTGGTGATAAAGCAGGTTAGAGAGAGGGTTAATTCTTCAAGTCACACTTTAAATAACTATCTGACGATGCAATAATCTCTGGAGTGTCCAAAATATTTTCTCATTCTTTAATGGAAAGAATATAAAAGTCACCCAGAAAAGAGAACTGGCTAATTTCTGATATACAACCTGCCTAGTGCTTCTTTCAATGTTGTTTTTTAGGGAAAGTTTGGATCTGATAGAAAACTATCAAAGGCTTAATTAAGGTCTATTGGTATACGTTGGCAGAGGCAGGTGTCATAGGAGATGGAATATTGAACTTGTTATGAAGAAGATCCAGATTTAAATCCCATTATTGGCATTTGCTAGTTGTGTCATTCTGGACAAGTTTCTTCTTTATTATAGTAGGGAGAGAATTTACTCTGGAGTCAAAGAATAAAAATTAAAATACCATTTTTATTGCTTTTTAGCTATGTATTCTTGGCTTAATCAATAGAAACTGTAGTTTCCTTATCTCTAAAATAGCAAAAGAGCAGACTCATTTCCTATATAATAGTATGGAGATGTCCATCAAGGTCCCTTAAGATTCTAGTCTACAAGACTATGTTAAATTAAATTTTCTTCTTGTTTTTGTTTCTTTATAAATCTAAGCAAGCCAATTAATTACTTAAAAGTTCAGTGTTCTCTTTTGTAAAATGATCAAATAATAATACCCATCTACCAAGGTCATTCTAAGGAATATGTGAGCAAATGTATATAAAGTACTTTACAAACCTTAAATCACTATGTTGATGTGAAATATTATTATAGAAAGAACATCTGTTCATTTATCCATTAACTGGGAATAATAAAATTTTCTACCTTCAAAGGATGAGCATGAAACTCAAATGTAAGCACTGTACTTACCTATCTTTTGTCCTTATTAGTATAGTGATGCAAGCAAGTGAACTGCAAACCTTGGATAATCCATTCAAAATGAATTTAGTTTCTGCTGTTGTTCATGCATTTTATTCATGTTATTATTCTTCATTAGTCTTCATTACTATTTCAGTCATTATTCTTCATACCCCCAATTTGGAGTTTTGTTGGTAAAAATGACTAGAGGGGGTGATCATTTCCTTCTCCAGCTCCTTTTACAATTAAGGAACTAAGACAGAGTTAAGTGACTAACTTAGGCTCACACAGGTAGAACCTGAGGCCACATAAAAACTCAGGAAGATGAGGCTTCCTGCATCCAGACTCAGCACTCTATCCATAGTTCCACCTTGATGCCCTTTAGAAATTTAGTTACACACTAATTCAGGACTCCTGATGGACAGGATACAATCATTGGGAAGATATTTGCTTCTTAATGTCATCCCATGTGGCATAGATGAAAATAGTGACTCTATCTACTTGAGTCCAGGACAGTGCTTGAAGTTGCTTTTTTCCTCCAGCTGGAATCTTAATTCAGTAGTTGGGTGGTTCAGTGGAGAAAGTACATAAATTGAAAGAGTCATGAAAACCTGAGTTGGAATACTATCTTAGAAAATTACTATCTGGATTATCATGAGTTAGTATTTTATTGTCTTTCAGCCTTAAATTCTGCATCTGTAAAATTTATAATGATAGTACTTACCTCAAAGGGCTCCTGTGAGGTCCAATGAGATGATACAAAGGATTTTGCAAACCCTAAAATGTTAAATAAACACTCACTATTAATGTTATCATCTTACAGCAAATGATGCATGAAAGATTATTTGGTTAAAAGAATGCTATTTAAATGGGAAATACCTCATGGCTTCATTAGCATAGGATTCCAAGTAGCTGGTTTGGAGAGAGCACAGTTAATCACCTTGGCACCATTTTTTTTTTCTGAAGCAATTGAGATTAAATGACTTGTCCAGTTGGGAAGTATTAAGTGTCTGAGGTCTGATTTGAACTAGGGTCCTCCTGATTTCACGGCTAGTGTTCTAACCATAATGCAATCTACTGCACTTATGGTACCACTTTAAAAGATTAGAGATCGATGCCTAAATAGAATTATTTAGATAATTGTGCAATTGTCACTCACAAAATTATCTAATTGTCTTTTATGATTTTGGCCTCATCTCTTTTTAAAAACAACATTTTATTATAGTTTTTAATATTCGCCTACATAAAACCTTTTGTTCCAAAATTTTCTCCCTCTCCTCCTCTTTCCCCCACTCCCCAACACAGCAAGCAATTCAATATAGATTTAACATGTTCAGTTCTTCTAAATAAATTTCTATATTCATCATGCTTCACAGGAAAAAAAAAAAGCAGATCAAAAAAAAGAAAAAAGAAAACAAAGATGAAAATATTGTGCTTTGATCCGCATTCAGTCTTCCATAGTTCTCTCTCTGGATATGGATGCACTTTTCATCACAAGTCTATTAGAATTGCTTTGAATCACCTCATTGTTAAAAATAAAAAGCCAGGCTCATCACAATTGATCATGACATAATCTAGTTGTTACTGTGTTCAGTGGCTCTATTTCACTTAATCATTAATTAAAGCATCAGTTCGTATAACTTTTTCCAGGCTTTTCTGAATTATCCTGGTCATCATTTCTTATAGAACAGGTATATTACAATATATATTAACATATCATTACTTAGCCATTCCCAGCTGATGAGCATCCACTCAATGTCTAGTTCAAAAAGGACTGTTACAATTTTGCACATGTGTTTTTTTCCATCTTCTATGACTCAGTAGAAACACTGCAGTTTTATAGCCTTTTGGGTATAGTTCTAAATTTTTCTCTAGAATGGTTGAATCATTGTACAACTCCACCAACAATGCATTAGTGTACAAGTTTTCCCATATCCCCTCCAAAATTTATCATTATCTTTTCCTCTCATATTAACCAATATAAGAGGTATAAAGTAGTACTTCAGAGTTGTCTTAATTTGCATGTCTCTAATCAACAGTGATTTAAAGCATTATTTCTTTGTGACTAGAAGTGCTTTTAATTTCCCCACTTAAAAATTGTCTATTCATATCCTTTGACCATTATCAATTGGGAAATGGCTTGTTTTCTTATAAATTTGAGTCAATTCTCTCTATATTTTTATAAATGATGGCTTCTTATCTTTTAATTTTTTTTTTACCACCTGGAGTCAGGTGAAGAATGGAGTTATTAGAGTCTGAAGAAACATGGATTTGGATCCTACCTCTGAGGTTTAGCATCACAGATTTAGAAGAGAAATCTAAGAATACTGCTAATCTAACACTTCGAAATGGAAATGAGGAACAGAAGAAATTTAAAAAGGAAATTCTAACCTAAAGAAATCACAGGAGATAAAAAGTTAAAATTCAGACCAAGGTCTTCTGATATAGATAGATAGAAAGATAGATATTTCCTCTTGTTCTCTTACTATGTCTATCATTAGTCACTTTACATCTCTATCACTTTATGTATCTGAAAAATGGGAATAATAATATCTGAAAAACTTGAGAATGTCTTGTTTATAAGAATCAATGTACCTAGTACGTTACTGGGTATAGAGTAGGCATTTAATAATTGGTGACATGAATATAATCCTAAACTTATAGTCAAGAAGATCTAAATATGCATCTAGTTTTAGATTTGTTAGCCACATAACACTGGACAACTCACTCTACATCTGTCTGCCTCAATCTCCTCAACTATAAAATGGGGATAATAATAATACTTACCTATTAGATTGGCTTTAAAGATCAATTGAGATGACACTTATAAAAGATTTAGCACAGAGCCTAGCACATAATAGGTGCTTTATAAATGCTTGTTCCCAGTCCTTACATTTCATTGATAATTTACAGATTAAATACTTGAAAATTTAAATAAAGACCAAATATTGTACATGGAAAATCATATATCCATTGATCATCATGATCAACAAACATTTATTTAACACCTTGTGCTAAGCACTGACAGAGGAAAGGCAAAAAAAAAAAACAAAACAGTTCTAGCTTTTAGTGAGATTGCCTTATATTGAAGGGAATAATATGAAAAGAGACAAGTAACACTAAAACTTATATAAGTAAAAACAAGATAAAATTTGGGTTCAGGGGTGAGGAGAAAGTAACTAATAAGTGGGATGATAAAGTGGTGCTTTGGCTGAATTTTAACTAGGGATTCCACAAAAGAGGAGAAAGGAGTGCATCAGATCAGGGCTTCTGAAATTTTTTTTCACTCATGACTGCTTTTCACCTGAAATGTTCATGTGATCCTGGGTATATAAGTATATAAAATTGGCATATAAACCAAGCATTTACTAATTATAAATCATAATTTTGTAATCCCCACAGTCAGTTATGCAATATCATATAATGTTTTGCTACCTGGAGCCACCGGACAGTGGATGCTGGAAGTCCAACCCAGACCTGCAGAATGGATCTCCTTATGTGAGAGGATGATACAAGGAGACTGAAAGGTTGTTGCATTGTCTGCCCTCTCTCCTCTTCCCTCTATCTCCAATTTATCTCATTCCCAGTCTACAACACCTGTGTCAGCAAAGTCTGCCTTGCAACTCCTTCAGATGTTATGATTCACAGCTGTGGAGGGTCTCGGAGAATTGATCTGTTCCTTAACAATATAAGGTCGCTAAACACAATTTAAGAAGCTGGGTAGGAGCAGTCTGTGTAGAGTCAGGAACTAGGAGATGATATAGCTATGTGAAGAACAGAGAGGTCACTTTATCTGTAAGAGAAATATTTGAAGGAGATTCATGTGTGACAGTATTAGAAAGGCAAGTGGGAATCAGTTATCAGTTTCAAGGGCTTTAAATGTCAGATGTATATTAAGTTTTCTGGACAATAGGAGTTTTTTTTTAGTAGTAATCAGATTATATATATATATATATATAACTGAGCTTTTAGCTAGATGACTTTGACAACTATGCGGTGAAAAGGATAGAGAAGAGAGGACCTTGTGGTAAAGTGGCCTAGTAGGTATCTTTTGTAATCATCCAAGTAAGAGGAAGTGATGTCCTGAACCAAAATTGTGGCAATGTGAATAGAGAGAAAGGAAAAGAAGGGAGATATTGTGGAGACAAAATCATTAAAATTGGCAAATGATTGTCGATGTGACACTAAGGACAGGGAGGAATTGAGTATAATGTGAAAGTTGTTAAGTGGAGTGAACCAACAGTAATAGGGGCATTTGAAAGAGGGATGGGTTGGAAGGAATAAATAAAGATTTCAGTTTCAAATGTATGATGTTTGAAATGCTTACAGTTCATCCAACTGTAAATATCCAATAAACCATTAGTGATGGCAGAAAAGAGGTAAGAAGGACACTGCTATTGGATAGATGGTTCTGGAAGATATCTGCATAAATAGAATCCTTGAGAACTGCTAAGAAAACCAAGAAAAAGGATGAAGAGAAAAAAGGAGGTCAGTAAGGTAGCCTACTTGATAGATTATCCTCTCTCTACCATTTACTAAATTGTGATTATCTTTTTTCTTTAATAATAGCTTTTGATTTTCCAAATATATACAAATATAGTTTTCAGCATTCACGCTTGCCGAAATTTGTGTTAGAAAATTTTTCTCCCCCTTTTCTCTTCTGTCCTCCCTAAATAGCAAGTAATCCAATATGTGTCAAATATGTTCAATTCTTCTATACATATTTCTACAATTATCATGTTATACAAGAAAAATCAGATCAAAAAGGGAAAAAATGAGAAAGACAACAAAAAGCAAGCAAACAACAAGAAAAAGGTGAAAGTACTATGCTGTGATCCACATTTTGGTCCCCATAGTTTTTTCTCTGGGTGCAGATGGCTCTCTCCATAACAAGTCTGTTTGAATTATCCTGAATCACCTTGCTGTTGAGAGAGCCAAGTCCATCAAAATTGATCATCTTATAAATTTGTTGATGTTGTGCACAATGTTCTCTTGGTTCTACTCCTGTCGCTCAGAATAAGTTCATGTAAGTCTCACCAGGCCTCTCTAAAACCATCCTGCTCCTCGTTTCTTACAGAACAATAATATTTCACAACTTATTCAGCCATTCTCCAACTGACGGGCATCCACTTAGTTTCCAGCTCCTGGCCACTACAAAAAGGGATACTACAAACATTTTTTGTATATGTAGATCCTTTTGGGATACAGGCCCAGTAGAGACACTGTTGCATCAAAGGGTATGCGCAGTTTGATAGCCTTTTGAGCATAGTTCCATAGTCCTCTCCAGAATGGTTGGATCAGTTCAAAGCTCTACCAGTTATGTATTAGTGTTCCAGTTTTCCTATATTCCCTCCAAGATTTATCATTATCTTTTCCTGTCATCTTAACCAAACTGAAAGGTGTGTAGTGGTACCTCAGAATTGTCTTAATTTTCATTTCTCTGATCAGTAGTGATTTAAGGCATTTTTCATATGACTAGAAATGGTTTTAATTTATTCATCTGAAAATTGTTTGTATCTTTTGACCACTTATCAATTGGAGGATGGCTTGTATTATTATAAATTTGAGTTTATTCTCCATATATTTTAAAAATGAGGGCTTTATCAGAGGGCTTATTGGATGTAAAAAATTTTTATCCAGTTTACTGGTTTTTTTCTAATCATGTCTGTCCTGGTTTTGTTTGTATCAAAACTTTTTAACTTAAAAAATCAAAATTATCCACTTTGGATTTTGAAATATACTTCCCAGGACCTCTATTCTGGGATCTGCTAAATATCCTGTGATCTCCCAGGCCTTTTTATTTGTGCCTTTATAAATGTTGACCTTGCCCTCTGAGACATTTCCTTTCCTGGCTAAAGTGTTCTAATTTTTACAAGCAGATTAGTCTGTGTGTCACAAGGCAGTGAACAAAGGAAAAACACAGATCCATAATGATTCTTGTTCCCTAAGAGGGGACTGAAATTAACTACTCATTTCACTACACAGTAGGGACTCAATAAATACTTGTTAAATAAATGAAGGAATGTTTAGTCAACCCCGTGTTTAAAAGAATGGGAAGTGAGGAGTGCTGGATTTATACTTAGAAAACTTAGGTTTGATTCCTGGTTCTGGACATTACTAGCCATGTGAACATGGGCAAGCCACTCAGCCTCTCAAGGACTCAGTGTCCTTATCTGTAAAATGAAAATGATTTTTCAGGTATATTCCATCTCTGATTGTCTACTGCCATCTATGATTCCTGCTGTAATAGACTCACCATAGAGTTGGGATTTGGAACTTACCTTATTCATGCTTTAGCTTTGTATTTATTGATATCTATATTTAGTTTGACATGGCTACATGGTGCCATGATCTGGAGTCAGGAAGTTTGAATCTTCTTGAATCCAAATGTGGACTCGGATACTATGTATGTGACTATGGGCAAGGTATTTAACCCTCTTTGCCTCAATTTTTTCATTTACAAAATGAGCTAAAGAAGGAAAGGGCAAAGCACTGCAGTATCTTTGCCAAGAAAATCCCAAACAGAATCTTGAAGAGTCAGACAGGAATTAAAAAGGAACGAACTACAAAATATTCAGTTTGTTTAAATTATGTGTATATATGCATATATATGCATATATTTGTCTCCCCATTTAAACATCATAACACTGAGGAAAGGGGATATTTCATTTTTTATCCTTATAAGATGATGGGCTCAGAAAGTACCAGGTCTAAAGTTTGAACCGACTCCTAGTCTCCCATTCCTGGAATGCACTTCCTCATTACTTGTGCTTTTTGGAATCTCGAATTCAAGCAAAATCTTACGTACAAAACCCTCATGAACTTCCTAGTGGCCAAAGTTTATCTCAATTTTCAATTATCTTGTTTATTCTATGTATACAAGAGAAAGCATGGTATTGGAAGTAGGAAGACAAGAGGAAAATCCCTGCCCTTGGCACACAATAGCTAAAGAGAAATTCAACTACTCTGTAAAAGTAATTTATATTCCCAGGGCTCTCAGTAATTCAGTAAGACTATAAATTGAAGAGTAAGTGCCAACCTTTATTTGGTAGATGAATTTTCCTTGTCCCCAAATTCTCTAAGCAAATGACATTATAGGTCATATTCCTATTCTTTCCTCCCCACATATGGTCAATTTTTCCCCATATAATGTACATTATCTTCTTAAGTACATTTGCAGCTAGAAAGAAGAATTTTTTTGAGCAAAATGAACTCATTGCACTTTTTTTTTTAGTAATCCCAACATCTAGCATAGGGTATAAAACATAAGTGACATTTAATAAAATGATAGTTAATAGACATATAAGTACTTAACACTGCTTACTGATTTATAGACAGTATATCCTTATTGATGATTGTGTTGTTTGTGAAATTTGGTAGTTTTAGTCATGGTTGACTCTTCATAACCCAATTTTCTGGGTTTTTTAGCAAAGATGCTGGAATATCTTACCATTTTCTTCTCAAGCTCATTTTTTATAGATGAAAAACTGAGGCAAAGAAGGTTAAGTGACTTGTCCAAGGTTACATAAATACTAAGTGTCTAGTAAATGTCTGAGGCCATATTTGAACTCATGAAAATGAGTCCTTAATCCAAGTCCAGTGTTCTATTCACTGTGCCATCTGGCTGATGATAATAGTTTCCAGTGTTTATCCAGCACTTTACAATTTGCAAATTTTATTTCAAGTATTATCTCATTTTGTCATCACAACAGCCCTTGGAAGTAGGTGCTATTATTACCCCCTTTTCACAGAAAAGGAAAGTAAAGCAAATTATATTGAGTTATTTGTCCAGGGTAACAATAAGCTTAGGAGGTAGGATTCCAATTCAGATCCATTGACTCTACAGCTAGCACTCCCCTACCTCTAAGATGTTTCTTTGGTTTGTTTGGTGTGGTGGCTAATAATATTTCAATTCTTGTCCTAATAGTTGTAATAAACTTCAACTAATAAGCCAGCCAAATTGTCGGTCATATTATTCAAAATAAGACACATTCAAAAGCATCTAATTTACTATTCTTGGTCTTGTACCAATACTTTTCCATTCTAAGGTCAGAGACTTCATTCTTCCTTTCCCATCACACAAGTTCTGGGCTACAGACTTTTTGCCTTCTGCTCACTTGGAGGAGGGCTTCTTTTTTCATCCATTTGCTTATTCATCACCAGAAGATGAATGCTAAAGTGACACTTGCTTGTGCTCTTCTAGATCAAATTCTTTCCACAGCTGTTACTTAAATTTCCTCTACAGATTTTATTAAAATACAGGAAAATGGAATCTGGGTTAAATGGGACCTAGGAGTGACCTTACGCAGAATGGAAATCAAAACCATTTCCCTGTTTTTTGTGACTGGTTTTCAACCACTGCTTAACTAGTTACATCAAGATATGCTTTTCCTGCTCCCTGCAGAACGTCTTGGTGTCAAAAATGATGAAAATAGTATAAGGGTAAAAGAATACAGAAGCTTACTTGCAGTATTTATTTATGGCTCAACACATGTTTCTCTTACTTTTGTTTTGTAAATCTTATAGATTTAAAATAAACTCCTAGTTGGGGATGAGAGGTTGTAGCACTATATCTATAAATAATGCAGCTTACAAAATGCAAATGTTTCCTATAGTCCAATGTTTCAAGATGTTTTTTTTTTTGGTTTTTTTTTTTTTTTTGCAGCTCTGTTGGGAGAAAGTGGTTTTGTACATTTCCTTTGTGATTTTTTTTATCTTGGTGAATTACTTCTAAAGAAAATATTTATAAATTGAACATCATATGTCTGATTTGCAAAAGAAATACGCTAAATACTAAGTTATAAGAAGATTGTTCAAAATATAAGAGAAGGGTATGTGTGCAAAGCTTACAATTTACTTTAGAGTTGCAACTCTTACAATATAATGGGGGTGGTAATTTAGTAACTTTTTAACAATATTCTGATCACTTTAAAATTTGGATTTAAATTTCTGTAATTTAATCACATCCATACAGCATCTTTTACTTAAGGTCTTTGGGAGAGTTCTCAGAGAAATGCTTAATCTTGAGCTTGGATACATCAAATATCTTATAATTCACCTAGTGTAAAAGTATGCTCAAACACCCAGGCTTACAAATACTCAAAGCAACTGATTTCATCAATGTGAGGAATTCTTTTGCTTTATAGATTTCCATCCCTTGATGAAATTCCAGAGAAATCAGAGAGAATTAATGATAGTTATTCAAGAATCATGGAGGCAAAATAGTTTGCCCAATCTTATACCTGGAGTGGTTAGGTGGTATAGTAGGTAGAGCACTGGGATTGAATTTAGGAAGACTTATCGACCAAAGCAGAACTAGAGATCATTACTGATCACAAAATAGAAAATTTCGATTATACCAAACTGAAAAGTTTTTGTACAAACAAAACTAATGCAGACAAGATTAGAAGGGAAGCAATAAACTGGGAAAATATTTTTACAGTCAAAGGTTCTGATAAAGGCCTCATTTCCAAAATATATAGAGAATTAACTCTAATTTATAAAAAATCAAGCCATTCTCCAATTGAAAAATGGTCAAAGGATATGAACAGACAATTCTCAGATGAAGAAATTGAAACTATTTCTAGTCATATGAAAAGATGCTCCAAGTCATTATTAATCAGAGAAATGCAAATTAAGACAACTCTAAGATACCACTACACACCTGTCAGATTGGCTAAGATGACAGGAAAAAATAATGATAATTGTTGGAGGGGATGTGGGAAAACTGGGACATTGATTCATTGTTGGTGGAGTTGTGAACGAATCCAACCATTTTGGAGAGTAGTTTGGAACTATGCTCAAAAAGTTATCAAACTGTGCATACCCTTTGATCCAGCAGTGTTACTACTGGGATTATATCCCAAAGAGATTATAAAGAAGGGAAAGGGACCTGTATGTGCACGAATGTTTGTGGCAGCCCTTTTTGTAGTGGCTAGAAACTGGAAACTGAATGGATGTCCATCAGTTGGAGAATGGCTGAATAAATTGTGGTATATGAAAATTATGGAATATTACTGTTCTGTAAGAAATGACCAACAGGATGATTTCAGAAAGGCCTGGAGAGACTTACGAACTGATGCTAATGAAATGAGCAGGACCAGGAGATCATTATATACTTCAACAACAATACTAGATGATGACCAGTCCTGATGGATCAGGCCATCCTCAGCAACGAGATCAACCAAATCATTTCTAATGGAGCAGTAATGAACTGAACTAACTATACCCAGAAAAAGAACTCTGGGAGATGACTAAAAACCATTACATTGAATTCCCAGTCCCTATATTTATGCATACCTGCATCTTTGATTTCCTTCACAAGCTAATTGTACAATAATTCAGAGTCTGATTCTTTTTGTACAGCAAAATAATGTTTTGGTCATGTATACTTATTGTGTATCTAAGTTATATTTTAATATATTTAACATCTACTGGTCATCCTGCCATTTAGGGGAGGGGGTGGGGGGGGGGTAAGAGGTGAAAATTGGAACAAGAGGTTTGGCAATTGTTAATGCTGTAAAGTTACCCATGTATATATCCTGTAAATTAAAGGCTATTAAAAAAAAAAAAAAAGACTTATCTTCATAAATTTGAATCCAGCCTCAGATACGTACAGATACGTACGTGTGTTACTCTGGAAAAATCACTTAACTCTGTTCACCTCAGTTTCCTCATCTGTAAAATGAACTGGAGAAGAAAATGGCAAACTACTCTAGTATCTTTGCCAAGAAAACCCCAAATGGAGCAACAAAGATTTGGATGCTTTATAGCTAGGGAGAGTTAGGGATAGATTTGAATCCAGGCCATCCTTATGCCAAAAATAGCACTCTATTAAATGTACCAAGCTGGCAATTTCCTCCAAACAGCCTGAACTGGCAGGGAAGCACATAAATGGGCTTGGGTTCAGATGAATTTCTAATGATTTCTATGTGTGTCTGAGAATTTAAACTTCCACAGGAAAGGCATGGAAAGGAGAGGAGACAAGCAGGAGGAAGAGAGAGAAGGGGAATTAAACAGAAGAGAGACAGGACAGGGGACAACAGGAGATGGCATAAAAGAAGACAAAAATATATGGATTCTGAGAAGATGGTGGAGTAGAACAGTAAATTTCAAGCTCTCCAGATTTCCCCCACAAACAGAACAAATTAGTTCCTCAGGGTTAACACAGACAAGAAGACTTATAAGAAGCTGGGTGTCTGAGTCCAGGTAGACTGAAGAAACCTTGGCTCATGGGGAATTGCAGGGCCAGCTGTGGAGCTAGAAGGAGCCAGTACACCAGGAATGCTGCTGGATGCTGGCACTTGCAGAAGGTGGACTTCTTGGTTTGGGCTTCCAGGTTAAGGTGAGAGCTGAAATAAAGCTAGGGGGAACATCCCCTATACAGCTCTTTTTTTTTAAAGAACCAGCAAAAAAGAAAGAAGACAACTATAGAAACTTACTATGGAAACAGGGAAGACCAAGTTCTATCTTCACAGGAGATTATTGAAGTTAAAAAAAAAAAAAGCTTCTTCTAACCCAAAGAATAATGTAAAATGTCTCCCTTCCCAGAGAGAATTTATAATACTCAAAAAAATTAAAAATCAAATGAGAGACAGTGAGAAAAAACTTTAAAAAAATAAAAACAAAAGCCATCCAAGAAAAATAGGATTATGTAAAATAAAGTTATCCAACTAAAAAAGGGAATTCAGAGCCCAAAAGACAAAAATAACTCTTTGAAAATTAGAATTGGGCAAGGGGAAGATGGTGAAACGAACCAAGAAATACAAAACAGATTATAAAGAATGAAAAAAATATGAAACATAAGAAAAATGACAGATCTGGAGAATAGCTCAAGAGAAAGAATATAAAAATAATTGGACTACCTGAAAACTGTGATTTAAAAAAAAGAACCTTGACACAATAATGCAAAAAATAACCCAAGAAAATTGTCCTGGAGTGATAGAACATGAGGGGAAATTAGAAAAAGGAAAATCTACCAATCACCACCTCAAAAAGATCCTTTGTGGAAAACATATAGGAATATTATTGCCAAATTTTGAAACCCCTAGATCAAAGAGAAAATTTTGCAAGAAACAAAACAAAACAAAACAAACAAACAAAAAAATTCAAATATGCTGGAGCTACAGTGTAGCTGAATAGAACTTAGCACTAACTTTAAAAAAAAAAAGCCAGGGGTCCTGGAATCACATATATTTACAATCAAAAGAAGTAGGCCTGCAGCCAAAAATATCATATCCAGCAAAACTACCCATAATACTAAATGAGAAAAAATGGACATTCAATGAATTTACAGATTCTCAAGACTTTCTATCAATCAAACCCAAACTTGATTTTAAAAAATTAACATAGAAAAGCCAACATCAAAGATCATTTTCCAGGAACTTGACATGTATAAACTGTTTCTATTTTTTGCATGTAACTGTATACCATATGTTTAAGATTGCCAACTGTAATAGGGTAGCTCGTAAGAAAGACTGACGCAGAATTAAGGTAAAAATAGTAGTTACATTTTACAAGTGATGTACAGAAGAAGAATAGACACAGAGGCAATAGAGAAGAAAGGGGGGCTCATAGTTCTGAAAATCTGCTCACCTCAGGAATGGAATAGGCAGCACTACATAAGTACCATGAAGGGCATGGCATCTTGCAAAATCTACAAAGAAATTAGAGAGAAATGGGGGAGGAATCAAAAGGTGGGGAAAGAATAAAAGGGAGACATTCATGGGAGGGATGTTAAGTAATAGCAAGGTAAGTTAAGGAATAAATATAAAGAGTTAGCAGGGATAGGAGAGATATGTGTATGAAAGAGAGGCATGTGTGTGTGTGTGTGTGTATACATACATACATACAGACATGTAACCTTGCTTAACTATAGCCTGCTTGAAGAAGAGGGAATGAAATTGGGGTGGGGAAGAAAAGAAAAAAGAGAAGACATGAAGAGAGGAATAAGAGGATGAATGGAAGGAAGAAGAATACTGGACTTGGATGGACAATTACAATAGGTTACTCATGAGAGCCCTAAGATAGACCAAAGTTGGATTAGAGAAAACTTATTGTAAACAATGATATTTCTTATGTGAGTAAAATTTGATGAAGAGTTAATGTAAGTTAGACAATTCATAGCAGAATTTTTCCAATGTGTTTGACTCTTGGTGAAAAAAGCTAGCAACAGAATTTTGTAGAATATGAAGTGTTTGCATGACCTAAAGGGGAGACCAATCAAGAGAGAATTGAAATAAGTTAAGTAAGAAGGAGAAAGAAAGAGAAATAACAAAAAACTTCAAGATGAGAAGTTTCCTGCTCTTGGCTTTTCAGGTTTATTGGAAATACTTTCTTTGTGTATATTATGAATGATACAGTTTCAAAATTCAGCTTTTGGACACGATAATTATAATTATTCTGAGGAAGAAAAATACTCATGCAATCACATTGGACTGCATTGAGTTAGAACAACTAAAATGAGTAAAGTTAAAAATAAGGACTTGATTCACAAATTGAGAATCAAAAGGAATGGATATCATGACTATCCATGGAATGCTACTTTCATTCATATAATACAAAACACAGGCAGTAGAAATATATGATGGATTTTAGAGACTGTAAACTGATAAAAGAAGGCTGTATTTCTGTAATAAGTGTCAATTATGAAACAGTAGTAGTATGAGTTGTAAAAGCAGGTGTCTTGGGGGCAGAAAACATCTGGATAAGAGAGGGAAAATTCCATCACTCATGGATGTTTCCAAATATTCTGGTGTTTGATTTTATGTAGATAAGACAGCCAGATGAGTGATGGGCTTTCTGAGATTCCATCTGGTTGTTTGACAAGCCATAGACAGCTAAGATACATCAATCCCTTTGTTTTAACTTTGCATAATTCTTTCTTAGAGATTTAATTTGCACATTCAATACATGGGTTTAATATTTTTGGTATATTTTCACTGTCTCTTGAGGATGGATCCCACATCTATAAAACAGATTTTTAGTACCAACTAAAGAAAGTTCTATTCAAATTCATTCATTCATTCACTCACTCACTATCATGTCAAAATTAAATTCCTACTAAGTATGACACAATTATATGTATATGATAAATACATAATGTCGTTAAATTAAATACTCCTTTCATTGTTATAAATTATGATTTTTCATCTTGTCTAATTTTTGTTTCTCTTTGTTAATAGACAGTCTTCCAGGCTTTTATACATTCCATGTTTAGGGCAGGATTCAAACTGTCCTCCACAAATCCAAATGTGTTTTTGAATCATAGTATAGGTTACCCCCAAGTTCTCAAAGGTTATGCCTATGAAGTGATATCTCTGACAGATTCTGCCTATCTGTAAATCTTTTCGGGAATTATGGAGTAGGGAGCAGGAAACTCTCTTCTCTTTCAATCAAGATAGTTATAGGATTAACAGAAGAAATAAAAAAAATGGTGATTAGTCCTAGGCATGTTTGAGAAGGGCAGTATCACAAAAGAAAGATAGTAGTCCTTAAGGAAGAAAGTACAAGAGGTAATGATAGGTCCTGCAGATGTAGGTAGTTTAGTGGAGGGGAAGCCCAGCATTAGAAGATATCATCATCACTGGGAAGAAGCAGCAAATTTTGCATCAGAGGCGGAGAACAATGGCAGCTTGTAGGAAAAGTAGAATTATAGTTGATCGTAGCCTGTGGCTCAGAGACTGAGTTAGGAACAGTATTCTGATGGATTTAAGATAAATTGTCTGAAAGTTGGTCTCTCTCACACTGGGTTACATGGGGATAGATGGGGGATTTTGCCCCTTTATCTGTGGGAGATATTTTGTTGTGATTAACTTTGGTATTCTGCGTTAATTTAAAGCTTTACTATTTGATTTCTGGTTCTTAGTAAAGAAAAATTTAATGGTATGAATGGGAGGGGAAAGGCAAGGAGAGTTGTAGAGTTTAAGTCATACTTTCATCACGATAATTGTCAGGTATACTAGCACACATTCCTATTTCTCTTTTTCTCTATAGACTCTGCATTTCAAAACTGCAATCCATCTGTGATTTTATTGATGTGGTATTCCCTTCAATAATACAGGTCATAATGTATATACACTTTTTAATTATCTGTGAGTCTTGTCTTTCTATAAATATATCACAAGGGATTCATAAAGCAAGCTGTGTATTCTAACAGTATTTACATATCAGTGGAATATAGAAAGAAAAAAAACATATATTGTGCCTACTATATTCCAGGTCTGTGCCAGGCACTTTACAATTACTATCCCATTTTATTCTCCCCAAAATTTCAAGAGATAGATACTATTATTATCCCCATTTTTACATTTGACAGAACTGAGGTGAAACAGAAGTTGATTAGTTTGCTCAGGGTCATCCAGTTAGCTAGTAAGTGTGTGAGGCCCAATTTGAACTGAGATTTTCATGACTCCAAGTTCATTGGAGTTCAGAACTCCACTGCAATGACTTAAGTATCATTGTTTATCATTCCTTTCTCTTACTATATACTCATCATCTTTTATACCCATATATTTCCTGAATAACAGTTTCTAAATCAGTGCCAAATATGTTTCAAGTACTCTGTTGGCAATACAAAGATAAATTAAACATTTTCTGCTTCAATGAATTAACATCCCAATATGTAATCAATTCTTTATATAGACATACACAAAATCTGTACCTTGAGTAAAAGGTGACTTTGCACAAGAAGAAACCATCTCCTAGAAACTACCGGTAGGAAGGAAAAGGGAGTACAGAGAGTAAAGGCCACCCTGCAGATGACATGGCTAAAGCTTAGTCTGTAAGGGAATCCAGGGAATTTGAAAGAGAAAGAGAAAAAGAAAAATGTTTTATTGGAAATATCTTACATCCTACAATTATGCATTTTTCCATTGCCCTTTTAGTAACATGAAATTTTCATTTTCCAGAGATTATGGCATCCATAATTTGTAGTCAGATAGCAAGACAGTGGAGGTCATTAAAACACTATGCATTCATAACATCTATTTTTGTCGTAAACATATTGTATATATAAATTACCACTAGTTTATGGGAAATTTAAAAAAATGGGAAATAAGAAGTTGCGCATTATTTAGGGAATCTTTGCGTCAGTCATGCTGTATAAATGTGATGAAATATTATTGTGCTACAAGATAGGATGGATAAATGGGTTTCAAAGGAAACCTGAGAAAACTAACATAAGCTAACAAAAGAAAAAGAACAATTTATGCAACAACAATAACATAAAGAAAAACAGCTTTGAAAGATTTAAAAACTACAATCAACAAAGATCAGTCCTAATTCCAGAGCACTGATGAGGAAGCATACTTTGATCTTTCTGAGAATTCTGATAACCTAAGAGAACAGACCAAAACATTATTTTTTTGCTATCGCCAGTGCTGGATTAGATATATTTGTTACAAGGTTTTTATTCTTCTTTTTGTACAGCAAAGAAGAAGAAGGGAAGGAAAATATATTTGATTTGGGACCTCATTCATTGTCGAATTGTATTGTCTCTATCTGACATGTGCTCTGGTGGACCTATTTGATAGGGTGTCCATCCAACAGTATGTCATATTTTGGGCAATAAGCAATTTTCATCCTTTTTTTTTTCCTTTGTGGATTATTTGGCCAAATTCTTCAAAGCATTTTTTTAGTAGAGAAAAATGCAATTTTAAAGTCTCTGCTCCAAAAAGATATCTCCCATTCCTGTTAAAATTATTTTAAATTGCTTAAAAGATATATTAACATAAAAAACTGACAAGTCTTTGATTATTATATCATGACCTACAAAACATATTATATTTTACACTTTAGATTCCTTTAGGGAAAATGCTGTCTTTTACTTCTTTTTTATACCCCACTGCTTATCATAGTGCCTGGCATATTCTAGTTGATTAAAAATATTTATTGACAATGAATAAAAAAGGGAAAAGCATGCTTTCTGAAGGAGGTTGTCATTGTTATTATAGAAAAATTGCAATATAATCATAGGAAGAAATGAAATGATAGAGAGATATAGAAGATTTCAGAGAAATGTCTATTAAAATTTATTTGTTTTTTTTTTTAAATCACGACAACATTATATACATGGCCATATTTTATCTTCTTATTCTTTCAGAGATAACCACAAGCATTCCATTTGGGTTGCACTACATTCTTGTGATGTCAGATTTCAGGGTCAGTTAGTATTTCCAATGGAGACTTCAAATTTCAAGATTTTTTTTACAATTTAGATATAACTCACATCATGTTTGCCAAGTCCTAAAAATATGCTTCAAAAATGCCTCAAATCCATTTGGCTTACTAAGATATGAAGCAGTCAAATAGCTGAGGTTCATGGGTTCTGTGTACATTATGAAAAGGAAGAATGGGGATTTGACTTCTTTTTCATTTAATTCTAAACTAATTCTAACAGCTTGATCTTGGAACACTAACACTGGGCAGGTTTTTTGTAGGTTATTATTTTCTAGTTTCAACAAACATATAAAACAAGCAGAGATATCTGTCTTTAAAAAGCTATCTGCCATTGGGGCAGATTCTCATTGTTACTCTCCAAGAGATTTTGATGAATGCACAATAGTATAGCAGGAACCAAGCAATCTATATTCAAGGAACAGAATTGATTACCCAAGGAAGATTTCTAAAAGCAGGAATGGAGATCTCCAAAAGATCTCTTGTTGAGGCACATTGCTCACTATTCACTATTTTATCTAAATATGGGCAGGCAGAACATTAAAAGAAAATTGCCTCATTAACCTTAAAAGTAGTGAGTCAAAATTGTTCACTTTTGTGTGTATGTGTGTCTGTGTGTGTATATTTGTATATGTGTGCATGCATTTATGGGCATGACATCCTATGTTTTACTTGCTCCCAATTGATCATAAATCACTTGTCCCAGAAAAAAAAGAGGAAACAATTGACATATGAACTTCTTCTTAGTTTTTTTTTGTTGTTGTTATTGTTGGGGTAATAGCTGAAGAACTATACCTGGCTTTATTAGAAATGGTCAGAGAAAGAAATACTTTCCTGAAAACACTGACTGGGAAATGTCTTTCATAAAGGAAATGTTGGCTTACAACTGGCATTCCTCAGGCTAGATGGTTACAGCCAGAAAGCTGGAAAGTGACACTCTCCATACAGATGTTCAATGTAATGCTGGAATTCAGGTTGAGATTGATTTAGACAATGAGAATAGTTTAGCGTTTTCCCCACCCCCCACTTCATCAAAAGCCTTCACCTCTGGGTCATGGAGTATTCTGGTTTAACCAGTATTACAGGTGGAAATCAGTTTTTGCTATTCGGATAGGAATCCAATGAGCCTGTTTATTAATAATAGTAATTTTTTGCCTTTAAAAATGCTCATTGTAGGAAATGATGAATTATTGAATTATTTTGACAGTTCATGTGCATGGAGAAGACCTTGTACAAAGCAAGAATGTGATATCCTTCTTGTTGTTCAAGAACTCTTTAGCAAAAGGCTTGGCCCCATGTCATTAAACAGAATTTGACCCTGACTGGTCGGGGTAGGGGTGTTGTGTGATATATTTGTGATGCATTGCCTTTTAAAAGGGTTGTCAGAGGGTAGTGTGGCTTAATAGAGAAAACATAGGAATTAGATGGAAAATTAAAAAGATACAACTCATTACTTGACATACTGTGTGACCTGGGGCAAGTTAGTTAACCTCTCTGTGTTTCAATCACTCTATCTACAAGTTTAAATAATTCCTTTCAGAGACATAAAAATATCTACTTCTCACTACTTTACAGAAGTGGAGTGGGGATTAATGAGGTAAAGTGGGTAATGCAATTTGAGCTCCTGTGTGAAAGACAGCATAACATAGCACAGCACATAAAAAATAGTATGTTCTTCTCAATAATGGTTCTTGTGACCTACATGTAAGAACTACAGAGCTGTTTGATCTTTTTTGGAATATAACTTCTAAGGGGAAAGAACTTATTTCTCATGTTCCAATCCCAAAAGGTCTAAGACTTAATTATTTCTTAATGAAGGAAGACTGGATTTTGATTTGAACATGGCAAAAAGTTCATTCATGTGACTCACACACTTGTGTCCAAAATGATTATTATCTTATTCTTTGGGAAGTTGGGTCAACTTGATAAATAATCAAAGCTAACCTTCATGAAATTAGTCACTTTCTTATGCACAGGATGAATGTTAAAAGGAAAACACCCATCACAATTTGAAATATTGGTCCTGGTTGCTGGAAAAACAATTAGCAACTTGACGAATTATGATTTTATATGTCCTAATTTCAAAATTATTTTATAATAATACATTTTACCTTTACCAGAACATTTACCACATTAAAATATTTGATGAATTGTTTCTTAGTATGCAATGCAAAGCATACACATTGTCACAAATGTCTCAATACAATTTTAAGTTTGAATATGATATTTTATTTTTAAAAACACTTTGCTTGAACCTGTGATTAAAGACAGAAATATGGATGTAAACAGAAATACAATGAGTGAACTTTTTAATTCTTTTCTGCAAGAAATATTGGCCACTATACTTCATTTAGCGGGGGCATGTCATTGTAGGTATATTATTCCCTCTACAGAAACACACTGTTGTACTCTATTACCAGAAATGATAAAAAGTTGATTGGATATTTAGGATGGCAGTCTTTGGGAAGCAGGTCACAGGTCATGCAGCTGTTTTTTCTCTAGTTAATAATGCAATAGTTTTTAAACTTCCTTTCTTAACAAACTTCATAATATATGTTCTCTGACAAGTATCATCTACTTACTCATAGTTTTGAGGCAGTAGGCAAGTTTTAACTCTTATGAAGTTCAGTTTTATCATTTTAAAAAATATTACTTGTATTGTTCTCAGAATTGTTGAGAGACAATTTGAAAACTTAAAAAGAATATGGGAATGTGAGGAATTATTATAAATTATATTTTGTGTCATTATGTAGGATTATAAGTACCATCAATGTACAAAATGGCAAAAGGTAGCAAGACGGGGAGAGTGGTCTGCAGAAAGCTTGAAATAAGAACTGCTGAGCCTGATAATCATTTTCCTTAATATGACAGTAGGCATATATAGTAGGCATTTAACAAATGTTAATCGAATGGATGAATTGAAAGAATTTAAAGATTAAAAATTGGAAGAAGTGAAATATCATTTTGAAATGGAACAGAAACATTAGCATTGCTATAGTATTCAGTTCTCATTAAGAATGACAGTAGCTGGGACATTGTTGCATTGTTGGTGGAGTTGTGAGCAAATCCAACCATTCTGGAGAGCATACTGGAATTGTGCCCAAAAAGTTATCAAACTGTGCATACCCTTTGATCCAGCAGTGCTACTACTGGGCTTATATCCCAAAGAGATACTAAAGGATAGAAAGGGACCTATATGTGCAAAAAATGTTTGTGGCAGCCCTGTTTGTAATGTCTACAAACAGGAAAATGAATGGATTCCGATCAATTGGAGAATGGTTGGATAAATTGTGGTATATGAATGTTATGGAATATTATTGTTCTGTAAGAAATGACCAGCAGAATGAATACAAAGAGGCCTGGAGAGACTTACGTGAACAGATGCTAAGTGAAATGAGCAGAACCAGGAGATCATTATACACTTCAACAACGATACTGTTTGAGGATGTATTCTGATGGAAGTGGATTTCTTTGACAAAGAGAAGATCTAACTCAGTTCCAATTGATCATTGATGGGCAAAAGCAGCTACACCCAGAGAAGAAACACTAGGAAATGAGTGTAAACTGTTTGCATTTTTGTTTTTCTTCCCAGATTATTTTTACCTTCTGAATCCAATTCTTCCTGTGCAACAAGAGAACTGTTCGGTTCTGCACACATATATTATATCTAGGATATACTATAACATATTTAACATGTATAAGACTATTTGCCATCTAGAGGAGGGGATGGAGGAAGGGAAGGGAAAAGTCAGAACAGAAGTGAGTGCAAGGGATAATGTAAAAAATTACCCAGGCATGGGTTCTATCAATAAAGAGTTATAATTAAAAAAAAAAAAAAGAATGACAGTAATACTAGTAAAAGAGTTCGATAATGTCTCAATAAACTGATGGCCTTTAGTGAAGAGGAAGAGGAAAGGATATGTAACAGGATAAAATAGAATGCCTGTGGCGTGACCAAATAGAACCCAGAGGAGATTTGCATTGAAAGTCATAGTTTCAAAATCCCAGAAGGACTGATGTTTAAGATATCTGAAGAAAGAGGCAATTATAATTGAATACAAGAAGAGAAAAGGTGACATTACTATTCCTTGTCTCACAAAAAAGTTTGAATGAAAACCAAATACTGACTCATTTCTGAAAAAAAAAACTTTAGAAAAATATTGTATGCATATATTAAAGGTATCTTTGATGAAAATATGTGAACAATACTGACCCATCTATCTATTTACTCATTTCTACAAAAAAAACTTTAGAAAATAATCTATACATTTATTAAGGGTATCACTGATAAAAAAAAAAAAGTGAGAAAAACACTAAACCATGTCTACTTACTCACTTCTAGGAAAAAAAAAACTTTACAAAATAATATATATATATATATTTATATATTAAAGTTATCTTTGATGAAAATATGTGAACAATACTGACCTGTCTATCTATTTACTCATTTCTACAAAAAAAACTTTAGAAAATAATCTATACATTTATTAAGGGTATCACTGATAAAAAAAAAAAAAGTGAGAAAAACACTAAACCATGTCTACTTACTCACTTCTAGGAAAAAAAAAACTTTACAAAATTATATTAAAGTATCTTTGATGAAAATATGTGACAATACTGACCTGTCTATCTATTTACTTTTCTACAAAAAAAACTTTAGAAAATAATCTATACATTTATTAAGGGTATCACTGATAAAAAAAAAAAAGTGAGAAAAACACTAAACCATGTCTACTTACTCACTTCTAGGAAAAAAAAACTTTACAAAATATATTATATATATATATATATATATTAAAGGTATCTTTGATGAAAATATGTGAACAATACTGACCTGTCTATCTATTTACTCATTTCTACAAAAAAAAAAAAAACTTTAGAAAATAATCTATACATTTGTTAAGGGTATTACTGATTAAAAAAAAAAAAAGTGTGAAAAATACTGAACCATGTCTACTTACTTACTTCTAGGGAAAAAAAAACTTTAGAAAATAATTTACACATTTATTATCCTTGATGAAAACATGAGAACAATATTGATGCATCTCTCTACTTACTCATTTCTGAAAAAAAACTTTAAAATATAATCCACATATATTATGTATACATATATTATATTTTACTTATATTTTAACATATTTTATATGTATTGGTCAACCTGACATCTGGGGGAGGGGACGGGGAGAAGGAGGGGAAAAATTGGAACAAAAGGTTTTGTAATTATCAATGCTGAAAAATTACCCATTCATATATCTTGTAAATAAAAAGCTATAATAAAAATAAGAAAAGAGCAAAAAAGAAAAAAGAAAATAATCCACACATTTTAAGAGTATCATTGATGAAAATATGAGAAATGAAGAAGAAATTTTTTAAAGATATTTTTCTACTGTTAATCAATTCTCTTTGGAAGAGTCATTTATACTTGGTGTCTTCACTTATGTTCCTCTCTCTCTTCTGAAAGCTTCCAGCCTCACCAAATATCTAACACTGCTCTATCTGAAAACAGCAATGATTTCCAAGATGTCAAAAGTGGTAGTTTTTTTTCCAATTTCCTTCCATCTTAACTTCTTTGCAGTATTTGATATTAATGATTACTTTCTTTTTCTGGATACTTTCTTTAAAAGTTAATAATTTAATATTTTATCCTAAAACACAGTAACTTGAGTTTATTGTACAGGGGATCTGAGAAAAAAATGATACGGTAAGATCTTAGCTTTGAAAACTCATTTGATTACATAGAGCATCTATTAGAATGGAGAGAAATTTAAGATAGTGTGACTATTTCAGAGGGGATTGAAAATAACCAAAAACAAGACATGATGAAGGCTTGAAATAGGACAGCAGGCTTTTGTGTCACCACTCTCTCCAGGTTCTCTCTCTACTTGTCCTAAAGCTCTTTCTCAATCTACTTTGTTGAATCTTCATCC
This sequence comes from Sarcophilus harrisii, assembly GCF_902635505.1. Taxonomy (NCBI): domain Eukaryota; kingdom Metazoa; phylum Chordata; class Mammalia; order Dasyuromorphia; family Dasyuridae; genus Sarcophilus; species Sarcophilus harrisii. The sequence continues at coordinate 45,635,540 of NC_045429.1, read as the reverse complement.
AGGACATGCATATTAATTTACTCAGTTTATGCTATCTTGACCTCCCTGCAGTTAATCTATTATTCACTAGGTCTGGCCTATTCTCACAAGACATTTTGTTTCTAAACTCTGTAAATTTTAAGTAATCATCCTCCATGCCTGGCACACTCACTCTTCAACCCATCTTTTGGCTTCTCTGACTCCCTTTAAGTCCCACTTAAAGTCCTCCCTTCTGCAGGAAGTCCTAACTTTTGCTTTCATTCACATATATACACACACACATACACATACACACATAATATATACATATATTTATATATGTGTAATATATACATATATATTTATATATACATATATTTTATATGCATGTTTTATGTATACACATGCATGTATGTATAGTATATACATATACACATATTACACACCTGTATATGTATATATAGATATATGTATGTATAGATGGATGTACATAAATATACATACATGTATACACACACATGTACAAATAGCATTTACACTTTCATTCCTAATTCACATTAGTCTATGAGCTTCTTGAGAGCAGCGACTACTTTTGCATATCTTTGTAACTCCAGTACTTAGCCTAGTACCTGGCACATAGTAAATGTTTGATAAATCCCTGTCGCTTGATGATTAACTGCGTGTATCCTTTAAGGTTCTATCAATCTCTCTTTTCTTTCTTCACTGTGCTGCTTGATGATTTCATCTGCTTCTGTGAGTTCAATTATTATTGCTAGACAGATGTTTCTTAGATCTATAAATTTAGCTCTAATCTTTCTGCTGAGTGATAGTCACACATCAAAAACTATTTATTATATATTTCAAACCAATAGTTGCCCAACAGGCATCTCAAACTACCATATACAAAACAGAGTCTGTGAACTTTTCCCCCAAACCCAGATCTCTTTTGAATCTCCCTATTATTGTCAAGTGGACCCACCCTTATCCCACTCCGCTATATTTTCAAGCTCAAGTCAACTCCTTTCTCTGTCACCCCACATATCCAGTCTCTTCCCCACTTTGCTAGCTTGACAACATCTCTTATATTTCCCTTTCTATGTACTCACATAGCTGCAACCACAGATCAGGCCCTCATCATCCCTTGCTTGGGCTATTTTCTATAGCATCCCAATTGGACTTTTTGCTTCAAGTTCCCCTACTTTGATACATCTTCCATGCAATCAAACTGATTTATTTTCATTTTAAAAAAGGTTTGATCTAATAATACTTCTCTTCCTCTGACTCATTAATTTGTGGTGTCTCCCTGTTACTTTAAGCTTCAAATGCAAAGTCTTTTGTTTGTTATTTTAAGGTCTGGTCCCTTTCCATGTGAGCAACTAGGCAACACCATAATGCAAAAGGTACTCAGCCTAGAATCAAAAAGATTCATCTTCCTGACTTCAAATACAGAATCACACATTTTACCTGCTATGAGCTCCTGGGCAAATCTCTAAATCTATGTGCCTCAGTTTCCTCATCTGTAAAATTAACTGGAGAAGGAAATGGTAAACCGCTCCTGTATCTTTATCCAATAACAAAACAAAACAAACAAAATGCTTAAATATCTTCACGAAAAGTTGGATATGACTAAAAAACAACTGAACAATAACTTCTCTCTTGCCATTCTTCTATTTTACTCACCTCCCTGCACCCTATAATCTGTCCCTATTGGCCTATTTTCTGTCATTCCCGCAATACTTCATCTCCAATCTCTGCTACTTTGTAGTGTTTGTTCCTTATACATGAGATATTCTTCCCATTATCTCTACTTCTTAGAAGCCTTCCACCCATTTTTATTTAGCTCACTCCAACTCCTACCTCTGGCTTACAAACCCTTCCATCTAGTCTGTAAGTACTATATATGAATCTGCTTATAAGCATGTCATCTTTTCCATTAGAATGAAAACTCCTTGAGAACATTTACTGTTTTTGTCTTTCTTCCATTACCAGTGCTTCACACGCTACAGGAACATAGTAACAGTATCCTTAATAAATGTTTGCTGACTGATCCATGAAAAATAGTTATAATACTGGTTAGCTCGCTTACCTACCTGTGTGATGGACATATATACTTTAATTTGTTTTTCTACTTCAAAGGTTTTCTAAATTATTGTTTGTTTAAAGCACATTATTATTATTTTGCTTTGAGAAATTGGATCATGCTGCGAGAGAGTCTGAAGACTCAACTAACTTCATGCAATTGCATTGACAATTGGATAGACCAGGACACCAGGAAAACTGTTGAAACAATCATGTTATAACTGTTAATCTTCATGAAAGTTAGTTTCTCTTATTTTCCATAGGTCCCTTCCAGAAATAAGTTTTATCATGTCCATCCTTATGCAAGTAATTTCTACACTCAGCACTTAGCACATTATGTGGCAATAGTACTTCATAAATCGTAATTACTTCATAAATGCTTACTGGTTAACTCACAGGAACATTTAGAACTGAAAGAGACTTTAGAAGTCATTAATCCCAGCTCTCTTGCATAATGATAAAGAGACTGAGGAGCAAAGAGATCAAGTAGTCAATTAGTGAACATTTGTCAGCTAGTGATTTTTTAAAGCAGTATTATATTCCAGGAGATGTGCTGAACACTGGGAATACAAATACAAAGTAGAAAGAAAGATAGTTCTTGGCCTAAAAAAGATTATATTCTAATAGAGGAAAAATGTAAAGAAAGCTGAAAAAGGGGGGTGGGGGAGAGAAGGGGGGAAAAGCAGGCAAGAGGAAGGTATACACCATAGTCACAGAGTAGAGAAAATGCAGAATGTAGCCTGGAGAGGAATGAAGCTCTACTGCTCTGAGCATTCTCCTTGAATGAAGGCTCGGGTAGCAGCTGTCCAATGATAGGGAGAGACCACAGGAACAGAAGGTACATTAAATGTATGAATTTCCAGGCTGAAGTGTAGTCGCAAAAGTCTAGAATAGAGTGATATGCCCAGGGTTATAAAATGAGTAATAAGCTGAATTAGAACTTATGTCCAAGTCTTACTGGTTTCAAGTCCAGTTCTTTATCTAATATGATAAATTGATTGAGTGATCACAGCTTCTTTTTAATGTACTCTGAATAAGGAAGGACACTCTGGGAAGTAATATAAAAACACTGCCAGAGTTTTGTGTCTAGCCTTCCTTTGATGACCCTAAAGGTGGAGTACTGAGTACTGATCCCTCCTGTGCATTATCCTAGTGGTTTTATTGATTCCAAGGAGTCTTACTATATTCCAAATAGTCAGAAATTTGGGGAACTGGAATGACACATGGCCAATTGAGCTGCCAATTCATTGCACACTTCCATAAACAGAAAGCAAGAGACCACCATGTGACAGTTTTTCCTTCTGAGCCCTTACAATAAATCTCATTTTACTTAATAATAGTAAGTCTTTCATGTAGTTACTTCCTTAAACTCTTAATTTAAACCAGAACAGTGATAGACTTGTCTATCCCTTGATGCAAATACACAATCCAAACAGGAAAAAAAACAAGTGAATGAAAAAAGTATATTACTCCAATTACTCATGAATTTGAATAGTAATACCTTCTCAATACATTTAATTGACCTCCTCTTCTCTCCACTCAAATAATCATTACCCTGCTGCAATTTTTTATCAGCTTGCTGTTGGACTATAGCAATAATCTGCTTGTGGGTGTCCTGACCTCAGACCTCTCACCACTCCAACCTCTTCTCTACTCAGTTGCCATTGATTTTCCTTAAGCACAGATCTATTACACTACCCCTTACACAATAAAATTTGGTCACTTCCTATTATCTCCAGGATCAAATAAAAATAACCAGCTAGGCATTTAAATTTTCAAACAATCCAGCCTCCTTCATCTTTTCAATCTTCTTATATTTACTCCCTTCCACATATTTAATTTACAATAATACTGCCCTGCTTTTTATTCCTCAAACATAAAGCTTCATAGATCTATTCCATACATTTTCCCTGGCTTCCTTCATTCCAAGGCTGCTCTCTATTCTTATCTTTGCCTTATGAATTCCCTAAGTCACTGAGTCACCTAGCTCTCTACTAACCAAACAGAGGATGAGTGATTTGCCCAAGATTGCAGAGGTAGTAAGTATTTGAGACCATATTCCTACTCAGATCTTCCTGACCAGACCTAGTGCTCTATCCACTGAGCCATCTAGCTATCTTGTATGTACTTAGTTATTTGCATTTTGTGTACTCTGTTAAAATGTGAGTCATTTGATGGGATGACTGTTGAGATCCCAGCACTTACCACCATGTCTGACACATAGTACGCTGTTGGCTAATGGATAATAATGCCATAAGGTATTAGAATTATCCTCATTTCACATATGAAGTTGAGACTCAGGATAAGTACCTTCTTTAGGATCACAGAACATAGAAGAAGCAAGAGCCAGCTTATTGGCTCTCAGTTCAGTGCTCTTTCTACTACAGCATGTTGTCTCACTAAATATAAAGGCAAGGGAGGCATAGCCAAGGCAGGTTTTACATATTTTATGAATAACGATAAAGGAGATAAATGTAGAAGTCAAACAGGCTCCAAGACTATTCAAGCCAACAGCCATGGAAAACACAGAAAGTCTTGTAGATCGTGAATGAATTAAACAAAGAAAAGACTCTGAGTCTTCCTAACTTCACTAACTTTAACAATATTCTGCATCCAAATCCACTATGGGGTCAAGTAGGGGTCTATCTATGGACTGAAGCGGGGCCAGATAGACTTAGACAAAATAAACACTCTAATTCTTAAGTGTGATGGGCAAGCCAAGCTTGGAGTCAGAATTACATTCATTCAAGTTCTGTTTTTGACAAGATATTGGTTCTGTGACCCTGAAAGAGTCACAATATTTTGGTGCCCTGGCAGAGGAGGACCTGAGTTGTACCAGTAGATGCAGTTTTCTCATCTGTAAGTTTATTAGTCCCAGAGAATCACATACACAATCCCTATAATAATAATCACTAGCCTAACATAGTGCTTCATGGTTTACAAAAGAGGGTTATCTATATTATCTCATTTGATCCACATAACAATCTGGGTGGGAAAGGGAAGTTAAGAATAGTTAGGTCATTTGCCCAGGATCCTATAACTAATGACTGAGGAAAGATTTGAATTGAGGTGTTCCTGATAACATGCTCAATGAATTACACATACACACACATTCATATACACATACACACATACTTACATGAACACAGTTTGTAGAGGACATTCCAAAAGAGTAAGTTTAAACTACTTAAACCTAACGTCTTAAATATTTCTTTGTTTTAAAGCTATTAAAGGTCAGATCATCATTGAATATTTTTGGTATACATTATATGTGTGCATACGTACATGTGTATAAACACATATGCTATACCATTATATTTTATATGCAATTTGAGGCACCACACATTGTGAATACTAATCATTTTTACATTTCGGCTTTACATTTCAATTATTCACTGGCACTTAGTTGCAACTCAATATTATCATCTTTGAGGATATAAGAAGAGGACATAGAAAGCAAGTGGAAAATGTGTGTGGTCTCTAAATGAAATTCCAAACGGAAAATGATTTTTTCCTTTGTTGTTGTTATTTTTGCCTCAGAAATATCTCATTTAGTTAAGAGAAAATTAAAGGCTAAAGAAAACATATGCACATATACAGAAAATCCTTAACTTTGATCTCTGGCAAACTGATAAACAAAATTCAGAGATCAAGGTATATACCATATTGGAAATGAGTTGAAGTAAAGAATAAAAATGAAATTAAAATTGTCTGGTGACAGAATCATGCCCAGAGGCCCCAAAATTGGAATAAAGAAAGGAAGAGGACTATAATGAGAATTACAAAGCATCAAGGACAAACTTTGCTGACTTCATTATTTATCTAAGGCTGGTCCTGCTTGAAAGTCTTTAAAACAGTTGGTACAAGTGGGAAATCATTCTGGGTCATTTGTAGTCATATAGCTTGTCCCTTCCCTCTTTTACCTTGGAATTGTGTTCAGTCATTGCAGTGAACTAGAAAGAAAGGTGATATGAAAGCCTAAATATCAAAATTATAATTCTTCCAAAGTCCTGTTACCTATGTGATCCTAAATAAATCATCTCCCTGGGTTTCAATCTCCACACCTATGTAAGATAGTTGAAATAAATCACTTCTGAAATCATTACATGTATATATATATATAAATACTCTGTGACTTGAAGTGTCAAAATATGATCTGACCAATGCCTAGAATTTACTATTAATTCTCATCCCTTCCTTGTATCAAGTCATTACAACTTGTTCCTGTTTAGTCCCTGGGTGATGTTCACCATTTTGTATTAATAATCAATGTCTCCAGAAGATCAATAGCAATTTTATTGAGAGGTAATGCCAAGATGGCAGAATATAGTCAGCAACTCACGTGAGTTCTTTCAACATCCCCCTCCAAATAACTTTAAATTAATTCCTTGAATCAAATTTTGGAACTGCAAAGCCAACAAAAGTTCAGAATGAGATTTTTTCCAGACTAAAACAACTTAGAAAGTTAACATAAGAGATCAATGACACCAGAATGGAGACCTGTCTGGAATCGACAAAGAGGCACCAGCTATGGGCCTTGGAGGGAACTGTGACAGAAGCATAAGCAGCTTTGGGAGTTCATAGCCCAGAGATAATAAGGGAGTCAGAGAACAGGTCACAAAGAGATTACAAAGGACCTATTGCTATCAGTGGGTGCAGCTGGCACTGACAACTCTATTGTTTATCCTTAGTTCTGGGTCACATTTCGGAAATGGGGGGGAGCACTTGTATTCATTCATAAGAGAGCAAGAGCCCTGGTTCCAAAAACAGAGTAGAACACTAACGCTTGTAAGCTTTGGAAAACAGGGAACCAGAAAGGAAAAAAGAGAGGAAGGAAAGAAGGAAGAAAGAAACAAGAGGAGAGATAAAAATAGCAAAAGAGAAAAGAGAAAAGAAGGGAGTGAGGAAAGGTAGAAGGAGAGAGAGAGATAGAGACTGAGAGAGACAGAGGAAGGAAAGGAAAAAGAAAGAAAGAAAGAAAGAAAGAAAGAAAGAAAGAAAGAAAGAAAGAAAGAAAGAAAGAAAGAAAGAAAGAAAGAAAGAAGGAGGGAGAGAGGGAGGAAGGAAGGAAGGAAGGAAGGAAGGAAGGAAGAGAGGGAAGGAGGAAGGAAAGAAGGAAGGAAGGGAGGAAAGAAGGAAGGAAAGAAAGAAATAAAGAGAGAAAGAAAGAGAGAGAAAAGGAGGGAGGGAGGGAGAGAGAAGGGGATGAAGGAAGCAAGGAAGTAAGCAAGGGAGGGAGGGGGGAAGGAGAGAGGGAGGAAAGAGAGAGGGAGGGAGAAAAAGGGCAAAAATAAAGAGATGAAATAACAAAGAAAGAAAAATTTCTCCCAGTTTATAAATGAGAAAACTAAGAGCAATGAAGAATAAGTTTCTTGATCAGGATCATACCACTAGGAAATGTCTGAGACTATATTTGAACCTAAATTAAGCCCTCTATATACTGTACCACCGACTCATTAGGAAAGGAGGGCTAAAAAAGGGAAAGAATAGGAGGGGAAAGAAGAGGATGGAGTATAGAAAGACAGACTAAAGTTCCAATTTTCATGCCTATCTCAAAAGTGAACTGCTTTCTGAAATATAAAAGTCAGAGTGACAATAGATAAAATAATAATTTGCAATTTAAATTAAATAGACTGTTTCTAAAACTATATGTTTCATTAGCTATACATTAACTGTCAGGCAGGCATGCTTCTTATAACATTTTTTGAATAATTTTAAGTAACCTTAATGTTTCAGAACAATGAAATTTAACTTATGTGAAAATACTCCTAAAAGCAAGCTTATAGAAAAATAAATTTTAAAAAAGCACAAATTGTAGTATAAGGATCGGTTTAAATCTTGCCTCTGATTTCTACTACTCAAGTGATCTTGGGCAAGATGATTTTCATCCCTGAGAGATAGGTTCCTCATCTGTAAAATCAGAGAGTGGAAAGAGATTTTATCTAAGGTCACTTCCATCTCTAAATTTATGATCCCTTGTCCTATAATCTTTATGCTCTGTCCAATCTTTTATACAATGAGTTTTTGTATACTAGTTTATTATATTACAAAGGACAAATACAAGTAACTATTACATGTAATACTTGAAGATATGGAATTTTAAGTTTTGTTATTGTACCACCAAATATTTCCACTAGCGCTGAAATCTTTACCATCTTTTTGGTTTTTATCAGTTAATTTAAAATTTCATCCCTTCCTTCCTTCCTTCCTTCCTCTTTCTATAGTCCCCTAAATCTCCTTTCCTATTTCTATCTCTCAGTCTCCAATTTGTGGAGGTCAAGAGAATTTCAATCTACATTTAACCAAAGTCTCTGTCTTCTTATTTGAAAAATTCTTATCTAAAGCTTCCATGCAGAACTCTGAGTGGCCAGCTCATCTGGGATCAAAATGCCTTTATACAAAAAAAAAAATCTTTTTATACAAAAAAGATTCACATTAAACTAATCAGAGAACCTTAGAACAGTGTTCATAAAAGTGCATGTGTTTATCCCTAATAAGAAATGTAATCCATTTGAGTGTGAGAAGAAAATATTAGTATGATGTAAAACAGCAAACCTTGAAATCATGAAATTATAGGTTCAAGTTCTCCTTCTGAAATATGAGAACTTTTACTTATTTAATACTTTATTCTTTATGTCTTTTGTCGAATTAAAATTTTAAGATACATATTTTGGGTTCTTCTATTATTATCTTATAAATATTGTTTTCTTGATAATTTTTTCATCATTCTCATCACTCCCTTTTTTTTCTGAAATACACAGGCTATGTGACCCTAGATGAATCCCTGAACATCTCATCAACCTAAACAACAATCTAATATTTTAAGTTACAAAGAAAATGGCAAATTTTATTGGAATTTTCCCCATTTAGGAATTTTCCATACTAATGAAATCCCACATCTAAAATCTATCCCTCTAAATATTGATTTTATCTAAAACTTATCTTATTAATTAGTACAGAGCTTGACATTGATATCCTCAATAAGTCTGTACATTAGACAATCATGCTACATATGAGACATGAGGTGTCCTGAGTGAAGAAATAGGCGTTTTGCAATAATAAAGATCTGATAGTCATATCCTAAATTCAATTTCAGCATATTATCAGTGATTAGATTTTATGCATGTCCAGTTACATAGATACATGGATTATCCTCTCTACTTTTAGTTTTAATACTCCTCAAAAATAGCTATTTCATTAAATGATTGCTAGAAAGAACCCACTGACTGAAGATAACACTAATGATGGGAGGCCAACTGAACAATGAGAAAATGACTGATCTTAAATTTCTTCTAGTATGAGTTCTTCTTCATCTACAACACAGTACAGAAATGATCTGTTCAGATTTAAATAAATAAATGAATGAATGAAAAAAATTTAAGAGCTTGCTCTGTGCTAAGCATTGGGGACATAAATAAAGACAAGAAAGCCCATTGTCTCAAGGAATTCATATTGTGAAAAGAAAAGTCAACACTTAGAGGAAATTTCACCCCCAAGCCAAATGGAAATACCCAGTGGTCCTTAGAGTGCAGTAGAAAAGCAGATGGTAATATGTCATTTTTTTCTTAATGTCATTTCCATTGATAAAATTACATCTGACAAGTTGACTTAAAATGGAAATTATCCAATATTTCTTAAAATGTGATGTTGAATACAGTATCTTTTGTGATAAACCTTATGTTTAAAATATATTGCACCTTAAAAGTCATCATGACAAGCAAGACAGTTAAAAAGAATTTGTTGCCAAAAAATGTATTTCCCCCCAAAATTCATCTATCTATATATTTATTTTTCTAACCTCTTTATAATTCTCTCAGAAGAAAAATTGAAGAGTATTTTCAAATTATTTGCTAAAAATAAAGAAAATACCTTCTTGTAAGTTTGTTATAACAGCCAATTAGCATTAAGGAAAACAGTAGTTTTAACCTAATAAAAAACTTACACAATTGGGTGAATTAAAAAAAAAAATAAACATGATATGTGGTCAGTGATGAATTTCTGCCATTTCAATGTGGGCAATCTGACATGCCCTCTTCAGCTAAGAAAGCCACAAAAATCAGTGAAATAAATATATATGTATATATATATATATATATATATATACACATATATATATGTATGTATATGTATATAGATAGATAGGAGGGGACTGTTCACATGTTTCCTCCCTCATTAGGCTGTGAGCTCCCTGAAAATGGATTTTTTGTTTTTTTGTTTTTTCTATTTTCAGTACTTAGCATAATCCTGACAAATAAGAACCTGACTGAGAAAAATATTATTATTAATAATATATTGAATAATGGTAAAAAAAAAAGTTCTTGTTTTATTAATAAATTAATTTCCAAAATGATCAATTGTACAATGTTCTGGTTCTACTCACTTCACTTAGCATCAGTTCATGTAAGTCACTCCAGGTCTCTGAAATCATCCTACAGATCATTTCTTATAGAACAATAATATATCATAACATTCATATATCATAACTTATTCAGCCATTTTCCAACTGATGGATATCCACTCGGTTTCCAGTTTCTTGCTACTACAAAAAGGGCTGCTAAAAACATTTTTGCACACATAGGTCCTTTTCTCTTTCTTATGATCTCTTTGGAACACAGGCCCAGTACAGATACTGCTGGATCAAAGGTTATGCACAGTTTGATAGCCCTTTGGGCATAGTTCCAAATTGCTCTCCCAGAATGGTTGGATTAATTCCCAACTCCCCCAACAATGTATTACTGTCTGAGCTTTCCCATTTCCCCTCCAACATTCATCAATCATTATCTTGTCCTGTCATCTTAGCCAATGTGAGAGGTATATCACTACATACAGAGTTGTCTTAAATTGCATTTCTTTGAACAATAATGATTTAGAGCATTTTATATGACTTTAAATGGTTTTAATTTCTTCATCTGAAAATTGTTTATGGCATTTGATCATTTGTCAATTGGAGAATATCTTGAATTCTTATACATTTGAGTCAATGCTCTATATATTTTAGAAAAGAGTCTTTTATCAGAATCCTCGGATGTAAAATTTTTCCCCAGTTTATTGTTTCCCTTATAATCTTATCTGCACTGATTTTGTTTATGGAAAAAAAATTTTACTTAATATAGTCAAAATTATTTATTTTTCATTCTATACTGTACTTAATTCTTAACACTGTAAGGACTCTTACAATCTATAACTCTAGAGAACGAATGATGAAACACATCTCTTACTAATGCTACTCACATCCTGACAGACAGATGAAACACTCAGAAAACATAATTAGATAAATTAGACAGATAGATAGATAGATAGATATACATAGATATAGATATAGGTAGATATTTGGATATTGCCAATGAAGAAGGTTGTTTTAATTGATCAAGAAAAAACAAAACCCATTATAATAGAAATGTGATCATACACATTGTGAGTAGGGTAGAGTGGAGAAGTAAATAAAACAGTTTGTGGCTTACTAAAACAAATAAAATATTTGAGTGAGTGAAAGAATGATCAAAGGATCATAGATTTAGAGCTGGAAGAAACGTTTTATACTTGATTTATACTGTGCTACACACAGTAAAACTTTGCCCAGTGTCCAAGTACTTAACAAAGCTCTGGAGGCAATGAACCATATGAATATTGACATTTTCATTATAAATGAGACTGGAAAAATTATGGCAGTTTCAGTTAAAATAGAATGATGGCTCGTCTTAAGATATCCTTCAAGAATCAAATGCAGAAATTGGTATAATTATTTTCATCTTATTCCCAAAGGCACCAAAGAATTAAAATTTCATTGGACACATAGACATCTTTCCTTTCTATGCTTATGATGACTATTAACAAGAGTACCACTATGAAGATGATTAGAGTTAGTAGATCAGAGAAATGCTCTAGAAGTAATTTATCTAGGTATCCTTTCCCCTCAGGAACTGAGGGCTCCAGGGTTGTAGTTATTTCTAACTCCATGATTCAACCAGCTTCTGAAGATTCTATTAATTTGTGGATTGGATCATTTTAGGTCATTTTGCCCCTTGTAGATATGTGAGAGTATTGGAATTGTAGTGAAACACCCACACCTTCAATATCACATTTAACTTTCAAATCATACTCTTAAATTCAAAAATCTAGAAAATAAAGTTACAATTATATTTTTTCTTTCATTGTCTCTTACCCCCACCCCACCCCGTAATTGAAAGGAACCATTTAATGATTTATAATCTGATATTTCCTTTTAGAGGAAGAACTATGGCTCATCTGTTTAAAATTCCTGTTCTCACTGTTCCTCTAAAAATCTGCTCTTTTTCTTTCCAATGTTGCCCTATTTGAATTACTTAAGAGCCCCAGCTGTAAGTGTTTATTAGATATTTAGGACCTGTTTTAATAATTGGCTTTTCATACCCATTCTGGAAAGAGAGGCCAATTGTTTTCTCCAGTCTACATGATTAAATTTAAGCTCTTTATATAGCATTGCTGATTTACTGCTTCCTCCTTCTCCACCTGACTTTTTGGTTCATTCACTAGGCTTTTAAGCCAGGGTGAAAGGCTAATTAATTTACCCTGCTTTTTAAATTCTACAACTTAAGAAAGTATGAATTCCTAACATAAATGTTAGTGCTTGGACATGATTACATTGTCTATTCTCATCAACTTTCCTTTGTAATATTCTATTTTTGATTAGGATTTCTGATTTTATGATTTTATGAAAAACTGAGTGTGAGAAGGCCTTGGTTCTCCTCTTTCATTGCCACTTTCTAGCCAAGTGGCCATAGGTAAGGCTTCTAAAAATTGTTTCTTCACCTGTAAAATGAGACTAATGATATTTTCACAAAACTATTATGATGAAAGTGCTTTGGGAACTATAAAGTGCCATATAAATTTGGTTTAATGTTATTATTATACTCAGACTTCTAATTTTTTTGGCATAGCAAACACCCAGAAAAGAAACTCCTTTATCAAATACAGATCAGTCCTATTCTATAATTCATATTAGAGTTGCCTAAACATTAAGAGGTTGAATATTTCTTAATGTTTAGCATTCTCTGATGTACAAACTTATGCTGGAGTCACGATTTGGACTTTTTTTTCAATTTTTACTTGTTTCTCCTTAAAATCTTCTCTTTATTTTTACAGCCCACTCTCATGGAAATCTGTTATAATGCATCAAGACAGCTGTCAGCTCTCAGAAGACTTACATTTAACCTAATCTCTAGTTAATAAGGGAGATTTTTAAAGAGGTCATCCTTTGTGTTTAAAACACTATCAAATATTCCAAACATTGAGTAAAAAACACCCACCAGAAAACAAAATCAGTATTTAAATAGAAGTTGAGTAAAGAAAATGAAATACACAATTAAGCAATGGATTATTTGTTGAATTTGGCTGAATTATGAGGGAGTCAGAATTTTGGGGAAAAACATGAATAATGATATTTCTGATAGTTAGTTTTCCTTTCATTTTGATTGAATCCTTTAATGTATATTCTCCCATATATAATAGCCTGTCAAGGGCCTTTGTGTGCGGTCCAGGAATTAGATGTAGAATATTATGCTTATTGACAAATCTGAGTTGTAAATTCAAGATTTTTTGAAGCTGTGGTCCTTCTTTTCTAGTGTGTCTTGTTCAGTCATTTTTCAGTCATGTCTGACTCTTTGTGACCCTATTTAGGGTTTTCTTAGCAAATATACTGTAGTCATTTATCATTTCCTTCTTCATTTTCCAGATGAGGAAACTAAGGTCAATAGGATTAAGTGACTTGCTCAGGATCATATAGCTAGTAAGTGTCTGACACTGTCTTTGAACACAAGACTTCTTAATGTTGTCTAGCACTCTATCCAATGCACAACCTAGCTACCCTAATGTGTCTTGAGTAGGACTAAATAGCATACATCTTCATTTGAAAAGAACCTTAAAAACATGTAGCATAACCCCTTTGTTTATAGATAAGGAAACTGAAGGCAGGGAGATTTTGTAATTTACCCAAAATCACACAATTAATATAGTAAGTCTCCTTAGTTCTTTTTTTCTGGATGCAGATAGCATTTTCTATTTGAAGTGTATTGGATTGTTTTGGATCACCGAACCACTGAGAATAACCAAGTCTTTCATTGTTGATCATCTTACATTCCTGCTGTTATTATGTACAATGTATTCCTTGTTCTGCTTGTTTTGTTCAGTATCAGTTCATGTAAATCTTTCCAGGCCTTTCTAAAATCATCTTGTTCATAGGGAAAATGAGTGTGGACCACAACATAGCATTTCCACTCTTTTTGTTATTGCTTGCTTGCATTTTTGCATTCCTTCTCAGGTTATTTTTACCTTATTTATAAATCTGATTTTTCTAGTGCAGCAACATAACTATATGAATATGTATACATATATTGCATTTAACATATACTTTAATATATTTAACATGTATTGGTCTACCTGCCATCTAGGGGTGGGGGTGGGAGGAAGGAGGGGAAAAGTTGGAACAGCAGGTTTTGCAAGGGTCAATGCTGGAAAAATTACCCATGCATATGTCTTATAAATAAAAAAGCTATAATAAAAAAATAAAATAATTGTTCATCATTTTTAATGGAACAATGACATTCCATTATCTTCATATACCACAATTTTTTCAGCCATTCTCCAATTGATGGACATCTACTCATTTTCCAATTCTTTGTTACCATAAAAAGAGTTGTTACAAACATTTTTGCACATGTGAGACCTTTTCCCTCCTTTATGATTTCCTTGGGATATAGACCCAGGGATAGCACTGCTAGGTCAAATAGTTTGCACAGTTTTATAGCCCTTTGGTCATAGTTCCATATTGCTCTCCAGAATGATTGGATCATTTAAGAACTCCACCTACAATTCATTAGTGTCCCAGTTCCCATCCCACATGGAGAAGACTCCAACGTTTATCATTATCTTTTCCTGTCATCTCAGCCAATCTGAGACATGTGAGGTGGTACATAATTTGCATTTCTCTAATAGTGATTTAGAGAATTTTTTCATATAATTATAACTGGCTTTAATTTTGTCATCTGAAAATTGTCTTCGTATCCTTTGACCATTTATCAATTGTGGAATGACTTGTATCCTTATAAATTTAACACAGTCTTTTATGTATTTTAGAAATGAGACCTTTATCAGAAATACTGGCTATAAAGATTTTTTTCCCATCTTTGTACTTCTTTTTTATTCTTGTTTCTGTTCTTTTATTGTGAAAAATCTTTTTAATTCAATGTAATCAAAGTTGTCCATTTTGCCTTTCATACTATCCTCTAGTTCTTCTTTGGTCATAAATTCCTCCCTTCTTCAAAGTTCTGATAGATAAATTATTCCTTGCTCTCCAAGTTTGTTTATGGTATCATCCTTTAAGCAGAAATCATGTACCCATTTTGATCCTATTTTGTTCTGGATGTGAGATGTAGGTCTATGCCGAGTTTCTGACATATTATCTTCCATTTTTCCTAGCAATTTTTGTCAAATAGTGAGTTCTTATTGCAGAAGCTGGAGTTTGGGGATTTATCAAATACTAGATTGCTATAGCTATTGATTATTGTGTCATGTGTGTCTAATCTGTTCCACTGATACATCTATTTCTTAGTCAGTACCAAATGGTTTTGATAACTGCTTCTTTTATAAAATATTTTTAATTTTGGTACTGCTAAGGCACTATTCTTTGTATTTTTTTCATTCATTCACTTGATATTCTTGACCTTTTGTTCTTCCAGACCAATTTTGTTATTTTTTCTAGTTCAATAAAATAAATTTTTGGCAGTTTGATTGGTATGGCACTGAGCAAGTAGGTCAATTTAGATAGAATTGTCATTTAAAATTATATTAGACCAGCGTACCCATGAGCAATTGGTATTTTGCCAATTATTTCGATCTGACTTTATTTGTGTGAGAAGTGTTTTATAATTGTGTTCATATATAGTCTTAAGCTTGTCTAGACTCCCAAGTATTTTATTTTGTCTAGTTGGTTTAAATGGAATTTCTTTTTCTATCTTTTGATAATGGGATTTGTCAGTAATATGTAGAGATGCTGATGATTTATGTAGGTTTATTTTAAATCCTGCAAGTCTGATAAATTTGTAATTGTTTTCCGGAGGTTTTTGAATGATTTTCTAGGACTCTCTAAGTACATAATCATATCATCTGTAAAGAATGATAACTTTTATTTCCTTATTGCCTATTCTACTTCCTTTTATTTTCATTTCTTTTCTTATTGCTAAACTCAACATTTCTAGTACAATGTTAATAATAGGTGATAGGTGATAATAAGCATTTTTGTTTTATCTGTGATTTTATTAGGAATGTGTCCATCTTTTCTCCATTACAAATAATGCTTGCTGTTGGTTTTAAATAGATAATGCCTATTATATTAAGGAAAGCTTCCTTTATCCCTAAGCTCTCTAGTATATTTAATAGGAATGGGTGCTGTATTTTGTCAAAAGCTTTTTCTTCATCTATTGAGATTATCATATGATTTGTTATTGTTGGTTTTTTTATTGATGTGGTTGATTATGGTAATCATTTTTTCTGCCATTGAACCACCTCTGCATTCCTGGTGTAAATCCCACTAGGTATCAGTACCATATTTGTGTCATAGAAGGAATTTGACAATATTCCTTCTTTACCTATTTTCCCAAATAGTTTACATAGTATTGGAATTAATTGTTCTTTAAATGCTTGTGGAATTCACTTAGGAATCCATTTGACCCTGATGATTTTTTCTTAGGGAATTCATTAATGACTTGTTTAATTTTTTTTTCTAAAATGGGATTATTTTAGTAATTTAGTTCCTCTTCTGTTAAACTGGGCAATTTATATTTTTGTAAATATTATCCATTTCAGTTAGATTATAAAATTTGCTTTCATATAGTTAGGCAAAATAGTTCCTAATTATTGCTTTAACTTCTTTGTAATTGGTGGTAAATTCACCATTTTCATTTTTGACACTGGTGATTTAGTTATTTTCTTTCTTTTTTCTAATCAAATTAACCAAAGTTTTATCTAAATTTTTAGTTTTTTTTCATAAAACCTACTCAATTTTATTTATTAATTCAATAGTTTTCTTAATTTTAATTTTATCAATCTCTCCCTTGAGTTTCAGAATTTCTAATTTTTATTTAATTGGCAGTTTTAAATGTGTTCTTTTTTCTATCATTTTTTTTTGTTGAATCATTTTCTTTTTCTCTAATCTTTTCATGTAGCTATTTAGATACATATAATTTCCTCTAAAAACTACTTTCACTGCATCCCACTCATTTTGATATGTTATCTCATTATTGTCAATTCTCTTGGATGAAATTATGAATTGTTTCTGTGATTTGTTTTTTTTACCCATTCATCTTTTTAAATTAGAATATTTAATTTCCAATTGCTTTTTAGTCTCTCTTTCTTTGCCCTTTTATTAAACGTAATTTTTATTGTATGATGGTCTGAAAAGGAAGCATTTACTATTTCTGCCTTTTTGTTTTTGATTGTGAGGTTTTTATTCCCTAATACATGGTCAATTTTTGTGAGGGTGCCATGTACTGCCAAAAATAGATGTATTCCTTTCTGTCCCTATTCAAATTTCTCCAGATGTCTATCATATCTAGGTTTTTATATCAAAATCACACAAAAAATAAATCTGTAAAAGATTTGAAATTTACTGGAGGTTCCCTTCCAGGGTCAGGTCTATTATAGCCATCTTGTATCCTTTTAAACAAGACACTTCCCTATACCTCTCCATGCAAGGTACACAATGCTTTCAGATTGGTCTCTATTTTCCAAGGAGCTTTCATTGAATCATTCTCCTTGGATCTGTACTAAATGACTCATGCCTTAAACCTTTTCTTCATTTCTGCACCCAGCAAAACATTTCTTCTCTGCTTCTTTCTCTGGCCCAAGCTCACCTGATAACTAATCTAACAAATTAATTCAGGCTAAATAACTAATGGTTTAAAAAGACAGATTTTTCCCTCCTACAAGGTATTTTAAGACAGAAATTTAGTCCATATGCCAAAAGGGTTATCAAACTGTGCACACCTGACTCAGCAATGTTTCTACTAAGCTTATATCTCAAAGACATCTTAAAGGAGGAAAAGGGACCCACATGTGCAAAAATGTCTGTGGCAGCCCTTTTTAAAGTGGCAAGAAACCAACTGAGTGGATGCCCATCAGTTGGAGAATGGCTGAATAAGTTATGGTATATGAATGTTATGGATTACTATTGTCCTATGAGAAACAATCAGCAGGATGATTTCAAAGAGGCCTTGGGAGACTTACATGAACTGATGCTAAATGAAATGAGCAGAACCTGGAGATCACTATACACAACAACAATAAGATTATACAATGAACAATTTTGATGAACGTGTTTCTTTTCAATAATGAAATAAGTCCGGCCAGTCCCAATGATCTTGTGATGATGAAAACCATCTATACTCAGAGAGAGGACTGTGCAAACTGAGTATAGAGTACGACATAGCATTTCTGCTCTTTTTGCTGTGGCTTGCTTGAATTTTACTTTGTTTCATTTTTTTTCCTTTTTGTTCTGATTTTTCTTGTGAAGCAAGATCATTGTATAAATATGTATGCCTAAACAAAAAAAAGTAAAGAAATTTAGTTAAAAAATATGTGATAGTGGGATTTCAGATACTGAGGTAAGATTATTGCATGGAATATTTGTAGATGATGAGACTTCACTGCTTCTGAAATAGCTATTCAAAGTGTTAGGAGATTAGGATAGAATTAATTCAGTTGCTTCTAGACAGTGTGATATTTAAAGTCCTTTCCAACCTGACCTTTCTATTCTTATATTTTAATCCCTTTCACTTAATTTATAAGCCAGTTTCCCTGGCCCTTTGGAAGTTCTTCCCACAGATATTCAATCTTCCTACTCAAAACTTTTGCAATGGTTTCCATGCCTTAAATTCCCTCCCTTTGAATTTTCACTCCTTAGCTTTGATGATTTTCTCCATACATTAGCTCACAACCTAACTTCTTTGGGGTATCTTTCCTTATTGGAATGGTTTCCCTTGGAGATTAGATCCTACTTAAGTGTATAGGTCTTCTATATACATAGTTATTTGCTGATTTACTGGACTATAATAATGTACACTTCTTGAAGTCAAGGGACCATATTTTTGGCTTTTTGTTGTATCTCTAGAGATTATCATAGCGTCTGACACATAATAGTTTCTTGATAAACACTTCTTGACTGACAAATGAATGATTGACGGACCTACTGATTTATATAGTAGAAAAGAATACTGAGATAGGAATCAAGAAACTGGAATAATTGTTCACCTTTATCTTGCTGTATAACTTTGGGACGTGACAAGTTATTATACACCTAGCTTTCAGTTCATCATTGCTTGTGGTTGTCTTAGGAAATCATTTCTCAGGCCTTATGCAGTCATGCATTCCCCACCCATGATTTAATTGAATGACTACTTCTTTCTCTTTGAACATTTAACATCTTACAAAGTTCATTTCCAGTGCCAAGTTTACCCAAGACCATTCCTAAACTACTCCCTCCAACACTTAATATTCTTTCTTTAATGAAATTCTTTTATACATATTTTGCAGTTATATTATGGAGAGACTCTTGGTTTTGAAGTCAAGAAGAAGTGAGTTTGAATTTTTCCTGAAACATCAGCTCTGTGAATCATTGACAAGTAAAGTAATCTGTCTCAAACTCAGTCTCCTCAGCAGTAAAATAGTGCTAACGAAAGCTACCTCACAGGCTTGTGAGAATCAGATGAAATATGTAGATAGGCTTTACAAATGTTAAAGTATTTTATAAATCTTAACTATTATTTTTATTTGCATATCTATTGTCTTCCCCAAACTGAGGGTGAACTCCTTAAAATCAGAGGCTATTTCATTTGTTTTCTTTCAATACTAATTGATGCATATTATGTACATAATGCATATTTAATATGTGTTTGTTGAATCATTAAATCAACAAGCATTTGTTCAATAACTACTTTGTGTCAAGCACTCTCCTTGATGCTGGGGATTCAAAGACAGAAATGGAATCATCTGTACCCATTAAAAGTTTACTTTTTATGGAATTAATTCTAGAGCAAAGTCATTCCTCTTTAAAATAGTTGATAATAGTAAAAAAAAAAAAAAAAAACCAAAACTTTCTCCCCCTTCTTAGAGTCAAAATTTACCTCTTTGTAACCTGAATCACATACACTTAGAATTCCTATCTTACAATGAATTTCAAATCAAGTGTATCTACATGTTTGAAAAATTTTCAGATTCCTTCTCTTGTCCCAGGACTCTTCCAGCTGCCAGTGCCTCCCCACAAAACATTTCCTTGGTTTTGTTGTATATATAGATGGCACGGTCAATAGAATTCTGTACTAAAGTCAGAATAGAATGAGTTCTAGTAATTGTTTTTGGTCTTTCCCTGGGGACCAAACAGAATAATTTTTATTCAGCTTTCACAGGACAGCTTTTCAAATACCTGAAAGACAGTTATCATATTTCCTTCAAGACTTTTCTTCTATAACCTCAACTTTCCCATTTCCTCCAAAGTTCTCTAAATGGAGTTATCTCAAGGCCCTTATTACCCCTGTCTCTCTCCTCTAGATTGACTCCAATTTAACAATGCCCATCTTAAAAAGTGCTGCCCAGAAATTATCATAAGAAGCAACTGAGGTGCAGAAAAGTGCTATGAAAAATGCACCATAGCTACAAGGTATCATTATATAGTCAAGGAAAATATTTCTATCTGACATGAATGTGAAAATGCTTAAGTCAAAGATTATGGAAGTGTTTGCATACATATGAGACCCTCTTACCTAACTTGAATGCTGTTGATAAAAACCTACAGAGAGTGCTCTCTGTGCTAATTGAATCATTTCATGACTATTTTAAAGGCTGCTATCAACCATCACCCTCCAGCAATGCTGTGTATGTTTTTAAAGACTAATAAGGATGAACTGGAAAAAGTGTGCTTGAACACTGAGGTTGCCATTCTCATGCTGATCTGTCATTGGCTTTCACTGAGTTCTGCTTGCTTTTCATCTTATTCAATTATCTAAAATGTGTTTATCTAAGTGTAAATGCACCTGCATGGCACAATTTGATTATTGAACATACGATAATATTGCAAATGTATAATTGCAAACATGCATATGCACAATTAAGAAATTAGCAAAAGTAAATATGATCTCATTCCTGCTAATTCGCAGTGATATCCAGCAGCACAACAGGCTAATTTGGGGGGAAGTTAATGATTCTTAAGGCCTCCCACAATGCCCATCCATAAGCATTTGTGTTTTTATTTAATTACCAAAAACCAGACATGGCACTGTGGTAAGCCAGTGGGGAAACAATTCTCTGTGGAAATTAACTGTTGGCCAATTAACTCTTTCTAAGTTTGAGAATGCAGGGAGCCCACCCCTCTCTGGGTTCCTTTTATTAAATACTACCTATTTACTCCAATTTCTGCCTATGGCTGTGCATTTAAAGTACTCCCTAATTCAGCTCCAAGCTATCTTTCTAGGTTTATACATTACCACCCCTCATGCACTCTACATTTCAGCCAATCAGTCCTACCCAATCAAATTCCATCTCTAGTCTCTCTGCCTTAGCATAATCTGTTCCTTACAACTATAATGTATTTCCTTCTCATCTCTACATTTTAGAATTCTACTTTCTTTCAATATCAGCTCAAATCATCCTTCCATATCAAGGAATTCCCAGTTCCTTCTGCTCAGTTGTTAATGCTTGCTCAAAAAAAGTTTCTTTCAATTTTTTTAATATTTAGGTAGTATAGCAGATAGAACTCTAGATTTGGAGTAAAGAAGATACAAGTTCAAATTCTGATTGAGTATTATACAAGTTGTATGACTCTGGGCAAATAGCTTACTTCTTATGACCTCAGTGTTTTAAACTTTAAAATGGGAGTTATAATAATATTACAGAGTTACTATAAGAATAAAATGAGTTAATATTCACATAGTGTTTTGCAAACTTCTAAGCATTATCCAAATGCTTAGTTTTTTGTTATTAACATTCACATTTATCTTTGTTTATATGTATGCATGTTTTTCCATAGATATAAGGAAAATTTGGATATTTTATCTTCTCACCTTTCTCTAAGTCTTAGATACTTCACTATCAGAATACTCTCAAATACTATATTTTTCCCCCTGAGGCAATTGGGATAAAGTGACTTGCCTAAAGTCACACAGTTAGGAAGTGTTAAGTGTCTGAGACCAGATTTGAACCAGTCTTCCTGACTTCAGGGCTGGTGCTCTATCTATCCACTGTACCACCTAGCTATCTTTTTAAAGAAGTCTTGTTGATTCCTTGTTTCCCCTAGAAATTGCACTCAATCAACATTAAAATTACTTTTTATTACTTTATACATAGTTTATATCTACTTACGTATGCATACCCTTTATATCTCCAGTACAATATAAAACCATTAGGACAGAGATTATTTTTTTTTATCTTTGTAGCCATAAAACTTTGCATCATCTATATAGTAGACACTGAATGAATTATGTAGAATCGAATTCTGAGAGTTCCTCTTATGCTGTAAAAGGTAGGAACAAACTAAGATTGAAAGGAGACTTCTGGGATACTTTTTGAAGGTCTTTCTAAGTAGGATATGCCAGTGACTAAAAAAATTCTTGTGGCCTCTCAATATGCAATATTCTGAGAAGAATCAACATGCCCTATGTGAATAAAAGGCAGTAAATTGAGAAAATTTTGTAAGGTCAATACAAGAACTGTCAAGTGTCTGTGTTACTTGCCAGATTCCTATCACAACACTCTTCTTTAGAGATGGGAAATCATGAACAAACTCAATTGATCCATTTGTAATGGCAATTTGATTTGAACCCAATTCTTAGTCTTTAATCCTCCAAACCTAGAGCAAATTAGATAGATAGATATATAAGATATATATATTATAAAGGAACTTGAAATTCCTACATGAACTGATGTGAAAATTATAAACAGGTTCCCAGCTAAAAGATCAGGGAAGGGGACCTAGGACATGACACTTCAATTGTGCTTCCTTCCTGTGTCAAGAACCAGTCTTTTCTCAATCTTAGTCTTTGTGATTAAATCAGCAGTTATATTGTATTTGCTTGGTAAAAGATCTTGCCAAAAGTTGTGTTTACTAGTATAGCAATTAAGTCATAAGTTTGATTGAAGATATGTCAGGATTTGTTCTATTTGCTAGGTATCCTAAAAATCTGGGTAGAAGTACAATCAGAAATATTACAAGATCAAAAATCTAAAAATAGTAGAGATAAGCCACTCACTTTACAGATGAGGAAAATGAAACAGAGGAATGTTAAATCACATTTCTAATATCACAATAGGTATTATGAATTGCAATTTAAACCCACATCTGCTAAAAGCTCTTCCCACAATACCACAGGAAGAAATTATTCACCTTAGCTGTTCATCCCAGCCCAAGTAAGAATACAATTCTCAAAGAAAATCACTCTTATAGAATAGAAAGTACTACTTTTGTCCAATTTATCTCGATAAATATCATCATCATCATCATCACTTATATAGCATTTTAATGTTTACAAATAAAGTATTTTGCATGGTTTTTCACCTGATTCTCACAATAGTCTTCTATGATAAGTGTCATTTTTATCCCCATTTTATTGAGGACAATGAATCCAAGTGAGTGATTTCCCCAGGATCATGCAGCTACTAGCTATCCAGCGCAAGATTTACTCATGCCTTCCTTACTTTACATACAGTATTCTATCTACTCCAACTCCAAAGTTGCCCCCATGTTCCTACAATGGGCATCAATTCTTACCACGATACTGATGATATGATAACTATAGATAAATATTTTGGTATCTCCATGTATGGGCAAGAATGATAGATTATGGTTAAAGAGACTATACTATGAGTCCCAGGACTGGATATGATTGGCTATATTATCTTGGCAAATCATTTAAATTCACTAAGATTAATGTTTCTCATTTGCTAAAAATGGACAAAATAGAAATTATGTTTCCCACTTCACAGGATTTTAAGGAAAATTTTGTAGATTGTTCATATGTAAAAATAAATATTATTAATATTAATAACTTTGTTTGGAGGAAAAGAAGGAATCAGCTCAAAATTCTATGGGAAGCTTTTCTCATAATAGTCAGTGCCTTGGAATTCTAGGACAATAATTCTCAAAAGAAATTGAATAAAGCCAAAAGCCACTTTCAAAAAAGAAATGACCAAGAAAACACCAGAGTACATTTGTAAAGGAAATGAGAAATCAGGTAATTAGTATAATTCATTATGAACAACTGACTCCACTAAAAGAATAAATATAATATTCAGGACTAGGGAAGTGTTAATGATGCTCCACTTTGGCCTGGTCAGACCATGTCTTCAATATGGCAATTAAATATAATTGTTATATGTTGGGAAGGACATTGATAAACTGGAGAATATTCATAGGAAGGCAACCATGCTAGTAAAGGGTTTGGAATTTAAATCACATAATGATAGGTCAAAGGTACTGAGCATATTTAGCCTAGAGAAGAGAAGACTTGCAGAAGCAGAAGACTGATAGCTGAATTCAAATATATGAAGGACTTTTATAAGAAAAAATATTGAACTCATTCAGTTTTCTTCCAGAGCAACAATGCTTGCAAGCTGTAGGGAGAAATTCTAGCTCAACATAGATGGGAGAAAAAAAAAAAACTAATAGTTAAGTAGTGTCACAGGTAGAGTGTAGGACTTAAGATCATTAAGATAAGTTCAAATACTGCCTCATATATTTAGTAGTTCTGTGATCCTTGAAAACTTCTTAACCATCCTATGCTTTAGTTTCCTCAGCTATTAAATGGGGATTAAAATGCACTGTTCTCACAGGTTGCTGTGGCTATGAAATGAGTTAACATAGAGAGACTTTTTTAAACTTTAAAATCTTATATAAATCCTACTATTAATGATGATGATGAAGATAGATAGATGATTAATATTTAGATAGATGGATGAACAGATAGAGATAAATTATGTTGATAATCTGTAGACAGAAGAAATATATAGATAAATCAATAGATAAGATTGATAGATGAGATACACATAGACACATCTATAGATAGAGCAAGATGTAAATAAATCTATAGAGAGACAGTAAGATTGCTAGATAATTTACACATATATATATATATATACCTACAAATAGAGAGAGAGAGAGAGAGAGAGAGAGAGAGAGAGAGAGAGAGAAAGAGAGAGAGATGATAGATAGGTGATAGAGAAAAAAAGTAAAATAGGCTGCTTTTGAGAGTTGTGCTTCCCCTGGTACTATAGATCTTCCAATTAGAACCCGGATTTATAATGGAGATTAACTTTCAGGAATATCCAGAGTAGGGGCTCTTCAATTTTTTTTTTCTGTAATGGACAATTCTCAGAATGTAGTGAAGCCTTAAAATCTCTTGTTGGAATATTTTTAAATATTTGAAAGAATTTTTTTAAATGTACATTAGAGTTTGATTAGAATAAGCATGTAATATTTGCCCATTCAATTTCACAAATCCTTAAACTGGACTCCTAGGAGGTTGATAGATTCCAGATTAAAAATTCAGGGGTAGATGAATCCAGAGATCCCTTTCAATAGATGATCTCAAAGGTCCCTTTCAATTCTGAAATTCTAAAATTTTGTATTTCAGTTTTAAAACACTGAATTCCTTTATCCCTACTTACAATTCTTGAAATCCATTGGAAAAAAAAGGCAATATACTTCATTGCCAACCTTCTAAAGTCATTTTAAAGAAACCAATAAAGAAGGAAAATTATGATAAACATTTAATGGATATTTATTATAGCTAGCATATCCTTGAAGCTGAAATTTATGGTACAGTAATTTTTAAACATGTTGTATTTAGGCTTTATGGCACATTGGGGCCACTTGTATAATCAGTGTGTACAGAATCTTTATGCCCATTTTGTAGGAGCATAATTTTACTATTTGAAATAATTATAGAGGCTTATAATTGCTGTATCTTTGTTTTCATGACAAAGCATTGGTCATTGCCATGATTCACTGGCAGCTGGGTCCTTCCAGAGGAATGTTACAGTAGCATACAATTAGAACAAAGTTCCTCAGGGAAAAGGCAATCTGTTTGTTGATGATCCCATTTAAAAGAGTGCTTCAAAAAGACAATTGTGGCAAAACCCAAGTGCTGCTTGGACTATCCAGACAATCTAGAGGAAATGTAATGCAGCCAATTCCAGGAGAATATGAGGTAGTATAGGTTATTTGGGCATTATCAAGACAGAGTCAAACTGTACCTCTAAGGAAGCAATACCACACTAGTTCCCTTTTCTGGTTGGAGAGTTAATAAAAGACAGCTGCCTTTCAGGAAATTAACTGGTTTGACCCACCCCCACTCCCAAAGATCATGTTAAAATCATGATTGCAATGTCATCAATCTTAAAGGCCCATGTAACATGATCTGAAAGAAGAAGAAAAAGAGCAAAAAAGAAAAAAAATTCAGACTCCCATTAAGCAAATATAGAGGAAACATTAAACATTAAAAAAAAAAAAAAGGACCTGGCTTTGAGGTTAGCTTCACTGCTTAATTACAATAATATGATCATAGGCAAGCACTGGCTCACTTAGAATCACGGTGTTTGACCCAAAAATTCCAGAATTTTATGGTTGGAAGAGGTCTCAGCAACCATTTAGTCCAATATATAGAACAAAAGGAATCCCTCTATAACTTGCCACAAGTAGTTAATCAACCTTTGTTAGAAATCCTCCCATGAAAGAAAACAACTACTTCCCTTTTCTGCTTTTGCATAGCTGAAATTATTAGGAAAATTTTCCTTAGATCAAACCTAAAATGCCTCCTTCTGTGATGACCGCATATTTTAAAATCAGCCAGAGTCAGGAATTCAGGTTAAGGGAAAATCTTCAATCTTTATTCTCAGTAGAGGTGAAAAAGGATCGGAGGTGAAGGAGGCATGGTGATAGCAATGTGTGCAGCTGCATCAAGAAGCCAGACAACAGTCTCTCCACCCCTCTGCCTCCACCCACCAAAATCATCATTTCCTATACAACACATCAGGACTTGAATAAAGAGTGGACAGGGGCCATTCTTTCTTCAAGCATATATATTAATAGAGTATGATCCAATTACTATTTAGCCTCACGTGCTTGGGACCTCAGTGCATCAACTCAAGCCTCAGCCCATTACATCCTTCAAAGTTTAAATTATTGCTCTTAATTCATTTAAGAAGCCAATTCAAAGTCTAATCTCCTATTCATGTGACAGTTAAAGGTGGCTATCATGTCCTCCTCCAAAATTTTTCTGTTTTGTAAGCTAAACAATGTATGTGTGCATATTTAAAACAAACAAAAAATTAATTCAATGAAGAACTCTATGGACATGTTATACCCTTGGATAAATATCAATACCAAATTGCTTCTTCAGTGCTTAAATCAGTAACCTTGTGCTGTTCAAAATTTTTCTCAATGACTTGGTGAGAGTCAGAGATGGCTTATTTATCTGAACTGCCAATGACACAAAGTTAAGAACAATAATTGTCATGTTTTATGACAGAATCATATTCCAAAAACATTTTGGCAGGTTAGGAAAATGGGCACAATCTAATGAGATGAAATTCAAGAGGGAAAATATAAAGTTTGAATGTATATTTGTTAAATCAAATGTATAATTACATAATGGAAGGGAATTGCTCATACAACAGATTACATGAAAAAAGGCTTTGGAGGATTTTAATGGATTGCAAACTTGAGAAGAATAATCTAATCTATACAGCAGCCCAAAGAGCTTAATTTATGTTTTTAATGACAGGAGAGGAGATAAAGTTTGATCTGGGATGATATTGATATAGGATACTATTGATGGAGAAACTCCTGTAACCTGGCAACTAGCCTCTTAGTAATAGTTTCAGAATTGCCAGGTCAAGTAAAGTGGAATGGATATGTGATACTCACACAACTTATTACATGGCAGGGAAAGGATTGGAATCCAGATCTTGCTATCTCTGAATTCTCCATTCTGCTCTTCTAAAACCTGAGGCCATATTCATAAAGGTATTGTGTTTAATTGTACCTATAGATAATACAAATTTCACTGGCATTGTAAACCCTTTTCAATTTGCCTACAGTCTACTTTTCTAGACTTATTTCACATTACTTTATATAATATAGTGTTCAAGCAAAACAATAACTTTGATCATCCCAACACAATATTCCTTAGCCTGACTTTATACCACTGCAAAATGATCTTCTTCATTTATCAGATGTTTCCTTTCCCATATCTTTTTTAACATCATCCCTCACTTTCTTCAAAGGACTTGTGACACTGGCTGTATAAGGACTTTCTTAATCTCCTTCATACTATCTAGTCTTCCTGTTTCCAAAAATTGCTTTTTTAAGAAAAATTTCATATGCTTCTCTTTCAATATGTTGACTTCTTCCAGTATATGGTTAAGTTCTTTGAGGTCAGGGAATTATTCTCCTTTTTTTTTCTACATAACCCCATCTTTCGTTGCAATATTTGGCATATGATAGAAGCTTAATAAATAAATACTTGTTAAATAAATGAATGATGTCCAGAATGAGCATAGTAATAGTTCATCTAAAAAAATAGTACTCTCCCCTGGACTTATGCCTTATTTTACCAGTTACTTCTGTTTAGCAGCGTATTGAATGTTTCCAAATGTTCCATTGTTTTCTCAATACATTCCAAACTGAACTCATTTTCTTCCTTTCTAAATCTACCAATTCTCCCTTTCAGGTGGCAATGAGAAATCTACAATTTGATGATTTGTTTAACACTTGTTTGTTGAAATAATGCTAATTAAGTCCAAATCATTGTTGCCCAAAAAGGTTTTTTTTGGTTCTACTCATCTGTATTAGTTGTCTTTTAAGCTCTGGAACCAATATTGTTTGTATTTGGTAAGTCAAGGGATGTGTACATATTGTCAGACTTTGCAGTTACAAAGGAGTTGCTCTTTTACCTAACAGGAAAGGATTGACAAGTTTTCAATTAGTTAAAAATTCAATTTAAGAATTATCATAATCACCACTATTATTATCATTACTATTATTAATATTGCTATTCTAGAGAACTAGAAAGATGAAGACAGAGAATTCAGTCTAACATAATGTCATAAATTGCTGAATAGAGTACCTCATAGAACAATAAGCTAAACTCAGTCTAATTTCTCGTAATCATATGGATTATGAGCCTCTGTCTCAGAAAAGATTTGTAGAGAGAAAGGCAGAAGTATGCTAATAAAAGTTTAACAGTTGACTCTCAAAGAACAACAACAACAACAAAGCACATTCCTCATTTTCTCCATCATTTTTTTAAATCATAGAATTATAAATATAGTCCTGATTTGTCACATTTGACAATTTCCAAAGATTATTCACATTGAAAATTTAATAGGCACTAAAATTGTAACCCAAAAAGATAAAAAGTAAAAGAAAAAGAAAAGGATACATTTGTACAAAAGTACCTATAGCAGCTCTTTTGTGGCAGCAAAGAAATGGAAACACAAAGAAAAGGCTACCCATCAATTAGAGAATGGATGAACAAATTGTGGTACAAGATTGTGATGGAATACTTTTGTAGTATAAAATCTATATAAACTGATGTAATGTTAAGTAAGCAGAACCAAAAGAACAGTGTGTATACTAACAGCAATCTTGAAAGAATGATCAACTATGAATGACAACTATTTACAGCAATACAATAATCAAAAATAGTTCTGAAAGGCTCATGATAAAAATTGCTATTAACTCCCAGAGAAAGAATTAATTAAGGCTAAGTGCAAATCAAAGGAAATTTTTTAAAATACTTTATTTTTCTTAGTGGGAATGTTTTATTTTGGGGGGGAAAGATCTCTTCCTTCTCAACATTTTTCATTTGTTTTGCATGTCTTCACATGAATAATCTATATAAAATTGCTTCTCTTTTCCATGAAAGGGAAAGTTAAGGAGACCATTTGGAACTCAACATTTTAAAAATGAATGTTAAAAAATGTACATGTAATTGAAAAAAATAAAATTTCAAAGTAAGTTTTTGTGCCAATACAAATCTACTTCAGCACACACCTGGAGAAAGTTGATATTTCCCTATATATCTTTAATATTTAATCCTAATACATAATTTATTTTGTGTACTTTGTTGTTTTTTAATTTTTTGCAATGATATAAAAAGATATGTTTTCAACATTCATTTTTGCGAGATTTTGAGTTCTAAATTTTTCTCTCTCTTCCTTCCCTTTCCACTCTTCAGACAGGAAGCAACTTGATATATGTTATATATGTACAAACATGTTTAACACATTTTCATATTAGTTATGTTATGAAAGAAGAATTATAGGAAATGAGGAAAAACATAAGATGGGAGAAAAAAACTTTTAAGGAAAATAGTAAGCCTAAATCTACATCAAAATTGCATAGTTTAGGGCAGTTAGGTGGCATAGGGGATAGAGCACCAGCCCTGAAGTCAGGAGAACCAGAGTTCCAACTTTGGTCTCAGGCACTTAACACTTCCTCGCTGTATAACTCTGGGCAAGTCATTTAACCCCAATTGCCTCAGGAAAAAAAAAAAAATTTTTAAAGATTTCATAGTTCCCTTTCCAGATATTAATGGCTTTTTCCATCACAAATTTTTGAAATTTTCTGGGACCACCAAATAGCTGAAAAGTACTAAGTCTATCACTGTTGATCAACATGAAATGATGCTGTTACTGTGTGCAATATTCTCCTGGTTCTGCTCACTTCACTCATCATCTAAGTATTTCCATTCTTTTTTAATCTGCCTGTTTGTCATTTATTATCGAAAATAGTATTCCATTACATTCGTGTACTACAACTTACTCAACCATTCCCCACTTGATAGGCATCCCCTCAATTTCCAATTGCCACCACAAAAAAGTCAGTGTAAATGTGTTTGAACATGTGGTCCCTTTTCCCTTTTATGATTTAGTTGGGATACAATCCTAGCAGTGGTTAAACCTAGCAGTGGTATTTCTGGATCGAAGAGTATGCAAAGTTTGGTTATCCTTTGGGTATAGTTTCAAATAACTCTCCAGAATGATTAGACCAGTTTTTCTGGTCCAATAAATAAAATTTAGGTCAGCCAATCAGTAATTAAAACATTTACTATGTCTCCATCACTGCAATAAGTATTAGGAAAACAAAAATAAGCAAAAAGAGTTGCTGTCCTGAAAAAATATATATTCTAAAGTGAAAGACAACATTTTAAAGCTTAAAAGAATAGGAGGGGAGAACCAAAAGGCAGAATCTAAGAGAAGTATAGGAGAACAGCCTAGTGAATCTCTTTTTCATTGAAACCAATGCTCATGCCCCAGTCTCTAAAATTGAATGATGTCCTTCAATATGAAATCCATTTAGCAAGCTTTGAGCTAAAATGTAGTTATTTTTACAGCTACCCTATTCTATACCCTTTTACTACACTCCCTAAATCCCTCTCTTGCTTCTAGATGCTTGGGAACTAGAATCTGAATCTGAATCTGATTCTGAATGTGAATGTGAATCTGAAATCTATGTGCTTGATTAGCAAATACCAACTTTGAAATATAGTCCTTTTTGATTACAGGATCCTAGTAATAAGAATACATTTCATAGATATAAAATTTAGAACCTCTTAGGACTTAATATGTCATGTGCATATGAACATATATCCTGGCACTATTAAAATTAACATCCATAATTTACCATTAACAACAAATTACCACTAAAACCCAGTTAATGTCATTGTATTTACAAATATACAAATCTTGTTTTCTTCAGAAAATTAGCTTTTCTTCACAAATCTTGTGCCATAAGAACACACACAGGTCTCTTCACCTCTAGAATTTCAGTTTTCTCATTATTAAAATCAGTATAGCATGTTTGATATACCTCTCTCACAGTATTGCTTTGAGGAAGATATTCTGTCGGCTATAAAGCCTGATAGAAATAAGAGTTGTTGTTATGTTTAACTTCATCATTTCCTTATACAGAAAGGATATGGCTTTCTTATAATTTCATCAAGATGATTTAGAATAATGTTTTTACTTTAGGATGTTCTGGATCTTGGATCAGGTTTCTCTTTTGGCTTCTGAGAATCCTATTCTATTTTGGTATCAATCATTTCTGTTCTCCTCCTTCTCTCAGTTGTGTATTTTTGTTGTGGATCTGATTACCCAAAGCTTTTCTTACTGGAGTAGCATGTTCCATCTTTTGAATGTCCTTCCCTGCTTCTTACATTAATTATTCTTGTTCAGTCATTTTCAATCATATCCATCTGTGACGCCATTGGGATTTTCTTGGCAGAGATACTGAGTTGGTTTATCATTTCCTTTTCCAGATTATTTGATAGATGAAGAAACTAAGACAACTGAAGTGACTTGTTCAGGGTCATCCAGTTAGTAAATGTCTGAAGTCAGATTTGCACTCAGGAAGATGATTCTTCTTGATTCTAGGTCTGGTGTTCTATCTACTGTGCCATCCATTTAATGGATACAGGATGTCTTTACTTGAGTCTTTAACAATAATGTCTAGCAAAGAATGAAAGTTTATTTCTTGAATTTTTCTAGAAGTTTGGCTGCATGGTATTTTGGAGAAATATCCTATACAAAGCTTTTCTTCCAGGGAATTTTGCTGAAAGGTCTGTGCATTTTTACCCTTTATGTGTTTTGACTCATTTTCTTAAATCACCATATGGTTATACAATGTTGGTACTGAGAATGAAGATTTATTAGGTACCAATTCTGATCTCAATTTCATGTAATCAGAAAACAGAGCAACTACAGTTCTCTGGCTATTATGAGACAAAATTAGCAGGGGATAGGTGGTCAGTAATTTTTAGGAACATATATAGGATGGAGAGGTAAGGTGGAGAGAAGTTGAATGAGGGTAAGGAGACTACATTAAACAGAAACATTGACTTTCAATCCAAAAGGGTGTAATATTCAAGTATAATGTCACTAACATTCTAATAGGAGCTTTGAAGCATCAAAACGAAAGAAAATTCCTAAGACTACATCTTTATCATGTGTATTACATAATGCCCATTTTCTCAAAAAAAAAACCAACAATAACAACAATAAGAACTACAAAAATATTATGGGGAACAGAAACTAATTTGATTGTGTAAATATTCTTTAGAGATGATTCCTATTTTGTCACATTTCCAGAGAGGCAGTCTGGTCCATTTATGTATTCTATTTTTCATTAACTTTTTGAATTTTCTGTTTCTATTTCATAACTTCAAATATTTAAATGGAAATATTTATCTTACAGAAATAATTTCTTGGAAAGAACTTTAACTGGATTTTTCAACTTTCTGTATGTGATGGAGAAACCTTTGATTCTCTTCTCAGGATAATGGTTTTAAATAAAAAAAAATTAAAAATGAGATTGCAAAGAAAAACAATTACATTGGAATAGAATTATGTAATTTTTTAAAGTTCTGGAGCAAAAATTAAGAATTCTTGATCTAGAATACAAATTAAGGTAACAGAAAAAAAAAAAAGTTCAATGACTCAGATCTACCTGAAGATGACAGGGATATAACCCAACTTTCGCAAATAGGACCTTCCAGAATTTACATATATCTATCATAGTCTTTGAGGATCCAGAGTTATTCCTTTCCAAACTGAACCATCAGAAGAGTATTTACTGTGAGGTGAAAAATAATATTATGATCTGCTCCAATACAAATATGAAACTACTTTCAAATGTTGTGAGGATATATACGTAATTTTTAAGTTAAATCACAGTATAGTTTTCAATGTACTCAACACATAGATAAATTTGTTTTGGCTTCCTCCCCTCCAAAAAAAAAATTGAGTTAAGTTGTAAAGGAAAATTTTAGCTCTGTCTACAATCACACCAAGGAGAAATAAGGCAATTTATTCTCCATCTCTAGGGGAAGAAATTGGATAGGGAAAATGGACCCCAATGAAAGAAAAAGCCCATGAAATTTCATTGATAGTACTTGGGTTTGCCTGCAATATGGGCCAGCAAATAACTATGAGATAAAGTATAGAAATAGTAGCTATCACTGGAAGGAAGCATACCCTTCTAGGAAGGACAACTGTCCCACTTGGATGTCATTCCCCTAGAAAAAATTCCTATTTGTCCTGTGCTAGCTATGGCTCTTAGGTATCCTATTTCCTCACCAGGCCACAAACTTCATGAGTAAAAAAACAGTGCCTTATTTAATTCCATCAAATAAAGTTCCCAAAAAAGACTCCTACCACAGGATGCTCTTAAGAATAGTGTAATAAACTGAGTAAATGTATTCCATAAGTAGGATTGTGTTTTCACCTATTCATTTCTACTCTCTTGCCTGACTTTTGTAGTCTTATAAATAATATTGTGTGATTATGAAATGTCCAGATAATTTTATCAGCACCTAATAACTAGTATCAATTTGCAGTAACAAAACCAAAAATGGCCCATTTAAACAAAATGTGCTTTTTAATACCTAGGTTTGTAAGTACTTTAATTTTTCAGTGGATCTATGATCTCGTTAATAAAGGTACTCATAGTCAGTGCAATTCTTGCTTATGTCTATGTAATTCTTGTTAGCTCATAAATCTAACACTATGGTGTTCTAAGTACCATTCTAGATTCCTTCTAAATCTTTTTGCACTGCTTGGATAGCAATAGAGTATGCATCCAAGATTATTCCTTGATCTCATTATTTAATATATATATATATATATATATATATACGCGTATATGAAGATATATATACACATATATGTTTATATTAATATATATAGTCTGAGAATATATCTCTAATGTCTCCACCTCCCCTGTGAATTTCCTCATATGTAAATAGGCAAAAAACATTTTTTGTTATGTGTTAAGCACAACATTAAGCTCCAAGACAATAAAGTAAATCAAAACCAGTTTCTATCCTCAAAATATTCACATTCTAATGGGGAACATAATAATCAAGGCCTTCATGGTTGAATAGATTGGGCAGAAAATACACAATAGTAAATTATCTTATTAAACTAGTATTTGGTAAACCCAAAGATCTATGGATAAGAACTTACCCTTGACAAAAAATACTGAAGAAACTGGAAAGCAGTATGGAAGAAACAAGGCATTAATGAATGTCTTATCCCATATATGAAGATAAATCTAAATTGAATAAATGATTTAGAAATAAAGGATAATATCTTAAGTGATTTAGAGGACCATAGACCTATCAATAAGGAATTAGTTTATGCCCCAAAAAGACATAAACAGAACCATAGGAAGGGAAATGGATAATTTTGATTTCATGAAAATAAAAACCTTTTACATAAATAAAACTAATAAAGTCAAATTTAGAAGGAAAATTTAG
This sequence comes from Sarcophilus harrisii, assembly GCF_902635505.1. Lineage (NCBI taxonomy): Eukaryota > Metazoa > Chordata > Mammalia > Dasyuromorphia > Dasyuridae > Sarcophilus > Sarcophilus harrisii. Next base: position 45,600,168 of record NC_045429.1, on the reverse strand, counting down.
GGGGAAAATATTCACAGCAAATTTCTCTTATAAAAGCTTCTTTTCTCCAATTTATAGAGAAAGAAGTCAAATTCTCCAATCTATTAATGGGCAAATGATATGGCTAGGTAATTTTAAGAAAATAAGAAATCAAAACATCAATATTCACAGTAAAAAGTAGTTCTAAATCACTACTGATTAGAAAAATGGAAATTAAAATAATAGATACTACCTCAGACTTATCAGCTAGGGTAGCATAACAGAAAAAGAAAATAACAAATGCTGGAGAGGATGTGGAAAGATAGGCATATCAATGCATTGTTGGTGAAATAATGAATTATTCCAATTATTCTTAAAAAAAAAACAATTTGGAACAATTCACAAAGGGCTCTAAAACCATGCATACCTTTTGGTCGGGCAACTCCACTATTAGGCCTGTACCCAAAAAACATCAAAGAAAAGGGAAAAAAAAATCTATCTGTGGAAAGATAATTATAGCATCTCTTTTTATAGTGACAAAATATTAGAAATTAAAAGTATACCTATCAGTTGGGGAATGGTTGAACAAGTTGTGGTATATGATAGTGATGAAACACTATTGTGCTACAAGAAATTCAATACTGTAATGAAGTTCAGCTGTGAAAGACATGGCTACTCTAATAAAGACAATGATCCTAAAAGACCCATGATAAAAATTGCTATCCACTTCTAAAGAGAGAACTGACAAACTCTGAATATATATTGATGCTTACTTTTTTATTTTTCTTGTTTCATTTTGTTTTTTATAACATGGATAATATGGAAATAGTTTGCATGATTTCATAAATACAATTGTATCACATTGTTAGACTTCTGAAGGAGGGAAAAGAAAAGAAAATTAGAAGTCGTTAAATGAATGCTGTTTTACATGTAATTGGGAAATATTTAATAATATAAATTAAGATATATAATATAAAAGCATATCTATGTTTGATTTTCTTCTCCTATACAACAATTCAACTCCCAATTCCAAACCTTTGTACAATTTGTCCCTCATATCTGGAATATTCTCCCTTCCCATTTCTACCTTTTAGAACTGCTAACTCCCTTTAATTCTCAGTTCATCCTCAATAATTCTTCCTGTTTTCTCCAGTTGTCAATTCCTATTTCCTCACCATATAAGACTAAGTTATATATCTCTTGTATATTTGAACCGATGGGGAATCCCTATGGCATATAAGCTTCTGGAGGGCAAGAATTTTCAAATTATTTCATATCTGCATCCTCAGTACTTCACATGATTTGATAAATCATGTTGGTTGATGGCTCACACCATCTACATGCTTTCCAAGTTCATAAGAATGTTCCAAAATGTTAATCCACAGCTTCAGTGCTGCTCCTGATTCAAAAGTTGCATTAAGGTTGTCATTTTCCCCCAAGTGATTGTTAGCGAATGAATAAATGAATATTTGGAGAAGCAATGTAGAACAATAGAAATAACAGTGGAATGAAAGAGAGAGATTCTGGGTTTTAATGCTGGTTTCTGTCAATGATTCCCTAGGTAAAGCACTTGACTACCTCTTCTTTCTCTGATAGCAGGGTGATTCAGTGGAGTCAAGAACGCCTGAGCTCCAATCCAACCTTAGATACTTTCTAGTTGTGTTATCCTTAGCAAATCATTTAACTTCTGCCTTAGTTTCCTCCATAATAAGATGGGGATCTACAAATGAGACTATTTGTAAAGTGATTGACACATTGTAAGCACTCTGTAAATGCATTTTTTTCTTCTTTGTATAGTGAATGAGGAGTTTGAATAAGATGATCTCTAAGATTCTTTCCAGTCTAAATGTATGATAATGTTAAATAGCATTCCAGAAACCTAAGTCTGACCTTTGAGGTGATAGCAGAATAAAATAAACCAGATTTCACTTCACAGAGAAAATTGCCATAGAACAGCAAATATTTGTTCTAAGTTCAAGGTGAGAGTTTAAATACATTAGATTCAGGAAATCTAGTGATGTTTACTATAAATCATCATAAATCTGCTCTCGTGTTCATTTCACATAATGGCATATCCTATTAACTTTACTGCCTTATTTTTGTAAAATGTGGTTAGTTACAGTTACTCAGGGAAACATAATTTAGAATTTTCTGATGTGTGTATTTAAAAAGCTTGTCCTTAATGTTCTATTAATATGAGGATTTTTTTTCCCTTGGTAACTCATTTCCTCAACATTAAAAAAAACCTGAAAAAAAAAAACTTTTAAGTCATAATTCAAAAGTAATGGGTTCCTTTGAATATGTGATCTGAGATTCTAATGCTGGTGAGCAAATACTTAAAAATGCATAGGTCTGTGTCTTTATTTGAATATGTACCCTATGAAATAAATGTAACTATGCACTACATTTTCTTTATCCCCAAGTTTAGGATGTGAAATTCTAAATAAATTCCAAAGCTCAGAGGGTCAGGTTGACATGAATTTCCTAAAAAAGTCACTTTAAACCCTCAAGTGGTGATGTCAGTGGAAGAGTTTGACCTAGAGGGAAACTGATAACCTCTACGCAAAGTCCTGGGCAGGCAAATGGAAGTTGGAAAAGAATAATTAGAAAATGGGAAATAGACCAATAAAATAGAAGAGGCAGTCCAGGCATCTGAATTGAGAAATGACAAGTATGGAACTAAAAATGAAGAATTTGTTGGAATCATGGAAATAAGATAGATGTAAGTGGAACAGACAGAATTCAAACATGTAGTGGATATAGTACTACATATGCAGATAAGGAGACCTGAGTTCAAATCCTATTTTAGACATTATCCGCAATGTGACAAGGCCAATTAGGAGGTACCATAGTGTATAGAGTGCCAGGTTTGGAGTCAGACAGACTTATCTTCCTGAGTTCAAATCTGGCCTCAGATACTTTCTATCTGTATGATCTTGGACAAGTCACTTAGCCTTGTTGACCTCTGTTTCCTCATCTGTAAATTGAGCTAAAAAAGGAAATGGCAAATCACCCCCAAGAAAAATAGAATCAGCCCCAGACATAATTGAAACAAGTGAACAATAACTTATGTGGTCTTGATCATATCCCTTACATTTTCTATTCCTGTCTCTGTAAAATGAGGTAGCAGGACATCTTACCCCTCTAAATCTATGACCCTATGAATGGAATGTGAGAAACAGGACCCAATCACTAGTGGAGATTCACAAGAGCTGAATAAAGCAAAAAGAGAACCAGGAAGAATCAGAAACAGGATTGCACCCAGAGGAGCTTGCCTTTATGCATGAGTAAGAGGACATTGCAAAGTATACCTTTTAAACAGAATGACTCTTGGCTTTTGTGGTTTATTCCCATCCTCCGACAAGTCCTTGAACTTCTTCTAAAGTTCTGAAGTCATGAAGAGAAAGTCCTGGTTTGCAGGGTTTGCAGCAGTGACATCTGCTCAAATCACCAGACATACTCAAAGATCTCAGGAATTAAATAGCATCTCAACCTTTTTTTCATCATCAACACCTTTGACAGTATGCCAAATCCTATAGACTTTTCAGAAAACAGTTTTACATAAGATAAAAATCTTATCTTAAGATAAGGAATTATCTTAATTCCTTATTAAGGAATTAGGAGGGAAAGCAATTATATTGAAATAAAAATGTATTTTTCCCCATCCAATTGACAGATACTCTGACATCTCTCAATGGACCACTTGGTAGTCAATGAACCTATGGTTAGACTGGACAAAGACAGATTTTTTCCACACTTTCCTGGATCCCATTCTTTATTTAAACTGAGTCCATTACCCCATTATATCAGTGAAAGACAAGTAAAGATTTAAGAAAGAGCACATACCATGAACTGCCTGAAGAGAAGTTGTGTGATTGTTGGTATAGTAGATTGTGTGTTCTGTGAAATACATAGCCATGGAGATGAAAGAAGGTGATTACATAAATCTGTTAAATAAGGTTTAAAATCCCTTTATGTAAGGAATTCTTAACTTGGTGTCTGTGACCTTCTTTAAAAAAAGTTTCATAGATCAACTTCAATATAATTGATATTCTTTGTAATGCTGTTTTATTTAATGTGCTTAAAAATATTACTTTGAGAAGGCTTTCTCAGATTGTCATCAGGAAGGTTTGGGACACCAGTAATATTAAGAAACTTTATTAAATGTGCATGTACAAATATCAGAAATGATAATTATTAATATCAGTAACAGCTAAAATCTATATAGTACATGACAGCTAGGTGGTACAATGGATAGAGCACCAGAAAGACTTATCTTTTTGAGTTCAAATCTATCCTCCAGCACTTACCATCTGCAAATTACTCAGCTCTGTTTGCCTCAGTTCATCATCTGCAAAGTAAACTGGAGAAAAAAAAGGTAAACCACTCCAGTATCTTTGCAAAAGAGGAAAAAATGACGTTCAAAAAGTTGAATATGACTGAAAAATGACTAAATAACAATAACAATAATATAATTACCACTAGGCCATCCATCACTACTCATCTTAACCTACATCGTACCATTTGGCTCTAATGATTCTATGTGGCTAATGACTTTGCACAGCTGTTCCAGACTTAAACCCAGTTTACTTGTAAGTCAAAGCATTGATTCTCTTCAAGAATGAAGGGTGAACAACCACCAAAACCATACTTAGTATATCCCAGACTCTGAACTGAATGTTTTAAAAATATTATTTCATTTTATCTGCAACAACAATCTTGGAAAGTAGTTGTAATTAATAACTCATTTTACAGTAAAAAAAAAAAGTGAGAGTAAAACAGATTAACTTGTGAAAGGTTGCAAAGCTATTAAACATGTGAGGCTGAATCTGCTGTCAGGTCAATTCCTGACTTCAAGTCCAGGATGCTGTCCACAGTAGGTCAATGACTATGATTAAATCTAAAGAATAATATAAAAGAGTGAGGTGGAAATTTTCTTCTCTATAGTTCTGTAATGTAGGAATTAACATTTTCTTTCACATCTGAGACAAATACTACCATGGTCATCTGAAATAAGTTCATGGATCATGAAATGAGAGAAGCAAAATTTGTGCAGGAGTGATATGATTCCACATGATAAAAGAGAGGCAGAATGGGAGAACAAATTTCCAAGATGTTATAGCAAATCATAGAATTCTCATGTAAAATGGCTACTCAAAGGCCATCTAATTCAACTCCTAAAATAAGAAATGACTTCCCAATAAGAAATCAAAATGCAAGCAGACAAAAACAGAGGGATTGGAAATGCTATGTAGTGGTTCATCATTTCCCAGAGTTCTTTCGCTGGGTGTAGCTGGTTCTATTCATTTTTGAAAAATCCAGAAGAGAAGACAGAAAATACAATTATGAGTACATACAAGATATTCAAAGTTAGTAAAAAGGTAGTTTTAGATGGGAACCCCTGCATAGCATAAGGGAAACCTCTTATAGAAGGTGAAACTTGAGAGATCTCAAAGGAAGTCAGTTTGCCTAACAGGCAAACTGAAGAAGCTACCACCAAGGTTAATGGAAGGTCATTGAAAAGGCATAGAGATGGGAGATGGCGAGTCATGGAACAGCAAATATGCCAATGTATTTAAATATTAGAGGACATGGAAAACAATGATTACTAAAAAAACTGGAAGAACAAAAATAATCATTAGATGAAGTTGAAATGTCTTTAAATTCCATTTGATCTTTTTGTTTGATCATGAAAGTAATAAGGGGTATTTCATAAATTTGAATTTTTAGAAAATCACTTTGGAAGCTCTATGACAGATGGATTGGAAAGGGGAGAGATTTGGGGAAGGGAGACTAACTTAAAAGGTACTTCAATATTCCAGGTCAAAGGAAATGATGGCTTAAATTAGGGTAGAGTAAACAGTATAATCAAGAAACATTTGTGGAGAAAGAAATCTTTGAAGAAAAATACAGGATGCCTTAGAGGCTCTCCTTCTTCAGGCTAAACATTGCCAGTTTCTTCATTTGGTTTCCACAGAACATCATCTCAAAGCTCTTCACAATCCTCATCATTTTCAATGGGGTTCTCTCTAGCTCATAAATTTCCTTCATAAATTGGGTTTCCTGGAGTTGAAGATAGTGCTTAAAATTTGGTTTGGCTAAGCCAGAAGAAAATGGGATTCTTTACTCCCTAGATCTGATTATGCTGATCTGATTATAGCATAATTTTAACATTAGGACTTTTTACATATCTTATTGTTGATTCAAGTTAATTTTCCATTTTATTAAAATCTCCCATTTTATTAAAATCTTTTTTTCAGAAAAAGACTATTTAGTTATGCCTCTCCCATCTTGTATTTGCAAATTTTACTTATTTAATCCATGATGATTTAGCTTTTATGCTTATAAATTTCCTTTTATTAGGTTTTCTCCAGTGTCCTAGCATGTTGACATTTTCCTAGATCCTCTCATTTAGTGTATAAATTATCACTCCAGCTTTGTGTCATTTACAAATTTAAAAAGAAAGTCATTTGAGCTTTTATCCAAGCCAATGACCAAAAAAAAATGCTGAATAGTCTATGACCAACCTAGATCCCTGGATAACTTCACAAGAGACCCTATAGCAAGAAGTAATTTTATTTATTGAAACAATAAATAATGTTAAATGTTTCCAAGCATAGACATTCAAAAAGTTCTAAAGTCACCTAAATGTTTTGCCAATCAGTTTATATAGCTCCATCTTTTCACAAGAGTGAAGGAGATACTTCCTCAATTGCTTTCTAGGTCAACATACACAATGATTATAGTAATGTAAAGAGAAAGCAGTCACCAAAAAAATTAAAAGTGAATGTTGTAGAATTGTGAAGAATAAACAAACATGTCTTGAAAAAAATATGAGAAGACAATCTCAATCTGTGCCTTTGTAGGAGTAGGACATTGCACATATTTTCAGACTATATAGAAATCTTAATTCACCATGTTGATTTATGACTCTTACTTTATCTTTAGAAATATTGTTATATGATGTCATGTTCTTAGAGTAAAAAGGAGGAGGAAAACTAGAAAAAATATAGCAATATTAATTCTTTTTTTAAAAAATCAATAAAAACTTATTTTAAAGTACAAGTAAACTATATTTATAGCATTACTGTGGTCTACAAATGTATTTTTATGAAAGAAAATTAGGTTAATCAGCCTTGCTTCTGCATTCAAAGCAGACATTTTACCTCAAAAAAAAAAAATCTATAGATATTCTACTCAAGATAAACTCTTGAGGAAGGGTAGATTTGTAAAGATTTTAAAAGTAATAGCTTCACTTTTAAGTAGCTATTATTGATGTTGTTTCCCGAAAATGGAAGCTACATGTGCACTCTAAATTCAGACTTGGAAACTAATTTGCTGGAGTTCATCTTCCCTTTTTCCAAAATCATAAGGAAGCAGTGATGCACTTTAATGGGCCACATCTCATATCTCATGTTTGCTACTCAATCTATCAGAAATTTCATTTTGTCATGGATTGCCTTGATTTTAACTATTGCTTGTATTTTTAAAGATTTTTTAGCTGTATGTGACACCCTGCTTCCACTCACCATGGACTATTCTATTGTTTTATCTGTGTTATTCATTTTCAGATCTTCAGAACCTGTTTTGTTTCATGGAGTAGAACCATACAGGAACATTGACAAAATATGTGTATTAAAGATAATATCCTGAGAGGAACTTGGAATACTTAAAGGAACTTGACAATTTCCTAGAAGAAATTCATCCTATTATCTTCCAGCCCAAACAATTTTCCCATTTTGTTGTCCTTCTCAGAGATTTTTCAACAGGAAAAAAAGTAGAGGAATGTGAAATTATAGAAACATTTGGAAGACTATAGATAATGAATTATAGGCATATGATCATGTAAAACAAATGATTTCAACTAATGTGCTCTTTTCATTGCTCATTCTGCATAGGTATAACCTAGTATTTTGATAGTCTATGATAATGGAATACAGGATCAGCAGATTCTTTTTATACCAAGGTAGAAAGGTCTTCAATACAAGCTTAGTGATAGACTTCATTTCTGTGGCACAACAATTGATCTAGATAATTTAGAAAAGGTTCATCATCAGGTTGACCACATGGTGATATATGGATTCTTTGGCTACAAAAACTCTCAAAAACAGTTATTAAGTTAAAAGGGCAGTCTAGTAGAGCAGTAAGTGATAGATTTGAAGTTACAGAATTTGACTTCAAAGCCCAGCCTCTTACTATCAGTGTGATCATGGTCATATCTTTATATCATGTTTTGTTTTGTTTTTTTTTTTAATCTGAAAAAAATAAAGGAATCAGACTAAATTCTATGTCTATAAACCTTTGAACCTATAGACAGCAACTTGCACTACACTGACTAACCTAGTAAAGCACTGAAAAATTACAAGATTAGATTTATTTACCTTTGAAATTGTCAGAACATCTTCAGTATGTGAGTCAAAGCAGAAGGATGTATCTTATTATAAAAACGTGAACATTTTACTTATGGTTGACCATCTACTGGAATCATCATGTGTTCAATAGCAGCTACAACAAGAGGATAGGTCTCATTTCATAGGCATTTAGTTACACAGAGATATTTGTACTTTTAATAAGCTCCTTAGCATTATTTCTTCTATGCAAACTAACATTATGCTTTATTCAGTATAGGACATATAGAAGTATTATTGTTAATAAAAATTTATGCTATATCTTTAGGATATGGCAACATATTGGATCCTAAAATGGTTTTTAGATAGTATGCAGGGTATGCCCTCATGGAACTTTCAGTTTTTATCTGTGAGGTCAAAACAATTAATTTATGAAAGGAACACAAATACATACATCGGTATATGTGCATGTATAAAAATTTATAAAAAGATACACATTACATATATATGTATATATAATGTCTGCACAGATACATATATTTAAAATAGGGTGATAATGCATAACACATAGGATAGTATCATAAGCTTATTAAATAAACTGGTTATTGATATAAGGAACAATAGATTTAAAAAAAAAACAGCATGTCTGTACAAATCTATCCTTATACAGATATCTCCTTTCATCATTTCTTTAATTTTCATAATTATCCTCCATTTTAGAAACAGATTATATTTGCATCCTTTTTAGCTTAGGGACTTTTTACTAATTTGTAGAGTTTTCCTGAATATGATACTGAATAGAATGCATAACTTAAAGGAATCACCCTCAAGCTTGTCCATCATACAAATGCACACACATACAGACACATGCACAGAGAGTACCAAAATTTATTCAAAAGTGGCAGTTACTTTACATGGAAACAAAAATATGTGCTGAAGTATTCAAGAAAGAAAAACTTCTGATTACCTGTGAACCCTGGAGGCAACCATCTATCTGTAAGTATGGAAGATAATTGCTCTTTTTTTTTTTTGATGATGTATACAAATTAGATATTCTTGCTACCTGTTACTATGAGCTAGTATAAAATATTTACTACTTCTGCCATATGACCAACTAATTACCTTCAAAAATTCAACTATACACTGCATGGAAAGAAAGAAAAAACAACTTGTCTTAGATTATTTAACCTCATCTTCTCTTTAATGGTAGACGCCTAGTCCATGGGGTTCCAACAGTCTCCAGGTGTTGAAGAAGTTGTTATTTGCACCCCCCCCCAGTAAGAACTGAGGTCCTGCTAGTAATTCTTAAGCATGTTTGATGCATTCATTGTGAATCATATTTCTTTTGCATTCTTCTAGCATATATTGGGTTTTATGCTCTGAATGTTAACCCTCAGAATAAAGAAATGAATAATAGATGAGCTTCTCTTTATTATGATTTTGAAGCCTGATTTAACATTAATTTCCAAGACTATTATGGAATACCAAATGGCATCTATACCCAGATACCTGTATACGGTTTCCCAGTGGCAGTGTGCCGTTTGCCACAGCCATCTGTGCCCATTTTCTTGCCGCCAACTGAAATGAGCGTTGACGGAACCCATTTCTACAGGGAAAGAATTAAGGAGTCAGAGCTCCCTGTGCTTTTGCATAAAGTTCTTATAGAATTTGTTCTCTATGGTCTGGAATTATACAAAAACACAATTACAGAAACTAGCATAAGGTTATTTGTTCTATGCTTGACTATGCCAGAAAAGGCTGGCATAGTATATAAGGAACAGACCTTATTGCACTAATGCTTATAAAGTAAGGAATATGAAGTCTACAGAGACAGGATATATGCATGCAATGAATAATTATGGGATATAACATATTCCAAAAAAAATAATATTAGGAAAGGAGATTTCCATATAAATGGATGATAAAAGTTCAAGCTAACACATTCAGCAACTCATTGTTATATTTACCAAGAAAGAAAAGATGCTTAATGTTTAGGTAAGACCACCTTGACTTGACAAAGCATAAGTGACTAAAGACGTAAGGTCTTTTACAAAAATTTGACTATAACTTCAAGGAATAAGTAGGTGGGAATCACCTACTTCATTCTCCCTACTCAGACCACATATGCAGTATCCTGGTACATTCTGGGTATCTCAATTCTACAACTATGAAAGTGAAGAGTATTTAGTCCATACCACATGAGACCTAGTTGAAAGAAGCAGGTGCATTTAGCTTGATGAAGAGAATTAGAAGACTGTGACAAGGACCAAATATTTAAAGAAAATTATGATGAAATGTACTAAACTTTTTATGCTTGCATGTTAATGTTAAAGTTACAAAGAAGAAATTTAGTGCTGTAATTGGTGGGAGTTGGGGTGGAAGGTTGGAGAATGGGGTAAACAGGGAAGGGGGATACATTTAATTAGTCCTATTACAAAATAAGCTGAGATGTCTTAGAGAATCATAGCTTTTCCCTCAAAGGAGATATTCAAGAAAAGACAATGACCACTTGTAAGGTGTTTTATAGAAACCATTGACTTATTCATTAATGAGAAGTTTCTTCTAGTTTATTGTGCAGTATAATATATATTCTTTTCCCAGGGATGGATCAGACTTGCTGGTCCATCTCAATCTGAAATTCCATAATTCTACCCCAACCTAATAGCACCAATTATTTAAATATTTTTCTTAAATATTTATTGTCTATCAACAAATCAATCAATCGGAAAGCATTTATTGGCTACATATGGAACATAGTATTAGACATTGTGAATACCAATACAAAAATTAGGAATACTTTGTCTTCAAAAAACTTTTAGTTTAATAGATGGAGTTTTGGTTTAGTTTGGTCTGTCACATCATTCCAAATAACAAAAGTATCATGAATTTGGTTCTTGTTGAAGGAACAAAAAAAGTGGAAAGAGTAACTATAAAAGATAACACACATGAAGCAATTGTATAGATGATGCAATGGGTACACTTTGGTAGCCTGACCTATCATAGATGATCTATGAAACATCATGTGGGGCCAGCTACAAATAGTGGAGTGAAATAAAGTTTTACCCATGCATCCACTAATTGGGACAATTCAGCCTAGAAGTTATTGTTATAATGGAGGTGATTAATCTTCCCATGTTGCAGAAGGCATGTTCTTTGGAAATGATAGCTTAGAGTTTTTAGGTTTCTAAAGAAAATAAGAAAATCATTGACAAGCCAGAAATCAAGATAACCTCATTGAATAGGCTTTGACATCCTGACATTCATTATGATACATCCAGTTAGAGAGAAAATAACTGGATTAGGCTATTGAGAAATGATGATCCTATCATATAGGATAGATTCAAAGGAACCTCCTTAAATCTCCTACCTGATGTTGAGTCCAGATTATCCATAAAGGACTTCAAAGTGTGAAGAGTCCTGAATAGTTAAGAGTAAGAAGAATAGTTGTCATCTAATCCAATAATCTTATTTTACAGATAAAAAAGTGGGACCTACATATGTTGAATAGTTTGACCACAATCACACTAATATTACCTGTATGACCAGAATTGAAAGCCAAATCTAACATTTCTTTCTATTTCTTCAGGCCTGAACTCTGTGAGCTTTCTCTTTAGTAGGATACACAAATATAAATGAGAAGAAAGGAATGAGGTATTCACAATGCCTAGTACCATGCCATTAAGCAGGTAAGATCCAATCTCATACTTTATTTAGGATCAAGTAATAGAATCTTAATAATACTTGGAGATGGGCTGATATATTCATCAAAGCTAATAATAAAAGAAAATACTTTAGAGTGTTTTGGACATTGTCAAATGGAGATTACCATAGGAGGAATCAAATGGAGCAAAGAGAGCCATTAATGTTCCTTCTAGTTTCTGAGATCATCAAATGAGCCAAAATAAGAATGTAATGTCTCAGACAGGTTTTAACTGGATGGTCAGTACGGTGTTCAAGTACTGTAGCAAAGAAGGAAGGATTATATATTTTCAAAGTCAATGTACATAATATAATCTGCTCTGTGGAGTTGGCAGAGCATAACAAATCAGGCAAGATACTCAAAACAAGTGCACATAGTAAACATATCATTTAAAAAAATTTAAACACTTAGAAACTATATTTCCCATAATAGTTTTCCTTTCATCTCAAATAACCCTTGCTTTTACTACTGCTTTTATCACTAACTTTTAAAATTAAGCCAAATATGCCCATGTGTGTGCATGCACACACACGTACATACATTCATACATACTTTAAAAATAGAAAAGAGGAAAAATAGAATTCAAAGATCATTTTCATTCTGGTTTTATTAGATTGGTATTTAGCTTGACATAAAGACATTTATGTTTTTAATTAAATCACTGGAGAACACAGTGCCTTTTAAAACAACAAATAAAAATTACATCATTATTCTACAGATGCTTTTGTTTTTTACCATTACTTAACTTTTTCACAATAAATTTTTCAAAGCCACTGTTAACCTAATGTGCAAGGTTTTTTTCTTTCTTTCTCTTCCCTTGTCAGAATTTTGCATTTTCTTTCTGTGATGTTTTGTTTATGCTGCTTCTTTGTTCTATATACTCAATATTGAGTATTGAGAGTACTTAGATAGGCATTGAAAAAAACTCCAAATTTAATTAGTAGAGGCAAAGGGGTTATATCAGTTTGAAAGGGTGTTGTAGGGAGCAGCTAAGTGGTGCAGTGGCTAGAGCATCTGCTCTGAAGTCAGGAGACCTGAGTTCAAATCTGGCATCAGACATGTAACACTTCCTAGCTCTACAATCCTGGGCAAATCACTTAACCCCAATTGTCTCAGCAAAAAGAGCAAAAAAAAGGAGTTTTATCACTCTTTCACCTGAAAACAATTCCAAGGTACTTGATGACATCAAAGCCAATTTGAAGAATACTGACATTCTAACAATGATGACATATTATCATGAAACTAGAACCCTCCAGTGTCAGAAGAAAGCACAAAGTTCCTTCAAGTTCAAAGGGATATGTAAAGCTCTATTGTGGATGTGAGTTGTTTTATGTTAATAACAAAAACTTGTTCAGAAAATACTATAGACATGATCTCATCAAACATATTTAAATAAAATAAGGAAAAAACAAAGCCCCTGTGTAGTATATTTTTAATTAGACCTATGATTTAATAGGCCCCGGGAGCTTTGAGAGAAGAAACAATCTATAACAATGCAGTTTGGTATTTGTTGTGCAATTTATACTACATTGTCTTTTGAGGGCATTAAGAGATTAAATGACTTATGTAACAATCAAATGATATCAGAAGTAGGACTCGAATTCAGGTTTTCCTAAATTTAAGGCCTAACCTTGTCACTTTATTTTTTATATATTGTATTACCATCCATGAAGTGTTAAGAGATCCATAGGAAAATAATAAAGTATATATGGAAGAACATGGGAAAAGATCATATTAGAATTGAAATCACAGCAGGTGATTTGTAGCCATGAAGGGAATTCTCACATTGTTCATGGTGCCATTATATTATCAAAATAACTTTCAGAATATTCCCTTACGTTTATGTAGCCCTTTAAGGTTTTACAAGGAATTTTATATACCTTATCTCAATTGATCCTTAAAAAGCCCTGTGACAGAGGCAGAATGATAATTATCCCCATTTTGTAGATGAGGTAACTGGGACTCAACTAAGGGAAATATCTGTGCTAGTTACAACAGCTGGTAAATATCAGAGTGGAAATAAAATCTAGTGTCTCCTTAATCTAAATAGGAGCTCTTTTCTTATAATGTGCTCTCCCCCTCTCCTCTCCCTCTTTATATTTCTTTATATCCATGTCTTTCTCTTCATCTCTGTCTTTGACTTTTTTTCTCTCTCTCTATTTTTTTTGTTTATATCTCTGTCTTTCTAAGTCTCTGCATCTATCTCTATGTCTTTATTTCTTTGTCTCTTCCTCTTTTCCTTTCTTTCTCTCTCTCTCCTCCTCTATTCCTACTAGAGATGAAAAAGAAACAATGGGGAATAAATATGTGAATTTGAATTCAAATTCTGGCTCTGTCATGTACAAACTTTTGGGCTTAGAATAATCACTCAGAAATTTTGAGCCTCATTTTCCTGTTCAGGAAATTACTCTCTTCTTTATATATAGTCTTTTCTTTTCTTTTGGCTTTTGCCCACTCATGGGTCTACTCCCAATTCTTGACTTCCTTCGCTGTCTCATTTCTTCCTAAATTTGTGCACCTAGTTGAAGGATCTCTTGTTTTTCTTTCCCTCTGCTCTTTCTTTAGATAGTTCTACTCCCCTATCGTCAGTCGTTATCAATACAGATGCTATACAAAGTTTTACTTTTGATCCCTGAGAACCAAGTCGATTACTTTCAACTTCTTATTTAGTTCTTCCATCTAGAGAGTCTATAAGTAACTCATACTCTCCATGTTTTAAAGTGAAATGATCTTTGTCCAAACATGTGCCCTTCTTCTCACTTAAGTATTTTTTAGAGAATCCATTGTGTAGCAAAGTATTTGACTAAAAGTCAGTAACATTTGGTAGCAAATCTCACCTTACTATTTATATAATTTAACAATTATCTTAATCTCCCTGACCCTCTTGCACCCTCATCTGTGTTATAAGAATAATCACACATCTATGACCTATCCCCAATGCCATGAGGATCAAAAAATAATAATATATGTGAAGGGATTTACAAACCTTAAATATCTAGGAATTTGTCTACTGCTGCTATTCCATAGTTCCACTATCCTCCAATTTAGCAGCCTGATAAATTCAGAATAACCTTTAGCTCCTTTATCTTCCTCAGCCCCCACATCCAATCATTTGACAAGTCCTATCGGTTCTATCTTGATATCTCACAATCTGTCCTCCATTTGCACTCCATCACAACCCACCTGGTTCACACCTTTATCATTTTCACCTAGACTCAGATAATAATCTCCCAATCATCCTTCACAAGTAATAATCCTACTATACTACAGTAACCACATCTCTCCACTATTCAAAAAGTGCTGTTTCTGCAGTGTTTTAAATTATAATCTCCTCATTTTTTCATTAAAAATCTTCTGTATTTTAGCTATCAAATGTCAGTTAAACCCCTTGGACTAGGGATTAGCCTTGTCACTAGAAAATTATTATCAGTGTGTTGCTGCCAAGAGGAGGGAAATATATGTTTCTCTTCCTTTTATTTGGATAAACAGGGATTCAGAATTTAGAAATACTGATCTATTTTTGGTAGTTGGATCTGCCCTTAATCCAAAAAAGAAAAAGGGAAAAAAAAATAATCAGGACTTTAAGTTCATTAACTCTCGATCTGGAAGCAGAATGTATATTTCCTCATGAGTCCTTTAAAATTGTAATTGTTTACATTTATTAGAGTTACTAATTCTTTCAAAGTTGATTATCTTTACAATATTATTGTATAAATTGTCTTCTTGGTTCTGCTTTGTTCACTTTGTTCACATAAATCTTCCCAGATTTCAGAGAAATCATCCCCGTCATCATTTTTTGCAGTGAAAATGCATTCCATCACATTCATGTCCCATAACTTCTTCATTCATTCTCCAATTGATGGAATACTCTCAGTTTCCAATTCATGGTCACCAAAAAATGTTGTTATAAATATTTTTGTACATATCTGTCCTTTTCCTCTTTCTTTGATTTCACTGTAAAGCATTTAAAATTTAAAATTAATTTGAGTTTATTTGTTTCATAGCTACCATTTAAGATAGGTATCATAATTATTACAATCTCCACTTTCTATCTAATCATAAAGGTAGTAAGTGCCAGCAAATATATGGTATCACAATTCACAAAAAAGGGCTGGGTCAGTGAGGTTGGGTTTAGAGTGAGATTTAAATTGGCCCTTAGAAACTGAATGAATTGTGAATAGAGGAAAGAGAACATTCTAGTCAAAGAGAATGGCAGAAAGGTAACAGAAGAAGAAGGAACCATATTTCTGAAAAACTGAAAAGCTAATTTGACTTGCAGCTCCATGATTATAGGATCAAAGATTTAAAGATCAAACGAATCTAACAAGACTCAGATAGGTCAAGCCCTTAATTTTATATAAGAGGAAACCAAGAGCCAGAAAAATGAAGTGATTTGTTCAAAGTCCCATAGGTAATAAGTTGGCAGAATTACAGTTTTACTTCAGGACAACTGACCTCAGGCTCAGGCTCAGTCCACTGATAGCCCACTGCTGCTTATTGTGGCTACCTTCTTTGACAATGACCCTAATGCTATAAAAATAGAAAATGATACTTAAGGATTTATTCTTCAGGAATAGGAAAACAATATAATATGATTAAATATAAATGTAATATAATAACAAAATTCCCTTATGTTATATAAACAACATTATGGAAAGGATTCTAGGCCTGGGAACAAAAGACCTGGATTTCAATCTTAGTTCTGTTATGTTCTCTGTGTGTTTTCTTGGCGGCTTTGGGCTTCAGTTTTCTTTTTTTGTAAAATATGGGAGAGTAGACAAGATGACTTTTTTTTTTCAGTTTTAAATCTAGAAACTCTTTTCATATGTCAGACACACAAGAAAACCAGAAGCCCACAGTGGGTTTGATTTGGGTATTCCATTTACCCAGCCTGCCTCTGACAATCTCTCATTCTGAAGATAAAAGGGATAGAGTTGATGGTATGTTAATTCCTGCCTCTGAATCTAATGACCAAATAATAAAAGCTGCATTATCTGCAAAGTTGAAAGTTTTGACTTATTCCACTGCTCAATTCCTCCATCATGACTATTGATGGCATTGTTCATAATGAAATCAATAAGGAGAAAAAGAAATGAGGAGAGAATGTAGCCTTAATGCATTCCTGACACAATGTTCAAGTAATTCAGCCACTCATGATCACTTGTAGATCTAAAAGGCAATTTGGTTAAATGAGGATAGGGATTTTTTTTTTTTTTTTGCGTTTGAATTGAATCCTATTGTCTCACTAATATACATTTTTCTTTAATGTATGTGGATTCTGGCTGCTTATGATGTCATCATAAATAGTTTGAGTAGGAGAAAAGACTGGGAGCTTTCCCCTCTCATTATTACTAATATCTGTTCCACTAAGAGGCTTTGGTGCTGCACAAGTTTAGAAATGAGGGCCAAAGACTCTGATGCTTCATTAGGAAGAAAAAGGAAAAAAAGAGGTGTCCAAGTTTGCTGGTCTACTCTTAATTTGCAATGTCAGAAGGTGACCTGTGAAGGCCCCTGGATAGAATCCACAGTTTGGCTTCCTCTACCATATAACATAGACAGGACCAAAGAGTGCCCTTCTGTCCATGGTTATTTAGATGACATTTACCCTTAACCTGTTTTTAAGTCCTGGGGGAAGCATTCAATTACAGATTAGATGAACATATATATCTATATCTAGTAAAGAGCAAGGAAGTACAGCTTGCCTGCAGGGTTAACAATTAGGGATTTGCCCAGTCAGCAATATGCTGAAGGAATCAAGAAAATCTCCATTACAATGCTATTAGATTCTGCAGGGATGCTGCCCTTCTCAAGGGTGTGCACTGTCCATACCCATGTAGCAGATTGTTGGCTAGATTTGTGGGTAAGACTGGGTGGATCTTAACATTTTATGTTCTAGGGTGGAGAACATTAGGGAAGGCACATCATATGTTCCAGATCCTGCTTCTCACTTATGTTACCTGAGGTAGCCCTATTCCTCAATCAATTAATCAATCAATAAGTATGTATTAAATGCCTACATTCTGCCAGACACTGGACTAGGCACTAAGGTTACAAGGCAATGGGGAAAAAAATCCTTGCACTAATTAGGAAAGGAACAAGTGATTACATAAATGCAGGGAGTCCTGAAAGTCCTCAAGCAAATTCTAAATTATTAATAGCTTGTTAAAGGCTATTTTAAAGTTGTAAAAACATTAAAGCTTTGAAAGTACACAAAAGACATTTAGAATGACCAGTACATATAAAGGCAAAATATAACAAGTAGCTAAATACAAGATAAGTTTGGGAAAGAAGATATGAATGGTTGAAAGAGAATCAAGAAAGAATTCCCAGAGTATAGTGCCTGAGCTCCATCTTAATAGCCTTTTCTTGGGTAGAAGAAAGGAGGGAGTGCTTTCCAAGCATGTAGGATGGCCAAAGGCATGAAGACCGAAGATCTAATGTGTTTAAGTGTTAGCAAGAACACAGGATTAGCTACATTACAAAGTGAGGGGGTCGAGATATAATGTGTAATGATGCTAGAAAGAGATGCAAGGGCCAACTTGTGTAAGAATTTAAAAGCTAAACAGAAGAGTTTATATATTATACCAAAGGCAAAAGGAAACCATGGGAGTTAATTAAGTAGAAGAGTCACATGATCAGATATGTTCTTAAGGAAAATTACTCTGAAAGCCAAGCATAAGAGAGAATGTAGTGGTGAGATACTTGAGGCAAAAAGATCAATTAGAATCCCATTGTAATAAGCTAAGGAAAAGGTGATAAGGACTTGAATTAGGTGGAATCTGTGTGAATGGAGAGTCTGAATGGAGAGAAAATGGGGGTCAAATGTAAGAAAGGATATGAAGATATTAATGACAAGCTGTGCAATGATTTTAAATATATAAAGCAAAAGAGAACAAAGAATCCAAGATAATGTTGATGTTAAAAAAAATACCTATTTGACTAGAGGACAGTGATACCTTCATCTGAAATATGAAAGTGTAGAAAAAAGGGAGATGGAAAGAAAAATAATGAATTCACTTTTGGAGATATGGCATTTTAGATGCTTCTGCAAAATAGGGTATTGAAATGTCCAATAAACCAATGGTGATGTAAGACTTCCTTATCATGGGAGTGCAGATGATCTGTAATCAATCACTCACACCTTTCTTCCCAAACATCTTATACTTTACTACTTGATATAATTTGCCTTTATATTTGTAGTGTGTGTATATTTATAGTGTGGTTCTGATTGGTCTAAATGTCTTTGTGTATTTTCAAATTTAAATATCTTATTGTAATGGTGGCACAATGTGTCAGGAAAATCCAAGTTCAAATTTGGTTACATACACTTACTAATTATGTGAGTATGAGCAAGTCACTTAAGTACTTAACCTCTCTTTGTCTCAGTTTATTTGTCTATATAATAGGGATCCTGACAGCATCTTCCCTCACCCTCATACAAGGTTGTTGTGAGAATAAAATGAGATAATCATTTTCAGTACATTGTCTGATACATAGTAAACACTTTATAAATATTAGCTATTATTATGAATTAGCTGTTATAAGTATGAATATATGTATATATGTTCATGAATTAATATATATAAATATATTAGTGGCGTATTCAGTAATTTCAAATGCAGGAGATGATTAAAAAAAAAAAAGAAAAGAAAGAAAATGCTATCAGATTTGTCTAGTAAGATAGCCCTGATAGCTTTAGAGAGAAAAATGTCAGTAGATTGTATGAGATAGGAAGTCATATTGCAAATACCTGAAGAGCCAGCAAAAGAAGCAGAGGTACCAGTAAGCACAGACAGGTTTTTTTCAGAGATTTTAACTGAGTAAAGGAGAAAGGGTTGTTTGAAAGGTTGTTTCATTTTGTTTTGGTTTGGTTTGATTTTTTGGGAGACAAGAATGTTTGAAGACAAAGGGAAGGAGCAAGTAGACAAGGAAAGGTTGCAGATTCAAGGGAGGGAGAATTTTTCAAGGTGCAATCAGCTGAATAGAGCAAGAAAGGATAATATCAAGTGCTATAGCCAGAGACAACAAAGTCAGGAGAGAATGGAAGATGATGTTAATAAGTTTTGAGATTAGAAAAATTTGAGAACAGAGACCACAGGAATGAATTATTTCAATTTTCACATTAAAGTGATTCCAGAGCCTAACATAGCAACTGATTTTTAATAGGTGCATGCCATGTGCTTTTGTTATTAATTGACTGATATGCTATGAGAATGAGGAGTAGGAAGTTCAAAAGACTTGAAGAGTAAAAGAGAGGTTTGGAATTGCTTCTGTCTCTAGGGAGTGAGACGGGGAATTGAACAAAAGGACTGTCATACTGAAGTAAGAAGTCTAATAGCAATAGCAAGTCCTCCAAGCCCAACGTCCACAAGATACAGAGCAAACTTCTCTAGTTTTATCAGCTCAAGTAGAGTAATCCTTAGGACTCATACTGTTAGAGTACATTCAAGAGAAATAAAAGCTAATGTTTCATCATTGAATAGACACAGAAAGGAATTTGTTTATTGGAGTGGGGCATTCCAATCTTATCCCTTCATTCTTATGAGTTGGATTTTAAGAGTAAATCAAATTCCTTATCAATGTGAAAAAGTCTCACCATTTAACTAGCCTATCTTTTATTACTCATACATTTCTAAGATGCACCATTTATTGTACTTCTCCATTGAAATTCCTCCTTTGTTAAATGTTGCATCTTTCAAACATCCATCATAAATTTCTACCTTATCCTCTTGATGATGGTTATTTTTAATACTTTGCATAGTATAGTATTCCATTATTAGCAGCTATACTTCATGGATAGCCCATGTGGCCTACTGGTATCCATAAAAAGTTAGGGGAAAGTAAAAAAGGCTTCCAACATACTGAGTGACTCAGGATAAATATGTGGGACAGAGGACATGAATTATATTCTCAAAATGTAGTAATAGATAGAATACGATCTGCAACAGCTGAATGACTATCAATGACAATTAAATCACAGTGAAAGAGTCCTAGATTCTAAATTAGAAAGAATCTAATAAGTAACTATAGTTTCATTAGAGTATCCTAATATTTGAATATTGAATCAAATTCATCTAGACACTCCCCTACTTTCATTTTACAAAAGAGGATATGGATGTCAAAAACAGGGAAAAAAACTATTTACCTGTTGAAAGAGAATTTATTGTAGAAATTCTCCTTATTATTCTACATATTTCATTCTTCATAAAAGTTATTCAATAACCAATTGTTGAGTGCTTATTATGTGCCAGGAACTGTGCATCAAAGTATAGTAAAGATAGTCCCTGTCCTTAGAGTTTGCATATTAAGAATACTTATCAATGCAAAGAATTTTCTGATGGATTTGAGATACAGAATGAGACACATTTTTGGACATGACCAACATAAGAAAAGATTTCACCTCACTATGCATATTTGGTTTTTGTTTGTTTTATAATTATGTTTTTTTTTTATTTTGATGAATGAATATCTATCTTCAGATAGCCCAATAATTTGTAAATGACCTCTCCTGGACCTAATTTTTAGGTTAGTTGTTTTTTTAATAAGATATTTTACATTTCCTTCTATTTTTCCCATTCTTTTCGTTTTCTTTGACTGATTATTGATGTCTCAGAATCATTAGCTTCCTTTTGAACAATTATTTTTTAAGGAATTATTTTCTTTTGTAAACTCTCTACCTCCTTTTCCATTTGACCAATTTTAGTGTAAAAGGTTTGGTTTTCTTCAGTGTACTTTTTTCCCCTTTTGACTAATTATATATTTTTAGGGCATTTTCTTCAATCAATTTTTCTGCTTTTTCCATCTTGATACTTTTATAATTGTTTTGCATAACTTTCATTTTGTTTCCCAATTTTTCTTCTACCTCTCTTACTTGATTTTTAAAATTATTTTTGAATTCTTCCAAGAGGACTTTTTGGGCTTTGAACCAGTTTATACTTCTATTGAGGCTTCATAGGTAGACATTTTGACATTGTTGTCCTCTATTTTTAATCTTCCCTGTTGTCCTACCAGCTTTCTGTGGTTACGGTTCTGTCTGGATTTTTGTTCATTTTTAAAGTTGAGTGCTGCTCCTGATGCATAGGAAAAAGTCTCCCAAGCTTC
This sequence comes from Sarcophilus harrisii, assembly GCF_902635505.1. NCBI lineage: Eukaryota > Metazoa > Chordata > Mammalia > Dasyuromorphia > Dasyuridae > Sarcophilus > Sarcophilus harrisii. The sequence goes on along the minus strand of NC_045429.1, from coordinate 45,578,061 downwards.
TCACACTGGAGGCCAGGGGCCTGGTCACTGACTTTTCTCACTCAAGCATCAGATATTTGTGCCTTGCTCCTTGTGCTGGGGTGAGCCAGACAAGTCATGTCTCCTGTGCCAAGGTCTCATAGCCACCCTTCATTGCCAGTAGCCTGCTGTATCAGGATTGGGGGACCTCAGTTGCTGATCTGTACCGTAGCTAAGAGCTTCCTACTGACTGACCCTGACACAGTTATGCTGGACTGGGCTCCCTTTTTACAAAAATGTGTCCTAAACTAGAAAATTGTTTCATCCTGTCTTTCTCTGTTTTGCCTCTTCAGAATCCAATTAGAGATTTGATTTAATGTTGTTTCCAAGAGAAACTGGGGAGTCCTCCAGCAATATCCTAGCTTCTCTTTGCCATCTTAGTTCTGCCTCATTATGCATATTTTATAATAGTGGATCTCATTTTTTTTTCTTTTCTTTTTAAATAGATACTGATAGAAAGAAAAAAAATGCATTGTCCATTGAAAACATTTTTAAAATTTATCTGGTTGCTGATTTTAAGAAGTTCAATCAACTATCTTCTGTTTATGGCAGGAAGGATATGAATTCACTTTTAAGTAATAACAACACTACATAGTAGATATGTACTGAGTGGTTAATATAATCATTGTTTTTTCATTGATGGCAAAGATGGGGATATACATATAGTAGAATATATGGTCCTTAAGGGTCAGAATTGAATACTTATTCTTTAGTTACTGAAACAAAACACTAGGAATTCAATAAGTGTTTGATGTATTGAATAATATTCAGTTTGAATTGGATCCTTAGGCTCACTGAAATGTGGTTGCCAAAATTTTAAATTCAGTCTTTGATATATAGAAGTTGTCTTATTGTCGCTAGGCTTCATTTTGATGAGCTAATGAATTGCTGTGGGGAGCTCTTAAGATCTGATTATAAAATTTCAGGGTCTGACAGAGTGAAATGTATATGAATTATATATTGCAAATCAAAGGGGGGAGGAGTCCTTCAGCCATTTTTTCATTTAATGTAATAATGAAGTATTCAGAAATATGTCTTGATTCAGTAGCTGCTTGAATAATATGATATTTTCTGGAATTTTCATTCATTTCATTCTAACAATTTGGGTGGATGGTTTTTATTTCCCTTTCATAACCTTTTTTTAAAATTTTTAATTTCTATGTACATTAAAATTTTGTTTCCACAAAGAAATTGTCACATAAAATGACATCTTAAACTTATTACGTGTATGGCCTTGGGCCTCTAAGTTTTCTTCTTATTCTAAATCTATAATTTAATTATTTTAATAATTGCAAAATAAAGTTATCTTGAAGAAAAATAATCTTTTTCACTTACTTATTCACTGGTTTTTAAACAATATTTATGCTTATGAATGTTAAATATTGAAACAACTTGAGAGATTTAATGAGAGAGATAGAAAAGTGTATTTTGACAATGAAAACTCCAAAATATTTGAATGTCAGAATTATCTCCTTATAAAAAGAGATTAAATATAATAAATTATATGTATATATTTAATAAGGAATATTAAAATATTTAAAATAATATTGATTTTGTCTGAATGAGATAGTTTAAAGTTGGTCCTTTCTAAAAGTATTGTGATAAATTAATGCCACTACATCTAACCCAATAATTCATAATTCTATAACCCATACCGTATATATTCCAAAATGTATTTTTCTGGTTTGTTAAGTAAAGGAGGTCAATTCAACCCTTAGCCAAGAATACTGAATTTAGAAATATTCATGTTATTTGGAGCCAATATTCACATTGGCAAAGAAAAATAGCATGTGGGCTCTAATAGGCAAGAATAATTACTTAAAGCTTGAAACTCCCTCTAATACAACAAGGGAAAGACTCTCTTCTATCCCACTCATCTGCTTCCTCAACAAGAACTGTTTTATTGCATCCAGTTTGAGAGTAAATTCTCCATCCTTTGTCCAAGATGGTTTTTGTTGCAATTATCCTGGTTGCAAAAATCCTAGCTATCGATGCATGTTCTCTTGACTTGGTTGTCATTTACAGCTTCTAAGAATTCATGAAGTCAAGTGAACAAACTTTTATCAAATGCCTCCTATTCTCCAGGCACTAGGCTAAATGTTGAGGGGGAAAAGGCAAAATTAGTACATCTACTTAAAGAACTTCTCTATTTAGTATTGGAGGCAAAATTCAAACTGTATTGGAGACAAAATTCAAACAATCATACAAACAAGATATATAAAAAATAAACTGAAGATGATCACAGAGAGAAGAGACTAGAACTAGTCGGTACCAAAAAGATTGCTGGTAAAATATAGAAGCCAGGGAAGGCAGAAGAGAAGACAAGGAAGGAGAACAATCTAGAGATGGAGAGCAACCAGTGACAATGAAAATTTGGGGCAAAAAGTGCCTTGTGCATGGAAAAGCAAGGAGAGGAGTCAAGGTTGCAGAGCAAAGAAAGCAAACAAAATCTCCTAACATTCTCCCCCCAAAAATTCTAAAATAAAACCTCGAATAGAATTCTGAAGCAGCAGAGTCAACAAAAGGTTAGGTAACACATATTTTCCATCACAAGGCAACATAGGAGATCAGAAGAGGCTTATGACATCAGGTAGGGGCTAACCTGGAGGCCAGACTTGTAGCTCCAACTGTTGACTTAAGCAGTGGCAACAGCAACTGATTCAGGAGTTCTCAAGTCACAAACAGTAATATCTGATAGATTATCAGAAACAAAATACAGAGGACAGAAAGAAATTACACTTCAGTACTCAGTATAGGATAGGGCACTTTTGACAGTTCCATTGCTCCTACCCACTTTCAGGTCATATTCCTAACACTAAGAGGAGTGGTCCTCATAGTTGCAAAAGAAAAGGAGCCCTGAGGAGCTGTATAATTTGCAGACTCAAGGAAAGGGGACTCTTAGGAGAAGTATTGCTTTGAATCCCAAAAGGGCAAGGGTTTTGAAGAGCAAAATCATTTGCAACTGAAAGGGATCCTGGCCTTTCCTGGATAAGGAATAGAGTCAAGACTCGGAAAGGAATGACCCCACTTCTCCCTAGATCACACCAAGCTTAGAACCCTCAGAAGTAGATTTGAAAAAAAAAAAGGCGGGGGGGGGGGGGGGGGGAGAAATATCTACATCATAGGACAGTCCCTGCACTCACCAAGGGAATAGTGGGCAACATAAAGTTTAAAGTCAAGAAATAGTCTGGAAAATGAACAAAAAAGCTACTATGGTGAAAAAAAAAGATCAAAAGGTAAACTCAAAACATCTGTCAAAATAACTATAACCAAAGTCTTAAAAAAGTATAGATTAAATACAAGCCCAAAAAGAATTCTTTTCACACATATATACATATATATATATATATATATATATGCATATATATATATATGTGTGTATGTATATTTAACTATAAATTACATTATATGGTATACTGTATATATTTTTTTTTATTTTTGTATACTTAATAGTATTATTTTCCAAATACATGTAAAAAAGTTTCCAACATTCATTTTTTTCCATGTTTTATTTCTAATTTTTATTCACTTTTTTTGTTTTCATATCCTATCAGTTTCTAAATCTATATCCTCCTTACCCAGTGATTTTTTTTATTATTATAGCTTTTTGTTTACAAAACATATGCATGGGTAATTTTTCAACACTGACCCTTGCAACACCTTCTGTTTCAACTTTTCCCTTCCTTCCCCCTCAACACCTCCCCTAGATGGCAGGTAGTCTCATACCTGTTAAATATGTTAAAGTATATCCAAAATCCATTTTTGAAAGAGTATGAGTTCCAAAACTTCCCCTCCCTTCTTCCCTTCTCTTCCCCCTCCCCAAAATCACAATCAATATGATATAGGCTATACATGTACAATCATGTTAAACATGTTAAAGATTAGTCATGTTGTGAAAAATCAAAATAAAAGGGGAAAGTCATGAGAAAGGAAAAACAAAAAGTTATTTTTACAAAGAGAAAATAGTATTCTTTAATCTAAATTTTGGCTCCATAACTCTTTATCTGGATATTATGGCAATTTCCATCTCAAATTTTGGAACAGTCTTGGACCATTGAATTAATGAGAAGAAAAGTCTATCTTACTTGATCATTGCAAAATGTTGATGTTACCGTGTGTAATGTTCTCCTGGTTCTTCTCCCTTTACTCAGCTCCAAATCTTGTAAATCTTGGGTTTTTATGAAATTTAACTGTTCAACATTTCTTATAGCATAATACTATCCCACTATATCCATATACCACAATTTGGTAGGCTAATCCCCCATGGACATCCCCTCAATTTCCAATACTTTATCACTACAAATAGAGCTATTATTAATATGTTTGTACTTGTGGGCCTTTTGCTCATTTTTATGATCTCTTTGGGATACAGACCTAGTAGTAGTATTGCTGGATCAAAGAGGTATGCAGTTTTATAACTATTTGTGAATAATTCAAATTGTTCTGCAGAGTGGTTGGATCAAGTTATAACTCAACCAACAATGCATTAGTGTCCCAGTTTTCCCTTATCTCCTCAAAAAATTATTATTTTATCATTTTCTTTTCCTGTTATATTAATTAATCTGATAGGAGTGAGGTAGAGTCTTAGAGGTGATTTAATTTTCATTTCTCTTTCCAATATTGATATAGACCGATTATATCAATAGATTCAGAAAAAGCATTTGGTAAAATCCAACAACCATTCCTATTAAAAAAAACACTAGAGAGTATAAGAATAAATGGACTTTTCTTAAAATGATCAGTGGCAACTATTTAAAACCATCAGCAAGCATTATATGTAAAGGGGACAAACTAGAACCCTTCCCAGTAAGATCAGGAGTAAAACAGGGTTGCCCACTGTCACCATTAGTAGTCAATGTTGTATTAGAAATGTTAGCATTGTCAATAAGAGAAGAAAAAGAGATTAAAGTAATATAGAAAGTAAATAATGAGAAAACCAAATTATCACTCTGCAGATGATATGATGGTATTCTTAGAGAATCCTAGAGAATCAACTAAAAACATATTATAAACAATTCACAACTTTAGAAAACTTTCAGGATACAAAATAAATTCATATAAATCATCAGTATTTTTTATATTACTGACAAATTCCGCCAGCAAGAGATACAAAGAGAAATTTCATTCAAAATAATTGTTAATAGTATAAAATATTTGGAAATCTATCTGACAAGGGAAAGTCAGGAACAATATGAACACAACTGCAATACACTTTCCATACAAATAAAGTCAGATGTAATCAGTTGGGAAAATATCAAGTGCTCATGAATAAGCTGAGTGAATATAATAAAAACCACAATACTACCTAAATTAATCTATTACCAATCAAACTCCCAAGAAATTAATTTACAGATCTAGAAAAAAATTAGTAACAAAGTTCATTTGGAAGAACAAAAGGTCAAGAATTTCAAGGGAATTAATGAAAAAAAAAATGACATGAAGGTGGTCTAGCTGTGCCAGACCTAAAACTATGTATAAAACAGAGGCATCAAAACCATTTTGGTACTGGCTAAGAAACAGTCAATCAGTGGAATAGATTTGGTTTACAGGACAAAATAGACAATAACTAAAGCTATCTAGTGGTTAACAAACTCAAAGACACCAGCTTTGGGGATAAGAACTCACTATTTGACAAAAACTGCTGGGAAAATTGGAAACTAGTATGAAAACTAGGCATTGACCTACACATAACACCATATACTAAGATAAAGTCTAAATGGGTTCATGATTTAGACATAAAGAGTGATGTAATAAGCAAATTAGAAGAACATAGGATAGTTTTCCTCTCAGATCTGTGAGGAAGGAAGGAATTTGTAAGCAAAGAATAACTGGAACTCATAATTGAAGACCAAATAGATAATTTTGAATATATTAAGCTAAAAATTTTTGTACAAACAAAACTAATGCAGACAAGATTAGAAGGGAAGCAATAAATGGGAAAAACATTTTTACATTTAAGGTTCTGATAAAGGACTCATTTCTAAAATATAGAGAGAATTGACTTAAATTTATAAAAATTCAAGTGATTCTCCAGTTGATAAATGGTCAAAGCATATGAACAGACAATTTTCAGATGAAGAAATTAAAACCATTTCTAGTCATATGAAAAGTTGTTCTAAATCACTATTGATCAGATAAATACAACTTAAGACAACTCTGAGATACCACTACACATCTCTCGGATTGCCTAAGATGACAGGAAAAAATAATGATGAATGTTGGAAAGGATGTGGGAAAACTGGGACACTTAATATATTGTTGGTAGAATTGAGACTGGATTAAGCCATTTTGGAGAGCAATTTGGAACTATGCTCAAAAAGTTATCAAACTGTGCATATCCTTTGATCCAGCAGTGTTACTACTAGGCTTATATCCCAAAGAGATCTTAAAGGAGGGAAAGGGACCCACATATGTTTGTGGCAGCCCTTTTTTGTACTGGTCAGAAACTGAAACCTGAGTGGATGTCCATCAGTTAGAGAATAGCCAAATAAGTTATGGTATATGAATGTTATAAAACATTATTATTCTTTAAGAAACAATCAGTAAGATGATTTTAGAGCAGTCTGGGGAAACTTATATAAACTGATGCTAAGTGAAATGAGCGGATCATGGAGATCATTGTACATGGCAACATCAATATTATAGAATGATCAATTCTGAGGGACATGACTCGTTCCAACAATGAGATGATTGAGGCCATTTCCAATGATCTTGTGATGAAGAGAGTCCAGAGAGAAGACTGTGGGAACTCAGTATGGATCACAACATAACATTTTCACTCTTTTTGTTGCTGTTCATTTGCATTTTGTTTTCTTACTCATTTTCTTTCCTTTGTCATCTGATTTTTCTTGTGCAGCAAGATAATTGTATAAATATCTTTACATATATTGGATTTAACATATATTTTAACATATATAACTCTATTGGATTGCTTGCCATCTCGGGGAGGGAGTGGGAGGAAGGAAGGGAAATTTGGAATACAAGGTTTTGCAAGGATCAATATTGAAAAATTATCCATGCATATTTTACCCATCATCTGAAAGAGTTTCCAAATTGAAAACTCCCAGGAATAGGAATATTATAGCCAAATTCTAGAATTTCTAGTTCAAAGAAAAATACTTCAAGCAGCCAGATAGAATCCATTTAAATATCATAGTGACAAAACGAGGATCACAAAAGATTTAACAGTTACCTTGATAAAGAAATGGAGGGCTTGAAATTTTAGAAGGAAAAAAGTCTAGAATTAATCAAGATTAACCAACCCAGAAAAACTAAGTGTAAGTTATCAGTGGAAATAAATGATAGTCAGTTAAATAAAGGACTTTCAAGCTTTCCTGATGAAAAGACCAGAGATGAATAGAAAACTTGACTTTCAAATATAAAACTCAAAAGAAACACTACAAAGTTAAGCTTCAAAGAAAGTGGAAATCAATATGGTTAAACTTTTTACATTCCTTATGGGAATATAATACATGTAATTCCTAAGAGCTTTATCATTATTAATACAGTTCGAATTCTACATAGATGGAGGATAAGAGAGGGAATTGATTATATTGGGATCATGTTAAAAATGAGTGGGTGAGAAAAAGGAATGCATTGGAAAAAGTCAAAAAGGACAGAAAAAATTAGGAAAATTACTCCAAATGAAAAAGATATGAAAATAAGACTTTTTTTTTTCTTTTTGCAATGGACAAAATGGTAAGGAATAGTAGGCAACTCTTAAACTTCAAAGAGGAAAGAATATATATATACAAACTCAATTGAGATTAAAAATCTACTTTGTCCAACAAGGAAGAAGGGGAAAGAGATTAAAGAAAGGGAGTATAAGACAATTCTCAAATGAAGAAATTGAAACTATTTCTAGTCATATGAAAAGATGCTCCAAGTCATTATTATGAACAGTTGTGAACAAATCCAACCATTCTGGAGAGTAGTTTAGAACTATACTCAAAAAGTTATCAAACTGTGCATACCCTTTGATCCAGCAGTGTTACTACTGGGCTTATATCCCAAAGAGATTATAAAGAAGGGAAAGGGACCTGTATGTGCACGAATGTTTGTGGCAGCCCTTTTTGTAGTGGCTAGAAACTGGAAACTGAATGGATGCCCATCAGTTGGAGAATAGCTGAACAAATTGTGGTATATGAATATTATGGAATATTATTGTTCTGTAAGAAATGACCAACAGGATGATTTCAGAAAGGCCTGGAGAGACTTACACGAACTGATGCTGAGTGAAATGAGCAGGACCAGGAGATCATTATATACTTCAACAACAATACTATATGATGACCAGTTCTGATGGACCTGGCCATCCTCAGCAACGAGATCAACTAAATCATTTCCAATGGAGCAGTAATGAACTGAACCAGCTACGCCCAGAGAAAGAACTCTGGGTGATGACTAGAAACCATTACATTGAATTCCCAATCCCTATATTTATGACCACCTGCATTTTTGACTTCCTTCACAAGCTAATTGTACAATATTTCAGAGTCTGATTCTTTTTGTACAGCAAAATAACGGTTTGCTCATGTATACTTATTGTGTATCTAATTTATATTTTAATATATTTAACATCTACTGGTCATCCTGCCATCTGGGGGAGGGGGTGGGGGGGGTAAGAGGTGAAAAATTGGAACAAGAGGTTTGGCAATTGTTAATGCTGTAAAGTTACCCATGCATATAACCTGTAAATAAAAGGCTATTAAATTAAAAAAAAAAAAAAAAAGGAAAGAAAGGGAGTATAAAAGGAAGGGCAGATTAAAGGAGTCATTGAACAGAAGTAAAACAAATTTTTGAAAAGGGATAACATAGAAAGAGAGAGAGGAGTATAAAATAAAAAAAAAACAGGGTGAAGAGAAATGCACAGTGTAATTATAACTGTGAGTGCTTGTGGAATGAATTAACCAAAAAAACAAAAGCAGATAGAATCATATAGAAATAAGAATCCAATAAAATATAACTTATAAGACACTCACTTGCAATAGAGAGTCACACACAGAGGTAAAATAAGGGGCTGGAACAAAATCTACTGTGCTTTAGATGACATTTTAACAGGCAGTAGTAGTAATCGTGATTTCAGACAAAACAAAAGCAAAAAACCCTATTTAAAAGACATAATAAACAAGGAAACTATATTTTGCTAAAAGGCATCATAGACAATGAAGTAAATACATAAATACACATACATACACATTGACAAAATTGTCATAGAATCCAAATTTTTAAAAGAAAATTTAGATGAGTTAGGATAGGAAATTGTTAATAAAACTATATTACAGGGGAACTTCAACTTTTCCCTCTCCATGTTAAATGAACTTAAATGTGAAATTTTTTTTATAAAAATAACTTAAAGTTATGAACAGAATTTTGGAAATGTGAGTATGATTGACCTCTGGAGAAAATTGAATGACAATAGAATAGACTATACTTTTTTTTCAGATATACATTGCATCTTCACACACACACACACACACACACACACACACACACACACAAAGACTATGTATTAGGGTATAGAAACATTACCACAAAAAGAAAGAAATGTCAAAGCCCCTTTTTTGAGACCATAATGCAATAAAAGTTTACTTTCGGTAAAAGACTGTGGAAAAATAGATTAAAATGAATTGAAAATTTTACCATTTTATCTTAAAGAATGAGTGGGTCACAGAATAAAAGACAGATATAATTGATGATTTTAATAAAAAAGGTTACAACAATGGGCACAATAACAAAATAATGTGTGATATATCCAAAGTAGTATAGAGGGGGAACTTTTCTATCTGTAAATGAATATCTAAATAAAATAGAGAAAGAGAAAATCAATAAGTTGGGCATAGAAGTTAAAAAAGCTAGAAAAATAGTAAACCAAAAATCTCCAGTTAAACACCAAAATACAAATTCTAAAAAATAAAAAGAGATCTTAATAACATTGAAAGTATAAAAACAAATTGAACTAATAAATAAAACCAGGACCTGATTTTATGGGGGAGTGCAGATATAACAAAATAGATAAGCCATTGCTTAGTTTGATTTTTACAAAGAAATAAGAACACCAAATTACAAATATCAAAAAAATAAAAAAATATTAAATGTTCAACCAATTAAACTAAAATTAAAACAATTATAGAAAGTTATTTTGCCCAAGTATATGCCATTAAATGGACAACTAAGTGAAATGGATGAATATTTAATATATACATATGTGTTCTTATGTAAATGTGCATGTATGTGTATTTATATATGTATGTGTGTATGTATATGCACACTAAAACAATTTTCCTTGTTAAGATAGCTTGAAAGGGTTTCCAAGAAAATGTCAGTCTCACTTAAGTAAAAGGTAAATGCAACCAAGTGTACAAAGTGTCCAGGCAAGCTAGAGGGAGGCTCTTAGCCATAGCACAGATCAACAAACGAGCCCCCTTGTTCGTGACTCAACAGGCAGTAACCTAGCAAATCAACTGTGAAGCCTCCAGCTTTCAAGGTTTCAAGATTGTCATAGACAGCAAATTGTCAGCACTTGAAACCTGGCACCAATAGTCATAACTGGGCTGGGCTACCCCAGTATAGTGAATAAGTCACCAATAATATAAAGTTCCAGAACTCAAAGGTAGTGACCAGGCCCCAGATCCCCAGCACAAGAAACTTAGGACAGCATCTCCTATACCCCAGAAGCAGAGATCAACTTTTAAAACCATGACATAGAAAGAAAAGAAGAAGAAGGAGGAAGAAGGAAATGGAGGAGAAGAGCACAGAGAGAGAGAGAGAGAGAGAGAGAGAGAGAGAGAGAAGAAAAGCAAGAACCAAAACCAAAACCAAAAAGGAACCTTGACCACAGAAATCTACTTTAGTGAGAAGAAAGACCAAAACACCAACTCAGAAGAGGAAAAAATACCTACATGTGAAATCTCAAAGAAGCATATGAATAGGTCTCAAGCCCAAAAAGCTTTCTTGGAAGAGCTCAAAAATGATTTCAAAGGCCAAGTAAAAGAAATAGAAGAAAAACTGGAGAAATAAATGAGAGTTATGCAAGTTATATAAGAAAGAATTGGTAGCTTGGGAAAGGAAGAACAAAAATTAACTGAAGAAAATAATTCCTTAAAAAATACAATTGGTCAAATGGGAAAATGTAATTTATTGAAGAAAACAAAGATGTTGAAGAGCAGACACAATTTTTTGTGACCTCCTCTGACCTTCTCTCAGACCAAAAGCAGATTAAGCCTCTAAACTGGTTTTGGAGACAAAAAAAAACCACAAATATTTGGATACAACACAGTCTCAGAAGAAGATACCTTGGAAGAACTTCAGAAGAGGTTTGTTTCAAGGCAGGGAGACAGCCTGGCCCACAGCATAGGGATCCTGGGCAAGGAGCTGGAGCAGGGAGTCAGAACATTGCAACTTCTATGTATCTGGGAATCTTGTGTGAGCCTCTTAGGCAACAAACAAGTGGTTTGGCAGATTGTTACAAAAGGCAAATTGTAAACCACTGGTCCAGAATGCTGGACCTACCATTACCCAGCTATAGAAATCAATCAGCAGAACTATCCCAGAGCAAATTAAAGCAGCTGTTGCTACTTTACTTTGAATAGAACTCAAGCCATAAATAAATAAATAAATACATTTAAATGAATGGATAAATAAATAGATAAAACAAAAAGAAATCTCACCATAGACAGCTTTTATGGAGAGAGAGAACAGACTTCAAATCCTTAGGTTCCTAAAGGTAAAGCAACTCCAGATGAAGCCCCAAAGGGAGACATAAGTTGGTCCCCATTTCTTGGAAGATTGCATAAAGGATCTTAAAGGAGAGAAGAAAAATGGGGAAATCAAATGAGATCACTGGAAGAAGAAATGGAAAAAGCATATAATGCCTTACAAAAGAGACATAAAAAAGAGACCAATTCATTGAAAAACAAAATTTGTGAAATGGAAAAAGAAAGCAATGAACAAAAAAATTCAATTGGCCAATTACAAAAGGAGCTAAAAAAAGGTAACTGAATAAAATAATACACTATAAATTAGAATTGAACAAATTGAAGTGAATGACTCAATAAGGCAGTCAAATAAAAACAAAAAATAAAAAAATAGATGAAAATATGACATATTTCCTAGGGAAAACAACTAATCTGGAAAATAGATCTAGGAGAGACAATCTAAGGATTATTGGACTTCCTGAAAGCCATGATGAAAAAAAGAACCTAGACAGTATTTTACAGGAAATCATTAAAAAAAAAACTGTCCTGATATTTTAGAATCAGAAGATAAAATAGTCATGAAAAGAATACACAGATCACCTCCTGATAGAGATTCCAAAATTAAGTCCCCAAGGAATACCTTGGTTAAATTTCAGAACTATCACACCAAGTAAAAGAAACTGCAAGCAATCAGACAAAAATAATTTAATTACCGAGGACCCACAATTAGGATCACCCAGGATGTAGCAGCATCCACTTTAAAGGATCAAAAGGACTAGAATCTGATATTATGAAAGGCAAAGGAACTTGGATTACAGCCAAGAATATGCTATCCAGCTAAAATGAGCATTATGTTTCAGAGAAGAAGATGGACATTCAGTGATACAGATGAATTTCACCTGTTTCTAATGAAAAGACTAGAACTGAACAAAAAATATGATCCCCAAACACAGAACTTGTAGTGTCTCTTAATGCTACCCTAACCTTGTAGTTCCCCCTTGTAATATTTTCTTCATCTCATAATTCTGGATTTTGGCTACAATATTCCTTGGACTTTTCATTTTGGTATTTCTTTCAGTAGATGATCTGTGCATTCTTTCAATGGATATTTTATCTTTTGGTTCTAAGATATCAAGGCAGTTGTCCTTGAAAAGAGCTATTCATAACTACCAGTCAGTGAATGGCATAGCTAGGCCACACTTACCCATCTTCGGGCACCAACCTGGATAGCATAGAGACAGACCACAGGAGATAGGGGTGAAGCACAAGAGAACTTTATTCTTAGATAGCACATATTTATATCCCCCTGAGGATCCGGGGGAAGAGGGGGGTGTCTAAGAACTTGGCATAACAGGATTGGCCCAAGAAAAGGGAGGGAGGCATGCTAGACTTAGAGTACTAAAGAAGGAGACATGGTACTTAGAGTCAGACACCTTCTGTCATCCCTCAGGTCCTCCCACATGCCTTGAACTGCATTCCTTGCTCCTAGAGGTTTTTTAACCCTTACAGAACTCGTGAAGCATAAAAAGGTCAAAAGGAAAGAACTCTTAAGAACTATATTTCTATTATGGGTATACTTAGAAAATGCAAGTATAATTGATTTTATGATAATATGAAAAAAGAAACTAGAGGTGGAAAGGAGATCATACTGGGAAAAGGAGGTTAAATAGGGGAAATTACATTTCACAAAAGAGGCAAAGAAAACCTATTATAACTTTGGGAAAGAAGAGAGGGGAATAAGAATTGTGTGAATCTTATTCTCATCAGATTTGGCTCTAAGAGAGAATATCAGACATATTTGATTTCACAGAGAAACTTGTCTTATACAGAAGTGGGAGGGAAGGAGCGGGGAAAAAAGGAAAAGCCTAATAGAAGGGAAAACAGGAGTATTAGGGGAAAGATATAAAAAGGGAGAGGGGCTCTAAAGGATGAGGATTGTTTGAAGGGGCTGGTCATCAAAAACAAAATACAGAGGAGGAGGGAAAGAGGAAAGGAAAAAGAAAAAAGTAACTTAGATCAATAAGATGGCAGGAAATACAGAATTAGTTATTTTAACTGTGAATGTGAATGGGATGAACTCTCCCATAAAATGGAAGCGATAACAGAATGGATTAAAAGTCAGAATCCTACAATATGTTGTTTACAAGAAACACATTTAAAGCAGAATGATATATTTAGAGTAAAAGGCTGGAACAAAATCTATTATGCTACAAAAAAAAAAAAAAAAAAAAAAAAAAAAAAAAAAAAAAAAAAAAAAGCATGTGTAGCAATCCTGATCTCAGATCAAGTAAAAGCAAAGACAGATCTAATTAAAAGAGATGAGGAAGCAAACTATATTTTACTAAAGGCTACCATAGAAAATGAAGCAATATCAGTACCAAACATATATATATATATATATATATATATATATATATATGTATGTATGTATATAGCATCCAAATTCCTAGAGGAGAAACTGAGAGAGATGCAAGAAATAGATAGCAAAACTATACTAATGGGGGCTCTCCACCTTGCTCTCTCAGAACTAGATAAATCGAACCACAAAATAAATAAGAAAGAAGTTAAGGAAGTAAACAAAATGTTAGAAAAGTTAGGCATTATAATGTCTGCACTAGCTTTCTGGAGGATCTCTGGATGGTCAAAGGCTAGTCAAAGATGGAGTCCAGAGTTTTCTTTGTCTCTGTGGCTGAGAGACTCATCTGTGTCTGTGGTTGAGACACCCAGTTCCCAGTCCTCTTAGCCTTTAAATACCTCAGTACAATTACATCACTACAGCAACTGAACATATGCCAACTGTAGAACATTACATCATCATATTACACTAAGTATATGCCAAATAGAGTGATTATATCATTACATCACATTAAGTATATGTTTAACTAGAGAACTATTATCCCATCAATCACACTGAGTAGATGCTTAACTATAAGCACCCTGCTGTCCTTGATTCAAGTATATCTTTACAGAGTTCTGGACCTCTACAAGGTATGATAGATCTTTGGAGAAAATTGAATGGAGAAAGAAAGTAAGAAATGATCAGGAGGATGATTTTAGAAAGGCCTGGAGAGACTTACATAAACTGATGTTAAGTGAAATGATCAGAACCAGGAGACCATTGTACGTGACAACATCAATATTATAAGATGATCAATTCTGATGAATGTGACTCATTCTAACAATGAGGTGATTGATGCCAGTTCCAATGATCTTGTGATAAAGAAAGCCATCTACACGCAGAAAGAGGATTGTAGGAATTGAATGTAGATCACAACATAACATTCTCATTCTTTTTGTTGTTCAAAATGTTGTTCATTTTGTTTTCTTACTCATTTACTTTCTTTTTTTATCTGATTTTTCTTGTGCAGCAAGAGAACTGCATAAATATGTTTATACATATTGAATTTAACATATATTTTAATATGCTTAACATATATTGAATTGATTGCCATTTAGGGGAAGGAGTGGGGGAAAGGAGGAGAAAATCTGAAATGTAAGGCTATGCAAGGGTCAATGTCAAATTATCAGTGCATATTTTTTGCTTTATTTAAAAAAATAAAAATAGAATTATCCAAATGAAAAGCTAACTGGAAAAATATTAGAATTGGTAAATGAAGCTAATGACTCTTTGATATATTAAGAATCAGTCAATTAGAATAAAAAGAATGAAAAAATAAAATAAAATTTAAAATAACATGTTGGAAAAAAAAACTGTCTAGAAAATCCTGGAGATGAAAAGCCTGGAGAAATCATTTAAAATTTACTGAATTACCTGAAAGCTATGATTAAAAAAAGCCTTGACTGCATTTCTCAAGAAATTTTCAAGGACAACTGCATTGATATCTTAGAACCAAAAGATAAAATATCCATTGAAAGAATGCACAGATCATCTACTGAAAGAAATACCAAAATGAAAAGTCCAAGGAATATTGTAGCCAAAATCCAGAATTATGAGATGAAGAAAATATTACAAGCAATCAGAAAGAAACAATTCAGATATCTAAGAGGATTATATAGAACTTAGCAGCTTCTACATTAAAGTTTTAGGAGGCCTATAATATATTACAGGAAGCAAAAGAGCTTGGACTACAAAAAAAATCAACTATCCAGAAAAACTGAGTATAATCTTTCAGGAGGAAAGATATACATTCAATGAAATAGGGGTCTTTCAAATTTACCTGATGAAACAACCAGAGTTGAATAGAAAATTTAATCTTCAAATAGAAGACCCAACAGAAACATAAATAGATAAGGAGGAAAGGAAAAAACGGTATGTTATTCAAAGGTTAAACTGTTTACTTCCCTGCACAGGAAGATGATATTTGTAACTCTTGAGAATGTGTAATTTTCTGTGGCAGTTAAAAAGCGTACACATAGAAAGAAGGTGTGAGTGTAAGCTGACTATAATGTGTTATAATAAAAGAAATGAAGGAGTAAGAAAAATCATTGTACTTGAAGAAGAATAAATGGAAAAAAATGGGGTAAATTAGATCACACAAAGAGACAGAAAAGACTAATTACAGTAAAGGAAAAGAAGGAAAGTCAATGAGCATTATTTGAACCTACATCTCATCACATTTGGCTCAAAGAGGAAATAAGACATACATTTAGTGGGATATAGAAATTTATCTTACCCTTAGGGAAGTAGGAAGGGAAAAGGAAAAGAAAAGGATGGAAATGTATAGAAGGGAGAACAGACAGAGGGAGATAATAATCAGAAGCAAAGTACTGGTGAGGAGGGACAGAGTGAAAAGAGAAAAATTTATTAACAAGGAAGAAAATAGGATGAAGGGAAATAAATAATAGGTAATCATAGAGGCATTATAATTTCTATATATTGCCAACAAAACTCAATAGTTAGAGGAGAAAAGATAAAATCCATTTAAAATAACTACAAACATTATGAAATACTTGGTATTTAGCTTCTCAAAACAAATCTTAAGACTTTATAACTACAATTACAAAGCACTTTATATGAATAAAGACAGATCTAATCAATTGGAGAAATATTAATTGCTCATGAATAGGCTGGGTCAATATAAAGATATGACAATTTTACACAAATTAATTTACTTTTGCAGCATCATTTCAATTAAACTGCCAAGGAATTATTTTATAGAGACAAAAAAAAATAACAAAATTCATCTGGAAAAGCAAAAGTTCAAGAATATCAGGGAATACAATTATTAAAAAAAAAAAAGAATATGGGTAGTAAAATACCAGTACCAGTACAAGGTCTCAAATTATGTTATATAAAAGTAACCATCAAAACAACCTGATACTAAGAAATAGAGTGGCTGATCTGCTGAATAGTTTAGGTACAATACATAGCACAAAGAACCATATTGATTGAGTATTTGACAAACCCAAAGATGCAAGGTTTGAGAACGAAAAATCTCTATTTGACAAAAACTTCCAGAAAAATTATAAAGTAGCTTAACAGAAAATAGACATAGGCCAATGTTTCATAGCCATATACAAGGGGAACAAAAAGTTAAAATGATTACATAATTTAGATATAAAGGGTTATGTGAGCAATTAGAGGAACATGGAAAATTTACCTCAATTCTATGCAAGGATTTTCAGAATTATCTTTTTTTCAGTGTTACCCCCATCTCAACACACTTTTTTTTCTAATATCCATAGCTAAAAATATGCTTTCTCTTCTCAAAATCTCTTGAGTCCTTTGTTTGAATCATTCCCTTGCCCCTTCATTGTCTTCTTTATGTTATATTCATGTATTTATATAGCAGATTCTGTCTCAAGTAAAATATAGTATATTTGAGAGGATTATCTTTTTTTTATTTTTATACTCAGTGTCTACTGCATTTTTTTAAACTAAAAGCAGGGATAGGAGGTAAAATGATGTAAGTAATGCTTGAGGCAAAAACTACTATTCCTAATGCAGATTTACAATGCACCTCAGCCATCTTCCCCTAGCCATCTGTTGTCCTGAATTAGAGACCATTCCAGAGTTTTAATCTCTTCAGCCTAAAACACCCTATCCTGGTGCTCTTACTATCGAGGTTGATGGATCAAAGCCATGTTTCATTTCACTCCCTGGTCACGTTCTCAACCACTGTTCCCAGTATGGCCAATCCATACAACTATGAATCTACTCATTATCCCTGTTACTTGAAACAAAACAATCCCTCTATATGAAATCTCTAACTCATGTTTTTCATTAGGTTATAAAATCCTTGAAGGCAGAAATGGTCATCACTTTTAGATATCTTTCCTCAGTGATAAGTAGAGTGAGTAGAACACAGTAAGAGCATAACGAATGTAACCTCAAAATTTTCTGCCTTAGTCATGTCTCTCACATTCACATAAAATAACTTGTTTAGCCATTACTCAATTGAGGGATCTTCTTTCATTCATTCATCTATTAATTATTATAGACATAATTTTTGAATATTAAAAAATAAAGATAGATACCCAGATAGATGATAAATCTTAAGTGTTTTTATAAGCTGTACATTGGACTAAGAACAATAATATAATAACAAAATATTAAGTTAATTCCTGCTCTCAATGATCTTGCCTTTTCTAATTAAAGATGATAATGCATGCAAAAAAACTAGAAAGAGGAGGGGAAAAAGACTAATTCTTGGTGAGGAGATGAAGAAGCTGAAAATGACTCCAGGAATAAAATGAGCATGACTGAGACCAATCATAAAATACTAGTTCTGACAAGGGAGTTACTATCTAGGATAGTATTTGTAGGGCAGGGGCTTCTCTAGAATAGAAAGAAATTGATGAAATAAATAACCGCAGAGAGTGAGTTAAATTGAAAAATTGTGGTTCTACTATAATTATACATTTAGAAAAAACACTTAAATCTAGGTCTTCCTTTCTGACCATCCAATATGTGTAGTTATATCTCTCCTTGCATATGGCAAGAATCTCATAAATTTTGTTGTATTATTGAAGTCATAGCAGATATTTATTGTTTTTATAAATCATATGAATTAAAAATAATAATACATGTACATATAAGGAGCACAAAGTGACAATCAAAATTTGAACAAGGTCTATTTAATTTCTAACTGCCTCTACTATGTAGCCTCATCTTTCATGTTTATGCATTTTATCTCTACAAATAGATCTTAAGAATCTTGTAGAAGGGATTCCATCAAATATTTATTTTCTATATCCATCAAAGAGCACAGTGCTAGGAATGTGGAACCCACTCAATAAATATTTTGTGATTACTCTTTCTATTCTCAACAATCATGGATGTTTCTTAAAATAAGTGGCATTAATATGGTTTGTGCAGTATTATCTAGAGATCTAAATTTATACTACAATCATAATGGCCTCTAAGAGAAGTCATTTTTGAGCAATAGATAAACACAATAGTTTAGCTTAAATCAAATTCCATTCCCATAATGTTATAATAGTAAATACAGTTAAAATAATCCTCTCCCTTACTGAATTCCCCCCAACCCTTCCAGCCTGAAGCTTACAATTTAGTTTTAAGAAAAGAAACATTACCTTGCAACTATCATGCTTGCTAAAGAGTAGGAAAAAAATAAAATAGAGGCAGATTTTAGGGCTGAATTATAAATCCCTGAAAAACAGTGTTTATAATGGAAATGCTGACAGACTCATAACAATAGCGCTGTAAGAAGGCGCCTTTATAATACAGACCATCATCAGCCAATTTACCTCTTCATTCATGTCTGTTGCTAAGTGTCTAGTTACTGTAAATGCTTTAGATTTTGCATAATTTATGTAAATTATTAAACACCTGTTCTCTTCCCAGAAAACAAGGATATGGAATAGTCTTCTTAGTTTAATTGATTCCTGGCTTGAGTTCTGCCATTGTTTCCCCAGCAACTACAAGGGAGCAGGAGCTCCCTTAAGGTTAGATGCTGTTAGAAAAACACAGATGTTAAGAATTGATCTTTCTAATACATACGTGTGTGCATCTACGGATGTGTGCTTTAGCAGCCATGTATATGTAGTATTTCTTTTTCTTAGATCTGTCAGAACAAAATATGTAAATTGCATCCTTGTTACCACTGGGGACACATGTCTATGTCATCTGCCCTTCCCATGTAGGTTATAAGTGTGTCTTTAAAACCTAAAAAGAGTTAAGATGTTTGAAAGTTTCTAAAGGACATGTCCATTCCATCAACATATTCTGATTCTGATACCTGAAATGTGTATCACCCCCCGGAAAGATTTCTTTTAAAAAAGTCCATGAAAACTGTGCTCAAGATAAAAATTAAAAATTATATACTCACTGACACCTGTTCTTAAACCACCACATTTTTGGAATTATTGTTTTATTACTTGTACTTGTTTGAAATGTCAAAAATATCTGAGTAGACATGAATATTATGATCATATGCAGATGCATAGCCAGTACTTCAATAATGATATTGTTAGACCAATCAAGGAAAAGAGGAGGAAATCAAACATAACACTGAAAAAAGAATAGTAAATTCTGAACATGAATTTTATATTTGTATGCATGAAATCTTTCTTCAGCAATTTTTCCTTAAAATAGTTCATTTTTGTGGAATTTAAAGAAAGTTCCATCCATCACTGAACAAGTATTTATTTGGCATCTATGAGACAAAAAGAAAATATTCTTAGTTCACCTGGAGTTTGTATTCCATATGGGGATAAAATATGTACATATAACATAAACAAAGCCATTACAAACTAAACATAAGTTAATTTAAGTTGGGTATATTGCATGATCAAGAAGTCTTTATGTCATACTGAAGGTCAAGTCAATAAGTAAGATCTATAAGTATTTTTTAATTTCTTACTCCCTGTTAGATGGGCAGCTAGTTAGGCAGCACAGTAGATAGAGCCCAGGAAGAATAATCTTCATGACTTTAAATCTGGTCTCTAATACTTACTAGCTGAGGTACTTTGGACATGTCATTTAATACTATTTACCGCCATTTCTTATCTGTAAAATGGGATGAAGAAGTAAGTGGAAAACCATTCTAGTATCTCTGCTAAGAAAACCCCAAAATGGGGTCACAAAGAGTTGGACAGGAATGAAACAACTATACAAAAAGAAACAAATAAACAAAAAGGACAACAGCAACAACAATAACAACAACAACAACTGATACCTGTCAGGCAATTATTTTAAGTTCTGGGAATGAAAATAAAAGCAAAAAGAAAGAGTTCTTGTTTTTAAGAAACTTAACATTCTGATGAAGGAAGTAAACACTTAAAAGGAAACTTTAAATGAGAGGCGTTGCCATGCAGGAAAATGGTAGAGAAAATCAGACGAAAGAGAGGAAACCTGAAAAGTAATCAAAATAGATGGCCTGGATATTTGCTTCAGAAAGGAGATTCTGGGAGCAATCAGCTAATAAAAACAAGAGGCTACACCTATAACTTGAAGAATACTAAATATTCTAAGAAACATGATGAGGCATCATTCTAGTCATAGGAAACAAACATTACAGAGTCATAGGGATGAGAGACAGAGATGTGTCAGGAAGACATGATTTCTTACCCTTCCTCTGATACAGCCAACTTGTATTTGAGGTCAAGTATCTTAACCCTTCAATGATTTCAAGTAACTACGCCTTCATCTCACAAATTAGTTACAAAATCACTGGATATTTCAATTCAATTCTATTTTATAAATTTGCTATCTTGATTAAATCAGAGAAGTTGAAAAATGAAACTAAAAAATACAAATCACTTGTTTCTATGATTTGGAAAGGACTTTAGAATTGGAAGGGACTTTAGAAGCTATCTAGTAAAACTAATACTTTAATAAAGTTTCTGTCTACAAATATCAAACAAGGGATATCCTGTCCAGCCTTTGCCCAATGAAAACAATCATTTTGAGGGAGAAAATAAACTTGGTGATTTATTAAATAGTTCTCAATTTTCACATTCTATCATTGCACAATGCTCACAAACTAGTTTACATTTAAATAAAGCTTCATGGTTTCCATAATATTTTAAAATATTACTTCATTGGAGCCTCACAACAACCTTATATGACAGGTGGGATTGTTATGCTCGTA
Organism: Sarcophilus harrisii; assembly: GCF_902635505.1. Lineage (NCBI taxonomy): Eukaryota > Metazoa > Chordata > Mammalia > Dasyuromorphia > Dasyuridae > Sarcophilus > Sarcophilus harrisii. The sequence goes on along the minus strand of NC_045429.1, from coordinate 45,556,331 downwards.
ATAGTCCCATTTTACAGATAATTAAAATAGGATTCATAGAAGATAAATATTTTGTCTACAGTAACATAGCTCATAAACATCAAAAGTGGGTATTTGAACTTTTTCAATATTTAATAAAGTAAAAAAGGAGTGAATGAATGGAGATTGTTCAATTGGAAACTTTTCAGAAATGGAAGAAATCTCTGTTAAAAAATGTTTTTCTAAATTTCCCCATCTGTATATGCTCAGCTAGCACAATGAACTAAAAATGCTTCCCTGTGGTTAACTATGAAGAATATGATATTTGTCTAGCAGATAATTTTTTCAAAGAGACTTCTTAGAGAGTAACTTATTTTAACCCCATAACAATTTTCTAAAGTAGAATAAATAGTTATTTGTCTTCTTATTTGTTAAATAGAGAACCTGAAGCTTAGAGATATTAGTCATGGCATTTTTCTCCACTCCCCACAATCTCTCAATCTTCTCCAAAACAGAAATCATGCATCAAAGATGAAATATCCTCAGCTATTTCCAAAGTCTAGGATACCCATAATTTAAAAAAAAAAAAGTTTAAATAATTCCAGAAATTGATTCTCACTGACCCTAAATTTACTCACCATCTCTTCTTTATCTCCAGTGACACTATACTAAAAGATCTAAGGACAGAAAACAGGATTACATCAAACTTCACCTTGTGCCTTATTTTCCCCTTTTTTCCCAATGTCATAGAAACCACAACTATAGGCTGGAGAATTTTACTTGGGGTATGTCAGTCAGCTTAGGCAAAGAAGCAAAAGTTATCAAGGACTGTAATCTGGAAGCACTGGTACCAAAAGGGAGATCTAAGAAACAAAGGAATTAGGATAGGACAGTACACCATGCATGTGCGTAGTTGGGAAGGAGCTATGGAAGCACTCCATTAGACCTGAAGGAAAGACCACAATATCTTGTTTCTGCAACCAGTTCTAGTCACCCAAAAGTCACCTGGGGACAGAGACCAAGGCTGATAGATAATAAAACGTCCATAGGGAAACGGTGATGAGATACTTTAAGATGTAGCCCCCAAGGAAACCACAATTAGAAGAAAGTGAGTAATAAAGAAAATAAGGAAAGGAAGAGGGGGTGGAAGTACTAAAGATTTCAGGAAGAAGAAAACGCAAAAATCAGAGAGCATGAAGGGAGAAATCAACAGGGAAAAACAAACAGAAGGAAATGTGGCCACCAGATCTAGAAGTGACCTTAGGGACCTACAAATAAATACTACGGAAAGAAGAAGAAAAATAGCAGTTTGGAAGTGATCCAAAATTCGATAAAACAGAGGAGACCCTGTCGAAGGAGCTCTGGACAGATAGCGGCCCTTGCGGACCAGGCAGACGCAGAGAGAGAGCACCAGCCAGAGTCTGCTGTAAAGCTGAATTTGTAACCACCACCACGGGGGCCTTCTGGGGTCTGTTCCCTGCTCAGCTGTGCATCCTGTCTCTGTGGCTCAGCCCTCCACATCTTGTGTGGTTGCTGCCCCTTCAACCGCAATTCCACCATCAGCCTTCTTGCCTTCACCTTCTTATTGTTTCTTGGAGTCCTGGTGGCTGTCATTAAGCTCAGTCCTAGAGTGAAGAGCCACTTATATAAGCTGCCTTGCGTGTTTAAGGGGACCCTCTCTACCTTGGGTATCTAAGGCCATGTGGACTGTGGATCCCTGTTAGGCCATTGCTCTATCTATCAAATGTACTTTGTCCTGGATGCTTTCTTCTTTCTCTTTACCCTGCTGATGATCTGGGTGAAGAACAGCAAGGCCCCTCAAGCTGCCATCCAGAATGGGTTTTGGTATTTGAAGAGAACATGGAACCACAAAATGCTATTCCTGAGTGGTATGAAGGAAAAATGAGAATATCAAGTACAAAATTGATTTCCTACACAGCAAAAATAAAGAACAGAAGAGAAAAAATGAATTTGCCAAGGCAAACCTCACTGAAAAGAGAGAGAGGACAATAGTTTGGGAATTCAAATACATAGAATTAAAAAACGAAGAAAAGCAAAATAACTTTTAAAGAAAATATACTCACTATAAAAACAAACCATACTGATCTAAGTCAGTGTGTTATAGAGATGAAATAAGGATCATAGATATACTAGAAGAACAATATAGAACAAAAAATTCTAACACTATACTGAAGAAAATAATCAAAAATAAATGCCTAGAACTTTTAAATACAGAAATTGAATTCATCTACAGAAGAAAAACAATAGCAACAAAAACAAGGCTTCAAATTCCAAGACTAATGGTATTTAAATTTAACAATTCATTTTGGAAATAACATGTTCTGTAAACCATAAGGAGAAAGACAAAATACAAAGGCAGTATTATTTCACACCCACTCAAAAAAGAGGGAATGGAATAATGTGTTACAAAGAGCAATCAATGGAGCTCAGGATGCAGCCCTAAGAGACCCATTAGGCAAATCTGAGCTTAACTATACAGGATAAAAGATGGGCATTCGATAATAAAGAAGAATTTGAAACATTTTTAGAAAGAAAACCAGGGCTGAAGATATTATTTACCTATCAAATATCTTGAATAACAGAAATGTATGAAGGATGAATAAATGCAGCAGGCAAGGACAGTAATAGCAAAAGAATGACAATAGAGAGCAGTAAGAGATTTCTTTTTTTTTTAAAGTACACAAAAACACAAAGATGAAGATGGAATTCTAATAAACATAACAATGAAGATATAGATAGGGGTGGAGTAGAAATGTAAGGAGAAGGTATTTTTGCCAGGATTTCACTGAAGAATATTCCCATGATTGAAAAGAAAAGAGTGTTAAAAGTAGATGAGGGCTTTACTGGATGAGGTCTAGAAATTTTTGTTGATTTGAAAGTCTACTCGTCCTAGTAGGAGGAATTTAGAACTTTTAGCGGGAATTGGCACCTGGAGGAATGAGAAAGAATGGACCCATTCTTGTCTGGAAGAGATTTCCTGATAATATAGAAAAAATGCTCAAAAAAGAGTGTTGGGCTGAGTAAACATGGATGTGGTACAGCAGTGTTAGGTGGAACAGTGGACAGAGTACCAGACTAGGAGTCAGGAAAACCCAAGTTTAAATCAGGTCTTAGATAATTTCTAGCTGTGCAACCCAGGCCAAGCTCCTTAACCTCTGTTTACTTCAGTTTTCTCATCTGTAAATTAAAATAGGAATAATAATAGCAACTACTTCCCAGGATTGTTGTGAGGATTAAATGCGGTAACAATTATAAAGAATTTAGCACATTGCCTAGCATATAGTAAGTGCTAAATAACTGTTAACAATAGTAGTTACTATAGAAGCAGAAGCAGAAACAGTAGTTGTTGCTGTAATTAGCATTTCTCTGGAAATGATGTGCAATGGAAAAGGGGAATCCACTGGGTGAGTCCTATAAGGTTGTAGCAGAAAATATCTAGAGGGAAAATCCTAGAACAGATCCTTTGAAGACTTCTGATGGCAGAAGAAATAAGAATTTTTCATTAACAACTGCTCATCTCATTGTTTAGTTTAGTTTGATAAGGGGGTCAGAACTCCTCTTCCCTGATGACTCAATTTTGAGTTTAATTTTGCTTTGATAAATTTGGATACCACTGATTCAGTGACCCAAAGTAAGAATTTTTGAGAGCCAGGGCTCATATTTATTATTCTGGTATTTATAGGAACCTTAGGGAGCTGCTTAAGTGTCTAGCCTGCATTGGCCAGGTGTTCCAGCTCAGATTGACTCATGACTAGCATGTCATCTAGACACACTGCCAAATTAGGAGTGTCCTATTAGAGACTCTCCATGGTGCTAAAGATTATGATACAAGCAGAGAAATATATAAAGGATAATAGACTCTACTGGTGATTTTTTTCATAGACATTAGCTATGGAATCTTGTATTGGTCTTTTCCCAGGAATACCTGCAATTGGCATATATAGTTTAGGGTGAGATTACTGAATATCCCTGTTAACTTGGCAAAAGTAGTAAATCCTAGATAACTGTCTAACTTGGCAACTTTCCTTGGAATCCATTAATATAATACCCCACATCCTGATATGCTCAACAGTTGCAACAACAGGGACTGGAAGATCTGTACGTTCCAAGAATTGCATGGACTTTAAAGGGAAAAAAATGACCATTTAGAAGTGGGACTACTAACTTCCTTAAGAACAATAAATTACCAGCCATTATTAATAAAATGAACATGCAATTTTTTAAAATTTTACTATAATTTATCTGGTATACTTCAAATAAAAATAGTTACAAGCAGATATCATAAACTTACGTAGAAATAACACTACTATTTGTCTGTTTGATTTATAGATTTTTTAAAAATTTATTGCATTTTTGATTCAGCTTAGTTCTCTGAAATATTCCTAAATTCTGAGTCCTTCTATTAAGCACATGTTACTGGCCCAGGTACTGATCTAGGCTCAATAATAAAAAGAAAAAGAAAAAAGAAGGAAAAGGAAAAAGAAAGAAAGAGAGAGAGAGAAAAAGAAAGAAAGAGAGAGAGAGAAGGGAGGAAGGAAAGAGAAAGGGATGGAGGGAAGGAGGGAAGGAGGGAGGAAGAAAGTGAGGGAAGGAGAGGAAAAAATAAAGAAAAAGAAGGGAGAGAAAGGAAGGAAGGAAAGAAGGAAGGAAGGAAAGGAGGAAGAAGTAAAAAATAAAGAGAAAAAAAGGGAGAGGCTTGTCACTTCAAGGAACTAAAATTCTTTTGAGGGAAATAACATTTTAATCTTTAAGTAGACTATATACTCTATAACAACACTTGTTCATGTCTATATGTATTAACACATATACATATATATGAGTATATGAAATTCAATTGTAGAATAAAGCACTAACAGTTGGAAAATTAGGATAGAAAGGTTTCATGTAAAAAGTAACAGGGGGTAGGGGGGTAAGAGGTAAAAAATTGGAACAAGAGGTTTGGCAATTGTTAATGCTGTAAAGTTACCCATGCATATATCCTGTAAATAAAAGGCTATTAAATAAAAAAAAAATAAAAAAGTAACAGGAACTGAGATTTGACAGAAATATAGAATCTCAAGAAAAAAACATCCTGCAAACATGGAAATTCAGCCTATGAAAAGTCATTGAGAAAGGAGCTAGAAAATCTGGAAGATGCATATATAGCTATTTGAACAATTTGGTGGGAGCATAAGAGAAATAAGGGATAGAAATGAACAAAGAAAAGTGGAGCTGAAGAATGAAGAATCCTCAAGGCCAAATAAAAGAGTTTGCTTTAACTCCTGAAAGCTACATGGAGCCATAGGAACAGTTTGAGCAGGAAAAGTGTGATCATAGTTATATTCTAACAACATCACTTTGTCAGTTGTGTGGATGGATTGGAAAAGGGGAGCAACTTCATGTAAGGAGACCCTTTTGGACAAAGTAGAGTTGAAGAAAGTCTTGAACTAGTTTTGTGGTTATGGGAGGAGAGAGGAGAGCTGGGAAAGTGGGAGAGATATTGGGGAGAGAGACTAAGATTTGACAACTCAAGACAGAAGGTATGAGAACAACTCAGGTTGTGAATCTTGGTGAGTGGTGGAGTCTGTTACTGAAATAGGGGAATAAGGAAAGAGAATGGAAATTTAGACTAACACATCATCTAGTAAAATTCCAAGCTCAGAAATGTGGGTTTGGCCACTTCTCTTAAAGTGACTTGGCTAAGGTCACCCAATGTTAAATACTATCACCAGTCTATGAACTTTGGTATTTTGATATATTATATCCAGCTCTTTACACACTAGAGCATGGCATTTCTTAGACAGACTTCATCAATGTAGTTTTAGACAAATGATGTAACTTTAGATTTCCTAACCTAATGCAATTCCCATTTGTATACATTTCACAAAGATTGTTTTTATTTAATAATAAAAAGTCACATACAATTAGCATTTTTCTTAGTTAGAATGAGTTTGTTGTAATTTAAAATAACTCTGACTCTAGTCTATTTAAGAAAAGAGTAGAAAAGAACACTAGGACATGGAGAATGCAGACTAGAGTTCTTTCATAGCCTTGGACAGCAATTTGTTGTGAAACCTTGGATAAGAGAGTCCCTTACCTTCTCCAAGTCTAAATTTTTTCATCTGCAGGAATGGAAATATTATACATTAATATTATACCCTATCTAACTTAAGGAATTGTTGAGGCTTAAATGAGATGATATACAATTGCTTAAGAAACATTATTTGATCAGATGACTATATTTTAAAATATTCTAGATGTGAGGGATTGTCTACAAAAAGGAATTTGCATAGAAGCTCACAAAATTCTTGGCAATTGCCTTGAGATTTTTTAAATATTCCGAGGTTTTCTTCTTATGATCCCATCAGTATTCTGCCACCTTGACATGGATGAATTATATTTCAATAGCTTTCACTTCAATAGTTGATCACAAGCATGTATAAAGTTAAAATCCAACATGTAGGTTGATGGGATTAGCTATGCAAGTTTGTGAGGGCCCACAGGCTTGAAGAAGTCAGGCTAAGAAAAAAACAGTTGAATAAAAATAGAAAATGCCTGATTCTTCATCCTATTTATTCCCATCAGTGTCTTTCTTTCAGATTCAGAACTATTTTATCATGAAATAAATTATAATTTTGACTCGGGGAGGAAAGTGTGTGAGGAGACACTGAACAGTTGGAGAGATTATAAATTCTTTGAATCTTTCTCCAAGATTGAATTCCATATCCATCCTTACTTTTTAATGCCATCAGCAAATATTTACTGGTAACACAGTTTTATATAAACTTGGGCTTAGAGTTAAGGAAGTTTGCTCTCTACAGAGATGATGTAGACCAAGCACTTCAAATGGAGGCAAAGGATAGCCTATATTGTTAAGTAGGAACTCAAATACTAGAAAACATCTGGCCCTTGAATGTATTAGAGAAGCAATTCTTCCTCTTCCCTTTATGGTAAATTTCAGTAGTTGAACTAGATGTAAGCTAACATCTGGTTTCAATAAATCTAAGTGGTAGAATGGAATGGGATCACTGATGAATTTCCAGAGGCTCTCTCATAGTTTGAAAGTTAAGATGGGTCTTGGTGGTATTTGGTCATTCTCCATAGCCAAGAAGGGTTGTTTTATCTGCATAACACAATGTTTTAATTTGCAAACAATATGCCTCTAGGAATATCTTTCCTTTTTCTTTTTTTTTTTTTCCTTCTCCTCCCTTTGAAATAATGAGAGATCCTTGGCATGGGTCCATATTTCTTCTCAGAGGCCCAATTGATACTGGCTTTATTCCTTCCAAAATAAACTTTCCATCCACCTCTATGACAATTTTGCCTTGGAATTCCATATCAACGCCTCCTTTTTCTCAACTACCAAAATGTAGCTGAATACTTAGAATATCCTGTTTGTTCCTCCAGTAGCTATAGTGTTTTTGCTTGGTTTTCATTAAAAAGTGCAGTGTTTTCTCCAAAATTTTCATATTAATCATGTTCCTATGCATGAAATCTACAAACAATCTTAATTCTACTTTTGTACAGAACAGCCAGACTTTGAACCAGAACCTCTCTGGAATTCTTGCTGTTAGGGGAAAATGTATCAAAAAGATAGTAATTTAGCACCATGCGCCTTATAATTAGCTTAATCGTTGTCAGCATGTAGCTATAAACCAAATACCAATTAGTTCTATTTGTATAACCATAGTGTTTTTCTAGTTGTCTTTGAGTTAAAGTTTCTTGTTTGAGCAACTTAGAGGCCCCAGTGCACAACGGGAAACATGGCTTTTTCATACATTTTTAAATGTGTGAATGAACTGCATATTAAGTTTGGTTATGCAAATGAATTGAGTTGATATGATCTTATTATCAAAAGACAGGTTTTACAACACTTAAAAATTCAACAAATGCAAGAGAGAAGTCTGTGAAATACTTCCATAACCCATGAATGAGGAATGGGATTATAGGAGATTTACTTGCTTTTTAATAGTTACTAGATATCTATAGCATTCATGCTTGGTTGTAAGTATTTTTGTTTTTTCCCTTTTCCAAAGAATGTCTGGCTATGTCAAAATCCTACTTAATGAGTTTCAAAAGTTCCATAACACTTATAGTATAAGATACAAAGTTCACAACCTGTGGGTTTTTTTTTTTGAGGCAATTAGGGTTAAAATACTTGACCAGGGTCACACATATATATGCCTGAAGTTAGATTTGAATTAAGGTCCTCCTGCCTCCACTGTCAGACCTCTTTTCACTACACTATTTAACTGTCCCTTTAAAATTTGTCTTTTAAAGTCCTTTTCAATCTACTCAGAATACCTTTCATGATTTACTGTGCATCTTCTTTTCGTACCTCTATATTCCAGTCAAACTGCCCTTCTTGATATTTTTTTTCTTGAATTTATCACTCCATCTATCACCTCTGTCAATTGACATGTTATTATATCTAATTAGATACAAGTTCAAGAAGTATACATTTTTTTGTCTTTGTGTATATCCTCAGTTCTTATTACAAGACTTTATGTTTAGTAGGTGCTTAATACATATTTATTTCATTGGATTAAAATATAATGGAAGTAGTACACCAAAAGATAAAGGCAAACAGGTGTCAAGCATATTGTCTATTTGAAATATCTACCACTTGTTCCTATTTATCCAGCCTTAGATTTTCTCCCAACTCCTTGATTCTTATCTCTTAATTTCTATTGGACTTCTTGAAGTGGATGTTATAGAGACATTTTAAATTCAGTATGTTCAACACTCTCAATTCATTCTCCCTCAAGTTCCCTCCACCTTCCCTATTATTGTCCAGGGCCCCTCCATTCTCTTAATTTACTGGAACTCCTTACTTTCTTCCAGTCTCACATCCAATGCCAAGTTAATAAGGGGTATTAGCACACTAGAGTTTGCAGCTGCATAGTAGTAAAGACCCTAGTCACCTTAGCACAGTTGAAGAGTTTGTGGATGCTCACAGATCAGAGCATGGGCCAGAAAAGCATTGACCACATCTCTCTTTAAATCATAATCATAAAAATGAGTCAATAGTTTAGTAAAAGACATAGAAAAAATACTAAAGAAAATAATAGACCAACTTATAAAAGAGGTATAAAAATCAACCAAAGAGAATTCCTAATAAAAAAAAAAAAAGCCAAAAATCACCAAATGCAAAAAGAGGTACAACAGTTCACTGAAGAAAATAATTCCCTAAAAATTAGAATTGGGCAAATGGAAGCTAATGATAGCATGGGACAGAAATAAAATCAAACAAAACTAAAAGAATAGAAGAAAAAGTGAAATATTTCAGTGGAAAAACAACTGATCTGGAAATAGATTAGAAAGAGATCATTTTAGAAACAGTGGACTCCCTGAAAGTCTACACATCATATTTCAAGAAATTGTTGTGGAAAACCACCCCCAAATCTTAGATCCAGAGAGAAAAATAGAAATTGAAAGAATCTACTTATAACATTCTAAAAGAGATTCCAAAATGCAAACTTCCAGGATTATTATAGCCAAGTCCCAGATTTCCATCTCAAGGAGAAAATATTGTAAACAGCCAGAAAGCAACAATTCAAATACTGTGGAACTACAGTCACAATAACACAAGATTTAGTAGCTTCTACACTGAAAGATTTAAGGATTTGGAATATGATATTCTAGAGGTTAAAGGAACTAAAATTAAAACCAAGAACTGCCTACCCAGCAAAGCTGAATAGAATCCTTCACATTAATAATGGATATTCAATGAATTAAAGCACTTTGAAGTATTTTGAATGAAAAGGCCAGAGCTGAATAGAAAATCTTATTTTTAGATAGAAGATCCAAGAAAAGCATAAAAAGAGAATTTCTCTGATAAAAGTCTCATTTTTCAAATATATAGAGAACTGAGTTAAATTTATATTTAAAAAAAATTATTTCCCAGTTGATAATCAAAGGATATGATCATGCATTTTTCAGGTTAAATAACCAGAGCTATATGAAAATGTTGTAAATTACTATTGATTAAAAATGCATATTAAAACACCCCATACATATCACATTGGCTAATATGGAAGAAAAGGAAAATGAAAAATATTAGAGGGAATGTAGGGAAATTAAGTACTAAAGTATTGTTGGAGTTGTGAACTGATTCAACTATCCTAGAGGGCAATTTAGAATTATACACAAAAAGCTATAAAATTTCGTACCTTTAACACAACAATGCCACTACTCGGTCTGTATTTCAAAGAGATTTTTTTAAAAGGAAAGGAACATATATATATATATATATATATATATATATATTTTTTTTTTTTTTTTTGCGGTAGCAAAGAATTGGAAATTGAAGGAATTTCAGGGTATTCTCAGAAAAATCTAGGAAGACTGACATGACCTAATGCAAAATGAAGGGAGCAGAATCAGAAGAACACTGTATAGAGTAATAGCAATCTTGTACAATGAAAAACTGAATTCCTTAGCTATTCTCAGCAATACAATAAGTTTAGACAATTCTAATAAACCTATGATAATAAATGCTATTCATCTTAAGAGTAAGAATTGATGGAGTCTGAATGCATTTGCATTCAAGTGAAACACATTTTTTTCAACTTTATTTTTCTTGGATTTATTTTATTTTATCTTTTTGGTCTGTATTTTCTTTCATAGCATATGGACATACATTTTGAATGCTTATATGTATATGATCTATATCAAATCAATTGCCTTCATAATGGTGAAGAGACAGGGAGGGAGAAAATTTGAAATTCAATTTTTTTAAAATAATAACATTAAATTTATTTTTATATAAAATTGGAGGAAATATTTTAAATAAATCTTTATTGACTGACTGACTTCTATTTTGTCCTCTGAGGGCAAAAAGAACAAATAAATTATTCTTCAGTACGGGTAGTTATTCAATTATCTAAAGAGACAGATCAAGGTTCTCCTAAGTTTTCTCATCTTTGGACTAGATACCCCAGTGCCTTCAATTGATCTAGTTCTAATATATCATCATACTGTGATAGGTACCCAAAAGTTAATATCATTATCACCAACAATATTTGTTGAATTGAATCAAAATATCTGAAAGGACACTGTTCTGAAATTCAAGAAATCTATTATGTTTTTTTTTTTCCTCAAAGCATCTCCACTGGATCTTTGTATGAAATTGAATGAAATATTGATCTTTTCTCTTAATCTCTCAGAGTTTAGTCTTATCATCTATAAATTGGAACTTTGGGAAGATAAACAGAAATGTCCAGTCTTATTATTTCTTGAGGTTCTTTCCAGCCTTGTGATTCATGAATATAGAATCCCAGGACTGTTTTCCCCTATGTTTTCTCATTTTTACTAACTGTGGTTAGAGAATAATTAGGAAAGTTGGAGGGGAAACAGTAGTGGAAGTGAGGAATTCAGCTCCAGCTCCTGGGAAGTAGGCCATGAAGTAACATATGCTTTATTTTTCTCTTTTGCTTGTTCAACACATTGCTGAAAATGGCAAGAATTAATTCTGTAACTGAGATTTCTCTCTGTTCTTTTGCTGCTTGTGATATGAATGCATAACTTGAGTGTGGTTGATTAGATGGTAAATTGTAGAATCTGGGCTTACTCCAGCAGCCTAGGAGGATAGCATTCATTTAGCAGCATCCAGGATCTGCTTCCTTGTCATTCTGCTCTGAAGCAAGGACATAGCAAATTGTGATCTTGGGTAAAAATCAGCTTATTGCTGGTATATGCATAGTGATTGGATAATGACTTTCCTACTTTTGTGAAAATCCAAAGAATTTTGGTATCTTATTTATACTATAATATTTCTGGGATCAGAAAGTAAATATGTATAATAGGTATTTTGGGCAAATTTCCCAACTTCTTGTAAAAGTCCAACAGGGATAAACTGTGTAACCAAGTGCAACAAAAATACCAAGTTATTTTCAATGATATTCTAGCCTTGTATTCTATTCATTAGCAATATTACAATGATAAGGGCATCTTTAATATGTTTTAGGAAGAGCAATGGAGAAGGGGGACTAATAATAAAATTACTTTATAAAACAAAGAAAAATAGAGTACTGAAGCATTTTTAAATGAATAGAAGGAAGACTAGCAGGCTGCTTAGATAAGCCATCATCTTTGAAAGTTACATATTGAATTCATTGTATATTTAAAAGAAAACACAAGTTATGTTTGTGACATATGCACAATTTGGGGTCTTTTTCTTCAGACAATTCTCTTTTTAAAAATGTTTTACTTGTATATATAAATGCATGTTTTAATTGATTAATTAAAAATTAAAAAATAATAAGATTCTATAGAGTGATAACTCAGACTTCCCCCAAATGATAATTAAATTAATACATGTATAGATAATACATTCATGTATACAAGCATATACATTTATATATAATGCATTCATACATGTGTATATATGTACATAAATATACATATATATGTATTCTGTGTATTTCTGTGATTTGATTTCAAAATACTTTTTCAAACATTATCTTATTATGTATCCTCTGAAATAAATTTGGGTATTATTTTCCTCTCCATCTTAGAGATGAAGTAACTGAAGCTGAGGATAAAAATGACTAATCAAAGGCCACTGAATGATATTAGATTCATGACTAGAACTCAGATATTCTGATTTGACTTTTCATAATCTAGTAGGATTCAGCTCTGAACTGGAACTTAGAGACAATCATAGCCAACCTCCTCATTTTACAGTTTAGAAAACTGAGGTCCAAAAAAAATAAACATGTTATCAAGGGTTCCTGAGAAAAGTAGAAGAGCTGGAATTTGAACCTAGGAGATCTTTGCTCTAAATCCAGTATACCATTTTTTATTCTCACCTAACCCTTTTTTACTTCTAAATATTTAGTGATAATAGTAGTGCTGTTTATTCAAAAGAGTATCAGATTAAAAGGGATATATGCTATCCCTGCATTTTTTTCTCCATGTGGATTATTTTGTGTTCTGCTACATACACCCTTTATAGAACTAGGGTGAGATAGCTATACTCTGAAAAAAAATCATGATTGGTGCTAACAAAATGGTATAACAGATGAATTAATACTCAAAATTTTGGAAATTGGGTAGAATTTACTACTTAATAGAAAAGAAAGGATAATTGACAGAAAACTGGCATTAGATTAAGGATCCTTAGACCTAAGATTTCTTCCGTCAAAAAAAAAAGAATATTTTTGTTTGTTTTTGATAATGGTTATAGTGGTGTTTTGTTTCATTTTGCTTTGCTTTTTTTCTTTGTCTTGAGGTCATAAAACTTGTGTTCAAGTTCCAACTCTTCAACTCACTAGCTGCATGACTTTGTGTTTTTAACTTCATTCTTTTAACCTCAGTTTCTTTATCTTTAAAGTTAAATTTTGTAAGACTTTAAGCACAATTTAAATGTGAAATATTATTCTTGCCTACTTCTCTTTCCATCACCTTATATTAGCCTACTAAAATATTTTGGCCATAAATATGCCTTTTTTCCCAAACCTGCATGTTCACGAATATGTAGGCTTGTGGGAATTTGTTTGAAGCAGGATTTAGCAGTAGAGGAAAATAGAAAAAAATCCTGAAAATATTCTATGTTTATACAATCAAGAAAGAAGGACTAGACCCATGGTTTCATTGACATTGGGAAATTCTGGAGAAGGAATTTCCTTTTACCATTGCAGGTTGCCACATTCTCTGAAAGCTAAAATTTTAAGACTTGCTAGATTCAAGACTCTCGAAACTTTTACTACTCATGATTCTTTTGTGTACAAGAAATGTTTATATGATCTGGTTTTATAGTATATAATATAAGTATACAAATCAAACATTTACTAATAATAAATCATAATTTTGTGAACCCCAAATTCAGTTAGGAGACCCCTTATGGGATTCTTGACCATAGTTTAATAAGCTGGAGCCTGGAGAACCAAGAAACTGCATGATTAATCCTGGTCCACATAGTTCAGTTTGTGTCAGTTAAGACTTGAATCTAATTCTTCCTCAATCTAAGGTCACATTTCTGTCAATTATTTTTTTTTCTGTTAAGTAGTAAATTCTGCCAAAACTCTAAAGCTCAGAAAAATAATTTATCTGTTCTATCATCTTTGTAGCTCAACTTATGATTATTTTCAGACTCTTTCTCCTACTTCTATATAGAATCCAGGAAGCAAAATGCAAAAGAAAAGACTCAATCCTTATGAAGACAAAGGTTTGATTAGCATATACCTTCTAATCTTTTCAAAATGATACTTTTCCCAATGAACACTACCACTAACATACTCCAAGAAGTAATGAAGGGACTCACAAGGGAATGCTAATATTGCTACCATTTGAGATTGAGAATAGCATCTTTAGGACACAGGGGGACAAAAGCTGCCTTGTACAATACCATTTGGGTTTTGTTAAGTGAATGTCGACACATGGCATCTGTTTAGCCACTTGTGAACCAAGCACAACCAAAGACTGGACAAGAAGCCTTGAATAGTCCCAGAATGAAGGCCCTATCCATGAGTGATGATGTGTCAAAAGTCACAAAAAACTGTGAAAATTTTACTTCTGCAGAGAGCATCGTGTGCATGGGATGGATTTGTGTGTGAAATGTATTGAATCCAGATGAGAAAGGTATTTCAGTCTCCATTCACAGCAAACACCCATGAGAATGTAATCTTTGACGTGGAGGCTTTAGTTATTTTGCAAACAGAATGGGAATTTCTCTTATGGAGAAGGAGAGACCCAAATGGGAATAATTAAACCACCTGTATGGATCTCGCCTCTTCAGTTTCTACTACCACTTTAAACAAATATATTTGTGTACATATGTGTATGCATGTGGGTGTGTGAAAACAAAGGACCTAAAGGGCAAAGATTTTGCTGATTATTCCTGGAAATAACTTTTTAAAAATAGTGCTTTCAACTCATAAAAGTTGCTCACTGATCTTCCCCAGTCCTACTTCATAATTCATTGGAATGGCATTACTTCAAAGAAGTGAACAATTTCTAACTGGTTTTAGTCATAGGTTACTTAGAGAGCATCTGCTGACCAGCCATAAACTCTGTCACAGTGTCACTTCACACATCCACCTTATGAGGTGTCTGTCCTGTTTAGACTGAAAAACACACACAATGGTAATAAAATGGGTGCCTTCGTGGGCCTGGGTGAATAAAACCAAATAAAAAGACCAGAGCCAAACAATAGGGAAGGGATTGTTCTAAAATGTACCATCTTGAGATTAATCTCAACGTATCCAAACATTAAGTTTGTGATCTTGCCTGATACCTTACACTAAAAAAATATGGTTGGGAGTATAAAGTGGGAAGAAGAGCCAGTCTCATATGCATTACAAGAAATAATTGCTCAGGGAAAGATGGAGGATGGTATATCTTAAAACTTTAATTTTTCTTTTTTCAAGTCAACACCATAGGGCCAATAGAGGGAGTAAATTTTAGAATAATTTTCTGCTTCTACTTCTCCCTGGAGCACATAGCTAGGAACTAGAAAAGTAGTAAAGGCAGACAGCGCCCAAACCATACAGGACTTTATGGATTAAAATCAATACTTGCATGCAACTAACTTGCACTTAGGAACTAACTAGGAGCCTGTGCAAAAACACATAGATGATTCACATTAATAAAGAAAACCCCTAATGGAACCATATGAAAATTAGAACAGCAAAAAAAGCAACAATATCCCACGTGCAAACATCATCTTCAGATGTGAATCCCTTTATAGCAATAGGGCATTCATTCCCAATGAAACCCTGAAATAAATGAACAAGCCGGCCTCTCTTGTCTTTGCTATTATTGATTCGTCGTGCTGTTATTGACTCAAAGATGGGCCTTAGATTCACTTTTATTTGGAAATGAATGTGTTTGGGGAATTCTAGAGACAAGAATCAGAGACACATAGAGCTGGAAGAGACCGGAGAGATTGTCTAATTCAATGGTTCTTATGATGCCTGAGAATTCTTTTTTTTTGTTGTTTAAATTTTTATAACTATTGTTATATATTGATGTCTTTTGTAATTCTGTATGTTTTATTTTATGCATTAAAAACCTGAATCTGAGAAGGAAGATATAAATTTAACTTGATTGCCAAAGAAAGAGAGGGAGGAACAGCGGGAGAGAGAGAAAGAGAAATAGGCACACACATAGAGAGATGGAAGGAGGGAGGGAAAAAGGAGAGAAAAAGAAAGAGAGAGAGAGAGGAAGGGAAGAAGGAGGAAGAGGGTAGGCGAGAGAGAGGGAGAAAGAGAAAGGACGAGGGGGAAGGAAGGAAGAAGAGAGATTAACAACCTCTAGTCTAATCTAACTGCCTCAATTTACAGATGAGAGAACTGAGACCCAAAGTATGAAATAATGTATTCAAGGTCACATGTTAATTTAGGAGAAGAGGTAGGAGAGGAAAACTATCTCCAGATTCCAAGCCTAGTCCTCTTTCCACTGTGCTATTATGTTTCTCTTCATAATTTATTTTTGTTTGTCTTTTCATATTTTTATTCACTAATTCTATAGCATCTAATATATCCTAATAGTTTAGACTATCTATATTAAATATTAGTCTATCATTCTAAAATTTCTATGGATATTAAATGGTAAGATCATTCACTTAAATAAATTATCAAGAAAAAAAAATCCAGGGGCTTTTCATGACTTCATTTTGCCTAGAATTGGAATAAAATATCTTCCTTAAATGGTCCTCTTTCCAAAAGCATGTACTTGGTAGTTTTGTTATAAATAAAGTGTTCTTGACTGAGGCCAAATGTAGACAAGTACATGGAAAGGAAACATCTTAATATGATAGGAAATAGAAAGTTCAAAGAAGCATGAGGTGTAGAAGAGAAATAGCTTGGGAATTAGAAAAATGAATTCAAATACCAAATTAGAAACATTCTGGTTTTGTGCTTCTGAGCAAGTCATTTTACTTCTTAATCAAAAATCTCAGGCTACTTATTCTCTAAGACATTGTATAACAAAGCAAGTGATGATCTATCTTGTTAGATCTTATCCTGGTTTCCTAACCAAGAATATCTTAATTTTGTGAAATCAGAAGTCTAATTAAAGAAAAGAGAGTATCTGGGTTTATTTAATATAGAAGGAAAAAATATTATTTTCCTCTGAAAGGGCCAGAGAAAAAGATATTTGTCAGGGGCTGGGATGGAACTAGGGGCTGTTCTTGAAAATATTAAAATTACTGACACTTTTTAAAAAAAGGTAAATCTGCTTTTCAAATAGGACTTATATTAGCCTACAGACATGTGGTCAGTAGAAACATCAGGATTATGATTACACAGTTAATATCATGATAGGGTGAATGGTGATTTAATTGCTTTTAGTCATTTGGGGACAACTTTAAATTCATAATTATTTCAGCAAATCTAAAAGGTGACTTTTACAAGCACACTTTCCATTAACGATGACATTAAACAGTACATGTCTGAAGCATTCCCTCCCACATTTTAAAAGATATCCAAAGGTATGCTTCTACTTCTAAACCTAAAATCATCCCTACTTGCCCTTAGAGAGGTGGGGTGGAGTGGAAATTATAGGAATGAGGTCATGTCAATAATACTAGACTGAAAATCTTAGAGGAAGAAACAAAATGATGTCCATGGGTTCAAAGAATTATTAGAAGAGAAAGGGAACAGGGAAGATAGTATGCAATGTCATGAAAATTATTTGGGTTTTTTTGTTTTTTTTTTTTTTTTTTGAGCAAAGTGTGTCCACCCACTGGTTCTATTATTGTAAGCTCCCAAGGACAACTTTGGCTTTGTCAATCAATTTGGTATACTAAGTACAGTAACTTGGGATAATACAGTGTGGAAATTCTTCTGTTGTGTAGATGACCCTAGAGGGTTGGCAATGTAGTAAAATCATTGATTCCATTACAATATCAGTTAGAACGGTTGCCTTCCAGGAAGAGGTTGGGGGGTGGGGGAAAGATGCCACAGCCTATTCTCAATTACAGTTAGCCTAATTCTTCTATCTGTGTGTGTGTGTGTGTGTGTGGTGGGTGTGCGTGTTCTATTCTCCCTTCTCTTCAGATGGAAACAGAAAGAAAATATCTTAAATCAGATAATGTTGCTTTGTGGCCTCAAAATATTTCAAGAAAGAGAAAGTTGAAAGTCAATTCAAATAACCTTATTTGTTTCTCATCTGTCCCTTACCACAGACAAAAGAGGATTTGTATTTTATTTCCATGACAAAATTTACATGAGCCACTTCTAAGAGATATGGATATTTAAATTACATTTTTAACCGATAATTTTAGTATATTTCTCTTCTAGGGGGCAGCATAATAAAGTATAAAAAAAGGTAAAAATTTGTAGTCATAAAGACAGGTTCAAATTCTGTATTTGATATTTATTAATAATGTAACCTTGACCAAGTAATACTTCTTTCTAGGTTTTTAATTTTCTCAACTGAAAAAACAGTTGACAATGAGCCTATAGGACTTATATAACAAGGATAGTGTACTGGTTCCTCCAGTGAGTCAATATAGGTGATGATTTTCTCAAATTTTAAGTGCTATAAAAATGTGATCTATTATTCTTAATGAAAGAAGTGTGGAAAAAAAGTTGGCTTTTAATTCAAGGAGTCTTGTCTCTGATACATGCTAGTTATGAGATCATAGTTGTCCTTGGGAGCTTACAATAAGACTAGTGTATGGGCACACTTTGCTCACAAGAAAAAAACATAATTTGAATGACCTTGCATACTTTCTTCCCTGTTCCCTTTCTGCTCTAATAAGTCTTTGAAGCCAAGGACATCACTTTGTTTCTTCCTCTGAGATATCCAGTTTGACATGACCTCATTCCCTAAAAGTTTCTTTTCCCCACCAGGACAAAGAAGGAAGGAAGGGAAAGAAGGGAAGGAAGGAAAAAAGGAAGGAAGGAAGGAAGGAAGGAAGGAAGGAAGGAAGGAAGGAAGGAAGGAAGGAAGGAAGGAAGGAAGGAAGGAAGGAAAGAAAGAAAGAAAGAAGGAAATGCCTGAAATGTCCATCTCCCTCATCTTTACCTTCTGGCCTCCCCAGCTTCCTTTAAGTCTTAGTTTAAATTTCACATTCTATAGGAAGTTTTTTTCTAATCCCTCTTAATTTTAGTGCCTTACTTCTATTATTTTTTATTTATCTCATATATAACTTGTTTGTATATATTTTCTTTGCTTATTGTGATGAACAAGAACTTTCTTTTGCCTTTTTTTTTTTGGTATCCTCAGAGCTTAGTATAGTATCTGACACATGGTCGGGGCTTTATTAATGCTCACTGATTGACTTACCCAAGGTCAAATATCTAGTAAATATCTGAGGAGAATAATGATTAAATAATATAAATCAAACTTATCTTTTCATTATCTCAGCCTGTTGTTTTTTGGCTAAGTGGGTATAATAATATCACCTTCTTTACAGTTTTAATAGCATAGAGACACAAAATCTTAGTACACTTTTAAGCAATTAAAGATTAGTCTGCAATATATAGGAAATTTAATTTACTTGAATTAAAATAATTTGGTTATTTCTGGGAACAAGTCAGGGTGATCATTTTGCTGGGTGCAAAATATTCTGATTTTTATGATAGTTCACACACAATTTGGGATATTGTGTGTGCACATATGTGCATGTGTATATATACATATGTGCACACATATATGATTTATGTGTTTGTATATGAATATGTGCATAGAGTATGTACATATACATTCATATATGCATGTCTGTGTTTATTAATGTATTATCCATCTATGTCTTTATACTTATCTACTTATCTATATCTATACCTGTTTTAATACTATCTACATTTCTTGATATATCCTCTTCCCAACATTTCTATCAGAAAGCCATCCCATACATATATAAAGAAAAAAAAATGAAATCAGTAAAACTAACCAGCACATTTTATGCCATGTTCCATACTCATAATCTCTGCAGAAAAAGTAAAGAGTTATTTTCTCACATCATTTTTCCAGAGACAACCTTGGTCATAACAATGATAACAGCATTCAGTTCTGCTATAATTTTTATTTTTATTTATATGATTATAATCATGTTGTTAGCCCAATTCTGAAGATTTAACTTTTTATCAGTCTATATAACTCTTTTCAAACCTCTTTATATTCATCATGTTCATCATTTTTTTATAAAACAATAATAATCCATTGTTTTTATTACCAGAGATTGGCTATTTCTCAACCATTGGCTGTCTATTTTGCTTGTATTTCTTTGCTACTACAGAAAGCAGTATCAATTTAATATCACCTGCTATTTTATTCTTAACACCATTCAAAAAACAATACTAAAATGGAAGAAGTGACCAAGAGTATTTTATCACTGCAGGCCTTTACAAATTTATCTTGAAGACTCCTTCAGAAGGTTTTGAATGTCTGTCTCAGCTTATTGCAGTTCTCTTTTAAAAGAAAGAAAGAAAGAAAGAAAGAAAGAAAGAAAGAAAGAAAGAAAGAAAGAAAGAAAGAAAGAAAGAAAGAAAGAAAGAAAGAAAGAAAGAAAGAGAAAGGAAGGAAGGAAGGAAGGAAGGAAGGAAGGAAGGAAGGAAGGAAGGAAGAAAGAAAGAAAGAAAGAAAGAAAGAAAGAAAGAAAGAAAGAAAGAAAGAAAGAAAGAAAGAAAAATAAAAAAGGGAGGGAAAAAAAAGAAGAAAGGAAAGAATCCTGACAAACGACTAACATGTGCAGAGAGTGAGACCTTTGCTGCAAATGTATTAATAAATATGACATTTGTTCAATTTCTTTGCAAGAGGTCAATGGAATTTAACAAACAAGGCACCATCAGGCTTTCGGTTACTTGTAATTACACAAATGGGAAATCTTTCATTGGAAGAGGTCACATTCCACTTTGGTTCTATGGCTTCTTAGATTCATTTAAAAGTGTTGAAAAAAGGCAAGCTTTTCTCTACTTAAATCAAAGTTATTGCAGCATTATAGTCAGACACATAGCCTATGATAGCTGTGTTATCTTGAATATAGCTATGGTGCTCAAGGCAGTTATTCCTTTGCTGGATAGAACTTAGGTTATCCTTAAAGCAAAATTCCAAATGTTAAGGGTTCCTTTTATCATTAATTTCCATGAAAATACCAGAGATGTTTGGCCCCAAGACATTATATGTATCATAAAGGAAAGTCTAACTTCAGCATTCACCCAAAAGACCACCGAAATGGTTAGGGACCCACAAAATCCTGCTGCCTAGAAAGAATGTTTCTGTCAGCCAGCCTGGTATAGAGATTTCTGCAAAAGATTGAACATATAAATATAAATGTAAATTTATTCCAGGAAGAAGAGGGCTTTATCCATCTCTCAGTCTCAGTTTGCTAAACTATAAAACGGGGATACAAGTTGTGTTCAGATAATGTTTGAACATTGTAGATTTTCAAAGACTATATAAATGTTAACAAGTGTTGTTATCATTGATTTTGTTGCTTTTATCTTTCTAAGACTGGAAGTCTATGAAATTATAAACTCTTGAGGCAAATTTGATATCTAAGTAAATTCCTTGATGACAAGGATGATTTTGCTTTTCTAAGAGGCATCATAGTTCAGTGAATAGAGGAATAGTTTTAGTCAAAAAGGTTTAAGTCCTAATTTTGATACATCAGGGCTATGGAACAGTTGAAAAATTACTTAATCCCTTAATGCCAAGGAAACTCTTTAAAGATTATAAATTAGCTGCATCTGTATCAATGGAGAAGCCAAATTAACTTTCTTTCTGTTCCTTAGTCATGGCGTTTTCTGTTATTTTGCCCTGGCCATCCTCTTATCCTTAGAACGAATTTCTTTTTTGAATCTGACTTTTAAAAGTCCCACTTCCTTCTAAGACTAAGATTAAATATCACCTTTTTAGATGGATCTTTCCTGATACATCCTAGGGGCAAGTGCCTTTTCCATAAATTCATCATGTATGTATATGAACAAAGAGATACATAGATATAGATGTAATATGTGTATTTTTACAGTCTAAACTCCTTGAAACCAGGAACTAATTCCCTTTGTATTTGTAATCACAACTTAAACTTATTATGTTCAAAATTAAACTCATAATTTTCCACAACTGCCCACATCTAAACTTTCCTATGATTGTCATAAAAGAGCCATTACCTAGATCGCAATCATTCCTTCTCAATTCCATCTCCCATGTCCAATCAATTACCAAGTCCCACCATTTCTATCTTCATAATATCTGTCATATGGGTCTCACCATCTCTGACACAGCCATCACCTTTATATCACTCAAGCTTTGACAAAAGCCTGTCAGTTGGTCTCCTTGCCTTTGGTCTCTCCCCACTATAGTCCATCCTTCACTCAGCTATCAAAACTGAATTTCCCTAAATACAAGTCTTAACCATGTTCACCTCTAATCAACAAATTTCAGTGGTTCCCTATTGTCTCTAAGATCAAATATAATAACCTGATTAGTTCTTAATTTTCCTATGTTTCAGATACTAATTGACAATCCCTTATCCATCCCCTCTGTTTGGAAATCTGATCTTCTCCTCTTCCCCCTCCTAAAACCCTTCAAGTCCCAGGCAAATTCCCATCTTCTATAGAAAGTCTTACCTAATTCCTTCTAATAGTGTGCTTTCTCTCTGTTAATTATTTTGAATTCCCTTAATAATATATCCATTTTTCCTTAAAAATCTCCAATGGGAAGGGGCAGCTAGGTGGAACAATGGATAGAACATCAGCCCTTAAGTCGGAAGGACCTGAGTTCAAATCTTGTCTCAGACACTTAACAAGTCCTAGCTGTGTGACCCTGGGCAAGTCACTTAACCCCAAATTGCCTCAGGGGAAAAAAAAGTCTCCCATGGGGAAAAACTATTACTTTTAGGGAAATCAATGTCATTTTAGAATAACTATAAACATTACTATATTATTATTTGTTGCTTGATCATTGTTTTCTTTTCTCCCCCACTTAAGCCTAAACTTCCTTCCATGTAATTTTCATACATTGCCTCCCTTCCAATGTCAAGAAGAGCCAGTATCACACACACACACACACACACACACACACGATAGTCCTTCAGATGCTTCAAGATAACTATCATGTCAACTTCCCTGCCTTTTTTTCCCTGTCAGACAGCCTTAGTTTTTTGCACCAATCATTAAATGGTATGACCTTGACATTATCATCTTATATACGCAACTATAGATGCTCTCCCCCTTTAGGAGAGACAATGTCTTTCCTAAAATATGAAACCCCAAGCTAAATATAGTCTGCTTGGAACCGTGTATGAAAGGATTTCAAACTTCTGAACTGGCCTCTGTTTCTCTATGGATACAGCCAAAAGTTACATTATTGACTCTCTGCCTGGCTTGCTCTTTGCTCATTGTGGCTCAGCAAATCACTAAATTATTAGATTGTGGACTAAAAAAGGGACTTAGAGATCATGAAATCAAGTCCTTTTGTTTCCCATAAGAGAATCCCAGAATTGGGTGACTTCTTCAAATCACTTTACAAAGCTAATTATAGGTAGCTCATTGTTCTTTTTAAGATTCAGTGTTGTTTGGTTCTCTCCTAAGTTTTAATTATGAAGTTTATTTTTGTTCCCAAGGGAAAGTTTGTCACTATTAAATATATAATTATGCTTAGTCCAAATAATCTAACCTAGTACTTTCTGGAATCTTATTCTGTCATTGGTCTTTTTAACTAATCCTCTTGCAATTGTGAAAGCTTTCAAATCTACTAAATATGGACATGGATTTGACAGTTATTGAAAAAAATCACTAAATAACCAGGGTAGAGGGAAAGTATTAGGGATACTCTTGTGGACACTTTCTGCCAAGAATAAAACCAAAGCACAAAGTTCCTATCCTTTTGTTCCTGCCTTTTGTCAGTTCTAAATTGAGCTTACTATAATATCATCTAGCCCAACAGGTTGGCAAACTGGTCCAAGAGTCAATTGTCTATTGTCTACTTATGTATGGACCACAATCTACAAAATCTTTTCTCCTTTTAAATAAATTTTTAATTAAAAAAAGTAAATAAATAGAGTATTAAATAAATTTTAATTTAATTTTTCCTCCTATCTTCCTTTTGTGAATTATCTTCCCTATAGATTTTAAACTCTTTTGAAGACAGTGATTATTTTACTTTTTTTTTTAATCTGTGTATCTGTATATTTGTACAAATGCAATATTTTATTTTATTTACATATCCCAAACATAGGCCTGGCACCAAGTAGATAGTTAATAAATGTGTTGTTTTGGAGGAGGAGGGGTTGAGTTTTTTGGTTGTTGTTGTTTGTTTGGTTGTTTTTGTTTTGGTTGATGGCTTTAAATTAAATTGAAATTTATTTTTTATTAAAGCTTTTTAATTTTCAAAAGATATGCATGGATAATTTTTTAACATTACTCTTGCAAAATCTAGTATTCCAATTTCCCCCCCTTTCCTTCCACCCCTTCCCTTAGATGGCAAGTAATCTAATATATGTTAAATATGTTAAATCCAATATATGCATAGATATTTATATAATTATCTTGCTGCACAAAAAGTGTCAAACAAAAAATTTTAAAATGAGAAAGAAAACAAAAAGAGTTGAAAATGCTATATTGTAATCGACATTCAATTCCCACCATCGGCTCTCTGGGTGTAGATGGCTCTCTTCATCACATAATCATTGGAACTAGTCTGGATTATCTCATTGTCGAAAAGAGCCATGTCCATCAGAATTGAGCATCCTATAATGTTGTTCCTGTGCACAATGATCTCCCAGTTCTGTTCTTAGATCGTGGATCACACTAGATTGGGTCCATGGGTCAAATTTTTCTGATCCCTCAATTCTGGACCATAAAATCATCACTAGAAACTTTGTCAAATGTTTTACTCTTCTTAGATGCTTCAGCTGAAACAGAATATGATATCCTAAATACTTGTTGTTCCCCTGCTCAATAAGAGTCCCCATCACAAATTTCTCATTCAGACATTATAAACATCCCAAATACAAAAGACGTATGTTTTCATTTCATCTATTAGATTTCTATTCTATTGAATCTAATTTGATTCAAATTAATAAATATTTGTTGCCAATTAAATATCAAGCAATGGATAGATAAAATACCAAAAAAAAAAAAAAAATCCATCTTAGCTCTTGAGTTAATGTTCTAATGAAGGAAGGGGATCATCAAGGAAGAATAGACTACACAAATCAATGAATAGAAAATATATACAAAGTCATTTCAGAGTAGAAGGGAGACTGGTACTCTCCCAGAATGTACTAAACTTGGTACATTCAGAAAAGTCCTTTAATAAGAGGTGGCCCTTGAGCTAAGATTAAAATGGAGTAAAAGGTGGAGGTGAGGCAGGAATTAAAAATGTATACAGCTATTCATCAAGCATTTCATTATTCCCATTTTTTTCCCCTTCAGTAAACAGTCAAGAGGGACTATGCATAAGATCACAGATTTAGAAATGAAAGAAACCTCAGAGGACATCTAGTATTATGCTTTTATATAATAAATGTGGGATCTTAGACTCAGACAGTTGTTGCAGAAGGTCAAATTGTAAGTAATTACCTGATTCAGGGTTGAAAATCTTCTGACTCCACTGTGCCATACTGCCTGCTAAGGCTCTCAGTAATCTCTACTAGTTATCAGCCCATATGTATGTTGTCTTAAAGCATGCATGCTCTCAAAATGGTATCATTTTTTGTAAATTAGCATTGGGGGTTAGGAGGAAATGAATTTTCCAGGGTAAATTCCATAATTTGTCTTTCTCCTCAAGCCTCCAGAACTAATCTTTTAATGGAAGCTTTCCAGTGAGTGAATGGCTATGGATAGCTTTTCCCAGAGGGAAAAGAGTTAATGATCTCCTGTGTTTATGATTATCTTTTTTCAAACAGGGATCTTTAAGCAATCAGTTCAAATATCCATTTAGTTCAACTGGCTGATTATAGTAACTGGTAAGTATTAAACAAAGTTTGCTTAGAGATGTAGTCATAATAGAAATTATATGCATAATGACATGCAAAAGGACAGATCCAGCAATAGAATGTAAGATTTTTGTGAGCAAGAATATTTTTATTGTTGTTTTCAGGTTTGGTTTTGGTTTGTTTATTTGTTTTTCCTTGTAGAACAGGAATATATCTTAATATCATCAATACTATGGTGTGATGAATAGAGAGTTGACTGGAGGCAGAAAGGTCTGAGATAAAGTCTTGCCCCTGCAACATATTTATTTTGATTCATTTAATCTTAGCCCCATCCATCCCATCCCACCCCATCCCCACCCCCCAGGAAATGCTCTAAGATTCTATCTTACAGAATAGTTGCAGTGGTTAATTCCTTGACTCTAGCATTTGAGAAGGGTAAGGGGAGGTGGGGAATAGTTACTGTTTCTGGTGAAATGTAATTCTGACCTCAACTTGGTTTCTTTTAGAAAAAATTAGTTTCTCCATGAAAAGAGGAATGAATCACTCAACTATTTATAGGAAAATGGGAAGGACATAGCTGTTCTGAGTAGGGATTTATGTTCTCCCTTCAAGTCCGTATTTCTACATGTTTCAGCGGTGTGTTGACTGGAAGACAACACAATTCACTGGGAATATGTAAAGAAAACTCTTTGCATATCATATACAAATGATAGTACTACTATTATTACTACTACTATTACTGCTTGTTTGCTGGGGTTAGAATGAAAGAACTTGAGTTTGATTTTCTGCTAATCACCTATTTGACCTCAGGGCAGACATTTAACTTCCTTTGGAATCATTTTTCTCTTTTGTAACCAAAGGGGGAAAAAAAAAGAATATTCTGTGGTTGACATTAAGACTCAGCCAACAGAAAATCTATGATTTTGCAATTAGGCAGCCTTATGAAAGGTATGGAAATTTGGCTTCTGATGTTTCTATTATTTCCCCGTGATTTCTTATGCCTTTGCTCTACTTGACATCGGCCTTGGAAGATAGTAGAGAAGGAAATAAGGAAGTAGTTAACTCAATGAAAGGGAAAGTCTGTGATAATTTGGATATAAAACTATAGTTCTGGCTCTGTTGTGTAAAAATGGTTACCAAGACTGTCTTCTCTATCACTTTAGAATTATGTCAATAAGCCACAAATGTCACTATGACAATGTTTTTCCAAAGAGAATTTAGCAGGGCCTCTTGGGAGACATCATCATATTTATAAAAAGGACTATTTCCCCAGGAGTTTGTCATCAAACTATAGATAGATGGGAATAGAAACATTTATGTAGCACTTTGATGATTGCTAAGTGCTTTACAATTGGTTTACAAATATCTCACTTTTTTTTCTTGAAAGCAACCCTGAGAGGCAGATGCTATTATCTTCATTTTACAGATGAGGGAACTTAATACTGAAAGAAGTCAAGTAATTTGCCCAGAGTGATACAGCTGGTTGGTTTGTGAGTCTGAATTTGAGCTCAGATCTTTCTGACTATAAGCCTGCTCTATCTTTGGAGATGTCTAGCTAAAGTTGAGTCAGATCATACTTTTCTAGGAGTAGGCATTAGTAGGGGTTGCTTCCAGCACAACTTCATCAACTCTCACCCCCAGATACTTCCCTTGATCTTCTTCCTTATTTTATCATGCAAACACCCAAAGATCTTCTCTTCTGAGTAGGGCTCCAGCCATTCAGCCCCTCCCAAGATTTCAAAGCAGCATCTAAAAGCACTTTTGAAAAAATTCAGTTCCACTCACCCCTCCTCAGATAACCTTTTAGTTGATGGAGACCACATCTTCCTTTTTTTTTTTTTTTTTTATTTAATAGCCTTTTATTTACAGGATATATACATGGGTAACTTTACAGGATTAACAATTGCCAAACCTCTTGTTCCAATTTTTCACCTCTTACCCCCCCACACTCCCTCCCCTAGATGGCAGGATGACCAGTAGATGTTAAATATATTAAAATATAACTTAGATACACAATAAGTATACATGACCAAAACATTATTTTGCTGTACAAAAAGAATCAGACTCTGAATTATTGTACAATTAGCTTGTGAAGGAAATCAAAAATGCATGTGTGCATAAATATAGGGATTGGGAATTCAATGTAATGGTTTTTAGTCATCTCCCAGAGTTCTTTTTCTGGGCATAGCTAGTTCAGTTCATTACTGCTCCATTAGAAATGATTTGGTTGATCTCGTTGCTGAGGATGGCCTGATCCATCAGAACTGGAGACCACATCTTCCTAACAGTGACAGTTGAGGAAAAACCAATACCTTCATTTTCATTTTGGGTGAAGCAAAGTGAAGCAAACCAGCTAGGTGGGAATAGATGGATTTGTATAAAAGAGTGCATTTTCTCCCCTTCCAAAACCACACCTCTTTCAACATTTTCTACTACCAACAAGGTGGCCACTGTCATTCCAATAATGAACACTCTCGTGACATCAATTTTTTCAACTCCTCATTTTCCCTCATCCCACATATCCAATAGATTACCAAATTTTTCCATTCTATCTCCATATCTCTCTAATCTGACCCTATTCCCTGATCACATAACTATCATCTAAATTTGTACCTTGCATCTTATCTAGCCAATTATAATAACCTCCTAATTGTTCTCCCTGACTCAACTCTCTTCCGATACTAATGTGGCCTTCCCACAGCTGTCAAAATGATTTTTCTCCTGTCTAGAAATATGTGACTCCTCTACTCAATAAAGCTCCCGTGACTCTTTATTTAGTTTAAAATAAAGTATTAGTTCCACTTCATCTCATCCTTTAAAAATTTCATTTACTAAGTTTTATAATGCATATGATTGTTAGTATACCAATAGAAGAATCCAATTGATAAAAATGTCAATACTAATAATAATTAACAAATAACAATATTACTTAATAATATTTATTGTCATTTGTAAATATATCCATGTTTCTATAGATAGTATATAGTTTCATAGACATAGTTATAGATAAAAATAGTTTTATATACATATAATTATAATTACATAGTTATATATAAAAATATTTTACTGATAGGGATACAAAGTCAAAAAAGTTTGGAGACCTCTGTTCTAAGACACAGTGTAATTGAATGAAAGTAGGAAGCAGCTATCACATTTCTAATCTAAATACACAGTTTCTAATGCCACCAGACTGACACTTTTCTCCATTCTGTACTCACCCTTGGCCCTTCATAATGGCAAGAGACTAAACCTGAGAGAGCAAGGGAAGTGTGAAGCAGATAAAGAAATGCAGTTACCAGATGGCAGTTTCAAATTTAAAATCAATGTGGTGAAAAGGTACATAGTTCATCAAAAGAGACCCTGGAATGGAAAATATTAATAACGGAAACGTCTGACAAATAATGTGTGCCCAAACAGCTGAGTACACAAGACAAATTCAGTTTTAAGGCTCCTATGTCATTAACAAAGTTCTTATGCTTTTCTTGCTGGGTTTATGGCATCTCCAGAGTCTACCATGCATTATGTCATAGACTAAAAATTCATTAAGCTCTCTTCCATATTTTGTTATTGTTTGACCTCTGAATTACTCCACCTCTTTGTTTCCATTGCCATTGTGTTCCTAGATCAAATTAAAGTACATTCTGTTGGAGTAAAAGTGTTGTAGAATTTCTCACCCTAATTTGGATTGGATCAGGAGCAGACCAGTCACAAAAGCATAGATTAAAAAGAAAAGTTTTCTTCAATTTATTTTCAAGGTTTAATAAGGTATTTCATGGAGAGCTGTTTTATTGGCATAGAATGGAACAGTCCAGGTGCTAAGTGCTAATTTCTAATTTCAGTAACACTAAATTAAGTGCATAGCCACTGTGGTCAATGTGGAGTAGAATGACTCAGGATAGCAAGGAATCTTTTGGCAAGACAGTCCTTTTCCTCCTATTAATGCATACCTTGTGATATGAGTGATCAAAGGGACCCCTTGATTTGCGGGAGTAGGACATTTCCAAAGGAAATATGACAGAGTCCAAAAATCATACAACCAAAATAAAGGAAAGGGAACTCCTTGACTGGCTACAGAGACATTAGAAAAGGTCAGTTAATTTAGGTCAATTCTGCTGGTTGCCTGTCTTCTGCACGTCTGATTGATCTCAATGATCCACTTCTGCTTGTTAGTGAGAGATCAGAATGAATGGGGGTATTCTCCCCTCTAAGGTTAGGCTGTCCCTAAGAAATGCCTTACTTATTTGTCTTTGCTTTGTTTCTTTCCATTCTAAGTAAGGGGATGGAACCTCACTGACTTTGTGGAGCTTGGGGGATGGAACCTCACTGACTTTGTGGAGCTTGGATATCTCAGCATCCTAGAAATCTAGTTTGCAGTCAGTGGGGTAGCTATGTCCTAAGGTGCAAGGAGTGACCTTCAGACAATGTAGGTCAGTTTAGCACACAGTGGAACAAAGGCTATAGAAGTCATAAGTTAAATTTATCCCACTTAGCCTATACCTTTGTAGTAAATATTCTTTACAAAAAAGGCAATCTCTGTTAAGTGTCTAAATGAAACTGGGGAAAGTAGTCACTGGCACATAACAATGGGATCAACACAGCTCCTGGGACAAAAGTTCAAGCTGAAAACAATAGAAACATGGCCCTTGAACCCGTCTGAGTACCTAAGAACTATGAAGGGTCTATATAGTCAGACTGGCTTTAAGAGAATAAGCCAAAATGCAATACTACAATAGCTAGAAGCTAGTGGATAGAATACCAGATATGGAGTGAACAACATCAGAGTTCAAATCCGATCTCAGACACTTTGGATTTATTTGACCATGAGAAGCCTGATTTTGTTTCCTAGTCCCTAAGAAGAAAATAATAGCACTTATGCCCAGAATTGTTATGAGGATTATGTGAATTAATATCATCATTTTTTGTAAACTTATGATCATTATTTTTGACACAATTCCCATTTTATTATTAATCTCTTTGACACAGACCTTACTCTCTAGATGAAGGAATTTGTTTGTTCATCCCAATGCTCATCTCCTTTGTTATGGAACCAGAACACTTAACTGATGCCAAAAGGTCAGAATCTTCATGCCCACTTCCATGGGAGGTGTCACAGTCCAAATTATTAATGGGTTTCCATTATCTTTGGAGCTATACAATTTTAGAAGAAGGTATTTTTTGGATTCTATATTTAGACTTTATAAGGGTTCTTAACTGAGAGTTCAAAAATATACACACATTATATATACTCATTATATTCACATTATATATACTCATGCATGTATATTTTAACATAGCTGGGGTATGTTATGTATTTTATTGAATTCATTTCCAAATGTTATTATGGGAAAGGATCCCTAGACTTCTCCAGAGTGCCAAAACAATTAAGGCTACTAAAAAAACTTTGTAAAATCCTGATTTAGAAGTAGAAGGGACTTCAGAGATTGTCAAGTCTGAGGTCCTCATTTTACAAGAGAAAAAAGTAAGACTAAAAAGGAAGACAAACTGAATATCTATCATATATATACATGTTGTTACATATGTGTACATGAGATATTGATGTATATATACATATGTACATGTGCATATGTATGTAAACATGCATGCACATATATAAAGCAGCTGTAACATTATATTGTGAGGGAAGATACCAGTGATGGGAAGGAAAGCAAGAAAGACCTATTGTAGAAGGTAATGTTTCAGCTAAATGTTGGAAAAGATCAAAGGTTCCAAAAGAGATGAGACACAAAAACATTCCTGGTGGAAGGGGCAGACAGAATAAAGTGAATTACATGAACAATAGAAAGTTGACCAGTATTACAGGATCAATAAATGTGTATATCAGGGTATTATGTAAAAATTTTGGAATGAAGGATGTGGCTGACTCTTGTCCAAAGGATAAAAGTCATCTTTTGATCCCCAAATTTCTTCTAGGAGATGGTCAACCCTTCTCCATTGCCTTTATCACATTCTCCCTCATCCAGTTATAACCAAAGGTTGTGTATTTGAATCATCCTCTCCTTATCACCACATTGAAAAGTTCCTTCATTTTAGTGGGGTAGCATATAAAACTTTGTCTTTGTAATCATAACTATTTCACAAGTAACAACAAAAATAACAATACCATAAACATTCATATAATGCTTTAATATTTGTAAATCATTTAATGTCATCTCATCTCATCCTCAGGACAACCCTGTGAGTATCTTTATATAATTATTCATATTCCCATACTACAGAGTGGGTTCACCCATGTAGTAAGTATCAGAGGCACAATTCTAATCCATTTCTTTGTGATTCAAAGTGTGACAATTTACCTACTATATCTTGAATTGAAATAAATCCTAAAGAATTTGGCTTTTTGGTTGTATGAAATATATCAGGAATAAAACAAGACAAAACAGATGAATGTGATCCTTCTTTATCTAGAATGGCTTAGTAGGATTTAAATTTGTGAGCTTTTCCAAAGTCAATGCAAATAAGTATTTGCAGATCTCTTGAAAAAAACATGTTAATTACAATATTGTATGAGATAGAAATTTAAGTATGGCAACATATTCAAAATTCACTCTGCATATATGTGTTTAAAACATGCTTCTACATAAATTATTTATTCTATATTTTCATGAATACTTCTTTAACAATAAAATATTTAAAACATATGCCTTTCTTGTTTGTTAGTGTTTTAAACTACGGGTATATTTTCTCTTTCTTTTCTCTTTAAACCAGTTCAAAAATAAACTTAGTAAAAAGTTGCCTGTGCTTTAATTTTTGCAAGCTCATTACATTCTTAAAGTATATTTCTTTCTTTTATTTTAATCCTACTTGTGGAAAAGCTTCATAATATCCTTACATTTCTCAAATATTACAACAGTTCCAAATTTCTGATCAGCAGAGTACAAAAAATTTAATGTGGCATTCAAGGCTCTTCATAATTTGGCCCCAATGTAGCTATTCAACTTAATTTCCTTTTATTTCTCAATGTGAATAAAATACTTTAGTCTGACTACCTTCCTCAACAGTTCCCAGAACATGCAACCCTCTCTTTATATTTTTTGCTTAAGTTACCCCCCTTTGCTGAGAATGCTCTCCCCTTTCTGTCTTATTGTAGCCTTATTCAGTCATCAGGGCCCAGATCAAGTAGACTTCTTCCTTGAAAATGTTTCTCCACCTTTTCATTCTCCATATAATTCTATAATGCCATCTAAATGTCACATATTATATCACATATAGTTATATAATCATATATATATATCTATATAGTTATATGTCTCAGTTTACTTTCCAGAAAAGAAACAGAAGCTCATATGTTTCCAATTTATTTTTTAAATTTACAACAATTCATTTTACTACTCCCATCATAGTTAACTCTCCACTAGTAAATATTTGTATGGCTTTCTTCAAAATCAGAAGTAGCATGAAGTGACTGGGACTAGGACCAGTGGCTAACATATTAGGGGATATGATCTTGGTTCTTCATTCTCACCCTGTGTGTCTCCCAATGTGTTCTGCCCTCTTTGGATACCCTTTGGATTTGGATCCAAATTTCCAATTTGGAGATTGGCTTGCCAATTTCTTGACATCCTTAACTCCTATACCATGTGTTTCTAGACAATCTCAACCACACACACAGGGGTAGACCATATCTCAGAAATGTATAGTCCATAGCATTTTCCCCAGCTCAAAGGAATTCCCCCCAACTGCTGCAATTTATAATTAAAATTCAGTCTTTGATGGTAACTCAACCATATTTCTAGGAACGTATTAGATTTACTATGTAAGGATAGGCAAAATTAATGTCAAGCTCCATGGGGTCAGCAGCTTGAAGGTCCCATACTTTCTCAGAAGTGAGGGAATTTTTTTATTTTACTCTTCAATTTTATGTTGGCATGATGAAGACTTGAACTTCTGCAGTCCTTTCACTTATTATTGCTCCTTTTTACCCATTCTCAAAATGTATCACCATAGCTCAATCTCTCCTCTACATTTATATCAGTAAGCTGTTTTCTCTTCCATTTTCTCATACAAACTGCTATGAGATTGGTTTATAATCAGAGGACTATGATAGTTATACATATAAACATTTTGCTCATGTCTTCTTTTGGGTTTATTTGTTTTGTAGGAGGAGCATTGCTTGTTCTGTTTTGGTTCGGTTTGGGTATAAAAACCTATGATGATGCAACTGTGGGGAAACTCTCAGATAAAAAACATCCCTATGATTGGTAACTATTCTGCCATTTATAGTCCTGGACAGTTGTCTGGGATACTGAAAAATTATCATGTCTGTTTTTACAACACTTATATGTCTCATAAATAAGACTTGAATCTAGAGTTGCCTCAATTGGCTCAAATATAAATTGGGGATAATTATAGCAACTACCTTCCCTGGTTGTTATGAAAAACATATGATACAATATTTGTAAATTTGCTTAACAGAATGCCTGGCACATATATAGTGCTACATAAATGTTACTTTATTAGTTCTATCATAACTAAAATGATTAATCATTGACTTACAGACATAACAATATAATGGATATATGTTTCTCTTAGAGTTGGAAAGATATATTTGAATTTTCCTTCTGATACTAGTTATATCACACAGGCCACATCTCTTGAATTTTACTCATCTATAAATTACGGTGATATTTGTAGGAACAACCTGAACGACTTGTTTGAGCCTCAAATAAGAAACATACACTGTACATAGGAGTACATAAAGCATTTTGCAAGCTATAAGATTTTATATAAATGCTAATTATTATTTTTTTCTGGCAAGTTTGGAAAAATGTACAAGGTTGGTAAAGAAATCATCTGGGAAGCTTTTAAAATGCAAAAGGGGACTTTTAGAAAAATAACCAATTATTATGAATTCTATATTTTCTAAGAACAGAATTTTTTCTTGAACTATTATATACAGAAAACCAAAACTACAGAGATATACAAAGTTAGCCCTATACCTCCACCCCAAATAAAGCTGCAAAAGGTCCTTCAATTGAAAACAAACCAAAAAAAAAACTTGTTTTAAATTTTCATAAAAACTTAGGTGGCTATTTCTCACCTCTGAATGAATTTATCTTGACCTTGACCATAGTCAATGAAACACCAGTTTAGTTATGCTCTTGGACTAACATTGAAATGATATGTTCATTCAAAGCATTTTGCACTCCTGCATCCCAAAAATCATATAAAACAGAAACACACACAAAGCCTGTATTCAGTAAAATGAACAGCCTGTACCCTATGTTGGACAATATTAGTTCTAACAGTTTTTTTTTTAAGGCCAGCTAGAGCAATTTTACATGTTATAAATGAGAAATATACATATCTTTATTGGAAGGGGAGGGACTTTTACATTGTAAATATCCAATTAAATAAGAGAGAAATCAAATCCTGAAGTACTTGACTGAAATCTGCCTTTCCTGGACCTCACACAAGGACATCAGACCCATATGTGTGACAAGGCTGCAAAAAGGCTAAGGCTATATTAATGTTTTAACACAACTATCCCTGGGGGCCCAGAATATTCTTCTGCTTTACCTCTAACTCAGACTCCCTCCCCCCTTTCAATCACATGGCACCCCCTAAAAAGAGTTACTTCCCTCTCCCATTACATAATTGTTTATTATGTTTTCTACTTACTAATCTATCCTCATATTGTTTCTGCCCAGTATAATATAGGTTTCTCAAAGTCAAAGAATCTTGCATTTTTGTTTTTAAGTCCCAGATCCTTCACACAAAAATTGCCATATTGTCCTTTGGACCAGATCTGCCTTTTTATCCATGCAGGAAACTCTCAACCAGAAAATTGCTTCTAGTCACACAGCCTGGTGCTTTCTCTTATAGAATTTCCCAGGTTAATGAAAAGTACTGAGAAATAATGCCCAAGATCATACAGATAATTGGTATAAAAGGCTAAACTTGAATCCAGCTCTCCTTGATGTGAACACCAGTTCTACATGTATCACATATATCTAGCACATGGTGATTGTTTAATAAATGATTGTTGAATGAATGAATGGTCAAAAGTACATATAAACTCTAATCCACCATGGTTGTACCAAAGAAGGCTGCCAATGTTTGGTTCCAGGTGCTACATTTTAAGAAAGCTTTTGAAAAACTAAAGAGTGTCCTTAAAATCACAACAAAAATGTTGAGATCTCTAGGGCCTCCCCCCACTTTCCTCAGTGACATCAACCATTCTCTGAGCATTGTTCCTTATGTCTAAAATTGGGAAAATCCTGAAGAACTGTCAATTTACTGGGGAAAACACCATATAAACTGTTGAGAAAAAGGAATTTTCTGATAGGGAATAAAGAGGCAAAGAAAAGGCTTCCTATAGGAAACTGAACTGAAGTTTTGAAGGAAAGTAGGGATTATAAAAGAGGAAGCCTATTCCTGATGATGGGGGCAGCATAAAGATGGAGAAGAGATATGGAATTTGGAATTTAATAAGCAATAAATAGACCAATTTGGCTTCAAGGTTAAGCCAGCAAGTAAAATAAATCAAGAAAGATAGAAGAAACATTGTATAGAACTTTAAATGCCAAAGTGGAGGGGAATCATATTTTTGTCTAGAAGGAGTAGGGAGCCATAGATTTTTCTTGGGCATAAGAATTATTTGCTCATACTTTTGCTTTAACAAGATTATCCTGGCAATGGTACTGACATTAAATCAGAGAAGAGAGAAGAGAGTAATTGAAATATATGAATTAATATATAGGCTGTTATATTGCAATAATCTTCTAGAAATAATTAGACAACTATTCTTTAGACATATTATGGTCTGAATTCCTTTCATATATACAGAGTACATCATGCAAAATGCCAAGCTAGACAAATCAAAAGCCAGAATTAATGTTGTTGGGAGAAATATTATCAATATTAGGTATGCAGAAAATACCACTCTGATGGGAAAAATTAAGAAATTTCTTGTTGAGGATGAAAGAGTGTCAAAGCTGGCTTGCAACTTAACATTAAAAAAATAAAAATAAAGCCATGATAACTGGGCCCATTACTTCCTGGCAAATAGAGGGAGAAGAAATGGGAGCAGAATCAGATTTTCTGTTCTTGGACTCAAAGATTACTGCAGCCAGTGACTGCAGCCATGAAATTAAAAATCACTTGCTCCTTGGAGGGAAAGCTATGGCAAATGTGGACAGCATAAAAAGCAGAGACATCATCTTGGTGACAAGGGTCCATACAGTCAAAGCCCTAATTTTTCCAGTGGCAATATATGTATAGGAAAATGGAATATAAGGAAATCTGACTACCCCAAAATCAATGCTCTTGAATTGTGGTGCTGAAGAAGACTTTTGTTACAATTCTTTGGACACTAAAGAATTCAAATCAGCCAATACTTAATAAAGTAATTCAGACTTCTCATTGGAAAAACAAATACTGAAACTGTTGAACCTTAAATACTTTGGCCAGATAATAAGAAGATGGGATTCACTGAGGGGTTGGGGTGAGGAAGGAAAAATCCCTGATGTTGGTGAGGTGAAAGTAGATAAAAGAAGGAATTGGCAGAGAGTGATATAAATAGATAATGTCATGGAAGCAACAAACATGAACTTGGATAAATTTCAGAAGATAGTGGAGGAGAGAAAGACATGGAATTATGAAGAATTGTATGACTGAATCACCAAAAAACAACAGAGATAGCCCTTGCTATCTTCCTATTTATCATACATCTCCACTCCACTGTAATCTAACAACATATATTTTGTTCCTCATGCAATATTCTATTCCTATTCCATTCACTAACTGTCCTTCATATGTAAAACTCTCCTAATCTTTTCTTCCTAGATTGATTGGCTTCCTTCTGACCCTAAATTCTGTTCTCTATAAGTCTTTCCTGGTTGACCTTAATGCTAAGATTATCTCCAATTTCCATGAGTAGTTCTACCTAGTTTCAAATCCATGGAACAAAATGCCCCTCCTAGGATCAGCTGATCACCTGAAATCTCTTCCCATTATGTTCAGCCTTCTAGGCTCAACATTTTCCCAACTCCCTAAGCCTTCTCTTCTCCTAAGATGGAAGAGTTGGAGAATAAAGCATCAAACTCCTTTCAAAGTTTTCCTGTATAGAGGGCAGAACCTGGACTTTCCAACCCACTCTCCACCAGTTTTCAACCCTACAGTGTTTTATCTACTATTTCATTGGCGTAATGACTGGATGTATCATGACTGCAGATACAAGGAGATTCTCTCTTCTTTACTGGCATCAGTGCCAAAGACAATCTAGAACTTCATGTATCTTTCTCTTAAAATAGGAAGAATGTTTTTCCTTTACAAATTTGTGAATGAATTGCAACTCTCATGAAGTCATGCCGGCTTGAAACCCAGGTTACATAGCAATAGTAAGCTTTTGTTTCATGTTTAAGGTTTGCAAAGCCCTTTATATGTATTGTCTCATCTTATACTGATATACTCATTGTTTTACATATATGGAAACTGAGGCTTCTGTGATTTGTTCAAAGTCATACAGAGAATAAGTATCTAAGACAATATTCAAGTCAAAATTTTCATTCTATTCAAGTTTACGGATGAATGTATATATGCATATGTGTATTGTGCATATATATGTAAATATACATAAATTATGCATTCATATAAATAAATGTTTATGTTGCATATCTATCTTTTGTTTACTGAATATAGAAATATGTAGCCTGCTACTTAAGATAGACTGGAGGAGTGGCAGCTAGGAGGTGCAGTAGATAGAGCACCAGCCATGAAGTCAGGAGGATCTGAGTTTAAATCTGATTTCAGACACTTCCTAGCTGTGTGACGTTGGGCAAGTCACTTAAACCCAATTGTCTCAGCAAAACAAAAACAAAAACAAAAAACAAGATAGAGAAGAAAAACGAACTGGAACAATAAAATGTCTTGGAAGTTACTTGGGAGTCTAGAGGAGAAGCTCTATAGAAATTCACCAAAAATAATACAAATGGGAGACAAAACAGTATGGAAGCAGGAAAGGAGCCAAAAAACTATGGTAAGAAGTCAGTACAGATGAAATAGCATGAATCAGGCATAAGGTCAAGTCAGTTGACTTCAGTGCATTGATTTTACAGCTATAGTTTATTATTTGGGAAATTTAAAAGTTATCTTCTAATACTGAATTTTAAAAGGGACAAAGACGGGAACCATTGATAGAAATGTATTTAATGATGATTACAATTTATTATATGCTGTCATATATAGTTTTGCTATAGTTTTGTTCAGGGGATGAGTGATTTTCACAAAATAAAAACAGCTGTAGGGAAATCTTCACAAATTATAACGGGCCCAACAAAAGCTGCAAAATTAAAAGATGTACCTTGAAATATTATTCAGATTGTCAGTGCACATGCAGATTTCTTTTTGGATGCCAAATCTGGCTCAATTAAAATGCAATTACACAAAAAAATATTTGGTCTCTATTTTGTGAACACTCAGAATCAGCCAAGGCTGGGCGCTATGAGCAGAGTTGTTGCTGTTGTTGTTTCAATGTATAGTAGTATATGTTGCCAATAAGTATCCAGCTTGAAAAGTAAGTCCCTTACACCTTCTGCTCCTACAATTTGCTATGGCATAGGAGTAGGAAAAATCATATACATCAGGTAGAAGAGCCTGAGTATATGGTACCATCTGGAGCTGGGGAGAAGGAGCCATGTTTTTATTCACAGCATAAGCTGGCGGTATGACAAGATAAATGCAGGGATAGTCTCATATTAAGTTCATCAAAGTTAAGTGTCTCATCTTCCATCTTCAGGCCTTTACTTAGACTGTTTCCTATCCCTGGAATATATCCTCTGTTTACATCTGCCTGTTAACTTCCTTAATTCCTTTACAACTCCAGCTAATGTACAGTTTCCTATATGAGGATTTTCCTGATGCTCTTCAGTGGACAATAATAATACTTACTTCATATATTTTATATCTACTCATATGTTTATAGATGTATCTCCTTGGTAGAGTGTAAACCCCATGAGTCTAGGCAGTATTTAATTTTTATCTTTTAATCTCCAGTACTAAGCATAGTCCATGGATAGTGGGCATTTAATAAGTACCCGTTAATTGTTGGATACATGGATGGATAAAGATGTGGTATATCTGGCATTATTAGTAAGATTTAACCAGAATGTGAAATACACCTACAGTGATCATTGCTTGAGAATAGTCACATAAAAAAATCATAATGTAAAGTCATAGAGCCAGAGGGGATCCTCAGAGGGGACCTTAGAGGTCAAGTAGTGCAACAGTCTCATTTGACAATTGAGGAAACTGGGAGAGAAAAGATGACTTAAATCACACAGGGAGTGGGAACCAAAAATGGAACTTGAATACTCTGATTCTCAAATATTTTTTCTTCCTTTATTATTCTAATTTATAAGCATTTGTTCTTCATCTTTCTGTGATATCTATCTAGGTTTTCATATTTATTTTAACCTAACATAGATAGTTCAGTGTATAAACTGGTACAGTAAATAGAAGGTCAGTCCTGGAGTCAGGAAGACTCATTTTCCTGAATTCAAGTTTGGCTTCACTTACTATATGAGACTGGGCAAGTAACTCAACCCTGCTTGCCTCAGTTTCTTCATCTGTGAAATGAGCAATAGAAGGAAATGGCAAATCACAGTAGAAGTATCTAAGAAAACCCCAAAAAGGTCCATGAAGAATCAGAAATAACTGAAAAATGACTCAAAAACAACAATAATATGGAATATTTTTTGAGCTGAAGTATTATAACAGATAGAATAATGTCCCAGAATTCCTTATACTGTTTAAAGCCAGTTCGGTTGCCAGCCCCTTCATGCCTAATATGACTTTTAAAAAAGCATATTTTTCTATTATGCATTTTGTTCTATTTGGCCCCAAAGTACAGAATGAAGAAGAATGGGAAAGTTTCAAAAAGAAAAATTTAAACTCTTCTTAACAATAGATCGGGATAAACTACTTCTGGTGTGAATAATCTTCTCCTCACTTAAAATTATTAAGCAAATTTTAGGTGATAATTTTTACATTGTAAGGCCTTTGGCTTACTTTCTAGAGCCAGAGTCATTCTACAAGGTAAAATATCAAGAGAGATGCTCAATACATGCACCAGATGCTTTTTCAATCAAGTATGAGTTGGACTGGATAATCATTCATATCCCTGAACATTTTGTGCCTCTGTCCTCTTGTTAACTAATCAAGTTCCTTAGAAAATGGGTACTTAATGCTTCTTCATTAAATTGTATTTCTATGGCCCAAGTAGCATATTTTCCTGACTCTTAAAACCAACTGTTAATATATTTAGCTCAAATGAGCACTCCCCCTTTTGATATCATTACTGAATACTGAAGTTAAGTTATTCACAAATTCAGGAAACTAGATGCATTAAATTGGGGATTAAAATAGAAGTGGTTGGGTGGAGCATTCTTGTCTCCAATATATCTACATCTATAAAATTATATGTGCATAGAAATATATGTGTGTGTTTATATATATAAAATTGTTCCCAAGATACTCTGAAGACATTGGTGACAGAAGAGAAAGTATTGTCCTTTTATTAAAAGGGCCACAATGTCTTTTTGTAAGCCTGGCACCACTGGACATAACTATTTCTGTTGTATTTTTAAAGGTAATAACTCATGAATTTTTCAATATTCTTCCCTGTTTGTAACAGTTTTGATCTTTTCTTTGTCTCTCTGTTTTGCCATTAATATAATCCCACTGAGACCTTTTCAAGTACAAATGAGAACAGCACTTAATTACCAGAATTAGAAATGACAAATATCACAGTTTTCATCTGGTTCATCTTCCCTAAGTAGTCTGTGTATAAACTTAAATAATCTTGAATCTATGACATTTAGCATTTCACCAAAACCTGTGAAATTGTTGTTGCTATTTTTCAGTCTACTGTTTCTCCCAATTGCTCTACTCATAAGAATCTTTTCTCTTCCCTCCTTCCTTTATGTGTGGGTCATTACATGCAGCAACACGAATTGTGAGTACAATAGATGAATTGAATTGCTTGCCATTAATGAATAATTTTGGAGTTTTTTTCTCCTCCTAGCTCAAAAGTGATTTTCATTTCACCTATATACATAACAATTTTAGAAAAGAAAGATGAGCTCCAATTAGTTATATCTCCAAAACGGTATGTGTAGTATGGAAAGCATATAGGATTCTGAATAGTAAGAGTCCCTAAGAGCTTCTTCTATATGGCTTCTTCATTTTAGAGAGAAGGAAACATGACAAGGGAGAGGAATGAATGTACGAAAGAATGGATAGATGAATGAAATAGCAAACATTAAGTATTCTATGTGCCAACCACTCTACTAAGGATGTGGTAAAAATGCAAAAGTAAAAACAGTCCCTGCTCAAAAGAATTTTATATTCTAATGGGGGAACAACACACAAAGGGGAGCTATAGGTAGGCAGATTTTTGGGATAGAAAAATTATAGTACTGTTGAGTTAGAATTATGGGATAGTAAGTTTGTACATATACAGATGCATCATTCCAGGATCCCTGATAGAATTGAATTGTTTATGATTTCTGAATTTAAGAGATTAAGTATGTGAATTGGATTTATGAAAGGGAAGTAGAGCAGTAATACAGAAACAGGCAATGGTATGATGGAAAATGAGAAGGTGGTTGGGGAGTATTTTTTTATTCTCTTGGCTCAAAAGTGGCTTTGAAGTCATCAATATACATAACAGGTTTAAAAAAAATAAGCTCCAATTAGTTTTATCTCCAAAACTGTATATGTAGTATAGAAAGCATATAGCCTTTT
Source organism: Sarcophilus harrisii (assembly GCF_902635505.1). Taxonomy (NCBI): domain Eukaryota; kingdom Metazoa; phylum Chordata; class Mammalia; order Dasyuromorphia; family Dasyuridae; genus Sarcophilus; species Sarcophilus harrisii. The sequence goes on along the minus strand of NC_045429.1, from coordinate 45,513,778 downwards.
ATTGCTGGACTTTTATTACTTAATTATGACCCCTTTATACACACATTCACATATACATATGAACATGTTAAAAAGAAAGGAGTCACATTAACATAAGCTTCAAGATTAACAATCTTACCTATCTACATTATCTCATTTGATCTTCTTAATAATCCTATGAATTGAGTGTTGTTACTCATCATTTTACAAATGAGAAAACTGAGGCACCAAAAGTTTTTGGGTTTGTTTTCTGTTTCTTACCTAAGAGGAGACAGTGTCTGAAGTAAAGTGTGAGCCAAAGTATTTTGCCTTCAATTTCAGTATTCTAGCCACTAGAATGCATTGAGCAATACTTCATCTATATATTCACTAGTATTCAAGAAGCATTTAAGAATTTACTACATGTCAGGCCTTATGCTTGGCACTAGAAATATAAGCCAAAAAAATAGAGACATCACCCTTTCATGGACCTTCCATCTTATCATTCCTTACATCCATCTTTTTTATCACTTAGAAGCATAAAAAGGTTAATTGATAATGGTAATGAGTTTTGTTTGATTTGGACCTAAGAATTGGATTCAAATGATGTTTCTGCCACTGAACCAGTGTAGAATGATTTGGTGGGTAATTAAATTTACTTTTTGTAGCTTCAGTCTCCTTATCTTAAAAAGTTAGAGATGTTGGACTAAATAGTATTGAAATTATATTCAATATATGAATGTCTATTTCAAAAAAGGACATCATGATGTGTTAGAAAGAATGATGGATTTGGATTTAGAGAATTTGGGTCTGAAATTGCACTTTTTGTCTTCCCTAAATCTCAAGAAGAAGCTTGTTTCTTCTCAGCTTCCTTCATTATAAATCATCTCTAAATTCCTTTCCAGCTCTGAATCCATGATCCCATGATCAAGGAACATGTTTATAATCAGGTCCCATCAAGCTATAGGTACATGATACTCAGTCAATCTTCTAACTATAAATTGTATTTCCTGGCTCATAGCACAGATATTTCTCCTTAAAACCTTCCATAAAACATACATCTCCCTTTTTCCATATGTTATTAGTCAAGCAATAATAAAAAAAATGCATTTATTAAACTCCTGCTCATTGTGCTAAGCAAGTAGCGTCAAAGAATGACTCAGATGTTCATAGTCACTCTGTGAAATGTCACAATGTTCAAAACAGTAAATGCTTCCCACAGAATCTTAAAGGAAGAAAATACAATAGCTAGAGATTCATTTTTGGCTTAAAATAAAAAGAAATTTACATAATAACCTTATTATGTATTTAAAAGGCATGCCAAATTGTACATAATATATTTGCAGTTTCATGTGCAATCATCTTTTTTATTATATATATTACATATATGTGAAAATGTTTATTTTATTGCATAAATTAAAAATAAAATAACTTTTAAAAATACCATTTTTAACAGCCCTTAAATTTTAACTTTGAACTATTTAGGATTTAAGACAAATAATAATCTCTCGTGTAAGAGGGTATCTGTAAGCTCTCTTTCTGTACAAAAAAGGAATAATTTTAAATGAAGCTTTTGTATGCAATTTATCCTTTCTATATGATTCAATTTAAACAATTTTTCTCTCCAGTCCCTACAGGACTACTTTGGAACAGAGTTTTAAAGAGTTAGTAAATTCATAATTTTCAAAGTCGTACTTTTAAAAAATGGAAACAAGACATTTCCTGAAAGCTTCTGGTTTGTTTTTGCATGATCTGATATTTACTACTCATTTCCTTTATATGCATTTATGGTTAGGTAAGGGAGTAGAATATTAATTTTAAGCTATAGATACCTGTGAGGCTAAATTTCTGACAAATTAAAAAAAATAATAGACCGTATTGGGTTTTACTCTTTTGGCCTTGACCTCTGAACTAAATAAATGAAAAAATCCTTAAAGTTAATTCCTCAATTTATTAAAGCAATAGAATATCCCTCAGGAGAAGAGACTTGAGAAGTGTTAAGGTCTTGTTCTGTCAAACTGGGACCAGGGGTTACTTGAAATACTTACTCTATAGGAACAAAGAAACAAATCTAAATTTCTCAGAAGAAGGAAGCAATAAACAGTAGCTTCATACCTTCCACAGGGAAAGTCAGCCATGCTTTGCTTTGGCAGGGTCACAATTAATCAATTCCAGAAATCCTAATTAAGAATAATAATTGAATGAAGAAGCAGATCAAACCCAGATATCAGCAGATCAATCAAAGGGAAAATGTTTCCAGCTTGCTTTTAATTTGAAAAAATCATGGAATAAAAGTTGGAGAAATATATCAAATCTAGATACCTTTCATTAAGAAAAAGCATATGGAATTCTTTCATTGATTCAATGAGCAATTATTAAATACATTTTGTGCGTGAAATTATGCCAGGGACCAAGGAGAAAAAAGCTACAAATGAAACAACTATCATTATATTTGTGGAATGGTAAGTAGGCCAATTTTTTTTTTTTTTAACCATGCCATTACTACAAAAGGCAATCTTGGTTTTTCAGAAATCTCAAATACACATTCAATAAAAGCTGGTTGAGCATCTACTAGTAGTGGGCATTATGCTAAGAAACTAAGATATAAAGACAAGATGTGAAATAATTCCTGCTCTCAGGGAACTTATATTCCATCAAGGAAGACAATTTACATTTCTAATTATTTAAGTCATTTATAGTTATATGAAAAAATGCTCTAAATCATTATTGATTAGAGAAATGCAAATTAAAACAACTCTGAGGTATCACTTCATACCTCTCAGACTGGCTAAGATGACAGAGAAAGATAATGATAAATATTGCAGGGGATGTGGGAAAACTGAGACACTAATACATTGCGGGTGAAATTGTGAAATGATCCAACCATTCTGGAGAACAAACTGGAACTGTGAAACTGTTCATATACTTTAACCCAGCAGTGCCATTACTATATCTGTATCCTAAGGAAATCATAAAGGAGGGAAAAGGTCCCACATGTGCAAAAATGTTTGTAGCAGCTCTTTTTGTGGTAACAAAGAATTGAAAAATGAGTAGATGCCCATTAATTGGGCAATGGCTGAACAAGTTGAGGTATATGAACGTAATGGAATATTACTGTTCTATTAAAAATGATGAACAAGCTAATTTTAGAAAGACCTGGAAAGACTGACATGAATTGATGCTGAGTGAAACAAGCAGAATCAGGAATACATTGTACACAATAACAGCAAGAATTGTGATGCTCAGTTATAAAGACTTGGTTTTTTCTCAGTGGTTCAGTGATCAAAATCAATAGACTTTGAACAGAAAATGCCATCTGCATTCAGAAAAAGAATTAAGAAGACTGAATGTAAATCAACACACGCTATGTTCGCTTTTTTTTTTTCTTTTTTTATCTCTTCCATGGTTTTTCCCTTTTGCTCTGATTTTTTTCTCCCAACATGATTCATAAAGCAATGCGTTTAAAATAAATAAAAAAATAAAATTAAAAAAAAATTGGAAAAAAGAGAATGTAGAACTCAAAGTTTTAAAAAATAAATGTAAAAAGATTATTTAAATGTAATTGGAGAAGATATTAAATAAAAATAAATAAAAAGAAGAGAGAAGCCAGATTATAAATGTTTGAAGGTTGAGAGAAGAAATAAGTATTAGACAGTTTGTAGTAGAAGACTTTCCAAGAAATGGAGTTAATATATCATAATACTTTAACTCATGTGCAGTGGATTAATTTAAATGATTTGAGCTGAGTCAAATTACACATTTCTATGATCCTCATTTCTCCTTCTATAAGTTAAGGGTCTTAGAAGAAATAGTCTTTAAAGTCTAACTATAAATCTAGGATTCCATGAATTTTCAAAATTTTTACTGTTTCCAAAAAGCTGCTCTAGGAAAGTGTCAAATAGAATCTATTTCTCTAAATCTATGATTCTGTGATTGCATTTATGGAGGCCACCGGGTAACAAAATAGAGTACTGGACTTGGAGGCAAGACACCTGAGTTCAAATCCAGTCTCAGACATGTTACTAGTTGCACGACTCTGGACAATCAATTTACTTTTTTATTCCTATTTTAAAGTAGAGGAAACTAATGGCATTTACTTTTCAGTATTGTTGGGAGGATAAAATGGGATAATATTTGTAAGGTATTTAGCATAGGATCTGGCACATGGCAGGAGCTTAATAAATTCTTTATTTCTTCCTTTCTTCCTTCTTTTTTCTTCTTTCTTTTCTTCCTTCCTTTCTTCCTTTTTTTTTCTTCCTTCCTTCTTTCTTTTATTCCTTTCTTCTTTTCTTCCTTTCCCCATCTTTCCTTCCTTTCCCCATCTTTCCTTCCTTTCCCCATCTTTCCTTCCTTTCTTCTATCTTTCATTCTTTTCTTTCATCTTTCCTTCTTTATTTCCTTTCTTACATCTTTTCTTTCTTCCTTCCTCCTTCTTTCATCCCTTTTTTCCTTCTTTAATCCCTTTTTTCCTTCTTTCCTTCCTCCCTTCCTTCTTTTATTGTTGGAATACATGGGAGTCATCTGACAGTGGCTGCTGGAGATCCAACCCAGAATGGATCTCCTCTTATGAGATGATACAAGGAGACAGAGAGGCAGTTGCTATTCTCTGGCCTCTCTGACTGAGAGGTTGTTGCATTGTCTGACCTCTCCACTCTTCCCTCTGCCTCCAATTTATCTTGTTCCCAGTCCACAACACCTGTGTCAGCAAAGGCTTCCCTGCAACTCCTTCAGATGCTATGATCTATAGCTGTGGAGGCTCTCAGAGAATTGACCTGTCCCTTAACACTTTATTTCTTCTTTCTTTCCTTCCTTCTTTTCTCTTTCTTTCCTTCCTTTCTTCTTTCCACTTGATGCAGGAAAAGAATAGGGAAAATAGAAATGCCTAGCTGTCCTCCCTTCTATGTCTGGAGTATGTATCACTCCAACTATCTTAGTGAGGTGGGCTGAACCCTCTCAGTGTTCTCATAGAAAACATTGCTCTTTCAGGATAGCATCATCCTTGGTGATAGAGACTACTCACATATCCCACCCTGAGAGCATCAGTTTCACATATAAGTGACTAGCTACCCAAGGTCTGGGAATTAATTCCTCCTACTTGACCAGATCAGGATCCAAAATTCCCAGAACTGAATATACAAGAGACCACATCATTGACTTATTTATAGATAGAGCTATTACTAACTAAGGAGTGAGGAACAGGTAATTTTTCTCATACCCCTCCATGCTCTAATCAATTTCATTTAAATATTCTTTGTTCTATTGTTTACTGATATGTCATATATATATATATATATATATATATATATATATATATATATGTGTGTGTATATATATATATATATAACTAAAGGCTAAAGGCAAGTATACAGTTTCAATAGCCACTTCACAAAAGGAGAATGACTGTATGTTACTTGTCACTATCTACTAAGATGTCTGCCCTAAGCCACAGTAGTCAACTCAATTCAAGAAAATTCTATTAAAATCTTATTTGTGATAACCACTATGGTAGTGTTCAAGGAGACAAAAAATTTAGATGAGTCATGGTTTCTTTCCTTATGGAGATGAAAAAACCTAATTGGAATCAGATACATAGATAATTACAGTCCCAAATGGTAGATTGTGAGTACATATATAGTAAATAAGAATCAGCATGACATAGTAGATAGAATGTAATCAATCAATAGACATTTCCTGAGTACCTAGTATATACCCAGTATTAAGTTGAGTGGTAGAAATTTTTTTTAAATGATGCAAAAGACAGTCCCTGCTTTCAAGGAGCTTACAATCTAATGGAGGAAAAAACATACAAATAAAAATATCATATAAAACAAATTATATATGTAATAAAATATATTGCAAATAAATGTATAAATAAAATCAATGCAAGTTACATACAAGTGAAATAGGAAAAATTAAACAGGGAAGACACTGGAATTAAGAGAAATTGGGGAAGTCTTATTATAAAAGTGGAACTTTAGAGTTCTAGTCATGCAATTAAGAATACCTAATTTACAGTCCTTCTTCTGGTACATATTAACTGACTAGCCACTTCACCTTTCCTTCCCAGTTTCTTTACCTAGAAAATGAGGGAAGTGAGCTAAATGTCCTCTAAGGATTATCTCTCAATCTATGATTCACTGATGAGTCAATTATTCATACCTGGAGTACATGTTCTCCTCACTTCTGCCTCTTAGAATCCTCCCCTCCCCAAATCCCTCATATTCATTTTGGAGATATTTATGTGTCTAGATGTTTTTGTGTCTGAGTATCCCCAGAGCTTAATGTAATGACTTATAAGTAGTAGATACCACAAAATATCTGTTGGTTTATTGATAGGAAAGGAATAGACACATTGTTCTGTGAGATAGTGGGGATGAAATGCCATTCTTTATTGATCAGGAAAGACTTCCTGAAAGAAGAGGCATGCGATGTGAGGATTAAATGATAAAAGAGGAATTCAAAAGAGAGGCCATAAAAGGACCATTCTAGATACAGGGGCTAGCATGAACAAAGTCACTGAAGTCAGAATGTGGATACTGATCTTTGATTTGACTAAAGAAAAGAGGTTTCAATTGTTTCTAAGGAATGGGGAGCTCAAAAAGGAGGGAGGATCAAAAAAGAAAGAGGATTCCCATGACAGAAATCCCCCCCACCGAAATGGTGCCAGAAGTCAGGCAGAGTACATTTTCAGAGACTATGCCTTCTCTTTTCCTTGAAACACCTAGCAAAAGTAGGACTCGGGAGGAGTCCCATAAATATTTATTGAATGAATGAATGAATGAATGTTCATCCACTTATACTTCTTTATCTACACTGAGTTCAGAAAAAAGGATAATGTAGAGCATAATGTAGTCCAGTTAATCAAGCTGACATAAGGAAGAATACTCTGTGGGGGATTAATTGAGTTATCTGTCTCATCTAGAAAGAAAAACACATAAATAAAATGATCCCCTTGTGGAAAATTGAAAATCCCCATTGGATTGTAATGGAAAGAGTTAGAGAGGATTTGGTTGAGTTAGTCAAAGGGACTAGGTTTTTTAAAAAATCCCTTCTTTTTACCATCCAACAACCCAAGAACTAAAGGTCCCTCCATTAAATAAATGGATTTTTTTTTTTATTCTTTCACATTTTATTGTCAAGCTGTGAAAATCACTGGCTCAGGTATTAACAGAATCAAATATTATGGTTGTATTTAAAAATAGGCAGTGGGATAATTTAGTGAACAGTAAGCCCTCTTATCCCTCCTTCTACATTTTTTTAAGACAATATATGGGCAAACTTACAAGACAGAGTATTAAAAACTGATCATTTATAGTCACCTCCCACATGCATTATAGAGCATGAATGTGCTCTCTGGGGGTATTTCTCTTCAGCTCCTTCCTGTGCCATTGGTCATTGCCTCAGCTCACAGGCTGGTCATGATGGATCCAATCTGGAATGATAAATGAGAGGAAATAGAAAGTGATAAACATTGTGCTCCAAAACCTGAATCTGCCAGAGCTGCTATTATAGGAAAATAACCACAGGCTTCCTAATTACTTTACAACTTCAGGGACACCTGCCAATTATAATTAAAGAATCAAAGTCTGAATATTCTATAAATCTCAATAAGCAACTAAGGAAAACAGAAGTCAGCAGGAAATAGAAGTTACAGTCTTTCCCAAGAGTTCAATGAAATCCTTCTGTCCGGGCCACTTAATATTATGTACAAACCATAAATCCATAACAAGTATATTACCTGGTGTAAAAAAGCAATATCTCTTTGTCAACATATATTTTAATTCACAGTGTCAGAGATGAGCTATATTTTAGAATGAATTATTAGCCTTGAAAAAAGGAATTTCTATCTAATTCCCCTCACTGTACCTTACAGCATGGTTTCTTTAAAAATTTGCTATCCTGAGACAAAATACATGTATCTAATTGCATTCCAAATTTCTTTTGTGGGTCTTTATTATTCAGGATAGGGGGGAGGAATTTTTCCTCTCCATTTTGTCTACGTTGTTTTTATTTAAAAGCAAAGAGGTATCACAAGTTTATTGGAGATTTTTTTTCATTTTTAATAAAAAGAAGGTGGATTACTGCAATACTATGGTAATAGAGCCTTCCAAGTTCATATCAGTCTAATCAGCCGCAGAGAGACACACTATACATTGACCTCGATAGTAATGTCATTTTGGTCCTCTTCAAGAATGAAGGACAACAATCAATCAGAAATTGTGCTGGTTTTTGAAGGATAGATCTTCAAATGTCTCATCTTTATTTGGATCAGGTGCCATTACATGTTTCCCCTCAGCTGCCACTAGTTCAGATCTTCCCAAATGTTGTTATTATGTTCTTCCCAATCTAGAACTTCAGAGAGAGATCCTCATTGGCCCTTCTAGTCCAACTCCCTGGAACAAAAATGCAGAATCCCTTTACAATGTACCTACCAAGTAATAATTCATGTCTAAGACTGCTAGGAAAACAGAACCTACTATCTCCCAAGAAGTCCATTCCATTTCTGGATAGCACCAATTATTAGGAGGTCATGTAGGTTTTGGTTTTTTTTTTTTTTTAATCCTTTTCTTTCTTTTTTTTAATGGCACCAAGACAAAATTTGCTTCTTTTCAACTTATTTCCACTGCTCTTAATTCTGCCTCTGTGACCAAGTTTAAAAAGTGTCTTCTCTCATTGTTTCAAATACAGCTACTATCTAACCCTCTGGACTTTTCTTCTCCAGGTCACACATTTCCCAACTCCATTTGTCCATTCATCCTGTGGTCCAACTATAAGAAACCTCTGGAATCTTATGTTAGTATGAAATTCACTTTATAAATATGGCTAAAAAAATTAAAATTAATAAAATTAATTAATTAAAATTTTAAAAATAAGTGTGCCTAGAATGTGGACATTCTGAGGAACAATTGAGACAAAGCAAAGTAAATACTTCTTCAAGTGTTCAGGCACACCTAATCCAATTTCTATGCACTTCTAAGATTGAGTTTGTAAAACTGTGATTATTGATACCCTTTATTGATGATCTTATGTTCCTATCCTGTATTTCTAGCCTTTTTATTGGCCTAATTTTTACAAGTCTATTTGTCTGGATTCCCAACTCATTAGCATGCACACACCTCTCTGCTGCTACCTGGCCCCTGAATCTTGGTATCTGCCTTGTGCACCTGCTCTACTCACCCAATCCTAATGTGACAATTATATTTACCCTACTTCCCAGGTACCTAGTAAATAGCATTATTAAGATAGTTGACAGTATACATTATAGAGCTAGGTGCTACCTTATGAAACGACTAGGTATAACTGATAGAGCAAAGGAAATGGAGTGAGGAAAATGTGAGTTCAAATCCAGCCCTAGAAAACTAATCATTTTTTGACCCCAGATTACTTATTTAAACATCTCTGAGAACCAGTTTCCTCATCTGTAAAATGGTGTTTGGGAGGGAAGAATAATAAAACAGCCAACTTAACAACGTTATTATGAGAGTCAGATAAAATAAAGCATATAAAATGTTGTTTGAGCCTTAAAGTTCTATGTAAATGTGAACTTTTGTTTAACTTCCATTGTCTGTAAGTGATTCTCACCTTCAGTTCTGGATAGGTTGGAGTATTGATGAAACAGAACAGAAACTCAAACATAAAATGTGATCCAATGAGATTATACATGTAAAGTGAGCAGAATAGTGAAAGACACAATAAAGATGTTTCATAAATATTTATTCCATTCCCTGTCCCCCTTCATAGCACCATACATCTAGAAAGCAGAGGGAAGTTGAAGGTCTTCTATGTTACCATTCTCATTTCCAAGAAGAAGAAACCAAGGCTAGGGAATCAATTTGGTTTGGGTCATTTAGGTAACAGATATAAGATTTGAAATTAGGAATTAATTATAGAAAAGAATATATCAAAGAATCCAAATCAGGGGATCAGACTCAAAATACAAATGAAGAAAAATTGAGCCAAGAAAATTAAAGTGATTGCCATAAAACTACAAAGCAAGTTGAGGGCAAAGCTAGGATTCAAATTCAGATCACTGGGCTCCAAATTTCATGCTCTCCTACAGTAATTGTCATACTCTAGAATTTAAAAATATAATGATGATGATCACTAATGATAGTTATGATGATAATGATTGTAATATTTTTTTATTCTTTGATATTGCCTTGCCTATAATTATTATTATTGATACTCTTTAAAACTTTAAAAAAATATAAAGTAACATCTATTGATTGTACCACCTAGATGCCCCTGATAAAATATCAAACATGGTATATGGACACATGGCAAAGTTATGAAAATACATACTACCTCACACTTCTCAGATTGGCTGAGATAACAGGAAAAGATAATGGTAAATTCTGCAAGGGATGTGGGAAAACTGGATCACTAATGCTTGTTGGTGGAGTTGTGAAATGATCCAACCATTCTGGAGAACAAACTGGAGCTATGCCCAAAGAGCTATAAAACTGTGCATAAGCTTTGAACTAGTATTGTCATAACTGGGTCTGTATCCCAAGAAAATCATAAAGGAGAGAAAAGGCCCCACATGTGCAAAAATGTTTGTACCAGTTCTTTTTATGGTAGCAAAGGATAGGAAAAGGAGTGGATATCCATCAATTGGGGAATAGTTAAACAAATTGTTGTACAGGAAGGTAATAGAATATTATTGTTTTATAAAAAATGATGAACAGGTTGATTATAGAAAGGTCTGCAAAGATTTATATGAACTGATGCAGAGAGAAACAAGAAGAACCAGAAATGCATTGTGCACAATAACAGCAAGTATGTATGATGATCAACTATGAAAGGCTTAGTTCTTTTCAGCGGTTCAGTGATCCAAAGCAATCCCAACAGATTTTGGACAGGAAACATCATCCAGAAAAAGAACTAAGGAGACTGAATATCAATCAATACATGCTTGTTCACTTTTTTTTCTCTCTCTCTCTCATGTTTTTCCCCTTTTGCTCTAATTTTTTTCTCCCAACATAATTCATAAAGCAATATGTATTAAAAATAATAAACTTACTACAATAAAAAAGTTATATCCTTGGGGAATACAAGGCAAATAATTTCGTAGAATGGAAAGAGAGTGATATGAATTTTTCTAGAGACTCCCCAAATTTATGTATTCATAGATCTCTTTTAAATCAATGATCAGAAATATTCTCTTTGACAAAAATAAAATCAGTTATCAATTTAATACATTTAGGTGTTTATCTTTCTTGACTTTTGAATTGAGCAAGGAGATAATTTCCAGTTTCACTAAAAACTGCCCAGGAAAAAAAAAAGTTTTATATTGGCAATGATAATATAGGACTCTTACATAATGTTTTAAATATTAAGGAGGAACAAGGAAAACAAAAGATTAGGTCCATATGCAACAAATACTCAATAAGACAAAAATGACATAAAACACTCTTTGTTGGTTACCAAGACCAAAGATACTTACACATTTAGCAGAAAGACATGGAGATTTTTCTTTTTAAAAATGAGATTTATATAAAGCGATGCAGTCTGGAATGGAAGACAGCTTCAGAGCCAGGCAAACCTGGGTTCATTCTCCACCTCTTACATACACTGGTTATGTGACTCTGGAAAAGTCAGTCAATCTCTCAATCACATTGGCAATTCTACCAGACTATAAATTGATGAGATGTCAATCTGAATTAGCAGAAGCTTCCTCAGATGGAAGTACTCTATAGTAGTGAAATAATAGGGCCAATTCTTACCCTCAGCAATTTTGGTCTTACCCTACAGCAAATCTGTAGATTTTGTTATTTTGTTTTGAATTATTATTTTCTGTTTTTGGTAAAATATATTAGATAGCGAATTCCAATGTGAATCTTAGCATGGTGATAATCCTGAGTTTTCTATATTTGTAACAATACCAAGGAGATTTCTACAAATTTTACCCACATAGAAGCTTTAAAAGATAGCCAGTTAAAAAGATTTTATATCTGTATATATATTCGAGAACCAGATCACTGGATGAAAATGGTCAAAGGGAAAATACCTGGGAAGGAGTCAAAATGTGAAATCTTCTAAAATATGAACAGATGGAAAGGAATTGTGATCTGTACTGTACACACACATATGTGTACTATTGTATATATGTATATGGTATATAGTACATATACTTAAATGTTATATATTCAAATGTGTATATATGTGCATTGTACATATGCATGTGTGTATACATGTATGCACAAAAACACATGTATCCATATAAGATTAATAGAAGTAGTAGACTATACTCAAAGGGAAGATAATGGGCAATGGTGTTTATCCATAACCTCCTAGCTGGAAGAAGATTTAGCCTTCAAGTCAAAGAAGGGAAATTGCTTAGGCATCTCTAGCTTTCAATGTTACTTTATAAATAACCCCAAGTTTGAGTGTTTAGGAGCTCAGCCTTCTCTCTAGAAGAATGTGTCTGTCCTTTCTGAACAGCATACCTCTTAGAGGGGAAAGATTGACTGCCCATTGACCCTGATGCTGGAACATCAGCAGGAGACCAAAGTCACAGTGAGGAGGAGCAAAACATGGACCTAAAAACTACCATTATGATTTGCTATTTCAGCGAGTAAGAGAACAGATAGTATTGGAAGGAAGTTGCCTGTCTAGAACCTCCAAATTATGCTTCTCTTTTAAATGGAGTCCAAACAACAGGTGGCACTACAAGCCTATTTAGGACCCTGTTGGAGCAAGACATTTGCTTAAATGTCCTGGTATTGTGCCATCTGCAATCTCAAATTCAATTTTGTTCTGAGGAGAGTTCTAACCACGAGATGGACATGAGTATGAAAAAAAAAAGTTTTGATTGGGGAGAGGAGGAAATTGTGTTTTTGTTAATGGATTCTACATTTTCTGCATATTTAAAGACTTGTAAATTTTCTATATCATTTCATTTTCTGGAGGTTGAAATTATAACTATCTATCTTCATATATGCATTATATATCTATATGCATACACACACACATGTGTGTGGATGTATGTCGTCTGTTTATGTGTGTGTGAAAATATATTATATCACCTTCAGAGCTTACAAAGGAGCTAGGAGACTACTTTTTGCTGACATGTGTGAAAACTTACAATGAAGCAATACTTGGAGATTCCCTAGAGTAAAATCTCTGTGGGGATAATAGCAAAAATATATTAGAAGTCATATATCCCGAGTCCCTCACTTCACAAAGGAAGAAACTGAGGTTCAAAGAGGTTAAGTGACTTATTCACAGTGTTCCAATATTTAGTGGCCTGGCCAGAAATGAAACCCAAAATCTGTGCCTCGAACTAAATTAAATGCTTGCTCTGTTATAGTATGAGTGTGACTAGGTAGTTGGATAGATGATAGATAGATAGATAGATAGATAGATAGATAGATAGATGGATAGATAGAGATAGACAGTAGATAAATTGATGGATGGATGGATGGATGGATGGATGGATGGATGGATAGTAGATAGATGGATGGATGGATAGATAGATAGACAGACAGACAGATAGATAGATAGATAGTTCAATAAATAGAAAGGTAGAATATGTAAGAAGAAACACCACTGAAGTTCTATGGCATTGTAAACAGATTAAATGAATTTCCGTGATTAAAAAAATACAAGAAAACCAGTTGGTGTCCATCAATTCAGGGATGGTAAAACAAATGGTAACAAGTGGATGTTTTAAAATATTATCATATTGCAAGAAACAATTAGAGATTTCTGACTCGCATGAGGACAGTTTTATAATCTAGTACAGAACAAAGTAAGTAGAATTAAAGGGCTAAAATACACAATGACATAAATGAAGACAACATTAAAAAAAAAAAAACAAGCTCTGACACTATGAGGAACAGGAAGTAATTCTTAGAGGGGCAGCCAGGGGTTGTGGGACAATGAGGATTCCTGAACGTTGTACATATTAACAGACATGATCAGTTTGCTTAGGTTTACATGGAAAGGGGGCAAAATACGAGCATATAAGAAAATAATAATGATGCAAAACACAAAAGGCATGAAATAAAACCTTTAATGAAATAAGTGAAATTTTAAAAATCATAAGAATTGTCAGCCAAAGTACAAGGGAGTTAGGAGAACACTCACCTTACTGTAGGAAAGAAGCATAGAGAAGAATGACAGGCTAAGAGAGAACAGCAGCCCTTCTTTCCTATTCCTACAATAAGAAGAAATATAAGATCGTGACAGTCTGGGATCCCTAGCACACAAACAAGCCGACAAATAAACAAATAAAGGAAATGAAAAAAGGAAAAAAATAATTGTCAATTCTCTGACTGCATATGGTCACCACCATGTCACATCCCACTCCAGTGACAAAGATTAGGTGATTCCTCTGTGGCTCAGGAGATTTTTAGGGTAAATTGAGTGATGGCTGCTTAACTCAGTAGAACAAAGCCCTTTTATTACATGATATCACTAGGCTTTTATGGTGAGCTTTACGAGACCTCCGGTGGTGATTTACAATTACTCTGTGTCACCACCGGGGCACCAGTGTTGCCTTGTTTGGGCTATTAAAGTAACTGCCTCCCGTGCCAATTTGCGAACTGAGACAATGCACAAAGCACCAGGGCTTGGTGCTGTAAAAATAGATGCTCGAGATAATTGGGCAAGGTGGTGTCATGTCACTGGTGTGCAGTTCATTAATTAACTGCTTGAAACTGCTATAAAATAATAGCCATGTCATCAGGATGAAAGTACGAAAAGTGCAAAGAAAATAAAACTGTAGTAAGGAAGAAGGCCACAGAAGTAGTTCTTATTAAGAAAACGCAAGTGTTTCCTTCCATTTTAGTATCCATTCTTCTTTCCCTGTACTTACAAACTTGGACTTCAGCTTTAGTTGTTGTGCTCGTTAATATTTATTAGCTACCAGACACTGGATTCCATTTATATAGGACTCTACAACTTTGAATTTTGATGGATTATATGACGAAAACAGAGGATGCGTTGCTATTTATGTAACAGCAGAATCTCCTGATTCCTTAGCCTATCTTTTAATTAATTAATAATAACTCACATTCACATAGAAATTTCAAGTTTTCCAACCCTTTCACGTAAACACTACTGCACTTGGTCCTTAGAACAACCATAGAAGATAGGTCTTATTATTATCCCCATTTTACTGATGAGATAAAAACTCTGGGGGCTTGAGCTTTGCCTAATCACACAGTTAATAAATTTTTGCAGCAGTTTTTTTTCCAGGACAGACCTTTTGGACTGCAAAACCAGAGCTCTATTTGTGACACTGTGATGCAGTAAGACTCACATTAAAGTTATATCACAAATGCTGTCTCTTTTTTGCTTTCAAATTTCAGCAGCAGTTTGATTCTTGGCAGACTCAGCAATGGATTAAGTAAACTTCAGGCCCCTAAACCAGTCGCCTGGCAACTCACATCTAAACAGAGTTGCAGAACTGAATGTCAAAACGTGGTCGGCTAAAAGCCCCCAAATAACAACTCTGGGGGTGCTGAATGAATAAGCATTTTCCCTTACTGTTGATTCCTACCTGCAATGACCTTACACTCAAGTCCTAGGAGATGTACTTAGCAACTGCAAAACTCAATTTGGGAAGCTTAGTCTGGGATGTGACAGATGAAAAGAGAATGCCATACTTTTTTATTCCATGCAATAAGCAGAAGAAATGTTCTTTAAATAGTAAATTTAAGTGTGTGGTAAAAATTCTTAAGCCAATTTCTTGATAAAAACACATTTGTTTTTAATAAAGAAAAAAGAAAAGTTCCCATCACAATGGTGATTTGCTCATAGCCACCACTCTTGCACACTAAAAGCAATCTAATTCCTTTTAGTTGCACATTTAGCTAAGGAAGACTATGCTGAACAAGGTAACCCATCATACTTGCCATTGACTCCAAAGAGCCATAATGAGGTCCAAGGTTCCCCCAGTTATTGTTCAGGTGCTCTGACAGATGAAATATGTGCCTGTCAGTGCATTCTACATCTGACATTTCTCATATTTGATCTGCTAATGGTTATTGCCTATTCTGCTGTTTGCAAAGGTCAGATTCATAAAAAAAAGGTTAAGTCACCTCCATGTGAGCCCTCCCTTGGAAACCTTGTTCCAAGCAAGGTTCTCTGCAATCCCAACTAATAATATGGGACCTGATTAAAGACATAGGTATAATGTGCCTATAGAATCAGAATCTCCGTAGAAAAGGAATTGTTAATAAGAAAAAGAGAGATAGAAACAGAGAGACAGAAAGAGAGAGATCAAAAAAGAGACAGAGAGATAAAAAGAGAGAGACAGAAAGAGAGAGGGGGGAGAGAGAGACAGAGAGAGGGACAGAAAGAAGAGACAGAAACAGAGAGACAGAGACAGAGACAAAGAAAGAGAAACAGAAATAAAAAGAGACAGAAAGAGAAACAGGGGAGAGAGACAGAGAGAGAGGGACAGAAAGAGGAGAGAGAGACAGAGAGAAAGAGATAGAAATAGAGACAGAGACAAAGAGACAAAAAAAAGAGAGACAGAGACAGAGAAAGTCAGAGAGACAGAAACAGAAAGAGAGAGAGAGAGAGAGAGAGAGAGAGAGAGAGAGAGAGAGAGAGAGTGAAAAAGGGACAAGCAACTTGGAAAGAACAAGAAAGGCGTCCTATAGAAGGTAACAATTGAACTGGATTTTGAGGAAAACACAGGATGTTGATATAATAGGATAAAGTGGAAGACCATTCCAGGATATGGGATAACTGGGGGTAAAGATACCTTTAAAGTAACTTGACTTGGACATGAATTTCTAACTCCCAATTGTAGTAATCATTTTACTACCAGACCTTGTTAAGAGTAGTCACAAGAGAAGGCGCTTAGACCTGCTTTATATGATATATACAAGAATCAAAAATATACACTAATGCAAAAGGGCATATTTTTGCATCAGTTGGGAGGACAAAGATAATACAATTTGGAGAAAGCAGTTTCTAATGTGTCCTAATGTAGCTTAAGATAAAATAAATTTGCGTGTGTCTGTGTTTGTGTGTGTGTATGCTGAAAATTTTAAAAATCCTAACATTTCCAAAGCTTCTAATGGCAAACTTCAAAGTTTTTCTAACATGAGTTGCACATATTTCATGAGAAAATAATAGTGTTGGATAAGACAATTCTAAAAAATCTTTTGTTTATCATTCCATATCTCTTGAAAATAACCTATTTGTTTTTAAGATGTAGAGTTGAAGGTTGATATTTGGGAAATTGCTATAACATTAAGAATGCTTTAGGTCTTCTGCTTGACTCTCCATTTGGACATCTCAGCCCTTTTTTGCTTTTCAACAAGTTATTTAAGTACTTAGTGAAAGTGAATTTAAAGTTCATTAATTATTCTAGAAGGAATGGGGGCAGTCCATTAAGTCTAATATCATTGGGTGCAGGAGAGAAGCCAGGGTTCTGAGTGTGTGTAAAAGAGGAATAGGGATGACTGTCAAGAGTGTAGCTAAGGGGTTCATAATGAAGTGAAGGGCATAGAGAGAAAAAAGGAAGTTTAGTACCTAGAGTAATGATGTGACAAGTCAACGATCGGATTGGAAAAGATAAACCTTTCACTTAAGCTTTCTCACTTTGAGATTTCCCCATCAATAAAATGAAAATGAAAAAAGGAACAACTGAAAAGTGAGATAGCATAGGCACTTTAAGGATACTACAGAGGATGGTTCATAAGTTATTAAAACTTTAAACTACAGAAAGATTTTTGAGATATTCTGCTTAAATCTTAATATTTATTATGTAATCTTATATCACATAGTATTGTACATTAAATATGCATTATATGTTAAATAGTGATAATAGTTAAGGACACCTGGTCTTGTTCAGATTCATCAGGTATTGGCAGGATTTGATCCTATCAAGGCTACTTTATTCAGTTATTCAGGCAGGTAGGCAGGCAGTAACTTCCTATGAAAAACATCAATTAAGTTTAAGGGGATATGCAAAACTAGGGTAAGATGCAGCCTAAAGATTAGATGCAAATATAATTGTATATGTGTGTATATATTTATATCTACATATATATGTATACATACATATATTCAGTGCATATAATTTATATATTCATGTGTATTAAATTAACGCTAATTTTATACGTAAAGGCTTACATATAATTATACATAATCAAATCACTGTTTCATTTTGCATTTGTAACCTGAACATGACAGACATTTATTAATGCTTATTAATGGATACATTAATAGCTGGAAACTGTCTATTGAACACAAGTACATTGATACTTATCTGTAAAGTGTAACTTCCTTAACACTGTCTTTTAGATTTCCACCCTCTACCCTAAAACTACAAGAGATCTTTTGCAATTTAGAGGGGGAAATCTCCAGATCTAGGGCTATACTACTATGATGTTGTTCCATTCATGGTTGGTCATAGGGATCTAAGATCATAATGTTTGGCTCTTTTTCTATTAATAAGACTATGATGACAAGAATAAAAAATGATTAGTAGACTAATCTAAAAACCTCATCTTGTATATTATTTTGTTTCATGTATCAATACACACACACACACACACACACACACACATTTGTTGGCAAGATTATCAACAGGCTGTATTAGCATCATGTAGAGAAAATAATTACCAAATATGGTTTTGGTACACCCTGAAGCTATTTCTAATTATCACGATAGGATATTTCCAAATTTTCAAAGAATTCATAGAATCATAAAACTTAGAGCTGGAGGGAATTGTAAAAGTGATATAGTTCACTTCCTTCATTTTCCCAAAAGAAAATTAATTTTTAATTCACCCAAGTTAAAAAAAATATGTAGTCAACTCTCAAGAATAGAAATGACCCATAGATTAAATGGAACAAATCTTCATAGAACCAAAGAAAATTAGAATTTGAAGGGACATTAAGGGGTCTGTTCATTGTTTGAGATGTTAGTTTCTTTCTCAATATCTATTCATTCCCCTTCTTCTGCTGCTGAAAATAAGTATATTCTAAGGTACTGTTCTTTACCACCTTCTCTTTTCCCTGTATTCTGCCATGATTTCATCCCTCTTCACTACAGAGATGAATTCTATATCCAAATCTCCAACCCTAAGTCCTCTTATAAGTCCCAGCTCTGTATCTCCAAATGCTAAAAGCACATTTCCAGTATAAAGGGAATCAAAATTCAGATTTTTTAAAATGTCTCATCAAGTCAAGTCAAGTGTGCAAGCATTTGTTAAGTGTTTATTATTAGTCTGGCACTGTACTAAATGCTGGGAATATGACTATAAATAGAAAAAAATGACAGTCCCTTCTCTCAAGGAGCTTCTATTCTAATAGGGGAATAAAACAACTAAAAATAAGTTAAGGGAAGGAGAGTGAGAAGATAAGAAAGAAGGTACCCATGTGGTATCACAGTAGATAAAGAAAACCAGAGGGTCAGAAATGGAGCCCAGAAAGGAATGAAAGAGTGAAAGGGCTGGTGTGGTCATTTTTCTTAAAATGGAAAAACTGAAGAGTGAGAGGAAAGGGCAGAGCAGCAGAGTGATTTTTCAGAGTAAGAAGGCTTCTGGGGCATAGTAAAGGGAAAAAAGTCTAAGGAGCCAAGGATGGAATAAAGAAGAATTATCACCTCTCCTTCAAAACTTTACAAAATCACGAGGTTGGAAGGAACCTCTGTGGCCATTTAGTCCACTCTATATTTGACCAAGAATCCCATCCCCCACTAATACCCCAAATAAGCTGTCATCCACTCTTCACTATAAAATAGCTATTGAAAGAGAACCCAGGATCCCATAAATCAACTCATTCTGCTTTTGGATAGTTCTAAATGTCAGGAATCCTCTCTAAAGCTATTATTTTGATGAGTGGCACACAACATTCCCATGATGTATCACCTGTAAAAACTCTGTTGTTTTTGGCTTTTCTTCTTTACATTTCTTAACCAATCAATGGAAGTTCAGTCAGTTCCATTTTCCTAATACTGTCGAATCCTGGAACCAATAGTTCCTGAAAGAGGTTGATGAATGTCCATTTGTCCATATTGTCCATATGCATGCAAAATTTATGTCCCTGATGATTTCATAAATTAGTCTTAGCTGTTTTCCTGAATGAAACCTGTCTCTGAGCAGGAAAAGAATTATCCTCATTAGCAACAAACATTTATTAAATGATTACTATGTGCCAACCATTATGTTAAATCCTGGGGATACAAAAGAAAATGAAAATAAATTTACAAAAATAGTTTGTCCTCAAGGACAAGGACTATGTTAGAAGAGGGCTATAATGTAGAATAAAGAGGTACATATGGGATCAATATAGAGCAGATAAAAAATATTCTTAGAAGGGAAGGCAATAGTAAGGGAGTAGGAGAGAAGGGAAAAGGGAAGGGAAGGCCTCTTGTAAAAAGTGACATTTAAGTTCTCTCGAAGATGCCAAGGAAATAGGAATTGAAGGTTAGGAAAGAAAACATTTCAAGCATGATGGACAACAGTTAGTGATAATATACAGAGTAAGCAGATGAAGTGTCTTTCTAAATGACAACTTTATGTTTTAGAGTAAAGTTCTTTATATAAACATAAAATTTTAAATGAATAATTGCTTTCCCATATACATTGTGACTCAACAAATAAGAATCCTATCATTTAATTTATTTGTACTCTGCCTAGTGAACTAACTCTTCTCTATACACAGTAGAAAATTAGTAAATGCTTCCTGAATCAAATAATTAATAAACACATTATAATGTGATATCACACTAGATTCTGTGATGGAAAATAATGGCCCATCATTTCTCACAATAAACTTCAAGAAAATGTATTCATAAATACATGCCTATACATTTATACAAATATATATATATATATATATATATATATATTCACATAATATAGTAATTTTCCATCTCTTTTGTATAAATCCTCAATGAAAATCTACACAAAATGACCATCACTCAAATAATATGATGCTCACCAATACTAATTTCTCTCAATAGAGCATGATTAATGCAAAAAAGAAAATATTTTATTACTCATTTAACTTAATACAAGGTTAAAACAAACAGAAAATTAACTAAATCCTTGGATTTTATTAAGTGAACTTTTATTTTTTTCATGTCCAGGGTAATTCAATAACCAAGAAGCATGCCACCTAATTTTTCTACCCCTCACCATAGTACATATCATGTACCTATAACAGAAAATTGAGTGCTTCTTGAATTAAGTAATTAATTTTAAAGCATTTTAAGGGCTTACAATATTACAGTTTATATATTGGACATGGAAGATATGAAGAAAAATGAAATATTACCTTCCCCCAAGGAGAAAACATTTACATATATAAAATATGTACAAAGTAGATATTAAATAAATGCAAGGATTTTGTGCAAAGGGAGAAGGAAAGACTATCACTTGGTTGGTGGGGAGGGCGTACAAGGATTAAGATCTCATGTAGAAGTTGACTCTTGAATTTGTAGATCTGTATTTGATCAGAAATGGCCTCAAGTAGAAATTAGGAATTCTGAAAGATGGAGGTGAGGAATGAAAATATTCAAGAGAACAGCCCACAAAGATAAGAGGTATGATTTCTTTTTGTGAAGAATTACAAGGGAACTAATTTGTCTAAGCCATAAAGTGTATGAAAAATAATAATGTATCATAAAACTTGAAGTTTGTCAAATAATTTCTACTCTATACATAAGAAGATAACTATATCTAACATTTGAACAATTTCATCCTGTGAAAACCTCATCTTTCTTTGAAAAAAATTTTTTTCTTATTTGGACCAGTAGGGTTTCATTTTTGACACATTCTGCTAAGGTGATATAAATTATTTCTGGAAATTTTCAATTTAGCAAATGATGGAATGGGAAGAGACAGATTATTGAGAAGAATGTCTACCACTGGATCATAGATTTATAGCTGGGAGGATCTTAGAGGAAACTGAATACAAGCTTTCTCTGAGGCTGAGAAAGCTTAAGTGTCATACAACTAGTAATTATGTGAGGCAACATTTGAATTCAGGCCTTTCTGCTCCAAGATAAACACTCTATCTACTGAACCACTTAGCTGCCTATATAGACCAACCTTCCATATAATCCTTTGAAAGGCTGGTGACCTCATAGTTAAGCAGGAGTCCAATTTCAGATTTTTGTCATTCAAAAGATTCATTCTGCATATTCCAGGCCAAATGAAAGGGCCTACAATGTAAAAGAAACTTCTAATTCTTTCAATGAAAACAGAGATATTGAACAAAATTATATATTTAATCTTATTAATTCAATGGCCACTGAACTGCTAGAATTCAACTTGCAAAAATTATACAGTAAGCTTGCCTTTTAAAAAAAATATCATTTATGAATTTATCCTTCATAATGTACTTCAAGCTTGGCACTGAGTTCACAAAACCCTTTGCCTCTGGCCCGAAAGAATATGATTCCTTGTTGGCCAGAAATGGTAATACTGTAGATTTAATTAACAATCTTTTAGCATTGCGTTCTGCATTTCCTACATCAAATTTAAGTAGATAGACTGAAATAACAGTTAATGTTCATTGTTGCATGTTGGAGACAGTAGATGAGTTCTTAGCAAATAATAAAACTGTAGTATAATGGTGCATGGTGACTTCCCTTGTAGTCAAATCATTCATTAGTAATTTACCATCATTAAGGAAATAAATATCTCTACTGAGGAAATAATTTAAATGTAAACAAATTCAAATTGAATTTATAAATACAATCAGCAAAAGGCAAACCAGTCATTTTTGCTTGCTACAAAGAGTGGAAATTATAATATCTGCTTATGGGTGAAATTCTAGACTAGTGAGGAAAAATAATTAGAGAGTTATATATGGCTGGGATTCACTATGTTCCATACATAGGTAAATTAATTGGTTACATTCTTTTTCAATAACTATGAAGTCTCTGAATTCCATTGAAATTTACATTTAAGAGTATAATGCTAGACATGATGGCAGATAGTGTAACATTATAAGCTTTAAAAAACCTAGAATCTTATAAAAATAAATTTCTTAAAAGTGTACATTTCCACAAAAATAGTACTGTTATCCAGCCCATTTCTCATATGTTTTATGAATCTCTGGCATATATTACAATAGGTTCTCGATTTAAATATTAAAAAGCTACTCCAAAGTTAAAATTACTTTTATTAGATCATTAGTTATACAAACATACATCTAGAAAGGTAATAGAAAACATTGATTTCTCTGGATTATTTGCCTTTTTTCTTTTCAGTCAAATATTCTGAAGATTGAAGAACTTTTAATAGTGGAATTTCCTGTTTTGTGTACATAAATTTTTCATACTAAAGCTGCTTTAAATTAGTTGAGGTGGGGGTGGAAAGACACAAAGACAGAGAAAAAAAAAATCTCAGCTATCCATTATCATTCTTCCTTAACTAAGAAGATTATGGAACTTTGTAACTAATCCTAAACACAACTCCTTAAAAAGGTGCCCAGACTTAACGAACTCATTCAGTAAATATGCAAGGAGCTTTGACAATAATTGGATGTCCTTAATACCCATATGGAGTCAAATGTGGCACAAAGGAAATGGATTGTAAATTTTGGCAATCAAGCTGAACCGTACTTCCATATGTGCCTTCCCAACCACTGGGCTTGGAATTCTAACTGTTATTACAAACAATTTTTTGCTAATTAGTAGCATCTTCATTTTTCACCTTCACAAGTAAAGTTACAAGGAGCCCAGAGCTTTCCTTGCTTATCTGAGATTCCCACTTGGCAGGCAATGTAAAAACTAACTCCCAAAGTGCTGTCATACGCCTGGAGTCTAGAACTTGGCAAGACTGCCAGCTCTGACCTCAGGGAATTTCATGTGTAACTCTTCCTCTGTTTTACCTCTGAGGGTTCTCTCTAAATTGAAAGAGAGAAAGAGAAATAGCTGTGAACAAAGGCTCAGCAAGCCAGTTTTATTTTAAGTGGTGCGCAGTAATGGTGCTTTGAAGGACCAAACAGCTTCGACACAGTTTCAGATAATTACTCTTTACAAAACAATTCAGGAAGAACGAGGCCAATTAGTTTACCCAGTAAAAGGTGCCTGAACAGCACAACAAGCGTTCATCAAACTTAACATGAACACAGACGTTCCTATAGGCATCGTGTGGATCAAAGGGAAAGAAAACCAGTCGCCAGTGAGCCATTTCCAGATTCTGATGAGGTACCCGTTCAGTTAACATCATGAGTTTATAGGATCCCTGATTCTGAGCTGGACATAAGTCAGAGGTCTTGCTCTCAAATTTTGGAGGAGAGAAAACTGAGACCCAAAGAGGTGAAGGGGATTGAGGTTCTGATTGAGTCAGAATCTGAACCCAAGTCCTCTGAAATTGATTAATTAAGTACTTGGAATGTTCTGAACACTTTACTTGTTTTAGGGAAAATATGGTTAAAAATAAAATAGGTCATACATACCCTGAGTGAGCATTCTACTTGGGAGAGAAATGAATACATATTCATTTTGAGGTGAGAAAACTGAGACCCAAAGAGGTAAAGGGGATTGAAGGTTCTGGTTGAGTCAGAATCTGAACCCAAGTCCTCTGGAATTGATTAATTAAGTACTTGGAATATTCTGAACAAATTTACTTATTTGGGGGATAATATAATTAAAAATAAAATAGGTCATATCCTGAGTGAGCATTCTACTTGGGAGAAAAGTGAACACATATTCATTTTGAGGTGAGAAAACTGAGACCCAAAGAGGTGAAGTGAATTAGAAGTTCTGGTTGAGTCAGAATCTGAACCCAAGTCCTCTGAAATTGATTAATTAAGTACTTGGAATATTCTGAACACTTTACTTGTTTGGGGGAAAATATGATTAAAAATAAAACAGGTCATACCCTGAGTGAGCATTCTACTGGGATAGAAGTGAGCATATATTCATTTCAAGGAAGAAAAGAACTAGTAATATAAATTCTTATATAGAAAGTAGTACTTGAACCTTGATGGAATTCTAAGAGTTCCAATTAATGGAGGCGATGAAAGAGATCATTCCAAGTATGTTGGCTTTATTAGAAAGTCTATGCAAAAGAATGGAGGTGGGAAAATACAGGGTCATGTCTAAGGAGAAAAAAAAAATTAAAGCACTATATATGCCTATATACAAATCTGTTATTAACATTTTCAATGGCCTGACTGTTTTCAAATAGATTAGCACAATAAGATATATACAACCCAGATTTATTTGATAATTAATTAAATGGCTTCTTGGTAGCTCTTGTACAAATCATTCCATCATGCACTTATTGTATTGTAAATTTACTCTCTATTGTTTAATATAGGCAGAAAAATGGATAGAATGCTATGCCTGGAGTAAGGAGGACCTGAATTCAAATGTAGACTTTGACACTTAATAAGTGTCACTTGGACAAGTCATTTAAACTCTGATTCAGTTTTCTTAATTGTTAAAAAAAAAAATGGGAATAATAATAGCACCTATCTCCCAGGATTGTGGTGATGTTTAAATGAAATAATATTGTTAAAAGTTTAGCCCAGTGCCTAGAATATAAATAGGTATAATATAAATGCTAACTCTTTTCTTCTTTTAAAGAAAATGTTTATTCCAGAAACAAGTAGAACATTCTGAATTATCTAAATAGCCTTTGAGTTATTTTCACTCTAAGTGTGTATATCTGAATATATTATATTTATGTGTATATGTGCACATATATTGTATGTATGCATATATTTACACTATTTATTACATGAATTATCTCATATACATGTATTCTATATTTATATAAGTGGTATAAAAGATAAGAAATCAGATCTGAATCAGTGGTTCAATATATCTGGCACCAAATGTGAAGTCAGAGTTCCTTGACTTTAATTTCTCTATGTACACTTAATTCTGCTATGACAGTTATTTTGGAAGTGATTGATATATTAGGGAACAATCTGAGCATAATGGGAATTTTAGGATTCTTTATGTACTATTTAATTCACAGACAAAACTCAGAAAACTACACAATAACTCACAAGATGTAACTATTCCTTTCCCTATTTGCACATTCCACAAGCAAATTCAGATATTTTTCAAGGTAAAATACTATAGATGGAGAAGACCACTCATTCCCAACCCCAGTATTCCAACAGCACCCTCTTATTTTGGGCCAGAATTGTGGTCTGCTGAGGTCCTCTCACCTGCAGCCTTCGACTTTGTCATTCTGGGGTTGATAGAAAAAAGGCATAAGGATTAAATGGTAACCTTGACATTAGGGAGTGCTAACCCAAGTCAGGGCTCCTTAATAAACAGTACCCTTGTATACCTTATACTTCATGGTTTACACTTTAGCCAACGGGATAAATATTACCCCTCACCCTGGTTTCTGCTCCAGGTGAGAAAATATTAATTGGGTAATAATTTACTCAGATTCATCCCTGCTTCTAATGATCATCCATCATCACCAGGTTCCCTCTTTGGGCAGAAAATTTCAGCATTACTTTAACCTCTCTTTGTTTCTACTTTATTTTCTATAAGGGGTCTTCTTTGGTTCAGTCCTTCTGATTCCCAGAAACAAAAGAGAAAGAATTGGAACTTATTAATCACATATTGTAAAATCCTCAACATATCCCCGAGTCATCATTTGGCTCTCACATGGTTGTTGTTGTTTGTCATTCTTGAAGACATCATGGATACCATGAAATGCAAGTGAGTTGGATTTAAGTGAGGGAGGACTGAGCAAAGTCACCAGTCTCACTTTCTCCTCCCTGTTCTGCCATCTGGGTCCAGGGGCAAGATACACAAGAAGACTGGAATTGATGCAATAGGAGACCCTGGACTTTTTACACTAATTTGAACACTGTGAAAAAAGAAAGCCCACTTATGTAAAAGGCAGCCCAGTCTGAGTCAGATCTAATTAAGAAGAGGGTTTTGTTTTTGTTTTCCTGTAACATTAAGACAGTAAATACTTCTCTACACCTTCTACACATTATTCTGAATTTTGCTCTTGAGGTCAAAGAAGCTATTCTAACCTTTCTTTCAAGTGACAATCTTTTAGATTCCTGAAGACACTTATAAGATCCTTACAGAGGATTCATATCTCTAGTCTGAACCTGCTCTATTCTTTCAGCCAATATAGAATGATCTACAATCCTCTAATTCTGGTGGTCACCCTCCTCCAAGTGTGTTCCAGCTTGGCAATATCTTTCCTCACACAACTCTAGCCTGTGCATATTACCATAGTATGCCACTGTTAATCTTTGGTCATTTCGATTATCTATGACTCTTCATGATCCATCTGGGGGTTTCTTGACAAAGATACTGGAGGGATCTGCCATTTTCTTCTCCAGTTCATTTTACAGATAAGGAAACAGGAAAACAGATTTCAGTGATTTGCTCAGGATCACAGATTTTATTGACTCTTCCTGACTCTGATACTCTATACACTGTCCCACCAAGTTAGCCATAACGCTTCAAATGCATTCTGTATATGTATGTGTATGTGTGTGTGTGTGTATATATATATGTATATACACATATATATAATTCCAGTCTGAATATTCACTGCCCATCAATATAGGTTGCATCTATTTCTTTGAAATTAAAAATATATTTATAGATATAGTTTGAATAATATCACTAATTGTAGGGGGTAGCAAATCAAGAAGCATTCATTAAGTACTTATTGTGAACTGGGCTCTGTTTTAAGTACTAGGAATACAAGGAAACATAAAAGCATAATTCCTGATTTTAAGAGGCTCAATTCTTAATGGAAGAAGCAAAATGCAGATAGTCATGTGCATTCAAAAGATATAAAGTAGATGGAAGATAGTCCCAGAGAGGAGTGAAAGAGGAGGTACAAAAGAAAGGAATTCCTGAGCCTTGAAGGCAGCCAGAATAGCCAGGAAGTAGGAGTGGGGAAAGAGAGTTCCAGTTTTGGAGGACAGTCTTTTTGCAAAAGCATATGAATAGAGTGTTGTGTTCAAGGACAACAAGACCAATTTTGCTGGATCTTAAAGTGTGCAGAAGGAAGTAAAGTGAAAAATATTTAAAGGGAGTGTGTGTGTGTGTGTGTGTGTGTGTGTGTGTGTGTGTTTGTAAGGGATGTAAGGGCTGCAAAGAACTTATTGAATACAGGATTTATTTAATTAGAACTGAACTTTATAACCATTTATATGATTATAACTGAACCACTCAGATTGACAGCTGAGTGGTGGATGGACTGGAATAGGAAGAGACTTAAGGTACAAAAAAAAATGAGCAAATTATTGAAATAGGCCAGTCAGGAGGTGATGAGCCTCCTCACTTGGGGGTGGCTGTGTGAGCTAAGAAAAGGGAACATATCTAAGGTAATCCCAAAAGATTTTGGACAGAAAATGTCATCTGCATCCAGAAAAAGAACTAAGGAGTCTGAATGTAAATGAATACATGCTATGGTCACTTCTTTTTTCTGCTTTTTTATCTCTCCCATGGTTTTTCCCTTTTGCTCTGATTTTTCTCTCCCAATAGAATTCATAAAGTAATGTGTATTAAAAAAATAATAAATAAGGTCATGCCCTAATAAAAGCAAAAACAAAAAACAGGGAGGCATATATGCCATGAAGGTACAAACAAAACTGTGATAGTCTTTTCACACAAGCCAGATTTGGGGTAAGGATGTGATTATGATCTACTGTAATTTCTTGCCCTAGCTCTAATAATATTTTCAACAATGTAGAGTAATTTGGAATCTTGGAAAATGAAAAATATTGGATAGTGTGTTTTTGTTTTTCTTCATTCTGTGTAATAGGACCAAGTAACAATGTCCTAGTAAATATAATGCCAATTATGGTTTTTCACAGGGTGGATTTTACAAGCTAGAATTCTAATGCTTCTTCACGTTATAATTGCTAACTATGAGTGTTCTATTCTAGGTTCTCTTCTCTTCTCCCATAGTATTATTTCACTCCATGATCTCATCGCTTTGCCCAATTTCAATTATCATCTAGTCTATGCTGATGATTCCCAGAACCACAGTCATGCCTGACTTCTAGTCTCATATTTTCAACTATCTATTGGACAATTGACCTTGAAGGTCTCATAGACATCTTTAAATCAATTTATCCAAAACAAAATCATCCTTTCTCTTAAAATCCTCTCTCTTCCTAACTTATTGCCAAGGGTACTGCCATCCTTTCATTGTCCCAGTCTGGCAATCCAAGTGCCATCTTCAAGTCCTCACTTTATCTTCCCTCCATATCTAATCACTTGTCCAGTCTTCTTATTTATATGTACCTTCACCTATCTCTCCCCCTTCACTCCTTTTGCACTTCTGTCACCTTGGCACAGACCTTCATCATTTTATGACTGGAATATTATACTAGCATTCTGATGAATTTCTATACCTTAGGTGTCTCCTTGCCCCAATCCACATCCATTCAACTATCAATTTTATCTTCCTAAATTGTAGGTCTGACCATGGTATCTGTTCCATTCAATAAACTCCAGTGGTTTCCTATTAATTATATAAGAAAATATAAAATTTTCTGTTTTGTTTCTAAAGTTGTTCACACCTGGTTCCTTCCTACCTTTCCAGTTTTGTATATCTTATTCCTCTCTACTTATGCTGTGATCCAGTAATACTGACTATGTTGCTGTTCTATGTACATGTTCCATCCACTGACTAATTTTTTTGACTGATTTTTTGATTGATTTTTATTGACATATCTAGAATTTTTCCTCCTCTTTTACTTTGTTTCCTGATGCCATTATAATGATTTTGTATTATACAAAAAGGCCTTTCCTAATCAATTTAATTCTGATGCGTCCCTCTGAGATTAATTTTGATTTATCACATATGTATTTTTATAATTTATACATAGTTGTTTAAATATTGTCTCTCCCCTCTTTGATAATAAACACATTGAGAGAAGGAATTATAATTGTCTGTATTTATAGCTCTGTTTAAAGTGACTTGCCCAAGGCCACACAGCGAATAAATATCTGAGGCTGGATTTGAATTCATGTCTTCTGATTCTGGTCCCAGTGTCCTATCCAGTACTTTTCTAATTCTTAGTTTCTGAGATTCTATGATTTAGTCACACAAGAACTTATCTAATCAATGCAAATATGGATTTATGGTAAGACACTCCAGTCATTATGTCATGGATTCAACTCTATATATTATAATAACATCAATATTTATATTGTTATAGTACAGAAGATACAATCCCAATCAATCAATCAATACATATTTATAAGGCATTTACTATATGACAGGCATGCAAAAGAAGGCAAAAACAACCTTATCCTCAAGGACTTCACAATTTAATGATTCATCTAATTCAGAATGGCAGTTTACTCATCCTGGAATTCCAAATCTCCACTCTAAGTCTTGCTATCTATGTGACACTGGAGTAGTCATTAAACTCCCTCAACTTCATGCTCCTTTTTCTGCAAGATCTAAACAATAATTCTTCAGTTATTTAGCTCAAAGATTATCAAGCAAGTGATTGGCCAAGAAAAGTTCCACATCAGTGTAACGTTATTATCCTGGTATCACCAGAAGGTAGGATACTTCCCCAACTGCCATGGGACATTTTTAGGAGAATAGAGTCAATGTTATACAAGGTGAGAGGGTTTAGATGGATACAGATCTACATTAATGGATGGCTCATCCATCTCAGTGAGATAAGTTCTTTGAACCACTGATGAATAACTGGGAAAATTATTATTTTTTTATCTCAACTTTGATCAGTGAAGAGAGAAATGATCAGTATGGAACTTTTCCTACCAAATCAGATAAGTGTTATCTCTGAAACTTACTTTTTTCAGAGAGTTGCCTGTGCCACTGTGAGAGATTAGGACTTGTCCCAGGACACATAAGCAAAACTTGTTCTTGGATTTACCTTACTCTGTATGAGCCTTCTATTCACTGCACCACAATGTTTCTATCCAAGAGGAAATACATATTAAACAATATAGACTTTTGTGGCAGATATATGTCATCATTAGAAGAAACACATTAAACAAAAAAACTCATTGACATAATCACTATAGCTGAAAATGTTGTCCCTCATAGATTTCCAATTTGAACACTACTGAAACAACCTGGGAGTGAAGCTCCATTAGAATAATGAATATAGAAAATATCTTTAATAACCATTGAAACCTTATCTAACTCCCAGTTTAACAACGTAAGAATTATGTATACTCAGTATTACTTTGCAAATCATTTAGTTTGAGATCTTCAGAAGCAGTTAAGATCTGATCTGATCTTTCCTGCGAGTTAATTCTAGACCCAGTCCATTTTCTATCCATAGTACCTGTCAAATTAAATTTGTTCATGGAATATCTTTATGCATCAACTGTTTCCTCATATATTATGTGGTATATAGGCATGTTTATCTAGCTTAGTTTCTGAGTATAAATGCCTAGGTCAATCATCTTTAAGTGTCATTGAATAGATCATGTAGAAATTTAAAGTTCAATGCCATCACAATGTTGTCCATAAAAAAGCATCTGTTAAATTTCTCTACCACTAAGGAATCCTGTTACCATTTTGACTTTGCAAACAATTATTCTGTGATCTATAGAACAGGGCTCCTTAACTTTTTCCACTGGCAACTCCTTTTTACCTTAGAAATTTTTACACTATCCTGAGTATATAGATATATAAAATAGGTATACAAATCAAACATTCACTGATAATAAATCATAATTTTGTGACCCCTCTATGTTCAATTATGTGATCCCAAATTAGGTCATGACCCACAGTTTAAGATATTTTGCTGTAGAACGTGTTTGGTGAGAAAAATATTTTATGCTTCATGTGATATGAATGATCAGCAAATTGTTAATGTTATCTCAATGGTTAAATCTTCCAGGAAGTCCAATATGCTATTATCATGCGTAAAAGACCCACTGATAAGAACACTCATTAAAATTACTTATTCCTTTATTGAATCAAGTTCCATTTTATAAAAAATAAAATAACCAAAAAATCAGAAAGGAATCTTATACAGGACTATGGTCCATGATGGGAAATCATCTATAAAATTCTTTCCTATTCTCATACCATCTTTTTCATCAATGATACCTTTATCACAAAAATTCTTTTTTTTTCTAAGCATTTTCACATATAAGAAAACAAGTATGGGTGAGTTCCTTGGGGAGAGGGCTATATCATTTTAGTCTTTATAGTCCCATTTACTTACATTATTTCTACCTGGATTCATTCCCTGGAATTATAGGAAGGACTTGCTGGATTGGCTTCAATTACATGAATCATGGTTTTATGGAAGAGGAATTAGATTTCTTTTGTTTGACCTTACACATCACAAGTAGGAGCAATAGGTGGCAGTTGCAACTAGGAAAATTTAGGTTTGATATCAGGAAAATCTTAAGAAAAGGAGCAGCTTAAGAGTGAAATGGATTGCTTCACGAGGGATGGTCTCCTTCTCACTGAGAGTCTTTAGTCAAAGGTCAGGTTTCTAGTTTCTTGATTTGTAATAGATATAATTCTTCTTATTGAATAGATAAGAATAGATGGCCACAGTGGTTTCTCCCAAGTGAGAGAAAGAAAAGTCTATGAAATCCTATGTAAAGTGGAAAGGGCTGGCTGTCTTGGCAGGAATTGGTTTCTCTTGATTTGGCAATCTTCAAACAAAGCCTGGATGGTCCCTGGACAGGTATTTTGTAACAACAATTGCTTTTGTGGTATTAGTGGGGATAGATGGCTGGTGAGGTCTTGGACAATTTTGAAATTTAGTGGTTTTTGTAAGAGAGAGAAAGGAACAAGGGAGAGAAGAAGGGATTCTCCCAATAAAATGCTAGTTCCTTGGAATGAGGGACTTTGTGGTTTTACCTTTGTGATCATAAGCTCTTACTTACCAAGGGCAGATGCTTAAGCAATGCTGGCTGAATGTATGAACAAAAAGGGAGGGGAAAAGAGGAGTTGAAAGAGAATATAAGGAGAAAGAAAGGGGATTGTAGTTGTGGAAATAGGAAAAGAAACTAGAATAGAAATAGAAAGAGGGAAAAATCAACATGCAGAATTCTAACAATTGTATTGTAATGGCAATAATAGAAGAATAGTTTAAATTATAAAGTATTAATAGTATTATTGCAATATGACATTAGTGGCAACAAGGCAGGTTGGATTCAGAAAGTCCTGAGTTCAATAGGACCTTAGATACTTGATTGCTACGTGATTCTGGGCAAGTCTCTTATGTCTGTCTCATTTTCCTCAACTTTAAAATTTAAATTTTAAATTAAAATAATAAAAGCACATACTCATAGGGTAGCTGTGAGCATCATATGAGATAAAACATGTAAAGAGTTATGCAAAACTTAAAGCCCTGCGTAAATACAAGTATGATGGCACTTTGGAGTAAGCCTAGAAAACCTGAGGATCTACCCATGTGCAAGATGATAGCAACTTACTTCTTAGCAATGAATAGATTGGAATGGGTGATCAATGTGTATTAGCTTATCACATGATTGGAAAAAACATTTTCTAATTGATTATGACCAGAAATGTCTGAGTACTGTCAGGGCTTTCCCTGCATCCATGTCAAAGGATGAAGGACTAATTCATTCACATCAGATGATACAATGAAGGAAGAGAGAAGGGCCAGTGCAGATTACCTCCTTTTGGCCTGCCCCCTAGTTCCCCTTAGGACATCTGACTCAGAGAAAGGGCCTAGATGTTTCACCTTTACAATTATTTGGTTCAACTCTAGATGCAGAGAGAAGCATCTCCAGCTATGGAACTCAAATCATCAGGAAATGTAAATTTAGGGATCCAAGCCAGATGCTGCAAACATAGCAGCTATGAAGTCCTGAAGAGTAAGGGTGTAAGGATGTTAAGCCATAAGGCTTTAGACTTGAACTTGAGGAGATTTAAGCCATATAGGAACTGAGCTAAACTATGAGTCTAATCCTCCTTCACTCCCAAGAGACCTAAGGGAGAATTTTTTTAGTAGAAAGGTAATAACTGAGGTTTGGGGGGAAATGCTTATGTATTTGTTCTTGGTATATCTTTGAAGTAAATATCCCTTCGTAAAAATAAATCTCATGTGAACAGGATAAACAGATAAGCACGAAATGATAGTCACTGAGCTCCTAAAATAGGGCTGGGGGGGATTGGTAAAGCCAAGAGAAAAGAAGAGACTTCCAGTTCTTTCAGGATACTAGAGAAATTGCAGAGTATGAGTATATGTGTGGAGGCAAGACAGGAAATGTAATAGTCCTGGCCCTCATATACTGGGGTCAGAGTCCATTCAAACCATATTATAATTATAATACAAATAAAGTTGTCCAGAGAATGCCTATAGTAGATAAAATGCCCTGAAATATGGACCAGTGGGGAAAAAGTGCTAGATTTGTCATCAAAGACCTGATTTTCAATCCCAACTCTAATACCACATATAGTATTTATTACCCTCAAGAAGCGGTTTGACTTCTCTGTGACTCAGTTTCCTCATTAATAAAAATGATGGGGTTGGACTAGACAATGTTCAAGATCCCTTCCCTTCAGCTATAATCCTATATTCTTTAAAGTGGAGAGCAGAAATTGGCTTTGTATTATTTCCTCATCAATTCTGCTTCCAAGAAGCCAGCCAGCCAGCCAGGCAATGTTTCTCCTGTTGTTATGTTGATATTATTCAGGTTAATAAAAGAGTCACTAACTGAATCCTAGGAGTTACTTTGCCAGGTATTTCTATAAGGTCTCCATCCAGCTACTGACCACGGCTAATGTTGCTTAAGGTGAGAGGAACAAAAAAAGGTTAAGGCTAGAGGTGATAAATGACCTGCCAAAAAGGGAAGCATTGTTAAGTACAAAGGGCATATAGTCTAATTCTCCTCGGAAATGTCTGGGTTTTAGCCCAAATGCATGTGGTTTTGTACACTGGGTAAGTTCAATTTTTATTTTGAGTCTAAAAATATCCCTAAATTGTGCAGTGCCAGCTTAGCTTAGCTGGGAACCCAGAACCCAAGCACGATATTGGATGTCAGCTGCTTTTAGCTTCCAAAGTTAACTATT
The DNA here is from genome assembly GCF_902635505.1 of Sarcophilus harrisii. Classification (NCBI taxonomy): domain Eukaryota; kingdom Metazoa; phylum Chordata; class Mammalia; order Dasyuromorphia; family Dasyuridae; genus Sarcophilus; species Sarcophilus harrisii. The sequence goes on along the minus strand of NC_045429.1, from coordinate 45,478,880 downwards.
AAAATGGTGACAGGAATTGGCTAATGATAAAGCCAGCCTTTCTCCATGAAGTGTCACCTTCATGCTCAGTTCTTCCTTTATTTACACTTCAGATCTTTTAGAATTCTATCCCAAGTAAAGGAAGAAAGTGAAGAAGTTCTTAAGACCACGTCTAGTTGAAAAAAGTGGCTGAAAATTCAGATGAAGGTAAGAGGTTCCAAAGGAAGGGAATTTATAATCAGAATCCCCTATTCCTACTGAAAAGTACAATGTACAGTTTTTAGATTAAGAAAGAATATTCAAATACAACAAAATTAATGGAACTAAATCAAACCATTTTTGACAGTGTGGGGGGAAGTAGGAAGTCAAATTTCTTGACTTTGGGCCTTTCAGAAGAAAATAATGGGCTATGTTTTTAATGAATATTGTCTGAGTTCTTTATAGTAGAATGGAAACTTCTCTGGGGTAGACACTGTTTTATTGTTGCTTTTTCTCCCCTTCATTATTATCCCGAGATACAAGGGCTATTGTCATTATTGTTATTGTTGTTATTTTCCTAGACATGTGCTTTCTTTATTGGTGTTGGGAGTTTTAAATGAAGAATTACTTCTACCTTCTCTTCATTTTATAGTGAAAGTGTTTGAGGCACTTTGATGTCAAGTGACTTGCCCAGAGTCATATAGTCAGGAGATACTAATGATAGGACTTGAAGCTTGGTCTTCCTTATTCTAAGGTAGGATTCTTTATCCACTGTCAAGACAACTGATAGATAAATAGATAGATGGATAGATAGATAGATAGATAGATAGATATAACACACACAGATATACACATGCATATATATGCATACGTATATAAAAATATATGTGTATGTATATAAAGATATTTACGTCTATTTTTGTTTATCTTTATCTATCTATCCATCCATCCATCCATCTACCTCCCTATATCTATGTCTATCTATCTATACATATACACACACATATATATTAATATAAATATTTGTTAGATTTTATGAAAAGGTTGCAAATTAAGCAACACAGCTATGGATTTTGGGGCCCAAGCAATGGCCCTGTAGAGAAGTCAAAGTCTTGGGTACACTTCTCTACACTATGAAAAGCAAAAGTTAAGGGAAAGCATAATCTAAAACTGTCATCCTCTCCAAGCTCCAAACAGCTCACCTTCTAATGCTAATAAGATAGTATCCATCTCAAAATCTTTTCTCTGCCCCTCAGATTTGTCCCTTCTCTATCAGCCCTTTAGATTTTGACAATTTGAGGAGCCCTAATTCCTGACATAACCATTCTTTTGTTCTATACCAGTGGTTCTCAAAGTGTGGTCCAGGAATTCTTAGGATATTTTTTTAAAGAGTCCATGAGGTTAAAAAAATTTTTATAATGCTAATTAGACATTTTAATTTCTAATCCATATAGACAAGAGCTATTTAGAAGTCTCAGTTATGTTTAAGATTGTAAAGTAGTCCAGAGACCAAAAAATTTGAGAACTCCTAGGCTTTACTAAGATAAAGTTGGTGTAAGAGAAAGACTGTGGGATTTATTCAGGAAATAACTGGGTTTCAATTTCATTATTTAATACTTACTAGATGTTTGACTGCAGGGAAGGCAGTTAACTTCTCCCAACCCCTAAATTCAAGTGCAGCCATCTATTTCTTATTAACTATTTGATCAATCAAGTCTTAATTGACGCCACCTCAATCATCCTCCTCTTTGCTCTGATTGAAGTGTAACAAATTCTTCCCAATACCTTTTGTGGAAGGCAGAAATGGGACTCTTAGATCTCTTTATTTTGCATCTGCTGCCCTGTCTGATTCTTCAGAAAGACATGCCCCCATGAAGGAAATCCCTGTTTCCTTGCCTCTCCTTTTATGTTGTTTTCCCCTTTAGATTATAAGCTCCTTGAGGGCAGGGCCTGTTTTGTATCCCCAGGGCTTAAGAATTGTGCCTGGTATATTTTAGACACTAAAGAAATTGGATTAGCTTGAACTAGATTGATCCTACTCCATTCACTTGAGTTCTCTATTCTTTGGTTTCCTCATCTGTAAAATGGGGATGATGCTTCCCAGAACTGTAGTGAGGAGAAAAAGAGAATACATACTTTACTTTACCATCCCTCATCTATAAAATAGATATAATCATATCAAATGAACCTCCCCCACAGGATTAGGATCATTAGGATTAAATGAAGGCAATAATGCTAGCTCAAATTGATATAGAACTTTAGGTTTACAAAAACATTTATCCACATGATGCCAAGTGATTTTCATACCACTGTATTATCTCCATTCCATGGACAGGGATAAACTGAGGTTTAGAGAGATAAAATAACTTTCCCGTAGAACTAGTGGATGTGTGAGGCTGGCGATGAACTCATGTTTTTTTTTGATTCCAAGCAAAACACTCTACCCACTACAGGAATATGCCTTCGCTTTCCAAACTTAAAGTGCTGAATAAATGTCCATTATTATTTTTAATTTTATTTTGGACCTCATCCTTCATTACGCCTGAAATGGTGCTGGTGGCAGGGGGATGCTTTCACTTTAGTCGCTGCAATTGCCTAATCACCAGCAGGGGTTGGCTGCCCTTCAGGGAGTACAACAAATAACTCTTCTAAGTACCTCCATCTGTATCTTTGTCTGCCTCATTCATCCTTACCTCCTCCGTGCAAGAAAACTTTGACACTGAACACCAAAACCGACAAAACTTTTTCAGAGTAAGGTTTTTTTTTTTTTAATATAAAAAAATGTAATAAACCAACAACAAAACAAGATTGATGGGCTGTCAAGTGGCATGAGTCACTCCCTACCCCCTTCTCTCTCCTGGGATTTTATACCCTTCTCTATCCCTAGCTACTGCTGTTGTCTGGGCAGATTCCACCTCCTGATACCATTACATATTAAAAATCACTTGATTAGGCTTGATTTTAGCCATTAATTGGCACCTAGCCTTGCTTGGCATAAATTATCACAGATTTCAATCCTATGAAAAAAGAAAGATTAATTGTTACACGCCTTTAATTTCCTTTCATCAAATCATATCTTGATGAATGGAGACATTTTTACTAAAGTCATTTTTGTTATCTGATCATTGAAACATTTAATTTTTATTAAAAAAAAAAAGAGAGAGAATGAGAGAGAGAGAAGGGGGAAAAAAGACAATTTCTTGCAAACATTTGGAGAGCTGGGTTTCTGTTCTACCTCTGAGACCACCTTTTTGACATGGCCAAGTGACCCAGACCTGCTACTGGATTCTATCAGCAAAGCAATATCACAGGCTGGGTTTCTAGCCCTTTAAAGCATGGCCTTTCCAAGAATTCTGACACTGCACATTGAAAATCTCCTTCTACTGTGACTGCCAGAAAGTTGAAAATGTTAAATAATCTCTGAAACTTGCCCTAGAAACTCAAGTTAGCTTATTAAAGGTTTGTTTTTTTTTTTTTTTTTTTTTTTCCTTTCCCTCTTTCCTTTTTCCCCATTCTCTGTTTGAAAAACTTCTTTGTTTCACTAACGGCAAATCTCTGGTGCTTTGTAGCGTTGTTATTGAACAAGTCTAATGATTTGCTGAAGACCTCATCTAGAGGCATTACCGAGCAACAGGAGATTAGAAACGTATGGTAGTGGAGGCTCTCCTCGAATAAATGAAAATATTTTATTCAGCTCCCAAGAAGGGTCTCCAGAGAACAAATTAGAAGCTAGCTGTGAAGGGAGATGTTTAGGCATGCTCTGGAATTATTTATCAGCATTTTCTGCTTGTGTGAGAATAAGCAGACATTAAGTTTAAATTAAACAAAGGGGGAAAGAAAACAAGTTTTTTCCCGTAATTTGACTGCTAATGATATTTCTGAATTATTCTCCGCTTAATAGTTTAAGTAATTTGCAATGATAATAATTGTTCCTGCCGAAGCACCAATCCTGTCGATCCTTTCTGGGCTAAAATTAACCCTCTTTAAAACCTTTAATGGACATGCAATTGCAAATTTATTGTGGGCTTTGTTAATTTTTAAATTTGTTTTCTTCTTGACATTTCTTTTAATTTAATTTAATTTTATTACATTCATCAACAATTTGAGAAACTGACTTAAAAGTCCATTAAAAAGAAATAAATGTGGGGTTTTTTTATGTTGCACTTGTTTGTCTTTATTTATAATTAGGCTGAGCTGGTAGATAGAATAAAGGCAACTTAATTATTACTTTCAACATTAATGTGTATGGGTTTTTTTTTTCCTTTTCTCCCGTGCATATATTCAAAATAAATATACTTTTAGGATTTGTTGGAGGAAAGGTAAATTTTATGTTATGCTGTCATAGTATTTAAAAAACAAACAAAAAAGGAAATGGAGGTACTGAAGGACATCTCAGATTAGGACAGAAGGAATCTGTATTTTAAATAACATCCAGGTGATGAAGCTGTGGAGCAAAAGAATCATGCTGTGTTGGTAAAGAGAATTATATCTCATTCCAAATTATGTCACAAATTGATACTCAATGGTATACAAGATTAAGAACATGATAAAATGAAAATCAAATTCCTGAGCATGTCCATTTGCATGTAGCTAAGCAAGTTGGCACTTGAATATAATAGACATGTGTCACATTGAAACCATCATCAGTCAATCATCAGTAGAGTGTTTACATGGTATAGGGAAATGATCACTGGCTTTGAAATCAAATTACGGGTTCAAATTCTGATCCTGCCTCCTCCACTTGTGTTGCTTTAAGCAAATAATGTCACCTCCGTAAGACCTCAATTTCTTAAACTGTAAAATCAATGAATTAGACCAAAAAACTTCTTAGATTTCTTTAAGGTACAAATCTATGGTCATAGATAAATGATATCCTAAATTGAATCTCCTAATCTCCCAATGCAACTTTATAAGATTTAAGTACTGACATATATATCAGTGGAGGGGTCACCATACTAAAAATTCCTTATAAAGAAAAAACCACAGATTGGGACCTGTTTATTTAAATAATTAAATTAAATAATTAAATTAATCTTACTCATGAACATAACCAAAACACTGCATATTTTGATATAAGTATTATTTTAGAGATTTTTTTTTAAATGGAGGGGTTCCATTCATCCAGGAATCATATCTAATGTGATCTAGTCCAAATCTTTCCCCCTCGTTTTAAAACTACAAGACTCTATGGTCCATCAAATTTATGTATGCTGAATGTATAAAAGTGCTTTTTAAAAGAATTTGGTTATCTAATATCAGATATTTCCTACTATCTCACTCTATTATTTCTTCGATATTGATTTGGTCACCCAGAGTGACCAAAAAATAAAAATTAAATTAAATAAAATGGCCTAGAACTTATTGATTAGTAAAGGATGAGAACGAGACTTTATTCCTCTTGGGATCTTCTGATAAGAGCAAAACCCTTTCTTTGCCTGTGAATACACTGTCATTTGCACACTTTTTTCCAGGCCTTCCAAGAATAAGAGACAAACAAAATCTTCATAGTAAGTAAGCAGGAAAATTTGCATGAACGAATGACACATTCTCTCAGAGAATGTAACCATGAAGACAGAAATAACCTATGCTCAATATTCTGTGCCAGTTGGGAGGAAGGTGTAATTTGGTGTGTTTTTACTCAATGTAAAACACCACTGATTTCAATGACTTTTAAATATTTGTGTTGGCATCCTCAATTCTGGGATGATCTCACCCCCACCTCCTTATCTCAGTGCCTGGGATATAACTAGTTATTAAAGGTGAACCAAAAAGAAACTCTAAATAACTCAGCGTTTTCCCTCAAACTTATAGACTTTATTTATTGAGTTGGCTAAAGGATTAGGAAGTTGTCACCTGCCCAAAATATATAACAGATCTTAAAGCATGTATATCTTCCTGATTTTAAGGCTGGGGATTTCCATCCATTATGTCATTCTCATTCCTATCCTGTTGAAAAAGTAAATAAAAAGAAAATCAGTAATAAAGAGCCAGCAGGGGAAAAAAAATCAGGCTTTGATTTAGCAGAATACAAGGAAATTAACTTCATTGTCAATTTTTAAAAATGTATTTATTCCAGGAATACATGTCATCTATCTTACCACAAAATTACATGGCCATGTTTTGTTCCAATTTCAAATTCTGCTTCTTTTTGGGGGGCCGGGAGGAGCAGGAAGAGTTTTTTGACTCTTTTATTATAAAAATTTAGAAGGACTTCTCCCTAAAACACTAGCACATTATTTGCAAAATGACACATTATGTGCCATTTTTTGGCTATTTCTTCCAAAGCCTTCCTTAAGCAGTTATTTCATAGACCTTTCCCAAATGAGAATACCCAAAACCTTAACTTTTTGTACTCAGTTCAAGCAATACAAAGTGTAGCTGGGTTGTGTGGCAAAATAAGCCTTCTAATTAATTAAAAGATAAACTGAGTTGGATAGAGAGGGGTCCTGGAACTGTCAGATATAGAAGAAGGAGCATCAGTTGTACTCTATGGAAAGATAGAGAACCCAAGATCACAAATGGAGCAGAGAGAGAGAAGAAGCCTGGATAGACTTGTGTAAAGCACAGCTTACCAACTTTAAGGAAAGGAAATGGGTCATTTCATAATTTCCTATTTTAAATAATTATTCTTACTTGCTAGATACTCAGTTAAGTTTCTCCTGTGTTGCTTCTATTATTCTCTGAATTTTGATATATTAGGACAAAATTCAGATTATCCTATCTTAAAATTTTGGATTTGTTTTGAAATACTATGTGACAATCTCATGTCTTCTGAAATGTATTCCATAGTCTACTTTTCTGGAATAGTCAGTGGACTAAATAGGGATTACAAAAATTAAAAATTATCTTGCCACAGGCTTACCTATTATAATAATTAAAGTTTTCATCATAGTTAGTACCTCTTAGTGCTAAGATGTTGCCACCAGAAGTTTATTGTCAAAATTCAAACTCATTATCTTGAATAGGAAAATGAATCAGTATTATATTAACCTAGATTAGTCTTATCAAGTGAGCTGACTGGGTATGTACAGATTGCATCTGTAGCATGACACTTTGCCAGGGATAGGAAGTTTTAAGGAACAGTGACTTAGAGCTAGAAAGAACCTTAGAAATTACTTAGCTCATTCCACTTATTGAGAAGACTAAGATCTAGAGGTCATGGAATCACCCTTAGTTATACTGATCACAAGTAGCAGGAGTGGATTTCAAATCTGTGTCTTCAATTTTAATCTTAACATTCTTTCAAGTGGGTTAAGGTATGGGATATATAAACAGTAAATTAAGAAAAAATTAAGCCCATCTTTGACCTAAATCCAGGTTTCTTTGTTTTTTTCCAGATGTTTAATCTTCCTAATTCATGATTTCACTTGATCCTTTTAAATAGTCCAAGCAGTGAGTATACTGTAAAGTAAGGAAGTCGTGGTTTTGAATTCAGATAATCTGCCTTCAAACTCTGTCACTTATTGCCTTTGCCAACTGAACAATTTACTCAAATTTTCTGAATCTCACTTTTCCCATCTCTAAAATGTCCCCTACCTAAGAGAATTAAAGCATTAGAACAACAGATATTGTTGTCTTTCTTTTGCATATCACCTATCATAGCTACCTCTTCCATCCTGTTTAATCCTTCTCAAAGAATTGTCCTAATAACTAAGAACTTTAAAAGTTGGAGTTTGAGGGTATTTTAAAAGTTGGGAAGTGGGAAAAGAGACAAGTTAGCTAACAATAAACTATGCATTAAGTAAGTAGTGTCCCACAGTCCTTTACTTCAATTAAGAAGGGAGAGTGGTGCAATATTACATAGCTTTTGGGGGCAAAGATTGGTGAGTTTCATTCATTTTGTTATTCTTTCAGTTTACATTGTTTTCATTGTATGGACTGATATTCTTATTATATATTGTAATTCTTATTCTCAGTATATATGAATATAGGTAAATTATTCTTCTGAACCCTCCAAAGAAGAATGCGGGGCTAGAAATCAGAGATTCTTAATGTGGGATTCATAAAATTGAATTAAAAAAATATGTTTTGATAACTTTGTCATAATAGAATTTGTTCTAGGTGTTCAGAAACCAGGAACATTTTCCCACAGCACGCAGCTTTTGACCTGACTCTTCAAGGAAGTTAGAGATTTTAAGATATAGAAGAGAAAAAGGAGAGCATTTCAAGTTTGCAGGATAGCCAGTAACACAAAGGCACTGAGATGGGAAACAAAGTGTTATGAGGAAGAAAGAGCAAGTAACCAATAAACAAGTATTAAATATTTCCTATTTACTAGATGCTGTGCACTCATCAAAAGAAACTGTTCATTCCCAATAGAACATAAGCTACTTGAGGGCAAGTCTTGGTTTCATTTTTGTCATTTGTAGCTTCAGCACCTAAAAGAGTACCTGGCACATAATAGAAATTTAGTAAATATCTGCTAAGTTGAATTAAATTGAATTCAAATTAATTTGTTTTTGTCTCTAATACAGGGATTCTTAACCTTTTTAAAAAAAAATATGTGTCTTAGAAAGAATAATATCTGTTATCTACATCATCTGCCTCAGTCACAAATAAAATATAACATTGCATAAACATCGTGATTCTTAATTTTCTCTGTGTCATATACCCTCTTAGGCAGTCTGGTAGAGCATATGGACCTCTTCTCAGAAGAAAAAAAAATGTTTTAAATGTATAAAATAAGATATAGAATTACAAAAGAAACTAATTATTTCAAAATGCAACTATCCAAATATGTCTTTTTTTTTTAAGTTTACAGACTCTCCAGATCAAGAACTCTGGCAAAGAATTATTTTAAGTACAGATTCATCTTTGTCTTGATGGCTTTATTCATATACCTATCTGTTAAATGGCTCCTTAAAGATCCTTGAAATTCCACATTTCATAAATTGTAACTGTAAATTTGAAATTTATGGGATTGAAAATTTTCTGTTAATAATTTCTTAAATGACCATGTTATAGTATTATCCAACAATATTCTTTTTATGTGAGTATTATATAAGTATTTAATCCTATTAGATTTTTGAATTTGGAAAGTAGGTATTGTCAACCAAACACCATAAAGCATATATGAAAAACAAATTTGAAGCCATGATTCTAGTCATTAAAATAGGTGCACTCCCCCCCCCCAAAGGACTTATCCTTTAATCTATTTCATACCATCCTTTGATCTACTAAATGCATTCAATTAAAAGCATAAACACTTGGAAGGGGCACAAAGCCCTCAGAAATTCATTAAAAAACTCTGACAAGTTCAAGATGCAGCATCTCAGAATAAAGCTTTAGTCTTTCTTCACCCCATCTCCCCAAGAAGAATTTTTTAATAATTTATCACATGTTCATGGATAGAAAATAGGGACTTTTAAATGGAACAATAAGGAGAAACCCATCCCCAGCCTTGGTAAAGGAACTTGTGCCACTCCTATCTACTAGTAATGAATTCTCCATTTTATAAGGAAGTCAGGGAGAAACATTTCTTGGTAAATTATATTCTCTCTTGTGTTCCTGCCAAATGAAACACTTGAATGAGTGCAATTTCACATCCAAAGCTTGATGTGAGTCTAATGTCACTATATTTGGAATGAAACAGTGCTTAAAAATTGAGAACAAAAATGTTTTTGTTTCTAACAAGTCTCAACTGTTTTTCTCCTCTTGTTTCTGCAGAGTATTCTATCTGAAACTCTTATGGGAAGGATCAAAAGAGGCTCATTTACCATTTGCATATCGTATCTTTGACAGTGGAAATCCAGACTAGAATAAGGGACTGGGAAAATACTCCAGGCCATTCCATTTTTGGTCACAATGGCCTTAACGTATGGGAGACATTTCAACAAGTGTTCTGTGTCAAAGAACCAATGAAAAAACAAAATAGTAATCTCCTGTGTTTTTATCTGTATAAAACCAAATAGCATTCACATTGTATAATACACTCTAAGCAAACTTATTCTTTACTTTTCAAAATTGTTATCTTTTGTTTTGTCTATTTCCTTCATGGTTAGATATATTCTCTCTTACCTCCCCCAAGCAGCAGCATCCCTCGTTAAAATGAATAAAAAAGAACAGAAACAAACCCCAAAAGACAATTAATTAAAAAAAAAAATGTTGCCCAAGACAAACAATGTAAAGACAACATGCATGCATTTAAAGTATTATGGGCAGCCAGGTGACACAATGGAGAGAGTGCTGAGACTACTTAGGAAGACTTCTGAGATCAAATCTAGCCTCAGACACAACTGGTTGTATGATTCTAGGCAAATCACTTAACCCTATTTTCCTACTTTCCTCATCTGTGAAAGGGCAAATCACTCCAGTATTTTTGTCAAAAAACAAAACAAAACAAAACAAAACAAAATGGGGTCACAAACAATTTGACATGATTGAATCTGATAATGCATGTAAAAAGTTTTAAAGTATTAATGTCCTTCTATTGCCTGCTTTTATACTTCCCAAGTAACATTTTTTTAGAAAAATCTTCCTTAAAGGATTGAAATATATACTTTCCTCTTCATAATGTTTCAGTGGTTCCCTGTTTAGGAAGACCTGAGTTCAAAATTCAGTCTCACACATTTACTAGCTATCTGACCCTATCAATTCATTCCACCTCTGATTGCCTCATTTTCTTCTACTATAAAATTGGGGTAATGATAGCATCTATTTGTAAGGGTCAAGTGAGAAAATATTTATCAAAGGCTTAGCACAGTGTCTGGCGTGTAGTAGAAATTTAATAAATGTGTTTTTCCTTCTTTCTTTTCTTCTTATACCCAGGTGACCTGAAAGTCAATTATGTGAACTAATCAGATTTCAGATTGTTTCAATAACTTTCAAAAAACAAAACAAAATTTAAAAAACAAAAATAAAAACTTTGTCTAAGGAATTAATTTAACATGCTTGAGGGTGAAGTGTTACCAAATAGGGAGGGAAGGCACTGCCCAAAAGGTTGGGTTAAGCTATTGATTACACAAAAATATATACTATGCGCTATAAAACATTCCAATCACTAATAAACAATTTTCAGTTGTACTGCAAAATCTGTAAATTGTGTACACAATCTGACCTACCCATCATATACCAAAGAGATCAAAAATCAAGGAAAGGGGTTTGTGTGTGTGTGTGTGTGAAAGAGAAAGGGGGAAATGGAGACAGAGAGGGAAGGAGGAAGGAAGAAGAGAAGAGAGAAAGAGAGTCAGAAGCAGAGGGAGAAGACAGAGGGAAGAGAGAGACTTACAGAGAGAGACAGAGACAGAGAGACAGAGAGGAGAGAGAGAGAGAGAGAGACAGACACAGAGACACAGAGAGACAGAGACAGAGAAAGAGAGAGACAGACAGACAGAGACACAGAGAGACAGACACAGAGACACAGAGAGACAGAGGCAGAGAAAGAGAAAGACAGAGACAGACAGACACAGACACAGAGACACAGAGAGACAGAGACAGAGAGAGACAGAGAGACAGACAGCAGAGAGACAGAGACAGAGAGGAGGGAGAGATGAGAGAGAGGAGGAAGGAAGGGAGGGGAAGAGAAAGAGAGAGATAGAGAGACAGAGAGACAGAGACAGAAACAGAGAGACAGAGAGAAATGGAGAGAGAGAGAGCGTGCACTTAGTTTGGGAGAATAGCATAAAAATCAAAACAAAGAGGATGCCCATTAATTGGGGAAGGGCTTACCAAAATGTGGCACAAGAATATGATAGGCATCGTGGCAGTTTCAGAAATGATGACTAGGATAGATGCAGAAAACTGGGAAGATTTATACAAAGCGATGCTGTGTGAAATAAGATCCGCTGCAGGCAGAGAAGAGGGGGTGGGGGGGAAAGCAAAAGAATGAAGTTGCCATGATTTTAAGTCTTTGAAGAGCTATCACATAGAAAGATTTGTTCTGTCACAATCTCTCTGTACCTTGCTTTCCTTCTTTTCAATAAGGTTAAAAAGACACATAGCATCTATGTCACCAGGTTGTTGGGAGGTTTAAACAAGATAATATGCATCAAGTTATGCGGGAAACTTTAAAATGTCACCTAAATATTAGTTATCATTATTATTCTGCTTGGACCTAAAGGGCATACTAAGACTAATTAGTGAAAATTTCAGGAAAACCAACTGTAGTTCAATATAAGGAAAAATGTCTTCATAATTAGTGTTGTCCAAAATTGGAAGAGTCTGCTTTAGGGGGTCATCGTTTCTCTATTAACAGAGCTCTTCAATCTTGAACTAGCTAACAAGACGTCAGAAATATTAGACATGATTTATGCTTTCAGTAAGGAATGGACAAGACCTCTTGAGTCTTTTACAAATCTGCAGTTTTAGGATTTGATTAGTCACTCATAGACTAATTACGGATCAATGTCCATGTTTTGAGACATGTGTTACCCTCTCGTTCCTTACTTGTTGTTCCTATCATTCTCTTTGTTGTTGATGGTGTTTTCCCTTCTTCATCCTTTCCAAGTCCTATATGGCAATGGGGACCATTAAACCATATATATCTCTGTAGGCGAACATTGACTTAGAGAAACACATATCAACATTATCTACGTTTGGTTGTATTTGTATTCGTTTTGTTAAATATTTCCCAGCTGTATTTTCATCTAGTTCAGATTGCATTCAGGAGTATTTCAGGCCACATGGGGTTCAGGGGTCTCATATACGAACTTCTTTTGAATGACACATAAGTAGGAATTTCCTGTAAATTTATGTCATTAGATTTTTATGTTTTATTTGAATTTTGAAAATGTCCTAACAGTCCTTAAGATTAATGGAGACATACATGGGAGACACTAAATAAGACCTTGAATTACTATTTAGAGACTGGTGAAAGAAAACCATGGCATACAGCAAAGCTGTTGGTTTCTGGGAATCAAAAGTGACAGACAGACCAAATGGCATTTAGCAATGCCCAAAAAGGATGGCTCCGTTAGAACCAGGGTACTGCATGTGCTTTGAAGCCAGGAGACAGGAGCCATCAGCCACACACTCTGCCAGAGATTTTCATAAAAGAATTGATTAAAGGATCTAAGGGCAGTTAGCCTTGGAAAGTAGGAGACATGATAGACACCATAAAATATGTGAAAGGTTGTCTTGTGGGAGAGGGCATATGCACTTGTCAAGGGCAAAATTGAAATTATGGAGTGGGATTTTTAGAGTGGAGTGAATATAGTTTAGTAGGAATAGAAACCAGACCTGATATTTCATTAGTTTAGGGAATTCCTAGGTGAAGAAACTTTTCACCAGTATAGCTAATCAATTTCCTCTATATCTTTTCTTAGAACAGGAAAACTTTGTGGGTAAAGGCTATGAACCTTTCTCAGAATAATGTTTTTAAATGAATTAAACTAAAATGCATGGGATCGAAAAGGAAATCACTACTTCTTAGGGTGTGATATAAGAAAATAAACTCAAAATTACTAAAGCTGCCCAAAAAAGGCAAATGTTTGCTGCTTGAAGCAGTGAATTTTTTTTGCCATTGCAGATAATACGAATACAGATTTACTTCTGTAAAATCATTTAGGGGCCATTAGCCCAAATCCTGTCATTTAATAGTAGAAGAGTTGAATGTCATAGAGCTTATGTAATTTTCCTAAGGTCACACATGTAGTGGATTCAGAATTCAGACCCAGATCATCTGCATCCATATCTAGATCTTTTTCTACTACGTGATGCTACATATATGCAAAAGCTAAATCATTGCTTCTTAGAGAAGAGTAAGATAATTCCCTAACTGATTATGTAATGAGTCAAATGCAGGGATCTCTAAAATACCTTCAGATTATCAAATTTTGTGACTACAAGAATGGTTGAATGTGATTTCTAAGAGAACTGTCCCTGCTGTAGTCATTGTGGAAAGCATTAAAGTTTCCTTAGAGGGAATGATATTTACTGATCCTACTTTCCCTCTGAAGTCACTGAAACACCTTCCTTAAATGGGTACATCATGCATGTCAACTATACTTATCCTTTCCACATGTAGTGAGTTAGGAACTTGACACTCCTGCCATCTGAAAAATCCATGTAAAATTTTTTTATCCTTTCCCCCATACGAGAAAAGAAGTCTGATTTTTTTTCTTTTTCTTTTATGGTACATTAACAATACCTTATTGTAAAACTGAGGTTCAATAAATATGGAAATATTGCACATTTAGCCGACATTATATTTCTTGCTGTTTTGAGATGAGAAAGAAAAATTGAGACACAAGATTTTGCAAGTCAATTTCGGAAACTATCTTTGCATGTATTGAGAAAAATAAAATACTAGTAAAAAAAAAAAGAGAAAGATTTGAAGGGGATAACTTTTCCTATTTTTTAATATTTCTATAATTTTTATTTATTTTAATATCGTTCTGTGCATAATAAAATAAAATTGATTAATAGGGAAAATAAATAAATAAATATTTGATCATAGGTTATGTATTGTTTGCTAGCTTTAACATGTTTTCTACAGTTTCCACAAAACTTTCCAAAAATCTCATTTACTTTCTTATGCTGCTCTGTGATACACAATGGGGAAAGTCACGATGTAGAAGGGATAACTGTATATCTTTCCCCATCCAAGATTTGCAGCTTACTTTTCCTGTTTATTCTAACCTTTTGGTATAGATACACATGTTTGAAGAAGGAAACAAGGGAGCTAGAGAAGTCCCCTTCCTTCCATAAACAAGAAGCCCTTCCCATTCCCTATCTCATCAATAGAAAATGTCAGAAACTGGAGGATTAAGTCATATACACAGGCTTTGTTTTTGTGATATTTGCTAAATCCTCCTTTCTCTAAAGGAATGTAGCATTGAGCTGTGTTTGCTCTTGTTTCTGAGAGACACTTTCATTGATGCTGCAGAAATATAAAAGATGTTTCATCATTGTATTCTTTTTAAAATAAAATGGATCATATCTTATGCTCAAAGGCCAAATGCCATATAACAAGATTCTCAAGTAATACTTCAAAAATGATGATGATGATGATGATGATGATATTAGCCTTTATTGATCTAATACTTTAAGTTAAGCAAAATACTTCCTATGTTTTATTTTCACATGTGATCAGGATGATTAACAAGGAAAGGGATGAGATTCATAAGAACTATGTTCAAATCATGAACTTACCATTTGCTATTTGTTATTTCAAGCAACTAGCCCTCTGGACCTAGTTTCCTAAATTATACAATGAAGGGTATAGCATATATCAAAGATTCTTAAACTATGGGTTGTGACCCCATATAGGGTCATGCAACTAAATGAGAGGTTGTGAAATTATGATTTACATCAGTTAATGTGTGATTTCTATGCCTATTATATACCTACATACCTGAGGTAATATAAAAATTTCTTGGGAAAAAAGGGGTTGTGAGTTGAGGAAGTTTAAAAAACCCTGGAAAAAATGACCTTGAGGGTGGTGGTGGGGTTTCATTTCTAAATCAATAATCCTCATAACCACTCTTTGAGGTTATCACTCCATCAACTGTCTGCTCAACTGGCATTGATGGGCAAAGTCCTCTGAGAGGCAACACGTGACATTTGCCTGGTGGGTCAAACCACTGCCTCTACTTTGACCACCACTTTTCCTCAGATTCAGGTTGTCAAACACCCTAAGCCAGACAGCCGCAGGAACAACTCTCAGGAACAACAGGACCCCTTAGGTCATTGGTCTTGTTTCCGTGCTATCCTAGGCAGTCATCAACCAAGAGAACAACCCCTGTGGAAATTCAACATAGCAACTGCCCCTGTCAGGGAAGCTGTCCCCCACCTCCTCAGAAACTAAAGCTGCTAAAGACCACAAAGTTCTCATCACCAAAGTCCTTGACACATTCAAATATTTAAATTTCTGAAGTGTGTGTGTGTGATTTTTATCATTGGGAATGACACTAAAGATGTTTTATCACTCTTGTATCTATATCCTAAAGACAATGAATCTTTCCATCTGTCCCATAGCTATATCATCTTATCTGTGTTCTCTCCTACGTTAGAATATGAACTCCTTGAGAGAGGGATTTTTTCTTTTTTTTTCCCTGTGTCTGCAGCACTTAGTACAGTGCTTGTTACATAGTTTTTAATAATGTCTTCCTTTCTTTTCTTCTCTTCCTTTCTTTCCTTACCTTTCCTTTTTTCTCCCTCCTTCCTTCTTCCTTCCTTCTCACCTTTCTTCCCTCTTTTTGCTTTTTTCCTTCCTTCCTTCTCTCCATCCATCTTCCCTTTCTTCCTCCCTTCCTTCCTTCCTTCTGCATCAATCCATCCCTCCTTCCCTCACTCTATTCTTTCTTCCTTCTTTTCTCTTTTCCTTTCTCGTTCCTGCTTTTTTCCTTCTTCCCTTTCTTCCTTCCTCCCTCCCTTCCTTCCTTCTTCCCTTCATTCTTTCCTTCTTCCCTTTATTCCTTCCTTCTTTCCTTCCTTCCTTTCCAGTCCATTTTACAGATGAGGAAATAAAGGCTGAGAGCTTTCAAATGACTTCCCATAGTTACACAACTTGCTGATGTCAGCGACAGGATTAAAATCCAGATCTCACATGTTGCAATTCTTCCATTACCTACTCCAAGCCACTTGGCCTTTCCTTTCTGCATAGGTCACATAAAATCAGAAAGAAAGCTGGCAAGAAACTGCTGGCTTGGGACACCCGAGTTCTACGCCCAGATGTTTCCAGGTCAAATGGGAAGTGAGCCTGCTATTTAATGTCCACTGTGGTTAATTTTTTCCATAGCAATATGAAAGCCCCATCCCCTTCTGTTTACCTGCTTTAAAATGAGACTGTATGAGAAAAAGTGGTCTCAGGTCAAAGCGTCCTAAGTCAGTACTGTAATTCTCAAGGACGATTTATGAGTACTTGCTTCATGTGCTATAATGGAAATGGAAATTATTTACTCTGGAAACCTGGAACATGCTATTGTTAAGTCCCCTTACATTTTGCTAAATGATTTGCATCCTAATGAGTGTGTGTTCTCAGAACTAAACTGCCCAGCCTTCTAGGACTGAGGCTGTGCTCAGGACTTGATGTACACAAAAGAATCACAAAAGGTTTGTATTTGGAGATTCCCCATGATTATTTCCCCCTCACTCCCGCACCCCTTTCCTTCCCACTTGGGCTTTGTTCTTTAATTGAGTTGGGGAGTGGCTCATTTTAGGTCCTTCACTGTGACCATCCTCTCGTTGCTCCTCTCTGAAATGGAATTTTTCACCTGATTCCTGATGATTTTTTTAGATTTCTCAGGAGGCATTTTCACAAATAGTTAGCTTCCTTAGAGGTGGGATTAGCTGCTAGGCTTTCTGTTGTCTTGCTAGAATGAGGAAGTTACAGTACCCTGACAGGGGATTATAAACAAAACCAAAAATAAACAAGCAAAGTTACAATAACCTTATCTAAGAAATCTCCTTCCACTATCAAAATATGACATTTGTCTTTTATCCACATGAAACATGGTACAATTGAAAGAGTGCTAGATTTGGCACCAGGGAATCTCTATTCAAATCCTGGCCCCACTCTATATTACTTGTGTGATAAGAAACAACTTGTTTTACCTCTTCAGGCCTCAGTTTCCTCAGCTGTAAAATAGAGAATGTGGAAAAAATCCCTTGAGTCCATTCCAACTCTAAATATTAGGAAACAAGGAAAAACAGAATTCTTTTTTTTTTTTGAGCTCCAAATATGGATCTTGCTGACTTGAATTATTTTAATTCCCTCTTTCTTTCAATTTATTGTCTTTCCCTGGAGATGACTTTCCCCATATGGAACTCAATCATCTCCGCCACAGACATTATACATTTGACCTGCTTCATCCTAGTAACTATTGCACACAGAGAAACATACATATTAGAAGTGTGTGTATGTATGTGTATATATATATATGTATGCACATATATGTGTGTGTGCATGTGTGTGTCTAAATACCAAGTTGATCCTCTCAAGAGTTTCCTAGCATGAGCTAAAATAAAGCTGAAAAGGTTAGTGGATAAAGGGTTAGTTCCCAAAGGGAAGGACTACTTCCCCATACTCCATAGTTGGGGTATGAAAAAGCTAATTGGAAAAACTAGAAGTTCTGGGGATTTGCAAGTGGAACAGGTGAAAATGTAACTGGTGATAATTAAAGGCTAATTATCTTCAACCCACAATTGGCCACAGGAGGTTCTCCTGACATAAAAAAAAAAAAAAAAAAAAGACCTTGGAGTTTAAAAAAAAAAAAAAGAAAGAAATATACAATTTTTTCATATATTTGCTCCACCAAATATTAGCCTGAGAGATCTGATTCTGCCCCGGAGTCCTGCCTCTCCACCCCCATCACAGCCTGTGTCAGGGATTAATGCATGTAACTCCCATCAGCATTAATAGGATTTATCCAGCTTAAATTTCTCTCTGTTGATTAGAAAATAGATACCCCTCTGATATCCTGAAGACAGCAATCCCTGACACAGTGGAGCCATTGTATTAACCCTTTGGAGAAGCACTGGGATGTAAGCTGCTGCTGGGGTGATTTTCATAGTAGGAACCCAGAGAAAAACCAAGAATATGATCAGGAAATATATAGGTCCTTAAAAAAATTTCTCCCTCATCCTGAAAAATGCTGCTGTTTTCTCTTCAGGAAGTGTCTTTAGGATAGTTGAGGGGCCAGCAATATTTTTTCAAATACTTGTTCATTCAGCAGAGCAAATAGCATAGGAACCATCCCCTCTCCTGTAAGAAGGCAATGTAGTACAGGGAAATATAATAGATCTCAGAATTATAAGAATAAGGTTCAAATTCTTCTTCTCACACTCTATGCCCTTGAGCAAATAACTCAAGCTGTTTTAGTTTAAAATCTTTAGAACTTCTGAATTCTTGTTTTTGTTGTTTCCCATTAGGTTACAGGAGTTGAAAGGGACCCCAGGAGCCATCTAGTCCAGCCTATACAATAAAAAGAATCTTCTTGCTATATGTTGTTTTTCCTTCATTATGGAAGAGGACCATGACATCAGGGAGATGCCATGACATGCAAGTGAATTGAATTTCAGCGAGGAAGGGCTGGTCAAAGTCACCAGCCTCCTTCTCTCCTCTGGAGCCATCCAGTCCAGTGACAAAACGCAGAACAGGATGACTGGCAATGGCCCTGAATGCAGTGGACAATTTGAGTTTTTTAAGCTAAAGTCTTTAACAATCAGTGGTTAAGTATAGGTAAGAAATGAAGCAAAAAATGTCCTTTTATTTAGTTTAAAACAAACAAACAAACAAACAAAACTTAATCAGGGCAGGGAAGATCCACAGAGTTTCTATCCAAAACAGAAACAATTGCTATTTACATTCACTCTGAGCCAATCAGGACCCAATCAATAACAAAGTGAGGCTTGGCATGGGACCCCTTGTTAGTCAATGGAAACCAGAGTCATTTGGCTTTAAAGCCTGGTCCTTCTGAAAGAAATATAAGTATTCTTTCAAGGCACTCATTTTTGGACTGTTCTAATGGTAAGGATTTTGCTTGTTTTCAAAAGAGATTCATGGTGTCATTAATAATCAAGTTCTATGGTATATTTTTTTTTTGATGTTTAAATTCAGAATTTTAAAAAAGTAAATGAAATTCAAGCTGCCAACAACTCTTTGAAAACATTTTCTAGGTCACCAATAATAAGAAAAAATGCAGATTAAAACAACTTTGAGGTTTTTAACCTCATAATTATCAAATTGGCAAAGACAGAAAAGGGCAAAAATGACAAATTTTGATGGGGCCATAGGATATTGAGATTGTTAATGATTTGTGAATTAGTTTAATAGTTCTGGAAAATAATTTGGAATTACACTATTTTATATTTTCTTTGACCATTAATACTTTTAGTAGGCATATACTCCAAGGAAGTAAAATAGAGAAGCAAAGGTCCCAAACAAGCTTATACCAGCAAAAAACTGAAAGGAAAGAATCTATTAGTCTGGGAAATAGTTAAAAAGTTGTGGTATATGAATATAGAGAAAAACTGTTATGCCATAATAAGTGTGATGAATTCAGAGAAATTTGGAAAACATGTTAAAATTGTTTCTTTCATATATAAGAAGTTTATTTGTGAAAGGAATAGAAAATAAACTTTGTGTAGAGAGAAAAGAGAGAAACAGCTTATGAGAGATGTAAAATAAACCCCCTTTTGTATGAGAATATTTTGGGTGCTAAAGAGGAAGTACAGAACAGAAGAATTTTGTCTTTAAAAAACTATAAAATATATGTGTGAAGAAACAAAATTTCCACAAATATTCAAGGACAAAAATTGTTAGGGATTGATAGAGAATGATAGCTCAGATGAATAGACGGAAGACTTGTTTGAGCACAGAGAAATGATTGAGGATGTAGTATATTTGTGTTCCAAGTTTTATTAGGGCTTAGGACATAAAAACTCACAAAATGGTCAATCAAATAACTTTTTGGACATTGAGAAGATTAAATAAGGACTAGGTTTCATAACTGAAAGTTAGATTTTTGTTTTATCTCAAAAGGGAATGAGTACTCACTAATAACCAGAAGACTTTGATTTGAATTATTGGAGGTAGGGAAGAACTCAGCAAGAGGGGAGTTAAGAATGCAGCAGGAGCTGAGTTTGAAGAGACCAGCAGGAGCAATCAGCTGCCTGGAAGACTTCAGCTGCTAAACATGAAACAAGGTGATTGGAAAGACAGCATTGATTTGTGGATTGCCTAAAGTAAAGGCTGGTATCCTACCTATCAGGAGAGCAATGAGGTCTCCTTCAGTTTCAGTTATTGCTCTCTATTACCATATATAGTTTGATACAAGTAAAAAGGTTTTCTAGCTGTTTTGTTATAATCATATGATGAGAGTTAGTGGATACAGATCAACTGGCTCAGTGGATAGAATAGTAGACCTGAAGTCAAGAAGGTCTGAGTTCAAATGTGACCTCAGACATTCCAGTAGCTCTGCAGTTTAGCCTTTTTTTTTTTTTGTGACTAATCCATTGAAGAAAGAAATGGCAAACCACTCCGTTATCTTTGCCAAGAAAAACCCATACAGGGTTGGAATTGGACTGGACAGGACTGGACAATAACAACTGGAATGCACAGCGTTCTGTTGAAAGGGCTTTGTTTGCATTACCCAGAGACCCATTCCAAAGAGGTTTGCTGGGATTTCTATTTTTTCTGTAAGCTGCACTGAAAGACAATTAGCCAAAAAAGAATCCTAATGAATAAACTTTGCTGGGTTAGCTTGTATTAATCAGATACAAGCTGAGAAGCTTTGCAATCGTATGGTTCAAATATTCGACCTTTTCACTACTATGGTATATGACCTCATTGTACTTTTAAGGGAGTTGGTAACTTAAAAACAACTTTTTGATACCACTTTCAGCTTGATAATAGAAGGGAAACTGTTTTGTTCAGCAAGAGAGCAGTAAGGGTCAGAAGGGGAACAACCATCAGAGCAGATTTTTCTGAGCCACATTATTTCTTAGGAGACCGAGGACATCAAGGACTACAGTTCAGAGTTGTGAGTTTCTCCAAGCACATGGTTTTTCACATTCATATATATCCCCACTGGGTTTACGTTCCTACTTTCCCCCATAGGTACTGAGTGTATTGGTAGCAAAGTGTGATCCAAGTGTATTTGTAGATTGTGATGAAAATCCTACATTAGTTTTATGTTCCATATCTGAATATTATAATTATTATTGCTTTTGCCTTAGCTTTTTCTAAATGTTTCAAGTTTAAGATCTAATGGTATTGCAGTTGATGATGTATAAAAGGAACTCACGCAGATGGGGGCTTAGAAACTACACCAATGAGAAGTAGGATTGAATCTCCCCCCCTCCCCCAGAACCCTGTTACTGACTTCTAGGAACTTCATATCTCTAAGCATGAGGGAAGGTTAGTTAGGAAAGTCAACCTCAAAAGGAAAGATATATCCAGATTTCTACATAGGGAATATGCTTGCATTACCTAATGCTAAGGAGATTTTAATCATCCAACCTATTTCCAATATGTAAAACTTTTGTTATAAATTTGGAAATTATCATTCTCCCCCAAAATGTACCTCATCATGTATCAAAGTAGGAACTGTTTCAAAAAAAAGAAAAGAAAAGAAAAGGCCTTGGCACTACCTACATATTGACCAATAAACCTTAGGGTAATTTTAGTCTTGGATTTCAATAAGTGATTATTAAATTAACATTGTCAAGTATTGATAACAAGAGTTAAAATCCTTTAGTTTTATTTAGCCTCAAATTCCATTGAATTAAGGTTCCTGATAACCAAAACTTATTAAAGATAATATTATATACATATATGCACATAATATTAACTTGATTTACTGTTAGAAATTGAAATACATGTTTAAAAATGACTAGTCAAAAAGACTTCTATCAAAAGAAATCAGTAATATATATTTAAAATATATACATATACACACATGTGTGTGTGTATATATATATATATATATATATATATATATATATATATACACCCATATCTATATACATAGACATACATATATAGGGAAACATTTATGTGTATGTATGCTTATGGAAATTGCTTTACATTAGGAGAGTAAATGTAAGCTCCTTCAGGTCAGGGACTTGTTTTGTGTTTGTTTTTATATCTGCAGCAAATAGTATAGCCTAGTGGGTACAGAACAGATGAATGGTTTGGGGACTGGAATAGTGAAATGAGAAAATGATCCAATCTCTGTTATAATCTGCCCTTAAGCTTTTACCCAAACTACAAGATCAGTTGTATCTTTTTTTAACTTGGTTTAGTGGAATAATAATCGCCATTTCCCAGTAGATTTTGTGTGGAGAACTGGTCTTTAAAATCTCAGTATTATTATTTAGAGCATACTGCACTAATATAACTTCTTTACCTCTAGCTCCTCTCCCGTGTCAGGAAGTTTTCTTTAGTTCCCCTTATCCACATGCCATCCACAATCCCAGGGCCAAATTAGCATAATGGAGTTGAGTTCTACCAGTGTTTTGGTTCAAGGGATGACAAGGTGTGCCACGTATCCCGCATCAATCTGACATGCCCTCCCTATGCCTGTTTCACTGAAAATTCAGAGTCTGGCTCCCATGTCAACAGCTAGCTGGGTAATGAAATACATACTGATTCGTATTGAAATGAGGGCAGACAGCAAGAAAGATTTCAAAGCAAGTTTATTATTTATCTTACATTAAAACTATCATGAAATTGGAGCCGTGACATGATTCAATTTTGGCTTTGCTTAGAACTATTGATCCTGGCTTCAGCACAAAGCAGTTGTTTTGGGCTAAAGCTCTCCACTGAAAATCAATTTGCTTAAAATGCTTCCTTTTCTACATAATAGCTTACTCATGGCGGGGTTGACTCTCTGCATGTGAATAACACCGCTGCTTCCTTCTTGCCAATCATGAGAAGCACTATGTAAATTATAATTGGAATATGATGGCAAAAAACCTGGAGGCCATCATCCTTCCACAAGATAATTGAATGCCAATAAGGATCCAGGAAAAACATTTAAAGCTGCACCTCAGATGGAGTACAAATGGTGAAGAATTTAACTTTTTTTTGAGTATTTTTATATGTATTCTACCGTTCAAAGGGAGGTCATATCTATGAACTAATATAAACTACAAACTTGAGGCTTTAAATATTGGAAGAGGTTTGGAGCTGGAAGTTAGGACACCAAGCTTCTAAATTTTGGGCGTGCCATAAAGCGTTGGAAGTACTTGTGCTAAGAAAATTCAAGGGAAAAATCAACTGGAAAGGAGATGGGGGGGACCTTGAGTTTTCCAGGCAATAGAACCTGATCAATCTCATCCTGGATGTAATCTCCCTGGACAATGCTTAAGGCTAGAAGGAAACCATGAGGTTTTGTGTAGGGATCATGGTTACTAAGGGGAAGAAGTATATGCCCCACTGATGAATTCCATAACCTGGTAAATAGGGAAACGTCTAGTTCAGTCAACCAGTGTTATGTGGTACCTAGGAAATCATAATGCATTCCATGCTTTATTTCTCTCCCAAGACTTGGGTGGGGGGGAAGGGTGAGAAAGAGAGAAAGAGGGAGGGAGGGAGAAAAAGGGGGAGAGAGAGAGAGAAAGAGAAAAAAAAATGGAGAGAGAGAGGGAGGGGGAGGGAGGAGGAAAAGAAAAGGGAAAGAGAAAGAGAGGGAGAGGAAGAGAGGAGAGAGAGAGAGAGAGAGGGAGGGATAGAGGGAGAGGGGAAGAGGGAGAGGGACTGAGAGAGTGAGGGAGGGGGAGAGGGAGAGAGAGAGAAGAAGGGAAAGAGAGGGAGGGGGGAAGTAGGGAGAGAGGGAGAGAAAGAGGGAGGAAAAGAGAAATAGGGAGAAAGGGAGAAAGAGAGGGATGGAAGGAGAAGGAAAGGGAGAAAAGAAAGGGAGTGGGAGAGAGGAAGGAAGGGAGAGATAGAGACAGAGACACAAAGACAGAAAGAGACAGAGAGAGAGACAGAAGACAGAACAGAGAATGTGGAATCAGGCCAGTCTATGTGGAGAATGTGTGTCTCTGACTAAATTACTGACCCACTCAGTACCCTAGGTACTTCTGGAACAATATGAGGAGTAGAATAGGGTCTGGCATTGTTTGAGAGTGTCTTCATCAAGACTTTCCCAAATTGATGAAATCACAGGACTGGACAAAACCCTAAGCAAAAGATTGACACTTAAAAGCACTAACTGAATCTCCTAGGAGTCACTGCATACATTGAACTATCCCTCCCTCCTTCTGAACCTGGTACTGAATCTGAAATCTTTATTACCTGAATTATATCCTGACATTACGAGAGATAACGTAGAGTCTAGGCACAGATGTAAAATATATTTCTTAATACCCATGCACTGAGTGTTACATTATGCCTATGATCTGTTCCCATTCAATTTCCTCAAAGCCAATTTTAAAATCATTTTCCCATAAAGATTTAATTGGGAGTGTCTCCTCACTACAGATCTAATTATTCCCTACTATACCATGAACACCACATACTTCCGGCCTGTTTTACCCTAAAGGATTTCAATTAATTCTAGCTATTGTGAAACATTAGGAAAGTAATTCCTAACTCATTGTATGATGTGCCTAATTTGTATATATCTAAGGAAATGTGATCTAACAACATCATATTTTTCTAGAGGCCAGATAAAGGGCATAAATATGTTACTGAAAGACAAATCTAGGATGATTAAAATTTGTATTTTCTCTGAAGAATAATTTCTTCCAAAAATAGTAGAAAACAGTACATCTCCAAATATGTATTGGGCTAGGAAAAAGGGAGAATTTTAATTCTATTAAATAGATTTGAACTTGATTTGACGAATGATCTGGTATGAATGTATCTTTTTGAGATGTGATATCATCCATTAATCTAGTGTAGTAACA
Source organism: Sarcophilus harrisii (assembly GCF_902635505.1). Classification (NCBI taxonomy): domain Eukaryota; kingdom Metazoa; phylum Chordata; class Mammalia; order Dasyuromorphia; family Dasyuridae; genus Sarcophilus; species Sarcophilus harrisii. The sequence continues at coordinate 45,453,626 of NC_045429.1, read as the reverse complement.
GAATCATGGAATGTTTGAACAAAGTAGTAGGTTTTGTTGTTCAGTTGTTTTCAGTCATCTATAATTCTTGATGATCCTATTTTGGTTTTGTTTTTTTGGCAGAGATACTGGAATATTAACCATTACCCAGATTATTTTGCAGATCAAGAAAATGAGGCAAACAAGGTAAAGTCATGTTTCAAAGGTCACACAAACTCATAAGTGTCTAAGGCCAGATTTTGAACTCAGGAAAATGAGTCTCCTTCACTCTGGGCCTGACACTCTATCCAGTCTACCATCCAACTGCCAAGTTACAGATAGAGACAATAATAGAATATAGATAGGCTTGGGGTCAGAAAGACCCAGATTTAAACCCCATTTTACTCCTTGTGTGACGTTAGATAAATCACTTAATCTGCTTCAGTTTAAGATATTTTACCTGTGAGATAGAAAGTATTATGATAATGGGTAGTACCTATGTCACCTGGGCAGTTGAGAATCTAAAATGAAGGTACTGTAGGTAAAAAGGGCTTTTGAAACTGGCAAATGCTTTATAAGTGCCAGTTCTAATATGAGGAGCAGCTTTTTGTTTTTCTAACTTGAGCTTTTTCCTCTCAAATAAATCAATGTATAAAGAAATTAATTCATTCTAATGGTCAGTATATTTAATTTCATTGACTGTTTAATGGTATCCTTTGCATGTATAAATGTAATTGCACAGCCACAGAATCAGGAGGCAGGAGAAAATTAGGAAAAGCCTGATTCATTTTCTTCCCCAGGTTTGAGGATGACTCCCATGGAGACAAGAGTGAAGTTGGTAATACCTCTAATTTTAAAAGCCCTACAGAAAAAGGTTTTCTATCTGTTTTCAGAGAGCCTGACCTCAAATGGAATAGGAGGAGCAAAAGGGTAATTGTCACTTAATATTCCTCCATCCTAGAAGGCTAGTTCAGTTTAAAACTCATATTGGGTAAGTAGCTATTGAGCACCCTGAATGATTTGCCTCATTTGGGATGCTACAAATGATCTCAAGTCCAAACTCCCTCTGTGTTGTAGTTATCTTTCCACCCTATATCCCAACATCCTATATCCCGCATAGTCAGAGTTTCTATTTTTCTATCACATGGAGCTTTACAGAAGCCTCTCCTCCAAAAAACCTAAGTAAAGCAGTAAAAATGTTATTCCCATTTTACAGATGCCAAAACAAAGATTTAGAGCCTGCCTATAAAAATCAAAGTCACAGGTCTAGCACTCTTTCAGAGTACAATCCTTGGGTTCTGCAGTTAGAAGATCTAAGTTCAAATCCCACCTCTGACATTTCTTGTGTGATCTTGGATAAGTCAACCTCTGTGTTCCTCCATTTTTTCACCAGTAAAATTATAGAGATTAGACTCTTTCTGATCATGTAGAAGGGCATTTTTTTTTAACTATTTCTAAATCTTTTGTCATAAACTTGTTCTAACTCTATCAGCCTATATAACCTAGTACCCCACCATCTCATTCTCCATTTGTTCCTCCACTCTGGCGATGTTGGCCTTAATATCTTGACATTTTGTTTGTTCAGACAGGCCAACAATTCAATATGGAACTAAATCAGTGTCTCTGGGTGAGGATCATAGGCTCATAGATTTGGAGCTGGAAGGGACCTTCCCATTCATCTCCCTAATCTCCACTCAGTATTGACTAGCATTCCCCTGAGTAGCCTGTTCATTCCCACATTAAACAAAGCATCCTGGCAGGAAAGTCTTACAGCCCACCAGACTCTCCTGATGTAATTAAAAAGCATTCCCGTTTTTCTTTTTCTCAGTTGATACAGAGAACAGCTGGTCCTCATCCCCTGTAAAATAACTCTTAATATAGTAGTAAACCATTACTAAGGATATGAAGTCAGATGTACACAGAATATCACATTCAGTCTTACGTTATTTTGACTTGGATCCAAAAACAGATGGAAGTCTGTCTTGCTCTTGGTGATCTCCAAGGAAGGCGATTCCACAACAGCCGTGTTTCAGAATCTTGGAGTTAGGAAGTTTTAACTTACATGTAACTCAAATCCCCTCTCTACAATTTAAGCCTGTTCTCTCTTTTTGTCCTCAGAAGATAAGGACGGCTATGAATTCTTAAGGGAGTATTTTTTTTACTCTTAAATAAATTCTTCCTTCCCATTAATTTGAAATCCTTTTTCTCCTACATCTTCTCCAAAAGACATTTGTGTTCTTAAAATTTGTCTATAAATAGTTAGAAAAATGCATTTACACATGAAAAAATGTATGGATAACAGATTAACGTTTAACAAATCCAGTCCAAATAAATAATTTCACTATTTACTATCATAATATGTAACTAGCTGTTTTTATCTGATTGGGATTCTCTTTATATAAAATCCTGCTGATTAGGATATCACATATATTTTATTTTGCATAACTGTTAATAGCAATAATTATTTCAAATGCTTTCCTACTTTCTTTCTTGTTCCCTTATATCATTTTTAGTATTTTTTGAGAAACTTATTTTTAGTTTAAGTAATTCTAAACTCTCACCAAGAAAATACTCCTGTATAAGATGGGAGACTTCTTTGGAATAAATTATTCACATATTGGAGGGTGTTCTTCCCAATTCAAGGAACATGGATAGAGAGCAAGTCTTGGAATCAGAAGACCTGGCATCAATTTAAGCCTTTGAAATATGCTAGTTGTATAACTATAAGTAGGTCACTAAGAACTTTAATTCTCAGTTCCTCAGGAAACTCTAAGGTTACAAATTATGGAGGAGTTGTTGAGATATTTCAGTATAGGGTTTCCATATTGGGAATTGTCCACTCCAATGAAATCAAAGGTCTAGATCACTACTCCAGGATATGCTGGTAAATATTTAACAACTGGCTTTCTGGGAGGGTCTCCATCAATTCTTTAAAGTTTAAATTACATCATTAACATTTTCTCCACCACTCTCAAGTCTATCCAAGCAATAAATCAAGTAAGTCAAGTATGCTCTGATTTAGTTTCCAAGGTATAAATGCTCACACTGAATAGTTAGCAATTGATTCTGGTGAATATTTTGAGTGGATTTTAGCATGCCTCAGTTACTACCTTAAGAATGATTGTCCTTTAAGCTTCCAGGCATTCTCTCCATTCCAATAATTTTATATGGGTCTCAAAGGTTGTAAACAAATCCCTCAGTCAATCGCTCACACGTAAAAAGGTGTCTAGGCCTTCACATCCAGCAAACAATCGATCTCTATTATTTATTTATTTTGCTGAGGCAATTGGGGTTAAGTAACTTGCCCAGGGTCAAGGAAGTGTTAAGTGTCTGAGACCAGCTTTGAACTCAGGTCCTCCTGACTTCAGGTCTGGTGCTCTATCCATTGTGCCACCTACCTGCCCCCTGATTTGTATACTTATAAAGGTGTCAGGTTAGGTGGTCTGATCCGGGTGTGTTGTTGTGAGGGACAAATGGTGTGGGATGATTTTGACCCAACTTTTAGAGAATTTTATACTGTTGAAATCCAATTATTTTGTTATCCTGTGGATAGTTGGGGAGAGAAGGGAAAGAGTTAATGAAGACTAGATATGAGGGGATGTTTCTAGGTTGTTATATTTTTAGCTCTAATACTAAAAGCAGAAAGTTAGGAGCAATAAGAAGAAATGTAAAGTCTCATCCAGGTTCAAAAATAAACAAATGCAAGATGGAGAGATGTGGCTGGATAACAGTTCATCTGTAAATGAATCAAGAGTAAAATATGCTGACCAAGGATACGCATGGAATCTGGAAAATTGAAAATCCCACTGTGTTTGGATGATTCCAGATCAGACCTCACTTATTATATTCAGTTTCAAGTTCTACCATTTGGAAGAGGTCTTAATAAGATTGCTATCATCCAGAGAAGGGCAGTTTCAGATGGTGGAGGTTCTTGAAAACATGCACACGATTTTACTGTAGGGAAAGACAAAGGGATATTTAGCTTGGCAATGGGGTATGTGATAAGTGTACTCATCCTATTTATAGACTATATAACATGGAAGAAGCAATACTATTTCTTCTTGGCCTGAGCAAGTAAAATAAAGAGCAAAAAAAAAAAATGATCTACTGGTATATTAAGAAGTTGCAAAGGCAATTTTAGTCTTCCTCTAAGGAAGGAACTTTGTCAATATAAGAACTAAACCAAAATGGAATGGGCTGACGGGAGATAGTGGGTTTATCTTAATGAGAACTCTTCAACCAAATTCTACATAAACCTTTGTCACATACACTACAGAATAATTTTGGGTTCAGATATGGGTCATAACCCATTAAAACTTGCTGAAAACCCATCTAAATCAGGATGAGCCAAAGAGAGAAAGAAAATTACAGACCAATCTCCCTAATGAATATTGATGCAAAAAATTTAAATCAAATATTAGCAAAGAGATTGCAGCAACTTATCAGCAAATAATACTATGACGAATTGAGATTTATACCAAGAAATCGAGGTTGGTACAATATCAGGAAAATTATTACCATAATCAACCATAGCAATAACAAACCAACAAAAATCATATGATTATCTCAATAAGTGCGGAAAAAGTTTTTGACAAAATATAGCACCCATTCCTATTAAAGACACTAGAGAGCAGAAGGATAAAGGAAGTTTTTCTTAAAATAATAAGCAGTATCTATCTAAAATTAATAGCAAGCATTATTTGTAATGGAGAGAAGCTGGATACATGCCCAGTAAGATCAGGGGTGAAATAAGGATGCCCATTATGACCACAAATAAAATGTCATATATATAATATATATAAATGTGAGCTTTAGCAATAAAAAAAAGAAAAAGAAATTAAAGGAATTAGCATAGCTTGAGGAGATAAAACTATCATTCTTTTCAGATGATATATTTACAAAATCCTAGAAAATTATCCAAAAACTTACTTGAAACAATTGACAGCTTTAGCAAAGCTGCAGGATATAAAAAAATTCACATAAATCATTAGCATTTCTATATATTACTGACAAAGCTCAGAAGCAAGAGATAGAAAGAAAAATTCTGTTTCAAATAACTGTAGAAAAATAAAATATTTGGGTGTATCTACCTATCAAGACAAACCCAGAAACTATTTGAACACAATTCCAAAATACTCACACAAAGTCAGATCAAAACAATTGGAAAAATATCAATTGCTCATGGGTAGGCTGAGATAATATAATAAAAGTGAAAACTCTGCCTAAATTGGTCTACTTGTTCAGTGCCATACCAATCAAAGTACCAAAAAATTATTTTATATAATTAGAAAAAATAACAAAATTCATTGGGAAGAACAAAAGATCAAGCATATCAAAGGAATTAGTGAAAAAAATACAAAGAATCATGGCTTAGCAGTACCAGATCTAAAACTATTTTATTTAAAAAAAAAAATAGCTGTTATCAAAACGACTTGATACTGGCTAAGAAATAGAATGGTAGGTCAGTGGAATAGATAAGATATACACGATAAAATAATACCTATAGTTATATAGTGTTTGATAAATCCCCAAACTCCAATTTCTGCAATAAGAATTCACAATTTGACAAAAATTACTGGGAAAACTGGAAAATAATATGTCAGAAACTTGGCATAAACCTACATCTCACACACCCATGCTAAAATAAAGTCAAAATAGGTACATGATTTGTACCCATAAATAGTGATACCATAAGCAATTTAGGAGAACAATGGATAATTTGCCTAATATCAAGATCTGTTGATCTTTGGAGGAGGGAAGAATTTATGACCAAAGAAGAACTAAAGAATGTTATGAAATGCAAAATGGACAACTTTGATTACATTGAATTGAAAAGATTCTGCACATACAAAACTAACAGACACAAGATTAAAAAGGAAGTACAAAAGGGGGAAAAATTTTTACAGTTAATATTTCTGACAAAGGTTTCATTTCTAAATATATAAAGAACTGTATCAAATTTGTAAGAATACAAATCATTTCCCAATAGATAAATGGTCAAAGAATATGAACAGACAATTTTCAAATGATGAAATTGATGTCATCTATAGTCATGAAAAAATGTCCTAAATCACAATTGATTAGAGAAATGCAAATTAAAACAACTCTGAGGTATTACTTCACACCTCTCAGATTGACTAAAATGACAGGAAAAGATAATGATAAATGTTGGAGGGAATGTGGGAAAATTGGGACACAATTGTATTGTTGGTGGAGTTGCAAAATGATCCAACCATTCTGGAGTGCAATCTGGAACTATGCGCAAAGGACTATAAAATTGTACCTACTCTTTACCCAGCAGTGTTGCTATGGGGTCTGTAACACATGGAAATCAGAAAAGGAAAAATCCACATGTACAAAAATATTTGTAATAAATTTTTGTAGTAGCAAAGAATTAGAAAAATTCCCCATAAGTTGGGGAATTACTGAGTAAATTGTGATATATGAAGAAAATGGAATATAATTATTATTATATAAAATGATGAACAAACTGATTTTTAAAAAGCCTGGGAAAACTGACATGAACTGAGATACTGAATAAAACAAGTAGAACCAGAAATACATTATACACAATAACAGTAAGAATGTGCTATGATCAATCAAGAAAGACTTGGTTCTTCTCAAAGGTTCAGTGATCCAAGGCAATCCCAATAGACTTTGAATAAAAAATGTCATCTGTATCCAGAAAAAAACAAAACAAAAATACTATGGAAATTGGATGTAAATCAACACTTGCTATGTTCACTTCTTTTTTCTGTTTTTTTTTCCTCTCTCATTGTTTTTACCTTTTGTTCTGATTTTTCTCTCCCAACATGATTCATAAAGCAATACATATTTTAAAAAATAAATAATTTAATAATTTTTAAAAGAAACTAAAATAAAATTACTAAGAACCCTTCAAATACTGATATTCTATGATTCAATGAAGTCATGGTCAGTGTTCCTGATATCTGCCTGTATCAATAATTCAAAGAATTCACATATTTTAAGTGATCTATTTACTCCAAACTTCTTATTTTATAAATAAAGACATTAGAACCCAGTGAGATTAAATGATTTGCCCATTGTCACACAGATGAATTGACAGAACCTGTATTTGAAGCTAGGTCTCACTGATTCTAAATCTTTTTCACTTTCCATGCCATCATTTTGGACCAGATTCATTGTTTTGGTGTTGATTGTTGCTGTTCCAATTGTTATTTCTATTTATAATTTTTTCCCCTCCTTCCCATCCCCCTAACCCCACTAAGGGGGAAATAAATGTTTAAATGGATAAACATAGCCAAGAAAAATAAATTTGTATATTCCCCATATTCATAAATATGTGCTTTAAACCCAGATCTGTCTGGTTCTCATGGATTGATCAATAATAAGTCTAGGGTCAAGTCCCACTTGGTCATCTTTAGGAGGCCAAAATAATTATTTTTATGGAGAACTGACTCAGGGCAAGCACTCACATGGTGGACAGAAAATGCAACAAGGACACTCTCAAGGTATGTCTTAAGAATTTTAGAATTGATTGTAACATGGGAGATACTGGCACACAACTGCCCAGCATAACATGCCCTTCTCACAGAAGGTGCTGTGCTCTCTGACCAAAGCAGAATTGAATTAGCCCAAAGAAATGCAACATGTGTAAAATTAGAGAATCTATCCCAAATATTTGTATGGGCTATTTGTGTGTGATCTGTGGCAGAGCATCCCGAGGTTTTATTGGTCTGATCAGCCACAGTTGGACACACTGTAACTCAACTCTAACATAGTAAAGTCATCTTGTTCCTCTTCAAGAGTGAAGGATAACAACTAATCAACCGATTGTCTCAGAAGGAATATAAATAGAAATTGGTTCTATTTTGATCAGAAACCCTGAAAGTCTTCCCCTCCCTGATTTCCATTTTTTTTTAAACTGGGTAAAAAAAAAACCTTTCACTGCCTCATTTGTTACCTCATCTTAATAACTGAATTGTGTTGCCTCAGTCAGAGAGAGACCTGTTATATAGCTTAATTTAAAAGACCAAGGTCTCCTACTGCATCTAGAGCCATATCTAGTAGTCTTGATCTGTATCTTGCTCTGGACCCAGATGGTTCTAGAGGAGAAAGTAAAGCTGGCAACTTTGCACAGTCCACCCTCACTTAAATCCAGTGCACTTTCCTGTCATCACAATTACCTCTCTGATGCCATGGTTCTTTTCCAGAATGAAGGACAAACATGAACAAATGTCTCATTTCAATATTGGAACAGTTCTAGAGTGCTAGTGATCAACAGGTAAACATTTATTTAACAGCTATTCTATGCCAGGTACCCTTCCAAGGTCTAGGGATACCAAAACGGTCAAAAGACAATCCCTGACACGAGGAGCTCACGATCTAATGGGAAAGACAATGAATAAAATGGTCCTAACAAGCTTACACAGAATAGATAGGAAATAATTAACAGGGAGTAGCCATTAGAATTAAGAGAAGTTGGGAAAAGCTTCCAGTAAAAGATGAGACTTTTAGCTGAGACTTAAAGAAACCACGAAAGACATTGGTAGAATTGAGGAGAAAGCATATTCTAGACATAGGAGAGAACAAGAGAAAATCCCCAGATCCCAGAAGTGGGACATCTTGTTTGAGAAATGGCCAGGAGGAGCATCACTTATATGGGAGGAAGACAAGTAGGAAGGGAGTGGCTTAGTAAGGGCTTTGAATGCCAAACAGAGAATAATCTGACTCTTTTTTTTTTTTTTTTTTTTTTAGCTGTCTCCGCCTGTCTCTTAATTCTAATTTTAGTTGTCTTAATTTAAAAAAAATTCTAATTTTAGCTGTCTTAATTAAGACAGGCGGACAAAAATAGAGGGATTGGGAATTCTATGTAGTGGTTCATAGTCATCTCCCAGAGTTCTTTCGCTGGGTGTAGCTGGTTCAAATCGTTACTGCTTTATTGGAACTGATTTGGTTCATCTCATTGTTGAAGAGGGCCATGTGCATCAGAATTGATCATGATATAGTATTGTTGTTGAAGTATATAATGATCTCCTGGTCCTGATCATTTCTCTCAGCATCACTCCATGAGAGGCTCTCCAGGCCTTTCTGAAATCATCCTACTGGTCATTTCTTACAGAACAATAATATTCCATAACATTCATATACCACAATTTATTCAGCCATTCTCCAATTGATGAGCATCCACTCAGTTTCCAGTTTCTGGATAATCTGACTCTTGAGGGAATAGGAAGTATTGGAATTTATTGAATATAGTTGTACTGGCACTTTAGGAAAATCATTTTGGTGAATGGAGGATGAATTGAAGGAAAGAGAGATTTGTGGCAAGCAGACCAACCAGCTAGGTATTGTAGTAATCCAAAAGTGACATGATGATGGTCTGTACCAGAGTGGTAGCGATGTCAAAGGAGAAAAGAGAGTGGATGGGAAAGATCCTCCTGAAAGAGACCTTGGCAACAGATTGGATATGGGGAGGAGGTCAAATATGGTGAAGTTAAGCATAAGGGATTTGGACCTGGAACCAGGAAAGCCTGAGTTCAAATCCTATCTCAGATATTTACAAGCTGAATGATCTCAGATTAGATATGTAAGTTCTCTGTGACTCTTTTTCCTCATCTATAAATGGCAAGGGTTAGATTAGAAGTAATTTCAGGTCCTTTCTTGTACTGTTAATGGTCAGTCTCATCATCTGGGCCTGACACTACAGTTAGTGAAGTATAATTTAAGCTCATTTCATTATTTACTAACCAAGGGCTCCTTTATCAGATGAGAGCTGACCCTCCAGGCATCTTTTTAAAAATGATATCTTGCCAGGCATGTTGAATAATCACCTTTACTCAGAATAAAGTCACTGAGTCTCTCTTTACGCTAAATATAAAGGCTGTCTCTGTTGAGTTAGCAGTTCCTATAATTGCCGGCATCTACTTTATTGTATTTTCCAAGAAAGGTTCTAAAATGTATGATGTCACAATTTCAGGCCACACACATAGTCTTCACTAATTGAAACATTTACTGGACCAATTTGCATTTCTAATTTTTCATAAAATACCAGGAACCATCTTAGGACTCAGCAGTACCTCCTGTTATAGTCTTGCATTTGTATTGCTGCTGTTCCTAGGTGCTCCCCACCCCATTCATCTCCAATAGTTTTGCAATCGTTAATCATTGAATAAGAACGTCCATTTCCAAGAGGAAAAGTTAATTATTTTAATCCTCATATAAATATATATATCATATATATATAAATATATACACACACACATATATAATATACATACATGTATATATATATTATATATGTATATATATAATTGACCAATTCTCTACAATTAGTACAACTTTAAAAAATCAAAACAACAAGGATTTTAACCTTATTTTAGGCATGATAAGTAGAAGGCATATTCTAATCCTGGGTATACCAATAGTTATCTGTGGTATCTTGGGCAAGCCACTTTCTCTTAGGAATACTCAATTTTTTCATTTCTTAAAGAAAAGGGTTGAACCAGATTATCTCTATGCTATCTTCTAGTTCTAAATCTTATGATCAAAATATCCCAGAAATCTTAAATATAATGGTCTTTGAAATCCATTTAGTCTAATCTCTATCCTTGAAAGAGTCCTTACTATGGTAAAATTTACAAGGGGTTCCTTGGCATTTCCTTGACTATTTCCAATGACAAGCTGGGTTCCTTCTAAATTAATTCATTTCATCTTTGAATATTTCTAATTTTTAGGAAGGGTGTTGTCATAATTGTGGTTTTGGCTTTCTTGTTTGGTTACATCAAACCTAAATATCCCTTTTTGCAATTTTTTTCCACTTTTCCTAATTCTATTCTCTAGGACCAAACAGAATTTGCCTAATCTCCATTTTAGAGATTGCTTCTATCATTTTTCAATAGAGTCCAGCTGTTAGTGACTCCATTTGGGATTTTTTGTGGCAGAGATACTGAAGTGGTTTGACATCTCCTTCTTCAGCTCATTTTACAGATGAGGAAACTGAGGCAAACAGGGTGAAGTAATTTGCCTAAGGTCAAAAAATTAGTAAGTGTCTGAAACTAGATTTGAATTCAGGAAGATAAATTTTCCTGATTTTAGAACCTGTAATCTATCCACAGCACTATCTGTCCTCTAGTGAGAAAATCTTGTCAAATATACTGTATTTAAAAACAGCTGACATCACTCCTCCCCTTTCCTACTCAATCTTCTATTCTTCAGGCTAAAAAAACCTTTTTCCTTCAATTATTCCTAACAGATCTTGAGGTCAAAGCCCATCACCATTCTGTTTACCTTCTGAATACCCTCCAGCTTATCAATTGTCTTCCTGAATTGAGGTGTCCATGTATTCTGACTAGGACAGAGCACTTTGAGACTATTTTCTCCTTATTGAGACAACTCTACCCTTTCTTAAAGGATTTCCTCACAATTTTCTCCAAGGGCTAACACATGCAATATATGTTCAATAAATATTTACCAAGGGTCACTTAGAAAATGTTGAACAGTACTTCATAATAATGGATGCATATCTCCTATTTTCCCATTTTATTTCTTTTTAAGTCTACTCATGTTTCTCTTGGCCTTCTATCTGTTTGAACAGGAATACATGGTCTGTGTCTTTTTATTAATCCTTTCGATACACTTTAAAGAAAATACAGTTGAAAAGTCATCATCAATTAATAAGTATGGGAAATGTAGAAGTTTCAATCTACATTTTAAATGGTAAAAACAAAAAGGAACATCCAATCAAGTAATATTTTCAATAACTTCTTTCTTCAGAAATTCTCTGAATTAAACATGTTAGTTTTTACCCATATAACAGAACAGATATTTTACAAATATAAGAAAATTACAATATTATTGAATCATCATATTTTAGAATTAGATGGGATATAAAAGGCCATTCCCCTCTTTTGACACATGAGGAAACTGACACAAAGGGGTCAACTGACCTTCCTGATATTACTCAGCTAATTACTAAGAGAATGGAAAAAAAAAAAATGGATCAAATCACTCCTTCCTAATGAACAGAAAATCAACAAAAAGGCAAGTAAAGGAAATAAAATCACTAAACATGAATATTATCTGTAATGTTGTTTTAGATTTTTGGGGAAACAAAATAATCATTGAATATATTCCACATATTCCCAATCCTTCCATGTAAAACAGTCAAAATTTATAATTTTGTAAACTTTGTTTTCTCTAACACAAATGAAAACATTTATTATTTTGTAATGATTGAAAGAAAGTTTGGAGTCTAAATATTTTCTCCCAAAAAACAAATGTTATATAGAAAGCCAAAACTTTAATTTACTACTTTGCCTTTGCATCTCTTTACTTCCCCTTCATATCATCAAGTTTCTTTTGCTAATGAAATTTACAGCTGGATATGAAGACATCCAACTTGACCCCAGAAAAGGGAACAGGGGCCTAGACAGAACTCATTCAAAATTTATCCATTTCTTTGACATTTTTTTTTAAATTGAGTACCAATTATGTAGAAAGCACTGTACTGTACTGTTTTATTATTTTTATTGCTTTTGGGGGGCAGAATTTTTGAAAAGTGGCAATAAAAAACAACCCCTCCCATTCATGCTTTCATGGATCATTCAATAATCTTAAGTCACTGAACCTCTTTAAGTTTCATTTTTCTTATCTACTAATTGAGTGACTTGGGTTGAATTTCCTCTGATATGTCTTCCAGCTCAATTTCTATATTCTTGTATTAAAGGCTAAGGGAAAAACCTCAACTAAGTCCAAGGACAATATCCTACTTTTTTTTTTTTTTGAAAGCCATGAATTTCTATCAGACCAATGTTTTGTTTTGTTTTGTTTTTTGGGGGGGGGGGGAATGAAGTAATTGGGGTCAAGTGACCTGCCCAAAGTCACATAGCTAGGAAGTGTTAAGTGTCTGAGACAAGATTTGAACTCAGATCCTCCTAACTTCAGGGGCTGGTGCTCTATTCAATGCACCACTTAGCTGCCCCCCCAATATGTTTTTAAAATACTTCAAGCTAATGAATAGAGATCATCCATGTTTCAATGGTACACTTGAAAAATCAGATCCATTGATTAATTCTGTTGATGGCTCCTTCACTTTGCCAAGACAAGAAATGCCTATTTTCATTTAGATTCTCAACATCATTTCTTTTTAGTATTTAAAGTATAATTCACTATTCTCACTCTATGTGCCAGCTAGGCCACGTGGCAACTATCTGTATGCAGAAGACTTGTGGTCATCATTGTGATTTGTCTCCTAGGTATCTCTGAAAGTCTGAATTGCTTTTGATAGAGCTTTGTAAATTTTTTTCTATTCCTCATCCCATCGTTTTTTCTTTTGACCCACTGGAAGATTAATTATGCTGAAATGCAAAGGACAAAGGATATATGAGACCATAGGTCATGCTTCCTTAATATAAAAATATGAATTCTAATTTGCTAGAAAACAGGACCTCGATCTTGGCACTGGACTGGGCTGGTTGCCCTACTCAAAATTTATGCAGACCTCTATTAAGGATTTGAGAGGCAACATACAGTTTCGAATTTTCATGAGCTTTCTCGGGATCTTCCAAGAACCAAAAAAAAAAAATCTGTAATTCTTAATCATCTCCCTTATGTGATTACATCCAAAATCAATATTGCTTTTTCTTATTATTGAAAAGAAGAAAAATATTAAAAATAATGAACTAGAGCAAAGTTTCATTCCTCAACATTTCAGACTTGACTTTCATGTTTGTCTTGGCAGGACAGATCACTTGCCAAGATTTTGTTCTAAGTATCTTTTTAAAAAAATGTTTAGTACAGTTGAAAAGCCTACTCTTACATTAGAAGCATGAAGAAAGGGAGTATGAGGGACTGGAACAACTATTAGGCTTAGATTTGGATGCAAGGCTGAGTTTAGCTTTTGACTAGCTATGGGACCCTGGGTGAATTTCTGGCTTGATTTCCCTCATCTTTTAAACTGGAGTCAATATCCTTATGTTATTTACTTCAAAGGCTCATTATGTCCCTACACATCTTTCTAACCTTCTTATCCATTGTCCTCCATAAACAATATATTCAAGTCTTATTGGTCTATGCAGTATTGTTTAAATGATGCTCCATTTTTCATCTCAACGCCTTTGTATTGATTATCTCCCATGCCTAGAATTCCCTCTCTTCCCACCTTTGCCTCCTAGAATCCCCAACTTCCTTCAAACTTAGGTCAAGGGCCAATTGTTGTGGGAAAAGTGTTGTAGTTCCCTCAAGTGCTTACATCTATCTCAGAATCAGAAGAGGTCAAAATGTAAGGCTATTTGCAACCCTTAAAGTGTTCCATGAAGGTTACTTTGCATACCAGACTCAAAGGCCATCATCTAGGGAAGCAGCTTTTGTGAAGGAGAAAAAGCTTCAACCAGTCTCACTGAAGACACTAAGTTCTCTGAGAGAGACACAAGAGGTAGTATGTGGCAAGCAGGTCAAGTCAGTGACACCATTTCAACTGCTATCTCCAACTACTAACTGAACACCTTCTGCCAAAAGGCATAATCAGCAGCCCAAGCCTCCTTAGCAGCCATAGTGACTGAAGACCTGGACAAGAAAGCCCTGGGCACCATCAAATGGTTCAAATGGATTTTATTTATTTAGTTAGTTATTTTTTATGGAATGGACATTTTAAAAAGGTGTTGCTATTCTTTTACATTATACTCTAAGGATACAAAACCTTTCCACTTGATATGTGTTCTGTGATTAAGAGGGGAGTTCTGTATCAATTTTTCTATGCATATCCCCAACCCTTAGCACTATGCTTCAGAGTATACTGTAAATTTTCTATTCAATTATCATCATTATATAAATAAAGTATTTTATAACTATATATGTAAATGGATATAAGTACACAGATAGAAAATGAATGAAAAACCCCAAGAGACAGTGTTTCTGGGTAATTAATAATCAATTAATTAATTAGGCTAGTTGACAATCTTCAGTTTCTATTGAAAAGGTGACTTGATCATGAGACTCACCAGCCTCCAGTAGTCTGGGCATGAGGAAACCATCTTCATTTGTACCTCTCTGGTTAGTTTTCTCATTCATGAGGTAAATCACTCCAAATTCTAATGGAGCTGACCAAAGACAGAGATTCTTTCCTTCAGGGTAAGGGCTCACCCAGACTGGATTTTGTTTATACTCTAAACAGAATTTGATTTTCAATTGTCAGGGGAATTCCCTTTCAGAAGTTAATTAAGTCAGCTCAGAGTCTTCTTTGGAGTCTTTGGCTACCAAGAGAAACAACTGATCATTAATGTATTGATTGCCAGCTAGCCTAATTAATGAAATTTTTTACATGGTACCCTAAGGACACAAAACCTTTCCACTTGACATGTGTGACTAAAAAGGGAGCTCCTTGAGAGCAAACTCTGCCTTAGCTTTTCTATGTATATCCCCAATTCTTAGCACTATGCTTCATATAGTAATAATAATTTCTGTAAACAGAAATTGTCTCCTAATAGAGTAAGGTCCTGCCCAAGACTGATGAGCATGTTTCTTGAGGACTGAGAATATCATCAAGCAGTCATGTCCTTCAAAAACTGACTTTACTAGATCTGGGACTTAAGGAAATTGCAGCAAATAGAATTGATTGCCCAGGATCACACAGCTAGTATGAGTCCAGATTTGACTTTAGGCTCAGGGCTCTGTGCACTATGGCTTCATCTAGCTGCCCCATTCATTTTTCCTGTAAGGTAAATGAGGGAAGGGAAGACTTCCTTAGTTTTCACAAGTAGTAGGTGTGAGATTTGAATCTAGTTCCCTTAACTCCCAAATCACGACCTTTCTCTACTGTACCCCATAGATACATACAGACACACATCTGTCCTCTAGACAAATTAACTATAGGGATGGGAAATTCATTGCTTACTAACATGTAGTCCATTCTACTTTTTGACTACTCAAATCATTAATAAGCTTTTTCCTATGTTAAGTTGAAATTCATCTCCCAGGACCTTAGTCTCAGTTCCATAAGCTGAAGACTAGACTGATTTATCTTAAATAGGACAGCCCTTAAAAAAAATTAGGAAAAAAAGTTATGTCCCCTCTGCCTTCTCAAGTCTTCTCTTCTCCAGGCTAAATGATCTCAATTAGAAATAAGCAGTTCCTCACAGAATGACTCAAATTTCTTTAAACATCTGAATCACCTCCTTTAATTAAATGAATGAATACATGAATAAAAAAGTGTTTGGTAAGTGCTTTGCTTGTTCCAGGCACTTTTTCATTTCTAACTAGGCTGACGTCTCCATCATGTTCCAGAAAATTCTTCCTTCTGGAAGATTATTTTAGCACTGGAATTCTCACTTTGGAAGTACTCTGCATCTCTGAGACCCTTCCATCTGATTGAATGACTCCTAAAATTTCTGTTTAAGGAGGTTCATTTCTCCCCTAGCTATATTACAAACTTCTGCTTCATCCTTCTTTTCTCCCTAGCTTGACTCTTCCTCCTTTTCAGCTTTTCTGAGTTGTTTACCTCTATTACATGTAAGATTTTTGCAGACACAAACTATTTTTTCTTTTTGTCTAGATAGAGAGAAGAGAGAAAGGAAGGAAGGGTGGAAGGAAGGGTGGAAGGGTGGAAGGAAGGAAGGAAGAAAGAAAGAAAGGAAGAAAGAAAGAAAGGAAGAGTGGAAGGAAGGAAGGAAGAAAGAAAGAAAGGAAGAAAGAAAGAAAGGAAGAAAGAAAGGAAGGAAGGAAGGAAGGAAGGAAGGAAGGAAGGAAGGAAGGAAGAAAGAAAGAAAGAAAGAAAGAAAGAAAGAAAGAAAGAAAGAAAGAAAGAAAGAAAGAAAGAAAGAAAGAAAGGAAAGAAAGGAATAATGGAAAAAAGGAGAAAGGAAAAAAGGAAGAAAAGAAAGAAAGAAGGAATATTGATAGATAGATAATTATTATTATTCCAGGACTTAGCACAGTGCGGGACATATAGTAAGCACTTAATAAATGCTTGTTGACTTACTTAATAAATGCTTGTTTGGTAAGTGCTGGTGATACAAATATAATAAGCAAAACAATTTTTGCCTTATTATTGGCAGCTAGATGGAGTAGTGAATAGAGTATTTCATTTAGATTCAGAAAGAAAGAATTGAGTTCAAATCTTATCTCAAGCCTTTACTACCCGGGAAAGTAATTTCACTGCTCAGGGTCGCAGTTTTCTCATTTGTAAAACAAAGATATTGGATTTGAAGATTTCTAATGTTTCTTCAAACTGTAAATTTATGGTCCATTAATCCTAAAGACTGTTCTAATAAGGGGAAACACTATATGTAGAAAAATATAAGTCAACAAAGGGAATTTTGATAGGGAGCATCACATGTATGGTGGAGGGATATAAAGAACAGCTCATTTATCTATTCTTTCTAAATGCAATGTTATTATTGATTTGATGACTATATTAAATGCAAGAGGGAGAAAGAGGTGAGATAGAGGAGACTAAGAACAGCAGACAGATGGCAAGATGACCTGAGTGTGCAGCTTACTGCCCAGATGGTATGTGAAGGTGAAACATGGTCTGGTGTGTGGGGCTAGCAAGTAGATATAGTGAATTAAATGATCTGACGTACTTATTTAGCCACCAAAGCAGTGAATGCCTTAAGGTGATGCTTTCAAAGATGGGGGTGTTAACTTCCCCTGCAACTAAGGGCATATATTTTGAACTAATTCTTCAGTTTGTCAATCTCCTGCCAAAATGTGGTGCTCAGAGCTAAATATCTTTGTCTATATCTAGTCTTTCAAGGACTGCACTGTGAGATTATTACCTCTCTGATTCTAATCACTATACTTCTTTTAAGGCATACTAAAACAATATAATATTTTGAGGGGGGGGGGCTGCCATTCTCACACTGTCTATGAAAGGTTCAGAAACTATTTCTCGTTTCTACCCTGCAAAAACCTGTTTCTCTTTCTCCCTAGACACCATGCCTCCCCCATAGACATGGAAGCATTTTGATCATATTAAAATGTTTTCTTTGGTCTGTATGTTTGTTGACTTTTGAGCTTTTTTTTTCCCTTTCATATGAAATATTTTCTCATTATGCCATCCTTCATCCTGTAATTGTGCCTTTGACTTTTTGAATCTTAAGTGAGGATATTACATTTATCCTTGCTTTTTTATGTCATCAGATTGATTCTTTGTTTCAATCCATGGAGATTTTCTCATACAACATATTAGCTATCCACTTCAACTTCCCATTTTCGATGTTGAGAGCCATGTCAACTTTCAAATCGAAGCACAGAATTTCAGAAATGAAAACATTCTCAGAAGGCGTGCTTCCAACCTGAACTCAACAAAGAATCCTGACTCCAATGCAGCTGGGAAGGCAGCAGTCATAATGCTGCATAACATAGAATAAAAGACATGGTCCAGGGACACTTTAATACAACTCTTTCCAAGTTGACACTGATACTCATTGAATTGATGCATTGAATCTGGTCCTTCAGCCCCCTAAATCAATGCTCATCTTGCTCACATTTCCAACTTCTTCACGTGTTTAGCATAAAGGATTTTCTTGAATGTCTTATTAAAATAAAGGTATATAAAGGGTATACCTTTATCTTAAAATATCATATACCTATACTTTAAAATAAAGATATACTATAACAGATGACACTGGTCATCCTTTTCAAAGTTATCATCTGCCCTAGATAACACTATGCTGGCTTTTAGTGATCACTTACAAATCATTTCTTAGTAATAAATTCAAGAATTTTGTCAAGAATTATGACGTGTCAAGGACTGTGGTAAATTCTGGGACAGTGCTTGATACATCATAATCCTTGACAAAAAATATATATAGGTGTGTGTGTGTGTGTGTGTGTGTAATATGTCATACTTTGCAAGATATGATGAGTGTATTGATTCTTTGATTGTTATTATTAACAATAAACTATTCCTGGGGTGAGGTGAGAAGTAGAGAACTAGGGTGATAAATAATAATAGACATGGAAAAAGTAATGATTTTTATTCATTGAAATTAAATAATTTGACACTAAATGGTTACAAAACAAGTTTGGGTCATGGTACTGATCTCAACTTTTTAAAAAAAGAAAATGAAGAAGCTTTGTTTGGCACAATAGAAAGAATAATGAATTTGATGTCAGAGTTAGAAATTTTAAAAATCTAAACAAGTTACATCCTTTTTAGAAATATGACTGCCTTAACTTCTCACTAATTAAGTTTATTCATATATAAAATGAGATAGATTGGATGACCTATAAAGTCCCTTTCAGAGTTAGGCTTTTTATCCTAAAATATAATATTTTAAAAGAAGTTGTCGCTCTTGTTCCTTAACTTCTCACTAATTAAGTTTATTCATATATAAAATGAGGTAGATTAGATGATCATTCAAGTCCCTTTCAGATGTAAGCTTTTTATCCTGAAAGATAATATTTTAAAAGAAGTTGTTGCTGTTGTTGTTTTCCACTTAAGGAAATACTAATGTACAAAAGAGTATTTCACAAAGTTAACAAATTAAGAAATGATTGTTGCAGCCAAGGAATGGTAGCTTTTTGTGGCAGAAAGTCTTGGGTTTAAGTCCTACCTGCTTCTGATGCTAATTAATTGTGCAACCTTGGTCACTTAACCTCATCAGGCTTTATTTTAATCATCTGAAACACAAGCATGACAGTAATAAAATTGTCACCATGCTTAAACCATTTACCATGAATTAATGGACATAAACACCCTCCAAATCATCTAGTAGCAGTACATAGTAGAAAACTTACCTTGAAGTCAAGAATTCTTGGATTCAATTCCCATTTCTTAACCTTGGACAGATCCCTCCCCTTTCAGTATTTCCAGTGAATTCCAAGATACTATCATTTGCTAAGCAGTTCCTGTTTTGCACCAGTGAAGGAAGTTTCCTCACGGGGACTTTCCCACAAGGAGGAAATCACAGATCTCCCATCTCCCAAAATGATTATTCACATGAAAAAATCATTATTCTGCCTCAATAAATGGAATTCCTGCAAGTTCCTTTTAAATGGTTGCCTTCTTACATTGAAAAAGATAATTTCATTTACAAGGGCTTGACTTACATGCTTTTCGGACATGAATCTATTTTGTACAGTGAGTTCATCTGTCATTGCAAATAGTTCATAACACATATTCTGTTTTTTTGTATAGAAAAATGACACCGACCCATCACCAGGAGGACATTCCAGTCATGTTGTTGGATTTGTTACTAAGCCATCCACATTCCCTCACCTGATCCCCCTCATGAGTTGCAGTAGTCATTTGTTAGACAGCTGGTCAGGATTAGTGAGGAAAGTCTCTAGCCATGAAACAGAATGTTTCCTTTGGGCAAAGCCATTCCTTTGGCCTTATTATCACCAGGCTCTGAGCAGCTGAGCTAACTGGGCAAGATAACAAAGACCCTGGGAATGGACCCTACCACTAAGGAAGCATTGAATACTTTCTCTGAGTTGGTGCTCCTTTCTGCCTTCCATGTGAAGGGAACAAATAAGTAACATTTGGGATACTATAACTAATAAGGATCTTTTTTCAGTATGATTCATAGGATGAAAATTGATCAGTCTATTTGCTACATATTGATCTACAGTGGCAATATTGTTTATTGATATAATTAAAAGTTGAAAGAATACTCTATCCCATTTATTTATCTCTGTGCATTTATTAATTTATTCCATTCATGATACTGATGAATATTTCTCATAAATATAATGGAGTCATAAATTTTTAAGTGAGATGGAGTTGAGGTAGAAGAGAAGGAAAGTAACATAAATTAGACTTTGCTTTATATTCAGTTTGATGTTTCTGCTGGTTTTAATCAATCAGTTGCTCAACAAGCATTTTTTAAACTATTTCTGTGATCTAATACTAGAAATGCAAAAATAAGAATGCCCACAAGAAACTTAGCTTGGGGAAACAGTACACACACACACACACACACACACACACACACACACAGTAGATGCAAGATGCAAGATACCAAGGGAAAGCATTAAGGATCCAGAAAGGCCTCATCATTAGGTGTGATCTGAGTCTTGAAGGTATTAGTCAGAGGTGAGGAGGAAGGATATTTTTGCTATGTTAACATAGTATCTTATATGGAAAATGCTTAATAAATACTTATGGACTGACTGTACCTAATAATGACTCCTAACACATTGTGGGTTCTTAATAAATTTTTTAGCTGATTTATATCCCTCACCTTTCTCTAAGACCAATGTTGCTGGCTGCCAAGACTATTTCTGTTCTTACCCCCAGCCACATTAGCCACTGGAAGTTTCATAGTATTCTCATTATCTGGAACAAGCCAAATCACCTCAAAATTCTGTGCTTCTAGTCAGTTTCCGTGTGGTGAGCTTTTATAACCACATTGGAAGGTTAAGAAGGTGTGAGCAACTTCAAAGAGCCATGGTCTATTAGGATTTTTTCCCCTCTTTCATTTTCACTGTTTGGTTAGGCAACCAAGACCCAAGAATGAAAAGGCCAAGTATGAAGGGACTCAGCTCTTGTGGTTGATGATGGTGAGCCTGGGGCAGGAAGTATTCTGGAAAGCTAAAACTATCTCCCCTCATCATTCTATTCCAATATAAAAGATTTAAGGCACTCAGGTATTTTAATAATACTTCTAAATCAAACCAAATAATGTCTTAATTTATGTAATAAAGAATAAGGAAACTAGAACCTACACTGGGGCTTTAATGTTCTTTTTCTGCTTAAATATTACTCATTTATAGACACACATTTTTAAGTAGTATATGGAAAGAGCTCACATTTAGCTAATGCTCTGAGACTTGCAAAGCCCTTTTTCTGCATTATGTCTGATTCCTGTGACATCCTTGTGAATTTAGCGTCACTATTATCTCTAGTTTACAAATGAGAAAACTGAGGCACAAATAGGTTTAGCCCAGAATGATCACAGCTATTGTCTGACTCAGGATTTCATTCCTGACTCTAAGTCAAAGTGTTCTGACAATTCTGTCAGATTCCATACAATTTAATTCAATAAACATTTACTAAGCAATTACTGTGCTAAATACTGTCCTTTCTCTAAAGCTCACATTCTAGTTGAGGGAGACAACACATCTGTAAAATGCATTGCAGGTCCGGGGTAAGGGGACAAATGTCTTATAATTAATTTTGGGGGGGAATCACTTTTCTCTAGATATAATTCATTTCCAAGTAGGTTGGCAACCTTCAATGATAAAAGGGCATTCTTACCTCAGAACTACATATACCAATGAAATCACAAGTACAGTGCTTATTCCTAGCAAGTTAATTTGTAATGTCTACATAAGGGAAAGGAGGAAGGGAATAAACATTTATATAGCCCCTACCATGTGCCAAGGATTATGCTAAATGCTTTCCAATTATCTTATTTGAGTCCTTGAAGTAGGTACTGCTATGATCCCCATTTTATAGCTAAGGATAAAGGTTAAATTACTTTCCCAGGGTTATACTGCTACTAAGCATCTGAGACAGGATTTTAACTCAAGTGTCTCTGACTCCAGGCTCAGCACTTCATCTGCTGTGCCACTAAGCTCCCTCTATATAATGACTATATCTGTGTATACACGATAGAATACATGTGTTCATGTGTGGATTCTCTCCATATATGTGCAGTGTAGTGTGTACAGAATATATACATACATATTCTATTCTACAACTGGTTCTCAACAATTAAAAGGAATTATTGCTGATGTAGAAAGGATAGTTACTCTGAAGGAAATTGATCATTTCGCCTTAGAACTTTTGAGACAAAAAAAAAAAAAAGAAAGAAATCTGGACATAATCTCACATGTACCCTAGATTTTGAAAATCAAATGTAAAGGATTCGGTAGAAAGACACAAAGGATTCCATAGGTTTGTTTCCATCAGGGAAAAATGGTAACTCTCAAGAAGAAAATTCTGAAGACTCATTCTGAGAAGAAAGAAAGGAGTAGCCATGATGATTCTAATGGTCAGGTAGAGTTTTATTTCTTCTTTTCAGCTAGGGAGAAGGGGAGAAGATGAAGGTGGAGAAGAGTAAGGTTGGAAACAATACACTTTACTTTCTGTTGCCCATAGCCCAAAGGTTCAATATCCTCTTAATGATCATCCTATTTTTATTTTTGAAGTGGTGTGTATTATTTTCTTGCTTCAGTTAATTTCCCTCTGTATTAATATTTTAAATCATCCCATGTTTCTCTGAGTTTCTCACATTTCTCCTTTATTTCTGAATAATCTGCCATTTTACTTATATTGCCACTGTTTTTTTTCAGCCTTTTCCCGATCAATAAACATCCTTTTTTACTAGTTCTTCACTAACACAGAATGCTGCTCTAATTATTTTTTTATACATTTGACCATTATTTCTGTTTCTGTTTCTGTTTTTTTTTCTTTTATTAAACTTCCCCAGGGATATATTCCCGTAATAGGAGTAAGGATGTCAAAGCATATAGATGGCTTAGTCACTTTCTTGCAAAATTACATATTAATATCTAGAAGAATCATGTCACTTCTCAGTTCTACCAATAAAGTATTTGTGTGTCTCTCTATGACTCTTTCAGCAATGATTATTCAAATTCAAATCTTTTCTTTTCATCTTCATCAGTTTGAATGACATGAAGTAAAACATCATAGTTTTCTGTTGTCTTTTTTAAATTTGCATTTATCTTACTGCTATTGATTTGGAGCATATTTCTATGTAGTCATTTATAATTAGCATTTTTTCCTTTTAAAAACTGTTCCTGTTCTTTGTCAACTTAGCCAAAGTATCTTTTTAAACAATCATGTACAGAAAATGGAAACCAGGGCAGGTAACAGAGGATGAATATTAAAGTATGACATATAGTCCTGTAAGAAAAGTCTCTGGATAGCTAAAGCTCAGAATGAGAAGGCAATCATCAGAATGAAGTGAAAGGACAAAAATTAGTCTCAAAATCCCAGAATGTCAGAGTTTGTATAGAGCTTTCAAAATCCAACTCATCCTTGAACATGAATTCCCTCTACAACATAGTTGACAAAGGGGTCACCTAACCCCTTATTCGAAGATCTTAAAGGAGGAAGAATTTAAAACCTCTTGAGGAGTTCTAATACTTTTGGATATTTCTAAGTGTTGAGAAGTTTTAACAAGTCAAGCAACTATGAAAATGTCATGTAATCCTTGAGTTTTATCATATGGAAAATGAGGATAATTACACTGATCTATATACTCACAGCATTGTTGTGTTTTCCAATTATTAGATCATTATACAAAATGTCCCAAAGATCTCAGTGAAGTTTTCAGTTTTTAGTTGATTATTATTAATAGACATTTTTAAATATATAGGGTGCTGGATTTGTGCTTTTCTTAATATCAAGATGTTCTAGGTAAGGAAACTCCCTTTATAGAAGGATGTCAGCACCTTTTCTATAACTTGCAGTCATATAGAATTTCTCAGGATACCTGCCCAGGGTTACTCAATCACTATGTTCCAGAAGCACAACTTTAATCCTTCTTGGGTTTTGAGGCCAGCTCTCCAGCTATTGTTTCATGTTGCATTTTATTGAATAAAATGACTACATTGCCACTGAGCCATCTCTTCTCAAGGTCACACACCCTTTCTTTCTTCAACAAATACTTACATGCTGTGATCTCCAGATCCTTCACTCATAATTATTCTGATCTATTGTTCAGTAACCCTATGATAATCAAACAGAAACAAAAATAAGACAAAGCTCACATCAGCTTAGTTTAATTTGTTCCTAAGGAAACCAAATAGGCATTTACTTAATTTTATGTTTTTACAAATATCTGCTTTAATAATATAACCTGGAAAATATAATTTGCCAAGAATTTCCAAGTTAGTTTTGCTAGACAATATTTTGAAGATTCCATCATATTTCTTTTCTTAAATCATACATTTGTTTTATTTTTTTCTCACTCTGTACTATCTAATTCCGGATTTTTAACTCAGCAATCACATCAGCCAATCTTTCAACATTCTACTTCTTGGAACAGCTATTTTTCTTCAAGGTTGAAGTCATGTCTCTTTCTTATAGTAGCACTTTCCTTACCCCAACCCACACAGTTGTTAGAACCTGCCCCTATCTTACTTTTGGAAATTTCTTGGTATTGTATTTGAATATTGTTTATTTTTTCTTATCTGTCTATCATGGCAAAAGAGTTTAAAATGAAGTAGACATTTCTAAGTTAAGAAAGAAGAATCAGAACCCAAACAGGGCAAAAACTGTTACATTTTCATTTTGTTGTCTAAAATTTGTAGTTATTTGACATTTTGAATACAGTGTTGAGCCACAAGAAAGGTTAAAACCTGAGTTAAAACCTGGCCCCTGGCTATTACTAGCTGTATGGTCCAGGGCTAGTCCCTTATCCTGTTGGCTTCAGTTTTTTCATCTATAAAATGAGCTGGAGAAAGAAATGCAAATCTCTTCAGTGACTCTGTCAAGAAAAGTATAAATGGGATCACAAAGATTTGAACACAATTGGATCAATTTAACAACAACATCCAAAATTATATATGGTGCATATTAGACAATACATATTGGGTGAATAAATGATCATTCTCAAATGCAGCTCTGTGGTTGATGACTTGAACTTATCGAGGACAATTAGAAACTTTCTTAACATTTTTCTGCTTACTTTTGGTGTCTACAGCCTCTTAATCATTTCTGTCATAGCTCCAATTCAAAAATCATTCTCTTTGGTAGAGAAAACAGCAGGCATTAAGATTTGAGTAGATCATTACAGTTATGATCATTCTATTTGCCAGTTTACCAGTGGTATCAATTATGTCCCTTCTTTAATCTTCATCACTAATTTCAGTCCATCCTGAGCTTGAATGCTTCTAATTTAATTTTAAAAGATATTATAATTTATTTCATCTATAATTAACTGTACTGGCTTCTATTTTCTAGCCACATCTTATTGAATTGTAAATTGAAAAAGGCCCCATGATCTCTGACTGTAAAGATTACATGATATCGCTTCAAGCACTTCAAGAGAATAGTTGAGGTCTTAAGAATTGTGACCAGAGTAAAAGAAATGGAATCAGAAGTCTCAAGTATTAGTTGACTTTTCCTATATTTCTATTTTGTTTCTCTGAGGTGTTGCACATCAACATGGTGTATAAGTAAGAGCACAATATTTGTAATTAGTGTACCTGAACTTTAAGCTTTGCTCTGGCATGTGCTACCTATGTGACATTAATGAAGTTACTTAACCATTCTGGAGAGAGAGAGAGAGAGAGAGAGAGAGAGAGAGAGAGAGAGAGAGAGAGAGGAAAAGGCATTTACAAAGCTCTTCTAAGTATCAGAAATTATTCTAAGCACTCAGGATTATTTTTGTCCTTCATAATCAAAGAGGAACAAAATGACATTAAGACGTCCATATCAGTGCAGGATGTCCGATTGTACAAGCTGTGAAGGAGCTACTACAAAGGACAAATAGTCCATATGAGCATCTGGAAAGATGATTCAATCTCTAAATTTGTGCATCTTATGTTTCTTTTGAGTTGAGTATGTTTTGCTCATGGAGCACTGTTTCTTCTTTGATGCATTCATGTCATACTGGATAGTCCTATATCATGTCTTTCATGTCTCACAACTGATACTCAAGGTCTCCATGTGTAAGTTCTTTATAAAAATCTTCTTTGAAGGAGAGATGTGACAAACATGTTTGGCATTCAAACAGCATGATCAGCCCATTGGAATTTCACTCTCTGCATTAGAGTTCGACTGCTTGGCAGTTCAGCTTAAGAAAGACCTCAGTTTTTGGTACCTGACTTTGCCAGATGATCTTCAGGATCATACCAAAATAATTCAAATGGAAATGATTTATTTTTCTCCCATGGTATTGATAGATTATCCAGGTTTCACAGGGATGCAGCAATGAGATCCTCATAGCAGGCAGTCAATATTTCTACCATCCCATACTGTCTTTTGGAGCTCAAACTGGCAATGAGTGTGTCAACCTCATCATCAATGTGGACATCACTTGAAAGTATACTGTTAAGAAAAGTGAACTTATCCACAGCATTCAAAAATTTTCCATTTGCTATAACTGATGGTGGAGAACCTCTGTTCTCCATATTTAGAGCAAGTGGTAGAGAATTGATTCATACCCCATTGCATCTCAGCTTCAGAGGCTACACAATCATTTCCAAATTTAAAAAAATACATACCAACTCTCCCTACACTTTAGTCTTGGCTCGTAGCCTTTTCAAATTAATTTACCATCAGTGTGGTAGCTGACCTTGATGTCATTTTTATTCTCATTAGTATCTAACAATATTGATGAAAACATCATGGTAAAAAGCAGGGGAGTGAGCATACAGCCCTGCTGCACTCCATTGGTGATTGAGAAAGTGTGATCTTCCATTATCCTTTACCCATGCAAGCACACCATTATAAAACTGGCATACAGTACAGATGAACTCCTGATAATCAAATTTGACCATAATCTTCCATAAGTGCTCACAAGTGACCATATAAAAGGCCTGAATCAAATTGAAAAGCTGTTTACAGAACTTTATTTTGTTCCTTGCATTTCTCCTGGTGTTGTTTGGTAGCAAACACCATGTTGACTATTCTCAGCCCTTTCTGAACTACACTGGTTCTTGGATAGATGACCATCTTCCAAGTGAAGGAGCAGCCAATTAAGAAGTATTCTGCCAAGAATCTTGCTGTCAATAACTAAGAAAGAAAGACCATCCTGTGATGGTCACAAGATAACCTAGTTCCTTTTTTTTTTTAATAGAAATGAACCGTGAAAGCGTCTTTGAATATTTGAGAAATAATTTACTCTTGCCATGTAATTCAGAAAATTTCAGTCAGCTTTTGTATACACAGTGAACCCCTACTTTGCAAATTTCTCTTGGAATGAAATAAGCACCAAGCACTTTGCCACACACACACAAAAAGTCTAATGGCATTCAAAACTTCTTCTTCAGTTGGAAGTTCAACTAGAAAGGGATTGATGTCAACGTGAGGTATATAATCAATGGCTAAAGAATTGATTGATAATGGTCTGTTGAGAAAACTATAGACTTATTCAGTACCTCTCTCCAAAATCATGTTCTTAGCACTCATCAGTGTGGCTTCATCAGTGCTGAATAGCTGAGATGCATCATAAGTCTTTAAACCATAAATTGCCTTCAAAGCATTGTAAAAATACTTTGGATTATTACTATCAGCACAAAACTGAATTTTATTTGTTTTCTTCTGAGCAAGTTATCTGAGCAAGTTGAATCTCTCAAAGTTTCACTTGTACTTTACTTTTTGGTGGAGCTAAATGTGCCTTCTTTGAGACAGATGAACTATTATTCTAGTAAACTCTGTGTTCTCATTTTTTCATTTGATAGCTTCTGAATTTCCCCATCATTTTCATCAAATAAATTCTGATATTTGTCACTGTTCTGGTTCAAATGAGTAAACACAAAGCTGGATACCAAATCTTTGGAAGCTGCCCATTCTTTTTCTGCTCCACTGCTGCTAACCAAATCTTGATTTAGCTCTCCCTCCAAGAAAAAACAAACTATTCACCCACAGAAAAACGTTTTAATCTGTTGAAGTTGAATGTCTGACAGTCATCTCACCTTGGGGCTGCCACTTTTGTTGAGTGTGAATATTTAGCTTGAATAGGATAAGACTACTGTTGGTCCAGCACTATGAGACATTCACCAGTTCACATTTTTTTTGTCATTTCTCCTTACAAAGATAAATATCAATGCTTGCTGAAATAGTGCATCCACAAAGTTTTGTTGCATTTAGGTTAATGAAAACCAGCGATCATGATAAGAAAGTCATGAAAAACACAAGTCTTCAGTAGACAGTGACAATTGCTATTGTTTCTGACTCCATTCTTCCCCAAATTTCCTATTATGTCTGACAGTCTGTGACTATTTTGGTGTCAAAGTCAATTTGACTTTCAAGCTTATTCTTTTTCAGCACATTGATGATGAAAACCTCATAATTTTTTTCTTTAATCTCATCGAGATTGATAAGCATTGATGATAGTGGTATGGCACTTTCCTGCAAGTGACCAACACATTGTCATGAGGCTGTCATTTACTTCTTTTGGCAGACATACAAGCTTGTTGGCTGGATTAGCTATGATTATAAAATCTAGACCAGCTTCACATCACTCATCATAGTGACCAGACCAGAAAAAACATTTATCTGGCTCTAAATTTAGTAAGCTGGCCTTCATTTGTCAGCCTTATTTCATTCAGGGATGCTTTTTTGATGTGATACCTGTTGAGTTGTCTCACATCTTTGAGGTCTACTGAATTTTGTGTTGTCTATAATTATGTATACATAGCAATGATCTTGTAGTGTGTGTGTGTGTTGATTTCAGAGATCCCCATCTACCACAGAAAGTAGGTCAAGATTTGTTGAAGCAATTTTAGGGCACCTTTTCTAGCCTCTTCTTCTTATCATAAGGGGACCAGTGTAGTACTTCAAAAGGCTGCTCAATTTTTCAGGGGACTGCTGAATCCTATTGCTGATCTAGTTCTATGAGGAGATAACCCTAACCCCTGGGACACTTGGGTGCAGCATTGTTTCTATAGCTCCCAATGTATCTGAAGTTCCTGCTTCATCATTAGCCCATTTCCACAGGAAAGTAAAATAGTCAATATTGACATAATAAAATAGTTGAACAGTGAAATAATAAAATAGCTGAATAGAAAAATATCACAATCATGCAATAGTAAAGTGGAAAATGGTAAAATAGTATTTGTCTTTTGATTCACATTTAAATGCCTTTAAATGAACCAATTATGTGAAGTCAGCCTCACTCTTTCTTCCTGAATTATCAGAGTCCAGAGGCAAGATAAAACTCAACTGGTTATAGTTGCAATGGATGCACTGGATAACCTATACATCTTAAATGTTTGACTAAACTCAAACACACCAAAGCACCTGCTTCTGCTACCTTCATGGCCCTTTGGAACAAATTGGTCACATCTGAGTATTGCACTAGTAAGTTTTCATATTCTTACAATAGATACTTTTTAAAATTTTCACTGATGGATTTAAGTTCTGTCAGTTACTCCCTCAACCTGATTTAGTCCACCTACTAAGACAAAACCAGGGTGTAGCTTTTGACCTCTGTCAGAGAGACAAGTGCATGTACAGATACACAAAGTAATTAATTGGTGATGGGGAACTAGTTAGCCATTGGTTGGCTATGTGGATTAAGGGAGAAAAATCAGTGAAGGATGATAATTTATAAACCTAGGAAACGAAATGAATGATAGTTAAACAGACAAAAACAGGGACATTTGGAAGGGGACTAGGTTAGTGTAGAAAGGAAAATAATGAGTTTTTTTTTTAGTGTGTTGTTTGTCATGCCTATAGGACTGGTCTGAAATGTTTATCAGTGGTGTTGCAAAACTAGAGCTCAAGAAACATATCAGCAAATCCATATGATAGTTGCTTTGCTGTAAGTCACCCAACCAGAAACAGAGGCAATAGGTAGAGAAAAAGAGAAGTCTTCTAGGACTGAATCACTGAGAGCTCCAAAAGATGATTCTGGAGACAAAATGTTTGATGGTTAGGGAGAAATAGCTTGGGTTTCTAGATAGGGAAAAGTTTTCCTATCTAGTCCCCGAGGGAATAAGGGGTTGAATTCTCCATATTTATGGCCAGAGCATTTAGAACTTGATTTTTTCAGATCAAGTCATGCTTTGACCAAAATTGTACTAAAATCTAAAACTTAAGTCATTCTTTCCCCCAAGTCCATGCAACAAATACATAGAAACATGGGTTTTTATTCTGCCTTTGATACTTGCTACTTGTGTGTTGCTGAGCAGATCATTTAATCAATCACTCATCTTCAATTTCATCTGTTAAATGAGGGAACTGGTCTGGAAAATTCCTTCAATTTCTAAATCTATGATTTTATGACTTGTATTTGACATACTATTCCAGGATTAATATGTAAGACCTTTGTCACTTATATACCTTTAGGACTTTTAGGAAGAAAGTGTGTTATAAAGTTTATATTCAAATTCAAAATTTATTAGGTTATATTTGAATGGTTCAGTCCAGAAAGAAATGTAGAGTGACCAGAGTATAGATAAAATACTGGAGACCAGATTGCAGATTGGATTGCCACCCAATTCAGATGAAAACTCTTTGTTCTGTTTGGTTGCACAAGGAAGAACAGGGAACAAAAAGTAAAATTGCAAAGAAGCAAATGTTAGAGTTGTTATAAACTGATTGGGAGGAAATGAGGCACTTTGATAGGTGTTCTCCCAGAACTGAGATCAGGAAAATCAGAGGTAAAATTTTGAGTCAGATGTTTATTAGCTATATGAGCCCAAGAAAGATACATCTTTCAGCCTCAGTTTCTTCATCAGTAAAAAAGGAAAATTATGATAACTACTACTCAATATCGAATTAGATAGTATGTGATAGTTCTACACAAAATCTTAAGTGCTATATAAATGCTATATTAAGAAGAAAAATCCTAAAAATTAGAGCTGTACAAAAGTAAAATGAGCTGCTTCTTTCTCTTGAATGGGAAGTCTTCAATTCATGTTGGGATGTGAATGACCATATTCCCAGGGATTTTTCTTTTGCAACTATGAATTGAACTAAATGGGATCCAAGATCTGTGATTTTATGGAAAATATTACAATAACAAACATACAAAAAATCCAAACACTTGTCTGTTGTATCCATGGAGAATAATGAGAGAGAAAAAAACAAAAACAAAGAAATAAACAAATAAAAAAGAGATTCATCCTCTTTTTCAGGTTACTAAAGGAATCTAAGAAAGGAAGACATAATGAAGGGTGCCAGTGATAAATCAGCAGGGGTGTCAGGGAGTCAACTCTTTAGGTGAAAGAGAAGCATGCCCTCCATTGGTGTTATAGGGCAAGTGCTGTGAGCCCTACAGCATCCCAGCTGCCACTTGCTTTTTTGCCAGCCTCTTGGGAGATTTGCTCACCTTGATTTGTCCTTCTTTATCTTGGTCGATTATAAAATTGTTCAACAAAGTGCTACCAAAGTCCTAAATATAGCTGCAGATTTTAGCTTCTTGTGAACAAAGAAAATCCTGGTCCTTGGCTCATGATCTATATTTCCTGACCTTGACTTAGGTCTTTCTCCCCCCCCCTCCCTTTTTCCCTCCCATCCTTCCCACCTTCCTTCTCTCTCTCTCTCTCTCTCTCTCTCTCTCTCTCTCTCTCTCTCTTTCTCTCTCTCTCTTCCTTTCTTCTCTCTCTCTCTTTCACTGCTGTTATGATTCTGAAAAGCACTACTAACCTTGCTCCTTATCATTTGGTCAGAAATCTCCGATGGAACAGGATAGCCCAGACACAGCATAAGGTCTGGATGTATGTCTTGAGAATTTTCAGTGTTTTTTTTAAAAAATAGCTTTTGGTATAGGCTTTCTCAGCTTTCTAAAAAAAGATTTCCATATCTTTGCTGCCCTTTAAAAATTCAAGAATGTAACTTGATTTAGGGGTGGAACCATGGGATAATAACAGTAATTAATAATCATTATAATAATAGTTATTATTAGAATTAACATTTCATTTTTGCTGAGGCCATTGGGGTTAAGTGATTTGCCCAGAGTCACACAGCTAGAAAGTAGTAAGTATCTGAGATCAGATTTGAACTCAGGTCCTCCTGACTTCAGGGCTGGTACTCTATGCACCATGCCACCTAGCTGCCCCTAGAATTAGCATTTTACAGTGCTTTATGTTTTCTGAAGTGCTTTATATATGCTATCACAATTGATCCTCATTACAATCTTGTGGAGTATTATTATTATTATTATTGCTATTTTACAAATGATGAAGACAAAACTAAGTGAGGTTTAGTTATTTGCCCAAGATGACCCAGTTTGTGAGCAGTGAATACAGGATTCAAATTCAGATTTTCTTAATTCCAAGGTCAACACTCTTTCTACTGAATAGTTCCAAAGATGAATTTTAAAGGGCATTTAGCCTAATCATTTTACTGATATAAAAATTGAGGTGGGGGCAATAAATGACAGGCTGATATTTATATAACTAGTAAGTGAATAGATCTAAGAAAAGAGGAGTGAAGTCTGGCCAACCTTCCTAATTCTTTTTAGTGGGAATACTCCATCTCACCTGGGCAGAGGAGATTCTTGGCACATAACCTATTTGGTTACTGTAAAAATTCTACAGTGAAATCGGCCCCTGCATCCCCAGGGGACTTCTGTCTCCACCTTGGTCTGTGAAGCTACTAGTCCTTGATGAAATGATGGAGCCTACTGAGAAAACAGCGCTTGGAGTTTAATTGAAGGGAATAACTACTGTGCACTAGTCCTTTTAATCAAGATGTTAAAAGGAAACTTTATTAAACTGTGATTGAATATATAAAATTAAGATGTGATGCATTTTAAATATATTAGCTCAAATTATAAAATATTAAATTAAGATTTAATATATTAAATTAAACACATATTAAACGAGATTGGGAAAAATGCTTTTAAAAATCTCAAATACACCAGAGGAATTATTAACCATTTTATTTAAAAGTGAAGGCCTGGCAAGCAGAAACTCGATAAAATAATGATTCCTTAAGGGATGGTTGTAGATCCCAAAGGCAGGGCAGCTAAAGGTGAGCTCTTAGCAAGTAGAACAAACCTAAGAAGGCTTTCATGCAGTCCTGGTGATGGATTGTTATGTCTCTTGCCCAGAATTGTCCCAGCTAAGTCTAGAGCACCTCATCACCAAGTTGGCCAGAGGGTGATAAATGTTTTTCTATAAAGCAGCTCTGTTAGACCAAAGCACAGGGGTATTGCAATCTGCATCAGTAAGGGAAATGACCCTACTTGATGACAACTTTGGTACTTAAAACACAAAACTGTGTGGTTCTGGATGCAGTAATTGGCACTTATCGAACAAATATAGTGAACCCTAAACTGAAACCAGAATAAGGATTCTATAGCTGCCTATAGTAAAGGAAAACAGTTGGTGAAAGATCCCAGGGACCCTTAGAATCTAGTGACCATGTGTCCCTCATGGGAAGTATAAGGACTCATTTGCTTCATATGAAGTTTTTTTTTCCTATCTATGCTGAAAAACCCCTGAAATTAGTCTCACCATAAATGTACAATTTTACATTTGTAAATGTAAACAACTGATGGCAATGTGTCTTTCCACCATGACTACCTCTTTTCCCCCAGGAATGACCATTGGATCTAATATAGGACATATTAGGATAGATTAAATCTCTAAAAAGTAACTACTGTGTGGAGCAAGTATCTTTATTTTCTTTATTTGTGAGGCTTTTGAGAGTGAGTAATTTGCCCAGAGTAATACACTAAGCTGTATCTGAATATCTGAGGCTAGATTTGAACTTAGGAACTCCTGACTCCAGGGTTGGTGCTCTACCCATTTAGATCATCTAGTCACTACTGAAGACTGCAAGTGATTAAGTAAACCATGTAAATAACAGTAAAAAACAAAGACACTGGTGTATGTTTTCTGTGAAATCAGAGAAATCAAAGTAGACTTTGATCTGAAAAAGAGCTTAGGGATCATCCAATCATCTAGACCAACTTTCTCATGTTACAAATGAGGAAATTGAGATAGAATGATGTTAAGCAATTTGCTTAAGATCATTTGTACAGGTTGGAAATAGTGGAACTGGGATTTGTAGTCAGGTCTTCTGATTTCAAACCCCTCTTTCATTTATGTCATTGCTTCAGGAATGTGACAAGGTAACTTGGATAAAATGATAGGACTTTACACTTGGATACCAAATTTAAATGGAACCAAATTTAGAAGGTATTAATGATACTTGGATAGAGATTTCAACAGCAGAGAAATAGCAACCAGTGAGAAAGAATAATTACTTGAAATAGGAATGGTATACTTCCCCTTGGTCTCAGCTCCCTCATTCATGAAAGAGATGATTTCACTAGATGCCTTCTAGCTTTAGATATATAATTGCATGGAGAATTATGGGCAATGTACCTTTCCACCATGACTATTTCCTCCCCCCACAACAGAATCATTTGATAGTAGAAAGAATAATACGTCAGTGGTAATAAATTTATTTTCTGCTCATGTCATTCCTATCTATATGATTTTGGGCAAGGCACTTAATTTTCAGAATTCCAAATTTCTTCAAATCAAGTAAATAAGAATTCAGTAAAAGCCAGTACGAGGGAAACAGAAAAGCAAGAATAATTACTGCTCTCATGGCTATCACAATATAAATAGAAGCCAACATGCCAAGAGCAATGTACATATTATGTCTAATAATCATATTAATCACAATCCTATGGCCGTTAGTGATGGGAGGCTCATTACTTTCAGAGGAAATCCATTCCATTTGGGGAATTTGATTCTCATAACAGCCTATAGCATGTATTAGAATAATACAATTATTGTTTTTCCTAGATAAGGAAACTGATGTTCAAAAAGGATAAATAGCTTCCATGAGATCACATTTAGCTCAAACAAAAGTCTTATTTCAAGAACAATTTTCTTTTTACAACACTATAACATGACATATCAAGGAACTTATGTCAAGAGCCCCATAATTTGACTAGGTATGGGCATTCTGTTTTCCAATTAAAATCTCAGTGGTCTATAACTTATAGAGAATTGATTAAGTCCACAGTGTCTAAAAGTTTTGCCCATGGTTGCATAAAGAATAAGCATAAGAAGCAGAATTAAACTCAGGTCCTTCCTCTTTGAAAGGCAGGATAGAATAAAAGATAGAGTGTTGAATTTATAATCAGAAAAAAATGGCATCCTTATCCCACATCATATACTTATTTATAGTATCACTCTGGATGAATGACTTGATCTTACTTCCTTATCTGTAAAATGGGAGAGGATAGTCTGACTAAACAGCCTTTAAAGTCTTTTCTAGTGGCAAAAAACTAAAAATGAAGTCAGTGCATATCCATTGGGGAATAGCTGAACAAATTGTGGTATATGAACAGTAATGGAGCACTATCTTCTTCTCAAAACCTTTCCTGATCCCCCTACTCCAACTAATCCCTTTCCTTGCAAAGTACCTGGTATTAACTACTTTGCATATATTTGCATGTATTCACTTTACTTTGGTGTTTTATATATTTATATATGTACTTTTTGTTGTTTTCATTAAAATACAGCATCCTTGAAAGTAAATTTCGTTTCTTCTACTTCTATCTCTAGCACCAGCCTAGTGTGTGGCACCATAGTATGAACTTAATGAGTCCTGATTTAGGGGATGGTGGTGAAAAAACAGGTTTATATGAACTGATACAGATTGAAGTGAGCAAAACACAGAAAATAATTTACACTATGAGCATAACTCTAATGTGAGAAGGAGAAACTCTGAAAGATCTCAGACCATTAATCAAAGAAGTGATGAGGTATCTATCACAACTTTGGAAGACTGAGGATGGAATAAGACTTCCACATGTTCGCAATATAGTCAAAGACTAGAAATGCAGAACCATAAACACATACACAGTCTTAGATGCAGCAAATGTGTTGATATGTATTTTCTATGAGGGAATTTTGACTTGGGAGGGAGATTTTATATATATATATATATATATATATATATATATATATATATGAGAGAGAGAGATTTTTTTCCATGTTTGTCATTTTGTAAAAGAAAAATCAGAACAGAAAAAAGGAAAAACCAAGAGAAGGGGAGGGAGTAAAAACAGTATTCTTAGATCTGCTTTCCATGTCTATAGTTCAAAATTATTTTTTAAAATATAAAGTTGTTGCTTA
Organism: Sarcophilus harrisii; assembly: GCF_902635505.1. Taxonomy (NCBI): domain Eukaryota; kingdom Metazoa; phylum Chordata; class Mammalia; order Dasyuromorphia; family Dasyuridae; genus Sarcophilus; species Sarcophilus harrisii. The sequence goes on along the minus strand of NC_045429.1, from coordinate 45,416,987 downwards.
TAATCCTTGGAAATCTTCAGATTTTAATTGTAAAAACATAAACCTCAACAATCATTTTAAAAGTAGCTTTCAGTTTTGAGTTTATTTTATTTTTGGCATTGTAAAACATTGTGTATTTGTCAAACTGTTTACACCTGTGAAATAAAATGTAATTAATTCTGCAAATGTATTCATAAGCACATTTATTAAAATGGTAATGGTGTGCTTTTAAAAAAAAATTCTCAGTTGTGTGAATCTTGAAATTGTTGGGAGTTCAGGAGGAAGCTAGAAAGCTTGTAAAGAATTCTCTTCAAATCTTTCACTAAGCTTACCTTTATCTGCCCCCATCAGGTAAGATTTTCCTTGGGATGTTAAGCCTAAGTTTCTCAGTGCCTAAATGTTTGAGAACATATACATATATACACATATATATATATATATATATATATATATATATATATATATATTCCTTTCTATGTTTAGATAGGACCCTCTTGGTTTCTCTGGAATTTTGAAGAAAAAATTAATATGAATATAATGTATAGATTTCACTTTTGTTTTAAAATGCCAGATTTTGGGGGATTTATCTAAAGAAATCTCTCTTTTATACCCCAAATTTTTTATTTGGTATGTATTTTTTTGTATTTAATGAGATCTATAGATTAATCAGTATCAAAAAAGATGAAATAACATAGGGATTTTTTTTCTCTTCTGTGTTTTTGATTCAGAGGTTAGACTAAAAAGAAACTAACACAAATAACATGTCAAATTAAAAATAAAATACTATTTATTTTGTTATGTCCTTCCCTGATTATAGCAACTGTATTTTATCGGTTTTACTTATTGTTTGATAACCAAAATATATCACCAGCTATAATTTCTTTCTGGAGGATCTTTCTCAATTTATTTTCCATGAGTTAGCAATTATATTTTCCCTCTCACATGCCTCCTGGGCATATGTTCCATTCTGTTTATGACCATAGATATCACATTTGCAAAAAGGTTTAAGCTATGTCTCTCTCTCCTCCCTATACCATGTAAGGGAATCCTCACACTTAGATTGCCTATATAGCTCCCTGTTCACTTGACTAGCATATTTTGTCTTAAAATTTTGTCTTTTACATCTAGAATTACAAACCTCAGAATTGACCTTGTTTCATAGAAATCAAGCTTCTCCTTGTTTGTTTGTTTAATATCAGGGCCAGTTTTGGATTCCATAGTCCAAAATTTGCTTGGCAATGAGACTTTATTCTCAAACACTATTTAAGAATAAATACACTTTAAATTCACACAAGTAACTCAATAATGTAAGAAGTTAGCACAGAAGGAAAGCCTCTTATTTAAAAAAAAGATCATGGCTGTCTCTGAGGGCAGAGATCTCCATATCATTTGGTAAAGGTATCATGCAATGTTTGCTTTGTTGTATATTTAGATAATCCCGAGGAATACCATATAAATTATTATCAGTGTGGGTTATTTTTTTCCTCTTTTCCCAAGAAAATCAATATATTCAATTCCTTTTATTGGAGAATATGTTTCTAGTGCTTCAGACATTTTCATCTAAGTGGTCCAGTTGGACTACAACAATTCTTGGAGGAAATTTGGCTCTTTGAAACATACCAAGACTAGTTCATCAGCCATATTGTCAATCTGGAGGAACCATAATTATGTTCATTTGATAAGGACCAGGACTAAGCATCAGGAAACTCAGTTATTAATTCTAGAATCAATCAGGCTGCAATTATTAAGTTCTCACCTATTTTTCTAGCATCACTGAATATTATTCCCTTTGTTAATCTCTGTGGTCCAGCCAAACCGGACTTCTTTCAATTGCTCTTACAGATCATTCCATCTTCTCCCTCCCTAGCTTTACCCTGACAGACCCATGATTCAAATCATCCCCTTCTCCTTTCTGTCTCACAGATTCCCTCTCTTCCTTCAAAATGCATCTCAACAATTACCTTTTTAATGTAGATATTCCTGAGTCCTTCAACTGCTAGGGACCTCCCTCCTTCCCAAACAATTTTGTGTAGATAATTTGTTTTTGTTCATTTTATACTTATTCTACATGTAGTTATATGTATTCTATTTAGACTCATATGCTTCAGCTATTAGAGTGTAAGTTCTTAGAATGTAGGGATTGTTTCAGGAAGTATGCTTTTCTTTTCTTTTTTTTTAATATTCCCAGCACCTAAACAGAACTGACACCTAGTAGGAGCTTTTTAATAGATACCATATGTCAAGGTGATATGGAAGAAAGACAAAAACAAAAGCATCTGCTCGTGAGGAGATTACTACTCTTATCAGAAAGACAAGATGTATATTTATAAAGATACCCAAAATAAATACAAGGGAGGAAACATTGTCTATTTGGGTAACTAGCTGAGGAGGTAAAGAATCAAAAGTTTAGGAAGTATTTCAATTAAAATGCACACACACACACCACCACCACCACCACCACTACCACCACCACCAAAAGCATGTATTAAGGGCCCACTACATACCAGGCAAAATACTGGGGCTATAAAGACTCCCCTCCAAAATCAATTTTTGCATTCAAGGGTCTTAAATGCTAACCAAGGAGGCATGTTTATTAAAAAGTATATACTCAATTGGGCAGCTGGATAATACAATAGAGTTCTTGGACCTGAAATCTTCTTGACTCATCTTCCCAAGTTCATCCTTGACCTCAGACACATACTATGTGACCCTGGTCAAGTCAGTTAATTCTGTTTGCCTCAGTTTCTTCATCTGTTAAAATGATCTGTATAAGAAATGACACACCTCTCCAATACCCCCATTAAGAAAACCCCAACATATACTGAGTTTATCAGCAATAACTGATAAGTTATTCCTTGGTGCTAGTTACTATGCTAAGAGATGGGAACATAAAGACAGGCAAAATAAATACAATCGCCACAAGCATTTATCTGAAATAAAAAGAGAATATATGTGTGAAAAATGTAAGAAGTTCTTTAAAAAATAATCAGTGAACAAGCATTTTTAAGTGTTTACTATGATAGTCATTAAAGACCAATCAATCATTAATCAATCCATAAAGATTTAGTAACCATCAAACTATATGCCTGGAACTGCTAAATGCTGGATAGAAGAAAAGATATGAAATGGTCCCTACCTTCACTATGTTTATCTTCCAGTGAACAGAAGGAATAAGTCCATAAACATAAGTAGGATACTTCAAAGAGAGAGAGATCAGAATCTCACCTAATGACATGTAAAAACTCAGAAGGCCTTTATTCATAAGGTAGGCAAGATCTAAGATCTAGATGATTTGAGGCAGGAGAACTAATGGTTCAGAAGTACTCCTAATGAACTTGGTCCCAGCATAGAGACTATGGCCTCTGCCTTCTGCATACTTCCTGCTGGTCATGGGCTACCCTGATTTCCAGGTGTATAATTGCCAAGAGAGAGTAACCCAAGGACTACACAGGTCCCTACACCTAACAGGGGCAGGAGCAGAGGTGCTCACATAAATTAACCAAAGCACCTTTAGTCTGTTCCACTGAGGTTCTGTTCTTTTATTTTTTTCTTTTTTTAAGTAGTTATGAGTGAAAGTTGTTCAAAATTCTCAATTGAATTTCTGTGCGACAGAAATGAAAATGGTTGTTGAAAAGTGGTGGGTAGCAGGATAAACATTGCCAAATGTTGTTTTGCCCCTGGGAAGCTTGATATCCACTATTGAGACCAAAAGACAAAAATGTAGAGCCACATAACACAAGCTTTGAACATGCAGCTGAAAGGCAATTGCAGCAGAATGAAAATGAAGAGTAATTATGTTTAAAAAAGAAGAGGAATTTTGTCACAATGGGAATTCGGGGAGGAGTTGGATTACGAGTGAATTTTTTGTTTTGTTTTGGAAAGCAAGTTATGTAAAAAGTTAAGATGGGTGTTATCTGGGGGAAAAGCAAAATTCGGTGTTTTAAATTCTATAAGTATTGAAGAGGGAAAAAAAAGGTGATTGATGAGCATTTTTTTTAGGGGTGATAAGTCTTGTGTATTTTTGTGTGGCTGTTCTGCATCCCAGAACCAATGAAAAGAACAGTGAATGGGGAGTTTGATTATCTCAGCTAGGAAATGAAGTCACATATGGTGTGAACAGGAATAATGGTTGAACACTGTGCAACAACACTAACATGACAGTTTGGGGCCCAAAGTGAAGATGAACATTGTATCCCATTGAAACGGCAGGGGGAGTGGAGGTGAGCAGAATGTAATTATTTCCATTGGAATCTGGCCAAGATTGGAAGCTAGAGTAAGAGCTGTTGAAGCTTGTTGCTTTGGGCTTATTGGAAAACTCAAGCTTCTCACGTCAGTATACACATATACCTGTGCAATTGTGCCTAGAAACTAGGAGCCTAGTTTCATTCATGATAAAAGTGAGAGTCACTCCATCCTTTTTTTTTTTTTTTTGTCCATAAAAATGGCTGGCAAATTTTCCTGCAGCACTGGACCGTATTGTGCTCTCATCTCCAACCGCCACTACTCAATCTCCCAAGCCAAAATCATTATCCTAATTCTTTCCAGAGTTACAGTTTTCTTGTTACAGTATCAATGGTAGTTATTGAAATGATTCAGATTCTTCAGTAACATTCAATAAAACCTTAGTAGCTTTCTATCTCACATGATATCCAGCAATCAGGATGGAATCTGACTAGTTTGGGGAAGTTGATTCAAATATGGAAAGTTTTGTTTTAACTGGTTCATTTTGAAATGATTATTTTTAAAACTTTTCCTAGTTCACTGATAACTTTTGTGGACAACATCATTAGTTAATTAAATAGTCTTTAAAGAAACAAAAAAAGGCTTCTATTTCTAATCTGCAAGCATTGCACAAAGGAAAGAATAAATAAGGGAAAGAGGAATTTTTAAAAGCCTACTCAGTTTCTCTAAATACTCCTGTAAAAATTACTTGATTTAAAAAATATTCCTCCTTAATTTGATCTTATTTGATTGGTTTCTTCTAAATTCCTCCCTTTTAGATACCACTGCAGAAGAAAACATCTTCAAATTTATTTTCCTTCATTTATTCCATATTAATAATGATGATGATAAACAACTAACATTTATGTGGCATCTTAAGGTTTGTGAATCTCTTTTTAAATATTATCTCTTCATCCTCAAAATGACTCTGGAATGTAATTTCCTTTGTTGTTCTCATTGTTCAAAAGGGGAAACTGATTCAAAGTTTAAATTCATTCAAGTTTTCCTAACTATAGGTCCAGTTCTCTACTACTGCATTGTACACACATGATAAGTTGTGATTAACTCGGGATTACTTAGTTAGCAGGTATCTGAAGATAGATTTGGATTCAGGTCTTCCTGTCTACAAGTCCAGCTCTCTACTGTTCCACATACAAAATTATATAAAACAGAAGAGCGACAATGGGCTTTAGCATAAAAACGTAGTCCTCAGCATCAGGAAGGGATAGGTCCAAGTCCTCTTTCACACATTTGCTGGCCATGAAACCCAAGCCAAGCAACTTAACCTCTTAGTGTCTAAGACTTGTTTCTCCCATTAGAATGAAAGTTCTTTATAGGCAGGAATTTTTTTGTGTATGTCCCTAGTATCTAGCACAGTGCCTACTATGTAATAGATGTCTAATAAATACTTGTCAATTGATTGATTATAAGTTGAAGAGTAGTTGGTAATCTATGTTGGTAGAAAGAATCCCTTCATTAACAAAACAATAAATTTAATTCAAAATTTAAAATTGGAAGAACAGAGCATCTTTTTTTGAAAATGAATACTATGTAAATACAAATGACTGAGCTTTTCTCTAAAGAAATGAGAAAATGTACCTGCTTCTTTGCACAGGTAGGGAAATATGGCTGTGAAATATTTCATATGTTATTATACTTGGTTGCCATATTGATTAGCTTTTGTTTCATTTTTTTCTTCTTTCTTTTTTTATTATTTATTATAAGGAATGGCTCTTAAAAGAGGAAAGGAAAAGAAATATTTGGAAATAAAGTTTGATATGAAAATTAAAAAAAAAATAAAAACTACCGGGTATAGGAATAGGAAATGAACTTATGATTACATTAGTATAGGGAACTCCCAAATGAGGAAACTCCTACCAGTACAGGTCAGGCCCTTTAGCTATAACCTATAGTCTTAGAATTAACTAGGACACTCAAAGGTTAATTTAATCACTCAGGGGTCACAGAGATTATAGGAGTCAAAGTGAAAGGAAGAGAAGGGAATAAGCGTTTGTTCAGTACCTACTATGTGACAGGCATTCTACCAAGCACTTTTAACAAATATTTTCTTATTAGAGCTTCATAGCCATCTTATGAGGTAGGTGCTAAGTCAGGATTTGACCCCATGGCTTTCTGGATTTCAAGCCAACTTTCCATCCAATATACTTTAAAATCTTAATTTCTACAAAACAACCCAAAATCCAGCTTGGGATCTCTATAGGAGGAGAATTCCCAAGACATCTGCCTTCCACAGAACATTCCTTTACCCCATTTTCTCTGAAATTTACAAATGGCCACAAGTTCCCTGGGCCCTTCTGAGGGCAATGAAAATTTGCAGGGAAAATCATTTCAAAGTCCCAGCAGCTATCCCCCATGAAAGTCCCCTGATCTGAGAGCCTGTGAGATAATGTCTGATTTAAGCCTTGATCCTAAACTAACCAGGCCTCAAGCTGGGTTTCAAGTGTACAGTTCCATGTCCGGGCCCTGTAATGAGGTGATAAGGCCCCAGTCACAGGCAGTCAGGAACAGGCTGCTGCAATTAGTAGGATTGCACTAACCTGGAGAGATGCCAAGCGGGTGAAAAGGGGATTAGAAAATAAATGAAGTGAACAGCCATGAACCAGCAAATAGGACTTAATGGTCAGTGAGGATCAGTGAGGCAAAAATGGACCAATTTGCCCTCATTGATTTTCACTGCCCATTGAGCTGTATTCCTCTTTGGTACTTTAACGTGCTTATCTAGTCCTAGGCAGTTTCTTTAGCTATATTGCGGTTATCCCAGGGCCAATCCTATTGACCCTAGCTACCCCAGGGATTCCTGAGGTGGATACAAGCCATGGGGCTGCCCTTCAGATGTACTGAGGAGCTATTGAAATGATTTGAGAGAAGGGATAGTCATTGAGAGGGCGTATCCCATTAAGATACTAATAGATACCCCTAAAGCTGGGGTTCTTAAGCTTTTGTGTGTGTGATGGGTCCCTTTGGCATTCTGGTAAAACTTAGAATTTTTTTAATTTTTAAGGGAAGAAAATAATAGATTTATATAAATGTCAATGAAAAAGAATATATATGTATATATATATATATATATAGTATATTTCTCCATCCAAGTTCACTGACTTCCTAAAATCTCTCTACCGACTAGAGTTGTTTCCCTAAGATCATTTGCAAGAGAAGTGAAGGAAGCATGAGACCATCTTCTACCCTTGCAGAGCTACCAACATTTCAGAAAGAATCCAGGTTACTGAAACTGCTCCTATGCTACTTGAAGTTTCATCACCACTTGCACAATTGTTTCAAAAGGAATGAGAAGTTTCTTTCACATTGTGATTTATTATTGATTTTCTTATATTTCTTACATTCTATCCTTACTTTGCTTAAAAACTTGGGTCTACTCCACCTTAGATCTAAAGCCTTTTCTGAACTGCCTCCAGTGGCTGCCTCCTCCACGGCTACTTGATGTAGCAGAAAGAGTACTCAAGATTTAGGTTCAAACACTACCCATAGTCACTGGTTTTAAGACTATAGGCTAGTCATTTAATTTATTTTAGCCTCAGTTTCTTCATTTGTAAAATGAAGTCACTGGAAATGATGGTGCCTTAAGGTTCCTTCTAAGTCTATAATTCTTATGATCTCTTATATATCTCAAATACAAATGTGTATTTGTGCAGATCTATCTATATCATCTATCATTCCATTCATTCAGCTACTTCTTTTAGATCAATCTATCATCTGTCTAATGTTTCCTCTAATGTTACAATTTTAGCCTCTTGAAGGCAATGACTTACACTTTGGTTATTATTTTCCCGGTGATAATTACAGTGTCTGGAATGTTGTTGATACTTAATAAATGTTTATTGATTGAATAATTCTGCAGTAATTGACAACTCAGCTGGTTGTATCCTAAGCCATTGCCCATTAAAGAAAAAAAAGGGAAAAAATTACATATATTTTGATTGTCTGTGTCCTCATTCTTTAAATAGGAGAGAAGGCATTTGCATCCACGTGGATCCTAGACTTCAGTGTTAAATGGCTTCATAACGATTTTGATGAGGGCCAAGACCTGATTTGTTTGGTGAAAGGCAAGGTTTTGTTAGATATACAACCTTTAATACTCAGGCTGAGGCTGAAACTTCATTAAAATGTAATTGGGAAATGTTTAATAAAATAAATACAAATATAATGAAACACAAATAATATTAATATGTAATTTTCTGAGTGAATATATGGTCTTATGATAGCATTTTCTATTTGAATTAGACATCAATTTCCAATGTGGAAACTTGATTTTCAGATCAACACACTTGTTATACTCCTAGCCTTAGAGAGTAGGATGTGGCATTGAGAGCCCAAGCCACTTACTCAAGGTCACCAATATTTGTCAGTGACATTTTTGGAAACTATATCCCCTTGACTTTAGGGGCAGCCTCTCTGCACCTATTATCTGGGGCATTCTTAATCTTAGGTCTGGGAACTTTTTTAAAAGATCTTTTGATAACTATTCCAGTATAATTGCTTGTTTTTGCAATCTGTATTTCTTAATGAATTTTTTAAAAAATTCCTCTTGGAAAGTATCCAATGGTTTCACCATAATCTCAGAAGGCCCTATGATGTACAAAAGGTTAAGAATGTCTACTGTACATCATCCTGCTAAGAATAATTTCTAGGATGAAAATGAGTATTTTTCTGCTCTGTCTCTTTCTGTCTCTCTGTATTTCTCTGGTTCTCTCTCTTTCTCTTTGTCTCTGTTTCTCTCCGTCTCTGTCTCTCTTATGCACACACACACACACACACACACACACAGACACACACACACACACATACACACACACACACACACATACACACACACACTTGCCTGTGATATCCTATACACATAATCTCAAGTATCTTTCCCCAAACCCCATGAATCATATATCATCTAGGTCTGATTTACTATTTACTGCTTATGTTACAGAGACTTATACATTCAATCTCATATAAAAACTAAATAGATATTAATTGAGTAATTAAAATTAAATATAATATAAATATAAAAACTGAATAGCACAAAGGATATGTTTTCTGTATCTTAATACAAACCACTACAAATTTTGATGCTTAGAAAAGACCCCAAAACATGTTTCAGACATTTTAACTTATTATGTAAGAAATGCCTCTAATGTCTTCAGAAATTATTACAAATATTCCAAAAGCTATGTGGAAAATCCCCTTCTTAAGACAAATTTGACTAAGAAAAAAACCCAGATTGGTATCTTCTAGGAATTTAAGGTTCCCTTCATCCTTTGGGATTCAAAGAAAAATCAGAAGAGATCCATCCATCCCCATCAGTAATAACTGAAGCCTTTAGGTTCTGTTCGCTATGTTGGCAAGGTCATCTGCTAAAAACTAATGAGATTATGAGATTACTGCCGGACTCAGTTTAGCTGCAGGACCAACAAAAACTTTCCCCCTCCATTTCAAACTAATTAATGGGTATTTTCAATAAGTCTGGCAAGATAATAATTTATTTATCTAGATGCTGTGTTAAACAAGACCTCATTAAATAGTGGAAACTAAAATATAGGAAATGAGAAGGAATGGTGGATAACTGGGATTCCTACCATACAGACATCTCAGTTACTAATAGTTGACTGTAAGTAATAGTTTGTTAGCAAACTAAAAAGCAAGAGGCACCAAGACTGGTGTTGGGCACGTGCCTTGGATTGTCTGTTCTTTCCTAACCTTATGCTTTGCATCCCTATGGACTCATCCCCATAGCCTCTCTCTTCCATCAAGCAGGTTTGCATTTTCTTGTTGAGATGTATCCTGGGAATCTCCCAGCCAGCTGCTAGGGCACATCACAGAAGGTACCGTCGCAGTCAGTAGAGGGGATCCTGGGGCAAACCAGACTTCAAAAAGTGCCAACTACAACTGCTAAGCGGAGAGGGGGAGGAATAAAAGCTATGAGCCTTATCTTGAGTTACCCACTACATGGCACGTGCATTTGATGTGTTCTCATTTATTTCCAAATTAGTGTGTACTACATAGCAGACCCAAACCATTGCTAATGGAAACACAGCACAGCATGGGTGTCTCAAGTACCATGCCTTGACTATCTGTCATCTTGGGCATCTAACTCCACCATACACACAGTCCATCTCCATTTCATTCAATAAAATGGAAAATATTAGTGTTGAGTTTGTTTTCATTTTTTAATTTTCCTTCTATTCATTATGATTTTTTCTGAATCATTATGTTAAAAAAAAAAAAAACTACCTCTTGCCTAGTCTGTCCCCTTTGCACACCACTTTCAGAATCATGCTCCAAAATCACGGGTCTGATCCTGCTATTCCACTGCTCCAAAATATTACAAGGCTTCCAATCTGGTTCATCTTTTCAAGCTTCTTTGACTCATTGCAGCTAAACTGAAAATATTGTCTCCAGTCAAACAGGTCAATTCATGGTCTTAAAAAGCTTTTAACTTCTGCATAGATGCTTCCCCATGCCTGTCTGAATTCTGATATATTTCAACAAATGTTTTAGAAGAGCACTAAAGAAGTGTCTGATTTTAAAATGCTGTCGACTAAAAATGAGAGTCAGCATGGCATCGGGGATAGAAAGCTGACCTTAATGACAGAAAAAAAAAGTCTTGGGATCATATCCCATTTCTGACACCTTGAGATGTGACCCTAGAAAATCACTTAATCTTTCAGTGTAGCAGGCGACTCTCCAAGGCTGTACATTTCAGAAAAGGTCCTAACCTATTAGGAGAAGGAGTTACCTCTCCTGAGAATTCACTAAATAAATGAAATAACAGAGCCCTTCTGTATCTCTATTAAACTAAAACTCTTACAAGATTAGGAAGCTCATCCAATCCATAAAGATTATTTTGCACTTTTGTCTTCACATTCGTGTCTAGTGATTACTTTTACATAGGACCTTAACTGTGACAAGGAATGGGGATTTGAGTGTGTATTGAGGACCCAAAGATAAATGAAATGCCAGATATGCCCCTGTTCTACAGCGCTTACAATAGTGATCTCAATTCTACTTAACCTCTGCAAATAAGCTCAATTCCACTTTCTCTATGAAACCTTTCCTCATCACCCCAGCCTGATGTGATCTCATTATCCTTTGAATTCTGACAGCAATGGTTTACTTTCCTGCCCAGAGAGCCTGTGTGGTTTAAAATACCCTCTGTGGGCAGTGAAAAAAACACTTAAAAAATGCTCCTTATTTCCTGGCCTTGGCTTTCCCACTTAATAGCCACATGACTTTAAGCAAGACACTTAATTTTTCTCGACATGTTAAATCTCGCTAGCAGAATGTAAGCATTTGGAGGACAGAGATTGTGTCATGTTTAGGTTCCAGGACCTTTTGCAGTGCTTGGAATATTGTAGGCTATTATTCAATGTTTGTTGACTGATTAATACTCTGTGGGTATTGCAAAAGGGCACAGGAAAATCATAAAAATAGGCTTTGCTTATTTTGCCTATCAAGGCAGTAAGATGTGGTGGAAAGCTCATTGGACATAGAGTCAGGAGAAATGTGCGTTCAACTATAAAACCTGTTCGTCTCTATTTCCTCATTCAACAAAATAGGGGTGTTTACTATCTCATGGTGCTATTGGAACTATAAAATGAAATATTAAGGAAAGTGCAATTTTTTTTAAAAAAAAGTGAGTTGCTGCATCATGGGTGAGAATGCTTGGAACAAAAAGACTATGGAGCTATCAAAAAAAAATATTTCATAAGTTCTCCTTGGTGCAGGTGGTGCCTTACTTTTCCTCAGCATTATCTAACATAGTAGCTTTGTTTTCTCCATACTCTCTAGTGGGAAGCATGAAAGGTATTCAGTGAATGGGTATCTTTGGGAAATCCTTTTATGACTCAATCAGCAATCAGTAAGTAAAGTACCTACTGGGTGCTAAGCATTGTGCTAGGTGCTGAGGATAAATACTTGTTGCACTCTCCAGAATACACACATTTTCTGCCTCAGGTAATAATTGGAAGTCTTCAAGCAAAGTCTAGAAGATGACTGTCTGTTGTAGGAAGGCATGTTGCAGAAAGAACCTTTATTCAAGTACAGATTGGATATCTTAAGATGTCATCCGAGACAAACAAAAAAGATGTTAATAACTACATTTCAATTTAATTAATTTCCTTTGCAATTCTGTACAATTTAAAAACATAATTTCCAGAAAGCATTATTCTAGAGACAGCTAAGTGATATAGTGCATAGGGTGCCAGACCTGGAGTGTTAAGATTTGGCTTTAGACACTCTGAATTGTTCATTCCTTAATTGAATTTACTTGTTCTTTCTCAGTTTCCTCATATACCAAATGAGGATAATAAAAGCACCTATCTACCACAGTTATGAGAGTGAAATGAGATATTATTTGCAACCCTTAAAGCAGTATATATATATATATATATATATATATCTGCATATACCTATTATTATTAATATTAATTATTATAAAAATATCTCTACACATAACAAGATTCAAAAAAGTTCCATAGAATGCAAAAGGTTAAGAACTCCTGAACAAGATGGTTTCTGAATTCTCTTCCAACTCTGAAATTTTGTGATTTAGTGATATTCAAAATGTCCTTTTTCACTAGTCCAAATGCTTCACAATCCATTGGAAATATGACCTTAATGAAAAAAATTACTAATAATAGTAGTTATTATTTATATTTCTCTTTAAGATATGCAAAATATTTTTTATATATTTTTGTATTTCATCATATGAACTTCCTGAGTGTAAGAATTATTTCTTTTTATTAATATTTCTATTTCTAGGCATAATGCATACATATAGTGTGTGGCACATAGTGGGTGCTTAGGCTGACTGAACAAGGCGGAGGTTTTCATTTGAATAACTAAAAGAGAAAATACAGAGGAATACAAATTTCAGGCTGAAGGAAAATTACGTCTTTTAAATAATCAACCATTATTATAAGAGGCGTAATTGGATTTCATTTTCATTTTATAACATTACAGCACCAGAAAACATAAAACACTAAACAAATTACAGTGCTATTTCTGCATGTTTTCAGGTGAGAATGGGGAGAATATTTGCTCATCCACAATAATTACAGTTCTTCAATTTCACCATGTAGTCTTCATAGGGAATCCACTTTGGCCTGAGTGAGCTTCACTTTCAGCTCAGATTCTGTGCATTTAAGGTAATTTTCATTTCATTTGTCAGCAAAAATCATTAGATATATTTCTTTCACTTCTTCACATCTAACTGAAGTGGTTTTCACTGATATTAATAGTTTGCTGAGGCAGCATGCTATAGTAGATAGAGAGATATCCTCCAAATCTGGAAGAGCTGGTTCATGTCTTACCTCTGAGATATATGGGCTATGTCACCCTGGGCAAGCCACTGAAACTCTTAAGTATTCTGGGACATTTTCCCAAACTAAAAGTCACAGAGCAATTGCCTATTTGCAATGGTAGGGAAATCACAATTTTGATTTTTTAAAAGGATATACACACACATATAAATATTCACATACACATACTTGTAAATACATACACTTGAAAAAATATATATATAAATAAACATAAAAGGGCGAGTACCCACATACATACATATATATGCTTTTTCATTTTTTTACAAACATATATATAGAATGATTGTCATATATAGACACAGATGACTATAATTATAAATATTTTGGTTAATAATATGCAATAGATAAATATGTATAATTTTTACTAGTTACCAGATCTCTATCCACTACTTTGTACTTCCTTTTACAAAATAAACACAAGCCAAAAAAAAATCATTATTTAAAGGAAAATTTAGTGAGGGGAGAGAGATCCTAAAGCTCAAGTTTCCATTGGTAAGTAGAAGACAGACACTGGGATGTCATAAGGCCACTATTAGAATGGCATCCAGGAAAACCCAAGGCGTCAAAGATTGGGTTGAGTGAGAGAAGAGCTAATGGTAGGGAGTGGCCCCTTAAGGGAGGAAGAGCACCATCTGTTATCTTTCTATTTTCATTAATTAATTTTGCTAACCAGGTGCTAAGTTATTTCAACAGTGAAGGTATTCAAGTGTTGTGAGTATTCTCAATATTTTGGTGCTCTGGGGAAAAAAATGGTCTAGGCAGCCTATGCTGATTGTGGATTTCTAGCTTCTTCATTGCACAGATGAAGTCACTGAGACCCTTAGTAGTAGAAAGACTTCCATAAGATCACCCAGGAGATCAGTGGGTACCATCTGGACTAAAACCCACCTTAATTAAGCTTGGGACATATGTGAGAGGGATTTTAAAGGATGAGTTGGCAGGATATGGTGAGTGATTAAATGTGAGGGTGAGAAAGAAAGAAATAAAAGATAAGAGGTTCAAACCTGGGTCAAACAGGGAATTTGGAAGGAGGAGATGGTTTGGGGGGGAAAAGAAGATTAAACAAAAAAGATGATCCAGCGATCAATTCACAAATATTTATTTACCTTCTACTACACCACACATACTGAGCTAAATAAGCCCTGGGCTTATAAAAACAAAACTAAAAGAATGTTAGCCTTCCATTATATGAGCAGTATTATGAATGGATTCAACATATAGATATGAGGGAAAAAACAAGATTATTAGTGTGGGTGATGAGAGAGGATTCCTGCCATTGGGAGAGCTAAGGTAGGCTTCATGTAGAAGGGAGGAGTACTGAGCAGAATTTTGAAGACTAAAAATTTGCTAAAAAGTAGAGGTGAGGAAGGAATTCAACTCAAAACATGGGGACCAGTCAGTAAAACGCAATGAAGATAGACAACAGAGTATCAGGTATAAAGAATAGCAGTTTGGCTAGATAGTATATTGAGTATGGAAGGAAAAAAGCAAACCCAAGAAGCTGTTTGTGAAACGTCAAATAGAGAAGTTCCCTTTGAATCTTAATCTAATAGGGATTGGTGTTGATTGACTTGGGAGGGGTGAGATGGTCAGGATTGAATTTAATCAGGTCTTTCTAGGATAAATCCCAGACAGAAGATCCTTGAGGTTGGAGACCAGTTAGGGTCTATTACAAAAGCCCAGGAAAAAGATTATGAGAACCTGGATGATAGTGATGAATCGTTAAGTGTCCCTATGTTATAGATTAGTCTACATGTACTTTTTAATAAATAAGCCAACAAAGGTCCTCAGTGAACCAGGTAGTCAATAAATGCTTATTGAGCATGCTATCCTCATGAGATATAATAAACCAGACCCACTAACCCATTTTGCCTCTCATTTTGGTTGATTCTTCTGTTGCTACTGCCCTCATGTAGATTTTGGCTTCCTGAACAAGAACAATCCTGACAGTGTGAATTTGTCAATACCTGATGAGATACTGAATACAGAGAAGGAAAAATAATAATCGCTCATCTAGTGTTATGTTATCTTTTGAAATTTTACTCATATTTCACTTCTTAAATCATAGCCTACATTTCCCAACATAACTCCAACCTTCTCATTGCTTTTAACAAAGAATTTATAAAGAAGAAGAAAAATACAAGAAAACTAGCTAATACATTAAGAAGTCTGGTACTCTATTCAATTCTCCATATTCATGTTTCCTCACCTTAGCAAAAAAAGAAATTAGATGAATGGTAGAGTAAGGTTGCCTTTTTTCTCTCTTCTTTGGAGCTAACCTTATCAACTGTAACTTTTGATTTTTTTTATTTCAGTTTTGATTATTGTGTTATTGTTCTTCCCATTTATGTTACACTAAGCATTACCTATATGATTTTCCTTAGCTGTGAGTACTTAATTTTTGCATCAGTTCATTTGGTTTCCCATACTTCTCTCTATTCAGCATATTTGTCATTTCTTAAATTTCAATAATATCCCACTACATAAATATTCCACAACATTTTTGTCCATTTTTCTAGTCAACGGACTTCTTCTTTGCTTCCATTTCTTTGTTGCTGCAAATAAGGCTGCTATAAATATTTTGACTTGCAAGGGTCTTTTCTTTTTATCATCAAGCTTGAGGTCCAGAAATTTTAAAAGTTTGCAAAGGACTTTTCCATCTAACACTCTCATAAAATAGTTTTTATAAATATCATGATCCCTGCTTTTTTCAAATGAGAAAACCTAAGATAGGTTAAATGTCTTATACATATATTCACCCATCTAGGAAACACAGAGAGTATTTGAATGTATTTCTTCAGTTAATATCCCCAGGATCCAGTATTTCTTCTTTCTCCCATTTCCCCCCCCCCACCAACATTATAGCACAGTTTCTCATTAAGTCCCTTTCCAGAACTAACAGTCTATGATTTTATGATTCAACCATGGTGACAGAGAATGAGTTGGGCGCCAAGTCTGATCCACAGGGGCTGACTTGTTTTACTTTGCCCATTCTACCCTATGGCTTTCTCTTTCCACTGAAGAATGCACCAGTAAAGAGAATATACTCATTTTGGGGTCCATCTAGAAATAAAATATTTACCACCATGTCACTCTATTCTACCACATGGTTGTTTTCACTGATGAAAGCCAATTTCCCCTGAGAGAAAAGGCCTCAGTTTCAACTGGAGTGTGTGTGTGTTGGGAAATAATTAGCAGTTCAGTAACAGTGCGTTTTAAAAGGAAAGGGAACAAGAGACCTGGAGACCTAAGCACCTCTTTGGAGGGCAGACTCTTTGACGACAACAACAACAAGTCTGTGCCTTAAATCTTTCATTATTCACTGGTGTACAGTGAGTAGGAAAAGACACTTCATCCTCCTTAGATCTAAAGAGAGAAATGTGCTCAGCAGCAGACCAATTATGATATTCAAGTATTGTCGAGACTGCTGAATGGGAAACATTGAACTGGGATTGTGTGATTAGTTTCATTGATTTCTATAGAAAACACAGTACTTAACTTCAATCACTATGGCGTCTTTTCTACGCAAGTTTACTGTTCTACTGAAATTTATAAGTGATGTGCAATCTAAATCCAGTTATGAAAGGGTCATCATGGCAAGCTGGAAAGAAGAGGTGATTCTGAACACGCATCTTTTGTGACCTGGCCCCAAATTGGAGCAGAGAAGCCTGTCTGATAGCACGCTTGTGTGTGTTTTCAGTCGAACCTTACTTACAGATTGTAGTGTGCAATTACTTGCAAACAACTATTGATTACTTTAAAAAATAAATAGGAATCCATTACATAGGAGCCTCTACTATTTCTTGTGTTCAGAAATGTTTTACTGTCTTCCCGTTGAAATAGTGGTGTCTTGCTCCTGGAAGATGATATGCCATTCACTAAAAAATATGGAAGCTTTTAACACAATGAAAAAGCTTAAGTAGAAAACTAGTGGTTAATGGATCTTCCACAATAGCAGACTTGAAACTTGGTGAACCCTTAAATCAATCTATCTTTCCATCTATCCATCTAATTATTTCTATGGCGCCTATAATCATAGTTATTTAGGCGTGCTGACAGAGATATTAGAATTTAAACATAATAAATGACGGAAAGAGGCTCTTCCCTTGTCTGTACTTCGATGGAGCCATATTGGGGGTGTTTTGAGGATTAATGACATAATGTCTGTGAAGTACTCTGAGCTCCTGGGGAGAAAGGTGCTGGAAACATATAAAGACTCCTTATTCTTCTTTTGCTTTCATATTAGGTGGGTCTTTCCTCTTTGAACTCAGGCCATATTAAACCAATCAGCCATCCTACATTACAGCATGAAGTTCATGATCTGGTCAATGATCCTAGTTAGATCTAATGAAGAGCAACTTCAGTTTAGCTTAACAAGCTTTGGAGAATTGAAGCTACTTCCTTTATGTAATCAAAATCAGGTATTTGTCAAAAGACATAAAGAGTGTGTTGATAGCCAGATCTTTATCCATATCTTCATGATGGAACCTTACCTAAGACACTAGCTTGCTTCCACTTCTTGCTTTTGATCCCTAAACCATGATGACTATGCTCAATGACATGGTGAGTAATTCAAGCAATGTATTTGATAGCTGATAATGGGAAAGTATTTGCAACAATAATGTGGCATGTAAATCTCAAGCCATGGCTTACCTTTGATTTCTTTGGGTACAAAATGTGTTTAATGTTGTTGGTTTAAAACCATTACTCGTGAACTTTGTACATTCTGCTCATCACATGGGCACACTAAAAGCTTTTTTCTAACAACACTGCTGTGGATTTTCAGCAATGCAACATTGCATGACCCTTGACAGTTGAAGCATGTGCTAGTTGAAGTATTAAAGTTATTGGTATCATGAGCACTTGGACACTGGTTTCTTTTGTTTTGATCCTTTTGCTTTTTCTTTATTTGGTGTGTATGTATTTGTGTGAATATGTAGCATCAAACCTGTTAGATTACAATATTAAGTCATTTCAAACTATTTTCAGTACTCTTCTGAGTTGCTCCAGTTTAAATACTTTTAAGAAATTATTGTCAAGGCTATTTTGACCTACCATTTAAGAATCAAGAAATCGATGAAGATGAATTGAGTATTTACTATGTTCCAGGCACTGAGTTGCAAAGTTGTATAGCTCATATTAGTATAACAAAATGCAGAACTTAAAGGATATTGAGCAGTCATGGATTCTAGTTGACTCTTTTATTCCAACCATAGACATAGTCATTATTTGTGGTAAACTCATTTTTATTATCAGAATAATCTTTGTAACTCCTTTTTTATTTTCCCAACTTTAAAGTCACCAGATTCAAAAGGAACACAAGTTAGCATTTCTCAGACTCTTAACTTTCAGCTCATAGTTCCATTAAGAACTTTCTTTTTCAGTTTCTCTGTCTTCTAATGCATGGTGGATATGTGACAGAACATTTTGACTTAAACCATGTAAAATATAAATAGATTGTTTAAAAGAGATGATACTCAAAAAAGAGTATTTCACTTCCATGTTAATTGTGTGTGTGAGAGTGTGTGTGTGTATGTATATGTGTGCATGACAGAATTATTGATTGTATTTTGGTTATGAACTCATTGTAAAAATATGCCAAACACAAAACAAGATGCATTAATTTCTAAATTTCTTCACATTCTCTTCTGCCTTCAGGCTCATTTCTTTTGTATTCTGATAGGTTTTCTGATAATGATACTAAGAAGATTCTAAAATTCTATAGCACTCTGCAGGGCATATATCAGGATCATAGCCTACCCTACTTTATTAATATAGACTTGTTAATATAGGATATGCATACTGATCAAATTTCAAATTTTCTATCTGAGAAAAATGCTTATAACAAAATACAACTTTTTCTTAACCAACTAATATCCTCTTTTTTAATTTTCAAAGAAAATAGAACAACTTCCAAAGTCACTTCCTTTTCTCTGTAATGCAAGTCCTAATATCTGCCCTTAGCAACATGGGAATTAATCAGTTGAGTTCTTGATTCTCAGAAGAAAGATGCACAGACAACATGGATCATTAAACATTGATTAATCAATTAGCATCACCTTTGTGTCAGGCACTGGTGATATAAAACAAAGAATGAAACAACCCCTATTTGTAAGGAAAATTTACTCCAAAGGAGACATAATTAAAATATATATGAATACATAAACAATAAATATAAAAAATAAATAAAAGCAAAAACAATGTAGTTAAATCCAAGTTATTCAGGGATAGGAGACATTGGCATGTCAAGTGATTTGGAATTATTTCAAAGAGAAGGTAAAAATCCTTTAGAAAATAGCTAATGCCAAAAACAAGAAACTGGAAAAGGAATTCCATGAATGAAGAATAAGAAGAAAGTCTGTTTCTAGAAATTAGTTTCTAGAACTAGTTTCTAGTCAGAATCTAGAAAGACATGTAAAAAGCCAAGTAAAATGTAGGTTGTAAAATATAGACAGAGATTATATTTTCTCCTAGAGACTATGGGGAGTTAAGGAAGTTTAATAAGTAAAGTAGTGAGCTAATCTGTGCTTAACAAATATTAACTTTAGAATCATTGTGTAAGTTGAAGTGGAATGGGAAGATAAAGAGACAGGATCAACAATTAGGGGACCATTATGATAATCTTTTAAAGAGATTATGTAGGCCTGAAAACAAGAGTTGGCTGAGTAAGTAGAAAGACAGTGTCAAGTATGAGAAATGTAGAGGTAAAAATGACAAGGATTGTCCCTTGGTTGAATATGTGGGATGAGGGAAGAGTACTAAATTGAGGATAGTACTAATCTTAGAAAGCCAGCAGACTAAAATAATGGAGTTCCCTTTGATAGAAACAGAAATCTGGAAGAAAGAAAAGTTGAGAGTTGTGGGGGTGGGAGGAATATCATGGGTCCAGTTTTAGACATGTTGCATTTGAAATGCCTCTGAGCCATCCAATTGGAAATTTTTAATAAGCAATTGGTGGTATACTACTGAAACTCAGAAAAAAAAACTGGAGTTGTATTCACATTTGGACAGTACTTTAAGATTTGCCAAAAAAAAAAAAAAAAAAAAAAAAAAAAAAAGCCTTTACAGACTTCATCTCACTTGAAATTTACAATATCACTGTGAGTTTAGTACTATTATTAACCCAACTTTACAGATGAGGAAACTGAGACTGAAAAAAAAATCATCACAGTGTCACACAGAGCATTTATTGTGGAATTCAGAGTTGCTTGTTTTGCATATGGAAAAAGGACAAGTCTTGTATTTAGGAAGATCTGGTTTTAAGTCTGTCTGAAACAGAAAAACTGTTTGACCATGGGCAAATCGCTTAGCTTCTCAGAGCCTGAGGCTATTCTCTAAGACTAAAAGTTACCAAAAAGTTTCTCATCCACAATATGGAAGAAGTTTCCACAATTCTAGTTTCCTACCTAGATGAAATCAGGAGAACGGACTGCCAACTCCTTCCAACATACCTAGCTATATAATATGCCACCAAATTTAAAATATCCCAGATCTCTCATAATACCCTGTTTCAGGGAAAAGGGTAGGTAGGAAGAAGGTTTAGGGAAGGAAGTAAGAGCTAGAAGAAACTTAAATGATAAAAGGAATTATAAAAATTCAGAGCAAATACATACATCACAGCATCCCTTTCCTCTTCGCCCTTATAAAAACACTTTTTCTTTCTTTTTCTTGATCTCCTAAACATTGCCATACTCTACCTTCATGAATATTTGGTGAATGCCTTATTGTTTTCAATGTGACATTTTTGTAGTCTCAGGGAGACTTTTTTCCCCTAACTTCTTTACCAAAGATGGCTCAGCAATCTTCAATGAACCCAAGATATAGAGGAACCTAAGATATGGGTATTCTCTGCAAAACTGTCAGCTCCTAATTTCCCTTACTTTCTCATTATCACCCCGTGCCATTTAGTATGACAATATCAAAGGACACAGAGTACACTGAGTTTTATGATCCTCCTACCCAATTCAATTCAATAGGAAGTATCTGCTCTCCTTGAAAATGTGCTGGAACCAAAAATGCAATAGTTTCTTCCATCTGGAAACTTGCATTATATTGGAAGAAATCAATATATCTATAAAGATAAATACATATAAAATGCATAAAAAACAAATATAGGTATTCAGTGAATAAACATTAAAACTTGGGGGTAGGGAAAGGAATCATGATTAAAAGATTCTGTAATGGTACCAGTTATCCCAGACTATCAGATGCTTCATTTTTAAATCTCATCCAAGGGTCCACCCAGAATACTTTGCCATGAGTTTGCTATGGTGACACAGACAACATCCTCTCCCCCTCTTTCCACATCTTGCTCCTGGCTTAAAAAGCAAAGAAATCTTTGCTTCTGAAAGAATCCACTCCCCCAAAAAATAAATTTCCGTGCCCTAGTCTCCATTCCAATATGTGTGGTCTACTTTGTTAGAAAATAATCTCCTTGAAAGTAGGGATTCATTTGCCTTGTCTTTATAGTTACATCTTTAATGTTTAGCATAGGGCCTGCCACATCATAAATAGTTGATAAATGTGGCAGGTTTTTTTTTTATTCATACAATTAGGAAACTGATTAGATTTGCAAAAAAAACAAATCCAAGGAAAGTGATGCCTTTTGATGGAAGCTGATTCATGTGCTAACTACTTCTGTACTTTCTTCTTGGACTTTCCTACAGGAAGCTTTAAAGGGAAAGCTAAGCAAGAGTAAACTAGAGCTATATAGGGACAACTCCAAATATCAGTTGTTTTGTTATGAAGAAAATGGAGTTTGATTTTTAAAAAACCTTACTTTTTTATTAAAAAAAAATCAATAGAAATCCACCTCTCATCTACCACAGTGATGAAAAGGAATGAAAATGTGCTAATATGGAAGAAATGATATTTTCTTTTTTATTCCTCAAAATTAGGAAAGGTAAAAAGAGCCCAAACCATCTCTTTCTTAAGGTACAAGGCATGGCAGAACTCTCATGTTTCAGGTTGTTCCAAAATATGGCCAGGAACCAGGAGTGACTAAAGAAAAATAAAGCCTTTGGGGAGCAGATGATTAGATATTCCTGGGGCTTCAAAGCCAGCAAAGGCATCATAATGCTTATAATAGAGCTTCTTGATTTGAAAAAAATTCAAGGTGAAAAGACACAGTAGAGTTAAGCAATATTATTTCAACTTTGAAACTGAAGCTTTATCTTATCACTGTATTAGCCCGTAATGGAAAACTAAACTTGTGTTAATCAGCTTCCCTGATTATATATAGGAGAATGGGAGGGATTTTTTCAAGGCTTCCCTTTTTTTGGATTAATAAAATGTCATGAACATGGATTGAGACAGACAAAATTGGTCTAGGGGGAAAATGCTTTCAACATTCCGATAAACTCCATCTACTTGACTTCTGAGATGTCTAACCAATTGAGTTCTTTTTTTTTTTTTTTTTTTTTTTTTTGCCAAGAACATGAAGTTTATTAATTTAATTAAATGATTAAATTGGGCCTTAACCTCCTAGATACATAGCATCTGATGTGTCTAGTTGGCCTTTCTCTTCCTTAACAATGAATTTAGTGATTAGCAGAGTGAATTTAAATCATGTTTCTGAAATGAGAAAGAAAATCATTGAAAGACCACAATATGCAAAAGAGAGAGAGAAATGGTGCTGGGAATTGAACTGAGAGGAATTATCAGAATTCAATCTTATGCAGGTCTTTAATACTAGATAAGTGTATCTGACTATCTTTACTTGTTCACTGTCTCATATTCTTAACCAAGAGTAAAAACCTACATGAATATCTTTATCATTATGGAGTATAATTGTTTCCATAACATTCAAGTAATCTCTGAGGGAAAGTTGTGGGTCCTTTTGCATACTGATGGAAACTCAGGTTTATAGAGGGGCCTCCCAGAGGAGAGAACACTGTTTAAGTATACATTAGACAAGACAAGAAGTGGAAAGGGGGAATAACCTATACTTAAATCTCTACCTTGTTTTGGTGGCTCTGGGTTAAAGCTCTTTATAATCAAAACTTATATTTATGCAGAGCTGTTAACTTTGAAAAGAAAGTATTTTATATACATAATCTCATTAAATTATCACATTAACTCTCTGAATTAAGTAGGGCTAAATATCAGTATCCCCATTTATAAACAAGAAAACCAAAGCTCAAAAAGGTGTCGCCCATTGTCACTGATGTTTTACTTGTCAGTGGTTATATAGCAAATGAAAATGAGTTGGAATTAAACCTAAATTTGCTAAATATGGATCTTTTAGTTCTTTCATTTACAGGTTCATATCCAGGGAGACTGGGATCCTTAGAATTTGAGTTCAATTTCTCATTGGTTCATATGACCAATTATTCCTTATAACTAAGTCAGATGCAAGTTCTACCTGAGAATTTTGATCAAGAGAATTGGAAGGGAGATGAAAGTTGAAATTGAGAACAGGGTTCATATGAGAAACCAACAAGTCTCAAATAGTCTTAGAGATTATCCTACATGCCTGTAGTCCTTTAGATAACAAATTTATACTGCCCTGCCAGACTGAAACTTATATCTATCTATGTTCCTCTGTGGAAAAGACTATCAAACCATAAGGGCCTAGCACTTCAGAACAAATGAGGTCACAGAATTAATAGTCAAGAAAATATTAAGCAATTTGGTGATTTTTGTAGTTTCTTCAATTAATTTCTATACATGGTTACATGATACATGGGAATTAGAGCTAGAATAAGAATATGAGTTTGAATTCCAGTATGCCACATCCTGTGTGACATTGAACAATCGTTTCATTTCTCTGGGCTTCAGTTTTATTATCTATGAAATGAAAGAGTTAGACTATATGACCATTAAGCATCCTTCCAGTCTAGATCTGTGACAACTATTCCTATGAATACTTGATTTAAATGTATTCCATAGAATCTGCAGAGATCACAGGTAACAATAACCTAAATAAGTTATCTAATATTCGAATCTAAATTCACATAAATCTACAGAGAGAAATGAGAAACAAAAGAAAACATTTGAAATCATTTTTCTTATATCATGTACCTTTTCTCATTTTTTCTCTCAGCTAATTAACTAAATGTATCCTACAAAAATGAAGGAAAAAAAGATTGTTTCCTATACTAAAAGGTGTATTGAGAAAATAACAGTGATTTTTTTTTCTTATGCTTCTGTAGAAAAAAATGCTAAGTGCTAAATTATACTTGACTATTTATTGAGTTTCAAATTGAAATCTGTAAAAGATAGTTATTTATAGATCCATGGGAGATCACAGTTGGAAGAAACATTAGATGTCCAGCTTCTCAATGTCTTCCTAAAACATGGTGCCCAGAATTAAACACAACACTAGCTGATCAAGGAAAAGTAAATGTAGATTATCTTCTTAATTTTTGACATTGTGTTTTTATTAATGAAACTTTATATGTCAATATTTAAGGTTTCCATGCTGTACACTGGAATTATATTGATCTAGATCTCTGGAAGTGTTGTGGAGCCATAATTATGCATATTCCTATCCAATATCTGTTCACAGTTAATTTTTGAACCCACATGCGGGAGGGAGTTTACATTTATCTTTATAATTCTATGAAACCGTGATCTTATTGTAAGTATTATTCCCTTAGTAAAAACAACAGCACAACTCTACCTTCTAACCCTCTCAGTCAAGTCCACAAGTATCATAGGATGATAGTTAAGCAAATTGCTGAGGGTCATGTAGCTAGTGAGTGTCAATGGTCAGATTTTAATTCTTCTTACTGATTCATCATTCTATTTAGTGTGGTGCTTAGCTGCCACAAGAAACTGTCAGTTAGCCTTGCCAAAATCCAGAAAAATCATGCCTACAGAATCCCTCAATATACCTCTCTTACTACTTTAACAGTAAGAGAAATGATGTAAAATGAATATTCCTGCTTTATTTGCTTTGGAGTAACATCATTAACAACAAGAAATAAAACTTTTAATACAATAGTTCTCAGAAAGGAAATATAATATTAAAGGAGAGGCTTTCTAGAGAGTTAATAATTTGGCAGAATACATTCACCTAACTGGCAAAGAGAAAAATGGGCAAAGGTCTAAAACAAAAGAAAGATTATTCCAAATGTTTTCTTTTGCTTCTTACTTCTGTCTGTAAATTTATATGAAGTTTGTATGGAATCTTAGATGACTTCTTTAGGTTTGTTGTCTGATGTTATATCTGTAGATTCTATGTAAGATATTTATGACAAATACCCATAGGAGTATATGGAAAGGAGTTTAATCATCATCCAGTCCATTTTACAGATGAGGAAACTGAGAACCAGAGAAATAAAATTAGTTGTTCAATGTCACACAAGAAGTGACAGAATTGGGATTCAAACTCTGACTTTTATTCTAACCCTAGATCCAGCGTACCATGTGGCCATAAACAGAAATAATTATAGAAACTACAAAAGACACCAAACTGAAATTATACTTTATCCAACCTTAGACATAAATGACCTGTGTAACCTGTGTTAGTCTCAGTTTCCTTATCTGTAAAATTGAAATAATAATGTTCATAAACCTAAATCACAAGATTCTTGTAAGTATTCAATGAACAAATCTGCACTTTGCAAATTTAAAATGCATGTAAATTCTAACTATATAAAACTAAAATGCTATGACAAAAACAGTTTTTCAGCTATTGGACTCCAATTCCAATAATATAGAAGAGATTAAATTAAAGATATCCTTGAGGATACATTGACAAGCAACCTTGCATCCTAACAACCAGAAACATGTCTTATGATATCATATGACTTGATTGGATCAGAAAATAATGGAGTTTGTTTAGTGACTCCAATTTTATAGGATCTTTTTCTTTAAATTGCTTTCTTTTGCCTTGCTTCCTTTAAGTCCCAGCTAAAATCCCAACTTCCTCAGGAAATTATTCAGGCCCTCTTAATTCTAGTGCTTTCCTTCTATTAATTATCTCCAATTTAACCAGTATATAGCTTTTTGGTACAAAATTGTTTATGAATTTTCTCTGTTTGAATGTGAGCTCCTAGAGATCAAGAATTGCTTTTTTGATTTATTTATATTCCCAGTGTTAGCTAAGCACAGTTTCTGGCACATCATGGTGAGCTCTTAATAAACTTTTGACTGATTGAGCATTCTCTCCATATCTCACTTCTCCTTTTAGTACAAGGAACACTCTTCACAGATGACAGCACAGGAAGAACAGTTGGAGTTTAGGCCACATTGAATATTAATCCACTGCCATCATCATTTTAGGGGGTAATTGTGTGTCATATTTTAGGACTATTGTTCAAAATTTTACTTTTACAATACAGGAGTCTTGTGACTGATTTGTATATTTTTAGTCAGCAAAGAATTTACTCTGCTCCTCCAAGTACTTGATGGGTTTTAATTTATACTGAATTTATATGTTTATTATTAATCCAGGAATTTTCTCTGTAGTCCATATACTGATAATACGCAATAAATACCTTCCTTTCTTCAAAATCATAAGTGATTTTATAGAATTCAGCTGCTAGTAACTATGATGGTTATTTCCTAAAGGAACCTGAAAGTGCTGACCTCCAACAGATTTGGAAAGTAAGGTTTGACAACAGAGGTTAATCTGCTTGTCTAGCTCTTCATAAATGCCTGCTGTCTCCAGTAATCACCACTTCCCCTTATAAGACTTTCAAACCATTCCTTTAATAATATGTTCTAGATTTTTGCCAGGAATCAAAATGAAGCCAGCTGATTCTTCTCCAAGAAACCTACCTTCTTACCCTTTTTGGGTGGAAACAATTTGGCACTCTTTGGGCTTGCAGAAAATATTTTACTATCCCTTATCTTAAAAAAAAATGGATATTTTCAATACATTTTGTTTTGACAAATAATTATTTAACAAATTTCTATAGCCCATCAACAAAACAAATTTCCTGGGAAAAGTTTATCAATTGTTAACAGGAAAAGGAATGTGTCCTATAATTTAGGAAGTATGATAATAATAGTGAATACTGTAATCACCTAGAATTTTATTCTCATAAATATTATCTTTATCTGCCTTATTGGAGTCGTGTATACTGTTCTTCTGAATCACATTTTTCCCTCTGTGTCACTTCATACGAGTTGGCACAAGTTTCTGAATTCTTCATATTCGTCATTCCTTTCAATAAATATTCCATAACATTCATATACCATAATATATTTAGCCATATCCCAATCTTTTAACATATTTTTCTTCCAGGTTTTTGTTATCACACAAAATGCTTCTATAAATATTTTTGTACATGTGGATCTTTCTTGCTGTCTATAATTTCCTTAGGAGGCAGTCACAGTAATATGGCCAGGGTAAATTTAATAATTATTTGCCACATAATTTAAAATTGTTTATTTACCAAAATGATTAAGACAATTCATAGCTCTACTAGCAATGGATTGGGGAAGCAAGATGCTATAATGAATAGAGTACCATACCTGGAGTCAGGGAAACTCATCTTCTTGAGTTTAAATCAGGCTTCAGATATTTACCAGCTGTGAGACTCTAGACAAGTAGCTTAATGCTGCTATCCTCAATCTCCTCATCTGTAAAATGAACTGCAAAAAGAAAGGCAAATCTTTGCCAAGAAAGCCTCAAATGATAACACAAAGAATTGACCACTACTGAGATGACTAAACAACAAACGCAATGAATTAATGTAATGGGTCTTTTTCCCTGTCCCTTCCAATAATGTTTTTCCTATTTTTTAGCATCTTTGCCAGTTTGATGGGTATATGAACATAATTCAGGGTAATTTTAATTTGGAATTATCTTTAATTTGAAATTTTAACATATTTTAGGTGGGTGATAAGGGAATATAGCATAATGGACAGAGAACTGGCTTCAGGAAAACTTGACTTTACATCTCACTTTTGGTACATTCTGTCTTTGTGACCCTGGTGATTCACTTAGTCTCTCAACCTCTTAAAAGGTCAGCCAACTCTCTGTTATTTTGAGTAATAGATAAGGTGCCAACCTGAGTTGGTACAGGAAATTTCCTTATTCAAAACTGTTCTATACTAGTATGAAATTAAAGTCTAATCTCTATCTGTTTAAGACAAGTATTAGAAGCTTTTATTTCTTCTTCTGATCATTAACCATGTGACTATCAGAAAATGACTTTTAGTTTAATTTTTTATTAAAGCTTTTCATTTTTCAAAATATATGTGTGGATAATACTTCAATATTAGCCCTTGAAAAACCTTGTATTCCAATTTCTCCCTTTCCCCCATGCCCTTCCCTAGATGGCAAGTAGTTCAATATATGTTAAACATGGTAGAAATATATGTTACATCCAATAAATGCATAAATATTTATGCAATCATTGTGCCATACAAGAAAAAAAGAAGCAAAATAAAATGCAAGCAAACAAACAACAAAAAGAATGAAAATGCTACATTGTGAACCACATTCAGTTCCCACAGTCCTCTCTGAATGTAGATAACTCTCTTCATCACTGAATAATTGGAATTGGCTTGAATTATCTCATTGTTGAAGAGAACTATGTCCATCAAAATTGATCATTGTATAGTCTTGTGGTTGCCCTGTATAATGATCTCCTGGTGCTGCTCATTTTACTCAGCATCAGATCATTTAAGTCTCTTCAGGCATCTTTGAAATCATCCTGTTGGCCATTTCTTGTAGAACAATAATATTCCATAACATTCATATATCATAATTTATACAGCCATTCTTCAACTAATAGGCATCCATTCAGTTTCCAGTTTCTTGCCACTACAAAAAGGGCTGCCACAAACATTTTTGCACATGTGGGTCCCTTTTCCATCCTTTAAGATCTCTTTGGCACTATATGACTCTCTTCTATTTATCAAAAACTAGATTGTTGTGAATATTTCTTTCTAAGTCTTCTTCTTCTAGTAGTCCCCATTGATCTATTTTTTCAATTTTGTTGAAAATTCTGATACCAGATAATTTATTTTTGCTGAAAAGGATACTATAGCATCAAACAACATGCAAAAAGAAAAAAAAAGTTTAGAAGTGGTTAATACTGTGATTGCCTATCAGAGAGAAATGTAGAGAACCAGCAGATTGACTTGTCTATGCAAGATGTAATACCATTTTTGTAGCCCAGTAGAAGAGAA
Source organism: Sarcophilus harrisii (assembly GCF_902635505.1). NCBI lineage: Eukaryota > Metazoa > Chordata > Mammalia > Dasyuromorphia > Dasyuridae > Sarcophilus > Sarcophilus harrisii. The sequence goes on along the minus strand of NC_045429.1, from coordinate 45,387,348 downwards.
ATCTTCCTTGTCTATCAGCTTTGGCAATCTAGACAAAAAAAAAAAAATGACTGGCTTTGCCCAGTTCAGAAGCAACTGAGACTGATGAGGAGCTAGCCTAGCTGCTAAGTAACTTTTAACCCAGACCAGAAGCAGATTTACCCTTCTTGCCTTGGGAGAAATAAGCCCAATTGAGCAGCAGAGTGACCTCTCTGCCAATGGTGCCTGAGAGTGAAATTAATATATACTCTCTGGAGAAACAAAAAGTATTGGAATTTGCACTTTGGGAGTCCCAAGTTGCTCTGGCTGCTCCCTACATGTATCCATACATACCTTACTACCATTGCTCACACTTTTCCCAATAGATATTTTGTATCTGTGTAAAGATCGTGCCCAAGATGGGGAAAATAGAGAGACTCTTTTGTACCTAGTGTTTTTGCTATGCCATTTGAATAAATCCCCTTGCTTAATAACTGTATCTATTGAATGATTGTTAAGGGGAAACACAGCAGAAGGGACTCATAGGTAACATCTACAATAACATATAACATCATAGGTTAACATCTGCAATGTTAACAGGATAACCAACCACAGTGCTCCACTTAAAACCTGAGATTAGTAGTTGTTTCCCTTTTGGGTACTCAGCCTAGAAGTGGCAATGAGAATTAGGGAAATCATCCCAGGAAAAATGTTAAATTTTTTTCAATCTTTAATTTCTTTTGCTTCATTTTCTTTAAGAGTTATCTAAATCTGAGAAGTATGTATTGAAATCAACAGTGATTATTATTCTCTGAGTTTTTCTCTCCTAATTCTCTTAAATGCTTCTTACTATTTAGATGCAATGGTACTCAGTAAAAATACATTTAATACTGATATCGTTTCATTAGCTAAGATGCTCTTAAGCATGAAGGAGTTTCCCTGATTGACTTCCATATATATACATATATAAATGCATTCACACACACACACACTATATATATATATATATATATATATATATATATATATATGTACATCTTTATATTTATGTACATATTTATTTTTGTACATGTACATAAATATGTACATAAGTATATACATATGTGTTTGTATTATACATATACACAGATGTATATATTTATATATTCCTATACATATATGTATATACTTAATATTCATATACATATGTATATGTTTATGCCTATGTGTGCATATATTTATATATTCATATGTATATAATCCATAGATAAACATCTACACACGTGTACACACATGCACACATGTAATTATGCACTTGTATATATTGCATATATGCATGTATGTTGCTATGCATGGATGTATATATGTGTATAGTTTTGGTAGTAGTGGTGGCGAAGCTATTGTTACTGTTACTGTCTGAGGTCATGTTTGCCACTTTGGCTTTTTTGGATTGTACTATGAAAATCTATTCCAATTCCCCATATTAACGCAATCTGAACATTTATTTTAAGTGCACTTGTAACTTTTTCTTCCACCTTTATAATCCCATCTTTAATTGTTTTTGCTAGTAGATATCTCACCTCACGTTTCTCCAATTTTGCTAACATTTAATTTTGCTTATTTTATCTTTGAATTTCTGAGTTCCAACTTTTTCATTGTTTTTTTTTAATGGGAGTGGATATGAGAAAAATATTAAGTACTGCTTTGCTAAGCTTTTCTGTCCTTTTTTTGTTCTTCAGTAATACCTCTAATTTTACTCTTTATCTCTTCCTTCATTTCCTTTATTAGGGCTTTCAATCACTCTCTGATTCTTTGAGGACATGCTATTCTCCTGAAATTTAATAATTCTTGTAGAATTATTCTTTTTTCCACTTTTATTACTGGGATTCTCTTATTCTTCATCTTTACTCAATGGTATTTATTAATTTTATTAGGATTTTTCTTTGTTTACAAATGTCTTGAATTTCTGTTTAGTTTTATTTTCCTTGTTTTTCACACACACACACACACACACACACACACACACACACACATTTTCTCCACCTTGAAGTTTCCCTTGTGGGAATTTATTTCCTTTTCTCTATTTTGGTTTCTTTGGTTTCTTTATCTGGCACATCTCTAGCAGTTCTGAGAAAATAAGAGTCTTAGGCTCATCCATAATGTCTCATTCAGACATATTGTTAGACTTCTCTTTTTCCCCCTTTATTTTTCAATCAGACTCAGAAATCATATTTGCAAGAGTTTTAACTAATTTGGATGCATGAATTGTACTAGCTGGGGATAGCTAGATTATTTTTTTTTCTGCCCTAATTTGTCTTTGAGTTTTAATTCTCTATTTACTTGCTATTTCTTTTCCCTCTCTTATTAGAGTGTAGTAAGACAAGGACAGGGATTCTGTCTATTTTTTAATATATATTACAAATCTAGATTCTCCAATTCTAAGAGAACTCAATTAAAAAGGAAACATCAAGTTGAGGTTAAACTCCTACATTTTTAAGCTATCTGACCCCATTAAATCACTTAATGTCTCTGAGCACATTCCCCTATTTTCTACCTAATGTAGAATGTTCATCAGGAAAATCTTTTTGTAGAATAGGAATGTCCTTATTCTATCCTATCCGAATGTGAAGAAGAAATAAATGAGTTATTATGCAGTTCTGCAGCAATCCCATCTTTCCATTGATCTTCACCTTAGCCCCAAATTAACCTATATAAAACTATCAGGTTCTTTTGAGATGTGATATATATTTGTCTATAGCAAAGCTTCTTAAATTGTGGGTCATGATTTTATATAGGGTCATGTAACTGAATATGAGGATCACAAATTTATAATTTATTATCAGTAAATATTTGATTTGAATACCTATTTTTATATCTATATATCTAAGGTTGTATAAAATAAAGGGGGTGGTTGCAAGAGGAAAAAGTTGAAGAAGTCCTGCTCTATAAGTATGTATAACTTAGCAAATTAGTATATATATATATATATACTATATATAAAAAATACTAAAAAATTAGTAATGAGTTCTGAAAAGTGACATAGATTTAGAGGGATTAAATGATCACTCTCTCCCCTCTAACATCAAATGTCTAATAATTATCAGTCAGGAATCATATTTCAAGTCACCAAGTCCAAAACTCGATCCACTTCCAGTCTGCTTTCTTCCTTTCAGATTCATGTTTGTTAAATCAAAGATAGCAGATGGGTTCCTTATGTATCCACATCATTCTCTTTAGACAACTCCCCATTTTCTTCCTCATTGAATTGGTTTATATTTGTGTCATCAGAATTTCATTCTTGAAGAGCACTTGATTACTTTTCCCTCATCACTGCCTTTCCCAATGGAATTTAAGGCAGGAAGACAGAGATTGTTCATTTTTGTCTCCATGTGTATAATCCCATCCCATCCTGCTTTCTCCAACATATTGCTCCCTCTATCATCTTCACTTTCTCATAAATCTGTAGTCTCCCCCTGCCTCCTGGCTCCTTGTTTACTGCCTACAAAGATGTCCATATATTCCCCATCCTCAAGAAACTGACCTGATCTTGCTATTCCCACAAATTATGACCCTTTATGTCTCCTTCTTTACTGGGCTAAATTCCTTGATAAGTTCACTTACAATTGATGCATCTGCTTTCTTTCCTCTCAGTCGCTTCTGAATCCTGCAGTCTATCTTACAAGCTCATAATTCAACCAAAATTGCTTTTGAAAGTTACTAATGAGCTCTAAATTGCCAATTTAATGTTTATTTTCCCCCCTCAGTCTTAATTTTTTTGACCTTTCTGAATCTTTTAACAACCCATCACCCACTCCTTTCTCTCTCTCTAGGTTTTTTGGTGATTCTACCCTCTCCTGTTTCTCTTTCTACCTGTCAGACAGCTTGTTCTTAGTCTCCTCTGTGGGGTCTTCATCCAAGTTATACCTACAAACCTTATATTTCCCCAAAAATTTTGTGCTGGAACCGTTTCTCTTCTCTTTTTTATTTCACTTGGTAATATGTTCAATTTTCATGGATTCAATGACCAGCTTAATGTAGACAATTCTCAGATATAAGTATTCAATCATAACTTCTCTCCTGATCTTTAGTTTTTATGTCCAATTATCTCTTTGACATCTTGAAATGAATGTCTCATACTCCTGTTACTGCTTAGGTCACTATCTTCCCAGTCAGAACTACAAGCTAGGTGATATGTTTGATTTCTCCTTTTTACTCTCCTTACTTCCAATCAATTGCCAAGTCTTTTTGATTCTATCTTTTCAATATCTCTCATATTTCCTACCTTTTTCTTCTGACACTATCACCATACAATCCCTCATCCCCCAATTCCTGCATTATTGCAACAGCAGCTGACCCTCCTTATTTCAAGTTTCTTCCCATTTACTCTCCCACTCAGCTGTTAAACTGATCTTCATAAAGTCCAAATCTGATTGTCACTGCCCCAATATTCCCAACTCAATAAATCCAAGGGACCTCTAGGGTGAAATATAAAAGTCTGACTTTTTAAGCACTTCCTAACATGGATCCCTCTGATATTTCTAATCTTCTTCCATCTTACTCTCTTCTATGCACTATGCAGTTTTGTGACACCAGACTCCATTGTTGGTCCTTACATAAGGAATTTTGTTTTCCAACAATGCATTTTCAAAAGCTGTTCTCCATAACCTGAAATCTGTCCTTCCTCATTTCAATCTTCTAGACTTCATGAATTTCATCAAATCCCACAGCTAAACCAATAACTAGAATTCCACATTTTACCAGAAATGTTTCATGATCATCCTTAATGCTAAGATCCTTCTCTTTATTTGTTCAAAATTTCCAATTTAAGATATATTTATTTGGCAACCAAATAATGCATTGGTCAGATTTCTGAGCCTGGACTCAGGAAAACAAAACTTCAAATCCAGTCTCAGACTCTTGCTAGCTGTTTGATTCTCACTGAGTCACTTAACCTGTTTGGCTCAGTTTCCTCATCTGCAAAATGAGTTGGAGAAAGAAATAGCAAACCACTCCCAGTATCTTTGTCAAGAAAATCTAAAATTTGGTATTGTATCATGAAGAGTATGACATGACTGAAACGACTGAACAACAATATCATGTTCATACATAGTTACTTAAATGTTGTCTCCCATTTGAATGTGAAGGCATAATGTTAAGGAATATTTTTTGTTTGTTTATTTGCTTTGCTTTGTAACCCCAGTGCCTGGTTCATGGAGCAAGTAGTTAATAAATGTTTATTGGCTTACTTTGACTGTGTCCCTTCGGTCTGACACAACAAATGCTTGAATATGAATTAACTTCCTTAAGTTGTTAAGAAAGATGAGGGGAGCAGGCCTAGTCATCCTTCCTATACCCCCTTTCCAGCTTTATTTTAAATTATTCCAGCTCCAAAGAAATCCCAATAGACTCTGGACAGAAAATGTCATCTGCATCCAGAAAAAGAACTATGGAGATTGAATGTAAATCAACACTTGCTATGCTCACTTTTTTCTGTTTTTTTTTTTTTCCTCTCCCATGGTTTTTCCCTTTTACTCTGATTTTTCTCTCTCAACATGATTAATAAAGCAATGTAGATTAAAAATAAATAAGTTATTCCAGTTTTGTTCATTGTATTTTCCAACAAAATATATGAATTGAAATTCATTATTCCTTGATATAATTCTAACTCTTATGCAGAACATTCCTTCTACTTAAAACTCTCTCCCTCCTCATTAATCATTCTCCTTCTTCAGCTATTATTTCCTCCATTCAACCTTCCCTGATTCCCCCAAACAGAAGCATTTTCTTTACTCAAAATTTCCCCAAGTAGATTTTTCCTTTACCTCTATCACATTCTATCATATCATATTTGTGTATGTGTTTATTTAGGTATGACATCTATCCTTGGAAGGATAGATAGTAACCTCCTTAAAATCAGTAACTTAATTTCATCTTTGTCTCCCAGTATTGAGGATCAAACCAATCAATTAATCAACAAGCAAATAATAAATTCCTACTATGTACCATGGACCCTAGCACATGCTAAAAATATTTAAGGAGGAAATGAGACAATCTGCTCTTAGGGAGCTCATATCTTATCTATATTTTTCCATATAGTAGTTATCCAATAAACACATTGGTGAATTGAATTAGTTTTTTTTTTTTTAATATCAAGAAGGTATTTTCTATTTCAAGGTACCTGGGTCTAAGGCAGAAAGTAACATCTTTTCTTTAAAAAAAAAAAAAAAAAAACCCTGAATTTTTATTTGCTACTTTTCTAGCTTCCTATTAGTGAAAGTACATGGCCCATAATATTATATTTACTCAAGTAGATGAAGTTGTTTTTTTTTACAAAATATAATTAGTTCTCACTATTGTGGCATGTTGTTAAATATGCTTTGGATAATTCCAAAACCACCTAAAGGCACTTTTTTTCTCCCATCCAAAATATATCTTTATTTTTATGTGGTGTAAAGAATAAAAGTCAGTGACTAATGGAGAAACAGAGACAGAGAAAGAGAAAAGGAGGAAAGGAAAAGGAAAGGGAGGGAGAGACAGACAGACAGAAACAGAGACAGAGAGAGATTAAAGTCCTTACCAAACAGGATTATAATTGAAATTGAAGATTTTAGAAGTGTCCTCTGGGGAAAATTCTTTCCAAAATGGAACAAAGATTTTTGGGGGGAAGAAGCTATATTCCATCTATAAGAAGAGATACTGTATCTATTAAGTCAACAGAATATGCACAAATTTTGAATCCTTTGATGATTAAAATAATGTGAACTGATGTATTTGCTGGTTGCAGTTATATAGCATGTGTATTTATGTGCATGTGTGTGCTTGTCTTTCATCTTCTCAGACATCATAGGCTTTAAAACTTCCTAGGCAGTGGGATCAAATATTCTAATTCCTTTGTATATCCACCAAAACCCTATTACCTATGTGGTGTTTGGCAAATGTATAGGTATTCAACAAATGTGATTGTCATGTTCAATCATGATAAATCAGAATGAAGTGGATCCTTTAAATAGACCCCTAAAAGAATGGATTCGTTCAATTGGGAGGAGAATACATATTTGCTGAATTTAGTTGAAGATCATAGAATTTCAGAGCTGAAAGTGAGCTCACATATAGCTCTTACATATAAAAATAGGGAATGGAGTAAAAGAGAGAGAGAGAGAGAGAGAGAGAGAGAGAGAGAGAGAGAGAGAGACAGAGAGAGAGAGAGAGAGAGAAAGAGGGGGGGAGGAAGAGGGAAGGAGGAAAGGAGAGAAGGAGGGAAGGAAGGAAAGAAAGGAGGGAGGGAGGGAGAGAAGGAGGGAAGGAGGGAGGAAAGAAGAGAGGGAAGGAAGGAGGGAGGGAAGGAGGGAGGGAAAAAAGAGGGAAGGAAAAAAGAAAAGATAAATAAATATATAGATATATAGATAGACCGATGGATGGATTCTCCATTTGTTAAGCAATTGCTATGTGCCAAGTACTGGAAATACAAATAATAGCAAAAAAGAAAAATAGTCCCTATCCTCAAGAAACTTTCATTCTCCTGAAAGAAAACAAGCCATATGTCAAAGATGAAAATGGAATTCGAAAGGAGGAGAGAAATGGAGTTAGGTGCCCCCTCTCACTTTGCAAGTATGAAAAGGCCTGAGATAAAATTGGAGATTATCAGAAATTATCAAGCTGATCTGGGTTTAAAGTGAAATAGCTGGATGGGCACTTCCTTAAATGTTATAATTTTATTCCTATTTATTTATTTGGAGCTGGGAGAATAAGAAAATTTTATTTAGAGCAAAATAAAATGACACTTTTAGGTAGAGAGGTGAGGGAATAGAAGTGGGGAATAAATCATACATATTTTGAATTTAGCCAATGTTTTTCTCAGCTTAACTATATTGTTACAAAGGAGGGTTTCTATTTAGTAGGGAAAAGGGAAAATATTTAGAGATGAAGAAATAAAGGGAAAAAAACAAGCATTATCAAAACAGTATAAAAACAGAGAAGAAAACATGAAAACAATTTAGAATGGGACACAAACAAAGCAAATCAATTACTCATATGTAAAATTTTACCTATGCTTTGCTTTTATAAAGGAAACTGCATAAAATTATAGTTTGATGTACAATCCTCTTCTTTGTTTTTGAAATGTTAATATTTGTTGGTATTTTCAAGTTTATACTCAAAAAGAGAATTTAATTTGATTTTTAAAATTTAATTATTATTAAAGAGAAGGTAGGGTGGCATACAGGAAAACTATCCATAAATAAAATCCTGTGATAATCCTCTCGATATGAAACTCTTTTTTCTGTCTCAAAATAAATTCTCCTTTTTCCTTTCCCTGTGCTCTATGACCCTATCTATGACAAGATATACTCACCTAAGAGATCCAGTGAAGATAAAATAACAGTCAAGTCAAACAAAAGGTAAAACATAGCCATGCATCCAGATTGAAATGCAGATTGTGAATTATAAATACATTTACATACAGCTATCAAGATTTGCAAAAACCACTTAATCTCATTGGAGTCTCAAAATCCCTAGAGTCAGTTATCTTGGATTCAGGTTTGAATCCTGCCTCTGACAATTATTTGCTTTGTAAATCTGAGTATCTTATTTTACTTCTGATCCTCAATTTCTTCAGTTGTAAAATAGAAATAATAATACCTCTAGAACCTGACTCTTATGCTTACTATTAGATTTAAATGAGATCATGTAAAGCAATTTAGAAACCTTTAAAAACCATCAGTTACTGTTTATTATCAGAAGAATGGCATCAGCATTACCTGCTGGTTTCTCTGAAAAGGATTTCTCCATCATGAAACCTTGGGACTATTTGTCATTTTTAGCCCTTTCCCTTCCGAGATCTCATATGTACCATTCAGTTGTTTTGTACACAGGGCTGATGAAAACAGCTGAACAGCTTTTCTCCAGGGAAGTTTCTAGGAAAAATCTAAAAGGTGGAAAGAGAGAGAACCATTTATATCACCTTTTTGAAATTGTTCAACCAGATTATTATTGTTATTGTTTTTAAAGTTTTTTTAACTATAAAATCAAAAATTTACTTAAAGATATATTTTTAAAAAGACAAAATTGTATTGTTGATATAGTCATAATTGTGAAAACTTTTCAAATATATCTCAGAAAGATTTAAAATAGCAAAAACCATGTTTAAAAAATTAATGGGGGTGAACTCATTAATTAATTAATTAATGGGGAAACCTCAAATTAAAAGTAAAAAAAGTATATAAACATATTTTATAAAGAAGTAAAGTAACAGAAATATAAAATGAAATCACAAAGTCATCCAAAACTAAGAATCCTTGGGTTTTCATTGTTAAAATATGATCTCCAAATTTATTTTAATAATCATCAAATATTAGTTTTAAATTTAAAATTCCTCAATGTTTCATACTAAATACATCTTCTAAACAACCTGCCAATATTTTCTAATTAAACATGAGTAGTATCATTTTCCACAAATCTTTGGTCATTTCTGACATCATCACACTTGTGTAACTAACTTTATTTCTGAACTTTTTATTTCTGAACTGAATTTATTGGCCGAGTCACAAAACTCTGTCCTAAATGACGTTGTAATAAACTGAACAGCCCAAAAGAAATGTTTTCTTTTAAGATTTCTTTGAAAACATGAGACAAACATAGAACTTAATCCATAAAAGCTAGACATCAAAAAGGGTTCAGGAATAATACACACATATGTACATTCATATGTGTGTATATGCATAATTCTTTTATTTATTTAAATATACACATAGAAAAGTTTTACCTTTTATGTTTCCATACCTAAGAAAAGTACATAAAAGTAGGAAAAAATACAAGATTAAAATGATAATAGATCTCCACATGAGGATAAATTAAAGAGGCAAGGAATATAAAAGAATGATATGATTGAAGTTTATATGATCAGAAACAATTTGGACAGAGCTTACATGAACTTGTTCACCCTATCTGGAAGTACTGGAGCTAAAAGAAGAAAGATACTATATTTTAGGACTAATAAATGAAAGTCTACTGTGGATAATGGATACAAAACTAAATTCAATCATTGCAAGAGGTAGATAAGCTAAACAGAGCCATAACTAGCGTAGGACAACTGGCATTAACCCAAAGTGCTGAAATGAAAGAGTACTTAGAGCATTTGTAATCCCATAACAGCATAGAACAACTGTTCTTACCATCTAGTTTGCAAGAATTATTAATTAATGTAAGAAGCTACTAGATGGATGCCAGGCTCACCAAGTAAGCAATTCCTTAGCCACCAATTCCCACTGCCTGAAACCCCAGAAGCATTTACGGGTATAATTCATTCTTTTAGTCTAGATGCAAAAAAAAAAAAAAAAAAAAAAAAAAAAAGTGATTAGTTATGACTGAAAATCATAAAAATACAGATAATTTAAGGGGGGAAAAAGAAATAATTTTCATCATATCCATGGTGTTGGAGTTGATGGCCTCTACTAAGAGATTTCTTCTTACACTAAAACTATAGCTGGCACAGAGCGACATAAAACAAAACAACAAAATAAACAAAAGCCTTGTTGATTGGCTCTATTAGTTACAAACTAGAAAAAAAGTAGGTAGAACTCAAACTGAAATCATTTACCTGGAAGGTCAGTGGTTCTTCAACTTTGTCATACAGTCTCTCAATTTGAAAAAAAAATAGACACATGATAATTTCATATCCACACAAGTCAATAATTCAACTAGTCTAACATTTGGTTTAACTAGATCAAATAATGCTGAATTGCTCTAAATCCTAGTTCATTTAACAGTTATTAAGCTCTTACATAGGCTTTAGGAAACTGCTTAAAATAATGCTTTTAGTAAGCCAAAACCTTTACTGAGTGGCAACATTTGTTCCTATATCTTGCCACAGTTACTAATGTATATAATAAACCATCTTGATACCGAGAGGATCATCAGACGATGAAGTCCATGAGTGTGAAAAACCATAGCATTAATGATGTGGGTCCTAATTTTAATTTTTATTACAATCCATACTTTCTAGAGAAAATTTCTTTTAACGCCACATAATTGCTTTGGGGACCTAGTCTCAAGCTAATTTGCATAACTGTACTCATCAAAGATGAAATTTATTTTTGTCTTCAGTTTATGTCCTCAAATGGATAACTAAAAAGACTCTGGAAATAAAGTACTGGACTATGAACTATGTGAATAGAAAATCAGGAAAACTTAGGTTCACAGACAACCTTTGATACATTCTATGTAATTTTAGGCAAGTTACTTAAAGGTTCTGTGCCTCACAACGGGGTTATCATCAGTACCAGGGGAGAAAATTTCCACACCAGAAAAATCATAGGTCTTGGATATATTAATAATTGAATATTGTTATAGCGCTTTCAAGTTCATAACATCCTAGATTCAGAGATAGAGAGGAACATTACAAATCATTGAGTCCAACTCTCAGAAGTGATTACTTTCCTAAAGTCACACAAGTACCAAGTGGCAGAGCTGAAATTCGAGCTTGGATCTTCAGATCCAATCCAATCCAATCACTCTTCCCATGATACCATACTGTCTTCTAAGCCCACAAACTGCTTTCCTCAAACAATGGAAGAATTATTAGCTTCATACAGAATCTCAGGGAAGTTAAATGACTTGCCTCTAATCATGTGTCTTGTACTTGAGCTTGAATATGAATTAGGTTATTATTATGATAGAAAAGTCTTCAACATATTATTACCAACATTTTTATGTTGGAGAATGTTTCAATTAACTTATCAGAGCCAATTGATAATTTTCAGAGTGAGCATTTACGCTTCAGCAATAAACAAAACTCCAAATCAGGGCTTGATTTATTATTTTGTTGATTGTCTAGATTTAATATAGTGATGGAGAAAATGTTAATAATGAAAATTAAATTTTAAAATGTCTCCCAGCCCTAGAGAACTGGGTGTTAAACTTACCAACATACTCCTGCTTAAACAGCACTTTGTGCATGGTCTCCCTAAGATGGATCTATGGAACAATATTATTACGAGTCATAGGGTTTGGGCAAATGTAGATGGGTCACAACTTGCATTATTGAAGGAATGTCCACAACAAGGAGATTTAAAGAATCGTGAGAATGTTGGATTCTTCCAAGAGCCTCATGTATCAGTTGTTATACACAAAATTTCAAAGTAAAACACACACACACACACACACACACACACACACACACAATAACCCAGTGCAGCATCTCAGGTGTCAGAAAGCTCTGACTACAATTTGATCTTTGCATATCATTTAATCCTCAATTTCTTTATCTGTAAAATAAGTGGGTTGGACTAAATGACTAAATGAAATCTTTTCTCTATGACCCTACAATCCTTATAATAACCCAGGTGCTATTATGCCCTCTTTAAAGATCAGGACAAGACTCAGGGAAAGTTAGTGACTTCCTCATTATCTCACAAGTGGTCAGGATTCTGACTCAGGTTTTTCTGAATCCCAAACCTGCAGCTTTTTCATTGTAATAGCGGTCTGCCTCTCACTGCAGAAGCAATTTGTTGTACGGAATTGATACTAGACCTTGAATCACTAAGTCCTAAATTGATCTCCTTCAGATACGATGAGACTGGGAGAATCTAAATGCTCTTAGCCTCAGTTTTCTAATCTATACAATGGACATAATAAATAGTATCTACTTTGCATCAGTGAAGTGAGATCAGATATGACAACTTAATATAATATTTGTAAACCTAAAAAACGGGTATGTGATCTTTACATGTTATTATTACTTATTAACCCATCCCTACCTCTCCATAGATAATTTGAAATATTTTATCATTAGGATAGTCTTTCTGAATTCTCATTACAGTCTGTGACTAAGCAATCAGTGGATAAGACATCCACATCCTTGTAGGTTATTGATGATCCATAGTTTTCAGCTCCAAGTTTTGATCTAAGCTAAGTTTATTGACTCAATGGACTTTCACCTTCTCATTTGAGGGAAAGCAAAGTAATTGAAGCCCCAGGGAAGCAAAGTCAGTCATTCCAATGGCAATCTGACTCGTGCTTCAATAATAATATTCTTCTAACCATCTCAGAGTGACACCATCAGGCACACATGCAAATTATTCTATCCCAAGAAAAATATTTTTGGTAGAATAATTTGGCCCCTCTCACAATCCAAACAATTTGTAGATGGCATTTCAATATGTCATTTTCAAATGAGGCAGATGACCTGTTGCTTCCTCATGCTGGCACCTTGGATAATGTACTTGAGAGATATGTAAGCTGAAATTTAACCAGGAACCTTTGTAAAGCATTTACAATGGTATAAACCAGAAACTCTCTCATAGACTTCCTATCAATCATTGCTATTCTCTGCACACTTCAGAGAGTTATAGAAAACAGCTTTTTTTTCCCCTAAAGGATTTATATTAAAATTTGAGTCAGCTACAGTCACAAGAGTTATGAACTTTTTTCTTTTTCTTTTTCTTTTTTTTGCTAGCAAGTGAATTGAACAGCAAAGCTAATGCACAGATAAGCTGGGCCATGTTCTTTTTCTGAGGCTGGATGATCCCCTGTGTAACTTTCATGTTTGTCATTTCATGTAGGACCACTTGTAGACTCATATTCTTGCGGCACTTTCTGAGAAATCTCTTAGCCTGCACAGCCAATGAAGTAGATGAGACTAATGGGGGAATAAGCATCCAAAAGATGGTTCTATAGTCATGGAATCCTCCCTCCTGGTTGCAAAGAAGACCTGTACTCAGATTCTCTTTTGTTTTATTGCCAGTTATACTCACAAACTTTTAGAAACAAAGGAGACTTAAAGAGGTTATAGGATAACATTCCATCAAAGTTCTCCATACCTTTGCATTCTGAGAATACAGCTCTGTCTCATCAGATCCCTCACTTGCTAAAAGAAGCAAATCTCAGACACCTCATCCTGTATAATAAGACTTGTCCTGATCCCCTAAGTTGTTAATTTTTCCCTCTCTTGGAATTGTTTAATACTACTTTGTATGCTAAGGAATATATTCTATTTTGTTCATGCTTGAGATATATGTAATCTTTGTAGTTATGATATCTAATCTCTTCTTATATAGCCATCCCCAGTAGAATGTAAGCTTGTGAAAGCTATAGACTATTTTTTTCTCTCTCTATTCATATTCACTTGGCAAAATTTCTTGCACATAGTAAGTACTTTAAAAAATGTTTCATTGACTTGAACAGAGCTGAGCAAGACTTGAAAGATCATGAAGTCTAGCAGCTGACACAATAATGTTCCCATAGTAGGAGCTTAATAAATTGACTTGAGTAATCCAACTAATTCATTTCACATATGAAGAAACCAAGAGCAAAAGAAATAAAGTGATTTATCTGGTACATGAATAGAGAACTGGACCTGAAATCAGGAAGATTTCTCTTCAAACTCCTAGTTCAAATCCAGCATCACTTACCAGCTATGTGAACCTAAGCAAATCATTTAACCCCGTTTATTTCAATTTCTGCATTCATAAAAGGAGCTGGAGAAGGAAATGGCAAGCTACTCCAATATATTTGTCAGGAAAGTCCTAAATGGAGTAACAAAGAAAAAACACAACTGAAAATGGCTTAACAACAACAGTACAACCAGGACTTAAAATATAATTATTCATAATAGTAGGATCAAAGGATGATAGATAGAGAGCCAGAGTAACTTTCAAGGTCTTCTATTCCAACCTCTTAAATTTTCATCACAGGCCAATAAAATATGATATCTTTTTCTGCAATTCAAGCAAATAATGGCTATGACTCCACAGCATGGTTCAGCATCTGGAGAGCAGAGGCACATGGCAAACCATAACCCTGTGATCCCAGTTTCCAGAGATGGTAACCTCTCCCAGACCTACATATCTAGCAAATAATATGAAATTATTTTAATTCAAATACTGCCTTGATATCTTTATTGCAAATTTTGGTACCAAACTCCATGTTTTCTAGATTATTTTCATTTTATGTGGGTTTATGCAAGCATAAATGCACATACATGAGCATGTGTGTACTTTATTGGACTCTTGGTACTTGGTACTTCCTATTTTGAAGAACAACAAATCTTCAAAGGACTGTTTCAAAGTGTATTTTCAATAGATGTACATTGCCAGCAATGAGGAAAATTAACATAAGAAGAGAAGTCTGAGATTCCCACATAACCCAGTGATACCAGGAGGGATTTTCACAAAATAGTGTTTATTTCTGAATAAGCAAGTGGGACCCAGCAAACATATCCAAATTCGAACCTTTTTTTAAAATAGAGTTCCTATAAGAACTGGTGTTTCCATTCCAAATATAATTCTAACACTTCTACCATCCTTTTTCTCAAATTCTTGTTTTGAACATGGTTTAATTACATCAACATTTTCCTAAGTTAATCAAAAACCCCTTAAGACATACTACACATTGATTTCTCTAAATACCTTCAGCTTTAAATACTTCCTTCCAACTAAGCTGTTGTTCTTGGTTGAGGAGAAAGAACCTTGCAATTTGGTAGATGGGGAAATGACAGAAAGATCTTGAACAGAGGGTAGAATCCTGAAGTTTTTATTAGATAACTAAGGTAGCTAAATTTCTTATGGAATCATCCATTTTCTGCAGGAGGGAACCTTAAAAAGAAGAAAAAACTGAGTTCTATTGGAGTGAAGTGTCCTGCCCCAAGCTATGCCAGTGTTAAGTGAGAGATGAAAATGCATATACTCTGGACCCCAAATCCTACATTCTTTCCATTCTGGTCTACTGCTTTCTCAATGAAACTAAACATATGATTACAGAAGTAGGTTCTTTTTTTTTTTTTCAAAATAAGGATAATATTTTATAACTCAGTACACACGTATATCTAATTAGCATCAAAAAGAAGTTCTCAGAGGTGTAGAAAAGAGAAGAGACTTTCTTTGTAAGATTTTGTGACCTTGAAACTCTTACTGCACAAAAGTATTGCCATATTAAGAAAAAAAATGTCATTAATTTCTTTCCTCAAACTAGAGTTTATGCTACATGGAAAAATGAATGGTTTTTCCAAAGATGGGATTATATAAGATGAAACCCTAAGTATCTATTTCACTTTTACTTTCTTTTTTAATGTTAGGAAATATATTTTTGGTTTCTTTTTTGTTTTTGGCACTATGGAAAATTTTAAAATATGAGACACATTGAGATCCAGAATGTATAAATCTTAGCTCTGCCACTTATCATCTACATGAACTGGGCACATTGGTAAATAAAATGGTTTTTGACCTCAAAGGTTTCTTCAATTTAAAATCTGTGACATTAGTAAAACCTAAGTGAATTCTGTCAATTTAATATAATTCATGAAATCCATTCTTACTCCCAGTGAAAACTATATGTCCCCAACACTGCAAATGAAAACAATCCCATGTCGATGGCATAAGACTGTTCGGGAAGTAGGCAAAAAAAATAATAGAAATACTGATATAACTATCCCATTTCAGACTGGATTTATTAGATAGGTTCTGTTTACTATCTTAGTAGTGTCTCTTTTTCACAAAGCAATGGGATTCTGGGGTTAGAATATCATATATTTTATAAGACATGATCAGCATACAAGTTACTTTTGTACAATTATTATTTTTCTTTACTACAAGGGAGATTTTAATTATGGTGGAGAGAAAGTTATGCACAAATTATAAGATAAAAACAAAGTACGTAAATGAACATTTTCATAAATATATCTATATATAAACATGTTGGGCCATTTATATATATTATATACATATATAAATATTTTATATCTACATAACTATGTGTACAATATGTGTATATTGTATGTCTACATAAGAGATAGAGACAGAGAAGAGAGAAAGAATGGAGATAGATAGAAAGATAAAAAGAAGGAGAAACAGAGACAGAGAGAAAATGGAGAGCACTGGATAGGTGGATAGATAATAAAGAGAGATAGACAGACAAAAGCAGAGAGATAATTGAGATAGATAGGCAGACAGGCATATGAGTACCAATGTTCAATTCATTCTTGAGTTAAGTGCCCTCTATCTCACCTCATAAGCATTACAAATGAGTTTAATCATGATCCTCAGTAAAGACTAAATTTAAACAAGGCATAGTAACACATTCAGTTTGCTAAGGATTATGATTTTCAAAGACTACATGCAGATCAGAAGATAGAAGATAGGAAGATAGTTAATGGTAATAATAAGAGTCAAAATTTACATAGTACTTTAATGTTTGTAAATTGTTTTAACATATATTGAGCATCATGTGTGTAGTCTGGGCAAGCACTGTGCTAAACTCCACGGGTACAAATACAAGCAAACAAGATAATTCCTTTATTTGAGAATTAGGGAGGGCTCTTGAGGAGAGTGGGAGCAGGGATGTAGAGAAGTATGAGAAGTAAATATAGCAGGTAATAAGTAACCTTGACTGGAACGCTCCCAATATCACAAAGATGGCTTCCTTAATGACAGTTTAAAAAAAAAAAAAGAGTTAAAAAAATTGTCTTTTTCACACCGAGTCACTCAGTGGTGCAGCCTTTTCTCTGAGGGAATTGCCATAGTCATTCCAAATCTCTGCTGACTTTACAATTGCCTTCAATGGATGTTTCTGTTTATGTTGATGAACACAGCAAACTCAAGATTTTTCAACTGGGCTTGTTCTCATTTAAAATACTTTTGAATCCAAGCTCAAAAAAATTGTGTTGTCTAGACACAGCATGATTTCCCACAGTACCCAAAGTACACTTTACCAGCATTGTAAAGCTGACAAGTTTGTTCTTGAGTCTCTTCATAAGCAAAGCATAATTCAGTCCTGTTGTGAGTTTATTACATTTAAGCAACCCAATAGCATATGTGAGACTTATGTTAGTCTGTCCTTTCCCAACATTTAAAAAGTGATATTTATCTCTTCAAGAGGATAAATGTTTTCCTAAGTCCAAAAAAAAAAAAAAAAAAAAAAAAAAAAGTCAGTTCAGGTTCAAGCTGTATTAACTTTATTGAGTTCTTCAAATACATACCAGGTTAACAATGGCTAAACCATGGTGGGCCATGTTTTTTGATAAATATCGAAGGGCTCTTTGATCCTGATAACCCACAAATGTTCAGCATGAGTGAGTTTTCACGGTCAGCATGCAATGATTTTGATATTTGACTTAAGCTGTAGCTGAATGTGGTTTATTTTACTTATGGGGACGGTATGCTTAGAACTAAGAAAGCAGGAAAAATTGGAAACAGCACAGGGCCCCAAGAAATGACATGGACAACTCATTTCCCTGTTTTGCTGAGGCTTTAAGAGCCCTTTATGTGAGAGATTTTTTGAAGTTCAGCCATCAGGAGTTCAGGGAAGCCTTTCCCACCTCAACAGTCTAAACCTGACTGGTTTGGGAATAAAAATCAGGGTGTCCCTTTTGCAATAAACCAACCTGACAACAGAAAGCACCTACTTTTCCAAGGTAGTCGGCACTCCCAAAATGACTAAATAAGGCACACCACTTAGGGTACTGTCTAGCATAAACTAGGTGCTTAATAAATAGCTTTTGATTGATGGATTAGTTGAAAGTCTCTTTTACCCATAGCATGTATTTAATTTTTAGTGACAGCACTAGAAAAATAGATTACATGTAGAAAATATTTCTTTAATAAATCTTAGTCAAAGTTTCTTTGTTATAACTTGTGAGGATCTACATACATAGATACATTATACACACATACAGTCAGTCAGCAATATATTAAATTAGACTAGAAGTCAACTGACTAGAGGACATAATCCTCAGAAAGGCTCATTCTGTGTAAAAGATTGAGTCTTAATTTGGAATAGTGAAACAGTAGTCAAAGAACACTTGAAATATTTACTAGTAATGAGTAATTTTTTTGAACTTTAGTCATCAAATCAGAAAATGGGTGTAATAATAATGATCATTTCTGAGGTTTATTGAGAAGCTAAACTAAAATGATATGTGCTAAGCTCCTGGAAAACCTGGAACTTCTGTATGAAAAGCAGTTGTTATATAAAATGATGATGTTAAGAATGACAGTTCCCATCAGAAACTTTGCAATTTACAGCGCGCACAGCAACCCATGAAGTTGGCTGAAAAGGTCACAATCACTGTTTATAAAAAACTCCAACTACAATGAGTGCTGTTTTTCCATATTTCTGTATTCAACTCTAAGGGTATTAGACATCTCCACTTCCCCATCACCACCCAAATAAGAGACTCTACTCCAAGAACCAACCTGCCATTAGCCTTGCTTCCCTCAGTTGCAGATTTTCATAGCATTTGCAAGACTACTATTTCATGTAGTCCTTCCCCCATGCCTAATATACTTTCTAGTTCTTATTAATATATTATCTTCCTTCAAATTAGTGTTAGCTCCTTCAGGCCAAGGACTGACTATTATGTTGTTTTTTTTTTCTTTCTCTAGCATTTAGTGCACAATGTCTGGCATTCAGTAAGTGCTTAACATGTGCTCTACCTACAATAAATATTTTTATGCTTATAGGACCTTTCCCTTTTTTTTTTTTACTTCTTTGGGATACAGGTTTAGTAATGATGTTTCTGACTTGTAAAGGTCCTGTACTACTTATTAATTTCTTATTAAATTCCAAATTGTTTTCCAGGATAATTGCACTAATTCTTGCCTACATCAATGTGTCTGTTTGTTTTTACAACACTTCTGATATTTGTCATTTTCTTGGTCAACTTTGCCATTGTGATAAATGTGAGACAAAACCTGAAAATTGCTTTAATTTACATTTCTCTAATTATTACTGATTTAGATAATTTATATTATATATAATACATCTATTATAATGTTATACATAACATATGAAATATATAATATGTATAATACATATATAGAGAGACAGACAGACAGACAGATAGACAAACAGAGAGACAAACTAGGGAGAGACTGTGAGAGAATTTAGATTTCTTCTCTTAAAAATGCATATTTTTATCATTTGACCATTTATTAGTTGAGGAATAATTCTTATGCTTATAAATTTGAATCCATTCCTTATATATCTTGGAAATAAGACTTTTATTAGTCTTATTTGTGTTTCTTTCTCCACTACAAAAGTTTCTTACCCAATTATTTTTCCTCACTTCTAATCTTAGCTTCATTGGTTTTGTTTGGGCTAAAACATTTAATTTTATGTGGTCAAATTATATTTTTTATCTTTTGGTAATGAATTCTTCCTCTCACCATAGATTTACATAGTAATTTGTTCTTGTTTCTCTTCTTGCTTTGTAACATGATATTTATATCTAAGTCATATATCTATTTGGTAGTTATTTTAGTAAATGGTATGATGTTTGTCTAAACCTAATTTCTGCCAGACTTCTGACCAGCTTTCTTAGAAGTTACTTTTAAATAGTAAATCCTTACCTGAGTAGATGGAGTAGGTAGAACTATCTTTTCAATCCAAATTTGCTCCCAGAAATACTACATAGTTCTGAATCTCATAAGCCTACACTTTTTAAGGATCCAAGATTGAAGATGCATAAGAAAGGCAGTATGGTAAAGTCAGAGGACTAGACTCAAATCCTGGCTCTTCCATTTGCTACTTGTGTGATCTTGAGCACTCACTTAAGCTTCCTAAGTCTCAGTTTTCTCTCCTACATAAAATGGTGTTTAGAGTAGATGATTTCCAAGATCCCTTTCAGCTTTAAATCCACAATGTATGATTCTGACTTATGGCACTAACAGACTGAAAAATATTTTCAATAATGAACTTCACTCAAAGAATTTTGAAGGGGATACAATTGAGGAAATGTATGATCAAAAAAGGAAATGTAACAGTCATGAGGTGGTGGAAAATGAATGTTATGGGATATTATTGTTCAATAAAAACAATGAGCAGGCTGATTTCAGAAAAGCCTGGAAAGACTTACATGATCTGATGCTGAGTTAAGTCAGCAGAACCAGGAGAACATTGTACACAATAACAACAAGATTATGTGATAATCAACTATGATCAACTTATTTCTTTTCAGTAATGTAGTGATCCAAGACAATTTCAATTGACTTGGGATGGAAAATCTACATCCAGAGATAATTATAGAGACTAAAAGTGGATTAAAGCGAAGAATTTTCACATTTTTATTTGTTTTTTTCTTTCTCATGTTTTTTCCCCTTTTGGTGTGACTTTTCTTGCACAACATGAAAAATATAGAAATAAATATAAAAGTAATATACATGGGTAACCTATATCAGATTGCTTGCTGTTTGGGGGAGAAGATAGGTAAGAGACAGGGAGAAAAAATTCTGGAACACAAAATTTTACAAAAATAAAGGTTGAACACAATCTTTACATGTATTTGGAAAAATAAAGTGCTACTGAGAAAAAAAAAGAAAAAAAAATCTTAAGTCTTCCTAACAAATTATCTTGAAAATAGGCCAATATGGTACATTAGATGGTTATGGGCATCCATGACACAAAGAAAGTTAGATCAACCCCAATTCAGAAAAAGACATAGAGATGTCTAGGTAGAATCCTCCATGGAAGATCCATAAAAGAACATAAATAAGAATGATGCAGGATGAGAAGACATAGTTGATTTATAACCTTCACCAATGTGGAACCTATATCATTGAGCTCATGAATTGACTGATGTTTTGAAATCATTCTATTTTTGACAAGACCTGTCCCTTCATTGAAGTAAGGAACTACTGACAGGGAAATTCTCTCTGATGTTCCAGTGTCTAACACAGTTCCTGGTATATAATAAGTATACTGGATTTGAAGTCCAGGAAGAACTGAGTTTAAATGTCTTCAAACATTTGCTAATTGTTTGACTATGGGAAAGTCACTATCTCTATTTGCTCAATTTCCTCAACTACAAAATGGGGATAAGAACATCATCTATCTCAAAAGGTTGTTCTGAGAGTAAAATGAAATACTCTCTGTAAAAAACAGCTTAGCACAATATCTGGCACATAGTAAGTGCTAATTCTCTTCCCTGAACAAATGGTGATCATTGTTGTAGTTGTAGGTGTGGTCTTGTAGTTGTTTCCAGGGATTACTAGCATCTACTCTAAAATATAGAGCCTCACACATTACCTAAATATATAAATGTTTAAGTATTTGCCCAATTATACACTTCAAATGTATCAGAGGTAGGGCTTGAATTCAACACTTGATATTTACCCAATAAGTTTTGCTGCTGATACTATTGAAGTTTTATTCCTGCTTTGGTTTTCCAGCATGCAACTGCCTCAGTTTTATAAATCTTGAAATAATGTCCATGCTGAAATGGCTATGGACTGACTAATTGATGATCAGTTTAGGGGTTGAAAATGGGAAGAGAAGCCATGATCCTAATAGAATATTTCAATGAAAAAGAAAAAAAATCCAGCTTCATCTGCTCTGAAAAAAAAATATCCCAGGGAGTTCACATTTCTGAAATAATAAAAACATGGGTTTTCCAAAGGTGGTTAAAGCTGACTAGTTGATCATTGAAAAGAATGAGAAGTACTATCTCTCTGGTCATGAAGAATTTTGGACCAAAGAACTTATGATAAAAAAATTAGTAGTTATTCAAGAGAGAAACCCAATGGCAAGTTACTCTAAGATAAAGATTGTGGATAAACATTCAAACTCAAAGATGTAGGGGGGGCGGGGTAGGACAAGCATCTATCATCCAGGTGATCTGACTGAAGGGTGACATGCTAACCTCCAAAAGAGCAGTGTTTCTTGAGAACTCTTTTTATGAGGACAAAAATGATTTCTGTTTAAAGGGCATCCCATCATGCTTTTACAAAAAGAAATAGCTGACTTATGGCTTGAAAGGGAAAGATACTGTCCAAATTCACTGTTTAAGCAAGCACTGTTTGTCAGGGTTTCATTCTGTGCACCAAGAACATAAATGCTTTCTTTTTTCCTGGGGCCAGATTTGGATCACTAACTTGAGCTGGGCCTGAGGGAGAAACCCAGCGTGTATGATGAGCTGATTAATTACCAGAAATCAAATGCCTTGCAGTCAGGAGCACGGGGCTTGAAAGAAAGCATGAGTAGTAAGAGAGTGGTGCATATCTACATGCATGCATGGTCAGGCAAGAACACCACTGGGGATTAGGTTTCACTGTAGCCTGAAACAAAGGACTTAGAAATGATTGTTTATCCTTGACAGTGTGACCTGTGCCAATCTTTATTAACAAGGGCTTTCCATCTATTACTTTTAAAGTCAAAGAACCCTCATTAAATCAACTTCAGCTTTCAAAAAAAAAAAAAAATCAGCAGAATTTTCTCAGTATTCTTTCCCAGTCTCTCCTTACCCCACCCTTCAAGAAACCTCAGTAATAATTCATAATTAAAGGTTAGGCTGTGTCTTACTTCAAGTCTTGTGTGCATAAGTATAATCCTTTGAGGCTGTCTCTTAGGATGAGTTCCTCATTTAAAGTGAAGTGGATGCCTACCAGGGAGATATAAATGGATACAGAAGGATAGGAAATGTTGGGAATGCTCAAGAATTATAAGAGGCTCTCTTATAAAGTACAAATTGGCTTTATTGGTAAAATGTTGCATTCTTGAAGATGACAAGAGTGACTGATTAATCTCCCCCGTTCTTTCTCCCACCTTCATGACTTTGCCCAGACTGTCCTCCATATCTGAAAACAACTTCCTCCTCCTCTCCATCTCTTACAATCCCCAGATTACTTTAGTGGCCACAATCCAAGACATATTCCTATACCACCACCACCCTGAAACAGGCCCTCATTGACTCATTCCTTGATTATGGCACTAGCCTGATGATGGGTCGTCTTGTCTCAAGTATCTCCGTGTTCTATTTATCTACGAAAGTGATTTTTTTTTCTAAAATGTTGTATGCCATTCCCTTACTCAATAAACTCCAGTGCCTCTCTATTGCCTCCTAGATGAAATACAAAATTCTCAGACTTCAAAAAACCTACTCCCCCGTGGCTCTCTTCAGCAGATGATTCAAACCAGTTCCAATTGTTCAGTAATGAAGAGAGCTATCTATACCCAGTGAGAGGACTATGGGAACTGAGTGTGGACTACAACATAGCATTTTCATTCTTTCTGTTATTGTTTGCAAACAAAAAAAATTCAAGCAAATTTTGTTTTCCTTCTCAGGTTTTTTTTTATTCTAGATCCAATTTTTCTTGTGCAGCAAGATAATGTATGGATAGGTATACGTATGCTGGATTTAACATATATATTTAACATGTATTGGACTACCTGCCATCTAGGGGAGAGGGTCAGCAGGAAGGAAGGGAAAATTTGGAACAGATGGTTTTGCAAGGGTCAGTGTTGAAAAAATTACCCATGCATATGCTATAATAAAAAAAAAGGAAATGAATGTTGAAAACTATCTTTACTATTATTTGAAAAAATAAAATTCTAAAAAAATAAACAATAACAAAAACCTAATTCCTTCCTTCCATTACACTATTCTTAACT
Source organism: Sarcophilus harrisii (assembly GCF_902635505.1). Lineage (NCBI taxonomy): Eukaryota > Metazoa > Chordata > Mammalia > Dasyuromorphia > Dasyuridae > Sarcophilus > Sarcophilus harrisii. The sequence goes on along the minus strand of NC_045429.1, from coordinate 45,363,039 downwards.
CCTTACTCCTTGATAGGTCCTCTACAATCCAATGGCACTGACTTCGTGTTATTCCATGAAGAAGATACTCCATTCAGCTGTAGGCATTTTCTCTAACTATTACTCATTCTTGGAATGCTTTTCTTCCTCATCTCTACCTATTTGCTTTCCTGATTTCCTCTGAGTCCCCATTGAAAACGCCATCTTTTCTACCAAGATTTTCCTTGCTTTTAATTCTAGTGTTTTCCCTTTAAAATTCCTATTCATCCCAAATATGGCACAATTCCATGTATTTGTTTGCTGTTGTCTCCTCCATTCGATCATTAGTTCCTTGAGGATAGGGCCCATCTCTTGACTCTTAAAATCTGCAATATTTAACATAGTGCCTGGTATATGGTAGAAATTAAAAAATGTCTATTGACTAACTGGTCAATAGTACTCCCTATGTATTAGTTCTCCCTCCATAACTGATTTGGGGTCGGAAGATTTGGTTTAAGTACAGGAAATATACTGAGTGAATGAGCTTTCACTTTGGGGGTAAGATATTAGTTCAAACAAGAGAAGACTCTGATTTCACCCAAAGGTAAAATCCAAAAAGTCTCTAGGGAAGTGAGCTGGATGTAAGAGAAGCATTGATGGGACTGACTTTTCTTTATAAGTCTGCCTTTCAAAGTCTATTCACTTTCTCTCTAGATTTCTCCCCCAAAAAGGTCAAGAATGACATATGTCTTCTCTTAAAAACAGAAGAAAAAAGATATTCTTGTCTCAAATTCTCCCATCAACTCCACTCTCTCCTACAGGCACTAAGTGTGAATTCATCCTTTCTGTTTGAGAGAAAAGCTTCATATCAAAACACTAAACATATATATGTATATATATAAACATATAAACATATATATGTATATGTTTAGTGTTTTGATATGAGGCTTTTCTCTCATACATACATATATAAACATATGCAAGACACAAAGTAAATATAAGGTCACCTTAAAAAAAGGAAGCCACTAACACCTGGAGAAACTGGGAAGGACCTCCTCCAGAAAGTGGTATTTTAAAAGAAAAGAGGGATTCCAATATGTATAGACACAGAATAAGAGAATTCCTGACATGAAGGTCAATAGAAACAGAAGTGGGACATGCAGCACTGTGTATGAGAAAAGGCCAGGTGGCTGAGATATGTAGCTGAGATTCTTTCCAAACTTACTAGTCATATAACTTCAATTATTCTCAGAGAATTAAAACCCCAAGATCACTGGACCTGATCCTCACTTCTCATTTAGGAACACTTCTCTGTTATGTTGGTTGCTGTTTACATATTTTTCCCTCTGGTAATAGATCTCTCTTAGGACACCAGAAAATTGTTATGCATTTTACCTCCCAGCAGCCAGAAACTCACCTCAAAAACTGATATAAAGTATTTAAATGCTCCAAGTCTAAGAATTCTTCTCCTGAGATTAAACAATCTTTAGGCCAATGATTTTCCAAGTCTAGTTGCTGAAACACCGGAGCCCCACTCTAAGCAAGACTAGTCAATTAAAAAAAAAACTATTGACTAATAAACAAGTACAACAAAGATATTTTAAACTAACCAAGTTTGCCCGTCTCAAAAAATTGGAATGCTTTTGTAGTTTCTGAGTCAAACATCTCATTGTTTGTGCCTTTGTGTTAGTTTTCATAACTTCTTGCCTAGGATAGCAAGGGAAAAAATTATCTGGAGAGACACAATGAGATCAGGTGCTCCAAAGATGCATCCCTGTATTTTGGAAAACTGGAACCAAAGTGAGCCTGCAAGCCATACATATGCTGAAGGTAGCAGGTGGCTTAAGTTGGGATTGTATTTAAATACCCTTTAGGGAAAAAACATTATCCACCAATGGAGGGAAAAAAAGGAAGAGGAAAAATAATAAGTCTGAGTAGAGATTGATCGTCTAGTGTTCTGCATAGAAAAAGAAGCACTGGTCTTGGAATTCCTATCATCTGTTGGCCAGAAAGGCTGGCATTTTCTCTAATGGAAGGGCTATATAGAAAGAACATCTTCCTATCCTGGAGGAAAAGGTTTCAATCACTCCTCTTTGACAATTCATTTATTAAGAAATCAGCCATCTGGATTGGCTGGTCTTTAAGTTGCTAATTAGAAAACAAGTCTCTTTCCCAGACTTTAATTTAGGATTAAAAAAAACTTGCCCAAATAGAGGAATGTCAAAAACACCAGTAACAGAAAATCTCCTCACCTTACCTAAGTAACCACAAAAATTAGCAACTCTAGAAGCCAAGATCTAAGATAAATTAAACAAAGAAACTAAATAGAACCCCCCAAAAGTTGATTGAAGTCTGTTTCACCATTTGCTTCTATTCTTTAAAATACTTTCTTTAATTATCTATCATTCCCAATTTTTCTTCTCTATTCTTTGTTCTCTCTTCCTGGCATAGGGTTCAGGCTACTGATTCAAGAGAGATCACCACATCACTGCCATGACCAACACCGACTCTATCTTTTTTTTCCCCATGGTTTCTTTTGCACACACATACACATACACACACACACACACACACACACACACATACACACATACACGTAAGCCTTACTCCTCCTCCTACACATATCTCTTTATCTAAGAACAGTAAGCAAATTAATACCATATTTCTTAAAGAGCATGTGAATTCTGGGATCTAAATTTTCCTCTCTAGCCATCACTCTACTAGATCACTTATCTTCCCTTACTGTAATATAAGCTTCTTGACAGTAGGGGTGGCCTTATTTTATTTTTATCCCCCAAATTTGTCATAGTATCTGGCACACTGTAGCACTTACTAAATTGTTTGTCATTCATTCATCTAATTATAGAGAAAATATGACACATTTCTATATCTATGTATCTACATATCCATGTCTATCTTTCTTTATAAATCTCTCTCTCTCTCTCTCTCTCTCTCTCTCTCTCTCTCTCTCTCACACACACACACACACACACACACAAACACTTTCTGTCTCTCTCTCTCTCTCTCTCTCTCTCTCTCTATATATATATATATATATATATATATATAAAATTTTTTTCTTATCTCTCTATAGATATATATTTATATAAAATCTGCTTTTAGAATCTGTTCTTTTTCCCTCCACCCCAGTTCCCAAGAGAAGATTGAACCTGAATTTACTGGTTATGTTTACTTAGTTTAATACTAAAATATTGTTTTGTCCACTAAGAGGAAAAGTAAAAGTAACAGGTTTAGTCTATTTTGAAAAAGGTAGAATTTGACTTAGAGATAGAATTTAAACTAAGGTTACATAAAAAGTGGCCAAACAATAAAAGGATAATCATTGGTTTGTTCTGCCATAAAAATGAAGCAGAAATTGTGCTTAAACAGGTATTTACTTTTTCCCTCTTTTTTGTTGTTAATTCATGGTTATTTTTCATTCTGTAACATTTTGAAATGAAATAAGAAACGAGTATTTATTAAGTACCCACAACTGCATTGCCAGACACTGTGCTACGTTTTTGAATGCAAATATAAAAGTGAGATGTTCCATGTTCACAAGGAGTGACCAGGAAAAGGAGCTTTGGTCTAAGTAGTCATAGGAATTATGAATGGAATTACAGAACTGTTAGTCATAATGTCTGTTCCAGTAGCAATGGTAGTATTAATTTGATAATTATTGCCAGAAGCAAGAAGTTGGAAGGGAGTGAGGGAAAGGATACTTCTGTGGGAGGACAAATGGCAAGATGCCTGAACTGGCTAGGCCCTGTTGTCCTAGCCTATTCTGTCCTAGCCTGTCCTATTGCAGGACAGAATTAAGCACAGTATGATCTTGGCATCTGGTGTCTGAATCATATATAGGCCTGAGGTGAAAATTGACTCATTCACCTTCCAATCCAGAAAGATCTATCCCATACCTGCCCCCTTCTAAGTCTCAAAGCTGAGGGGATTTATTCATTTACCTCCCTTTGGCAGAAGTACAGGGTATCTTAAGGTTTTGGATCTGAGGTTTGCTATATGCTTTTGTTTTCCCCTCAAGGATTCACTTTTTCTTTCTTTACTGAATATATATATATGAATATATATATTATTTGTGTACTTATATATACATATACACATATGTGTGTATATGTGTATGTATGTATATACATTCAGATAGATAGATGGATGGATAGATAGATATATGGAGGAGTTAGCAATCCAAAGAAATTATAATTTTATTTTGGTAGCATTGAATATATTTACATTGAGTTAGCTTTAATATTGTCATAGAATTTCATATATGCTCTCCTTTTTGTGATCTGAAAATACCTAAGCGTCATTCCACAAAATTTGGAACAGATTTCTTCCTCATCTTCATCATCATTAGTTCCCTCGAAGAAATAATAACAATTATAATTAAATAGTGCTTTCCTCCTATGAGCTCTAAGTGAGTCCAGGTCATTATGTCATTTATATTCCTAGCATCTCTGTGAGGTAGGTAGGGGGCAGGTATTATTTTTCTATTTCACAGATGGGAAATCTATGGCATGGAGAGGTTAAATGAATTGTCCAAGGACACACAGAAAGTCGGTAATCAAGCCAGTAAGAGAACCCAATCATGCAGAGGCCAGAACTCCCTCCCATCTAGACTTTTGGACACTGGTATATCTGGGATACAGCCAGTTGCTAAACCAGGAATGGGAAATTCAAGAGGATATAGGTTTATATTCAATAGCCTTAATTACCAAGAAAGACGAGTTATTAAAAAATTGAAAGTAAATTTATACATATATGTGTATATATATATATATATATATATATATATATATATGTCTAAATGTGTGTATTATATTTGTTTGTTTTCTCCCCATCAGCAACTCAGAAGATAAATATTAGATAGAGGATAATTTTAAGGTTATTTCTTATGTTTCTCTTCCACAACACTTAACCAAAAATTATTCTCACATCCTGCAACCCTTTGATCACCAAGCTGTACTCAAAATTAATTAAATAGCTGGAAATGACAAATGTGAAGAATACTGAAAAACATGGAAAAGCTTACAAAAAAATAAGACTTTAAAAAACAAAACTGAAAGATAATAACTAGAGTTATGTTAATGAAGAGATTCTTAAATGAAAGATGAACATGGCAGCAACTTCTTTAAAACTAGGAGAATTTAACATACCCTCCTCCTACAAGAGAGAGGCAGGAGATTCCAAAGTTCACCCTGTTGGGTCCTTTTATTTGTTTTGCTTTGGAATAAAAGAAGGTTCAATTCTAGATGGAAATAGAGTCCTATATTTGCATGTATAATATAGATAAGCAAGATGGTGTCTTCTCTTTTTAAGAAACTGAGAAAGAAATAAGACATCTATGCCATTCCCATTCAAAAGTTGAAGAAATTCAAGTTGAGGATCTTCAAATTCAAATTTTTCAAATTTAGAACACTATTGCTATAAGTGTGTTGCCAAGAAAGTCCAAGTTCAAACTGGACAAAGATAAAAAATATTCACAATAAGCAAATCCTGCCAAATAGAAAAGGACAAATAAAAGTATGTAACTACTGAAAATGCAAAAAATTAATATCTACAAGACAATAATTAAACTGTTAAAATTCAAAAAAACAGCAACATATAATTATATATTTTTGTTGAGTTTGCAAAAAGAGAATGTTTAGTCTTTTATTTCATAATCTGGTTCATTGCCTTCTTATGCTGCCTGAATCACTAGAGCAAAGATTCCTTGGAGAATTCCTGGAATCGTAAATGTGGGAGAGGCAATTCCACCACTCTTTGATTTAGGAAATGAGAAAGTTCATATAAATGACATTTCTAGATAGCACATGACCACAATAAAGTAAGCTAAAACATTACAGAAAGGAAGCCAATGCTAAGTAATTGCAATGACTAAAATTGCCTCTGAAAGAGGTATAAAGACCTGGTGTTAATATTGGGTTGGTAGAATATAATATCAAAAGTGATCACTTTATTGATTGGTTTTGCTTAACTTTTTCATTACAATAATAGCTTGCATTTATATAACACCTTAAGTTTGCACAGCTCTTTGTGGTGATTACTTCATGTGAAGCTGGCAACCATACAAGGAGCTACGTGTATTATTATGTCTGTTTTTCAGATGAGAAAACTAAGTATGAGAGATGAGAAATGGTTTGCCCATGGTCACACAACTAGAAAACATGTGAAGCAAGTTTCAAATTCAGATCTTCTTCTTGACTCCATGTTCAGAACTATATCCATTAGACCAAAGATGTACCTCACTAAGACAAGATCCAAAGGCTGGCCAAAAATAATCATGACACTGAAACAAAACATCATTTAAATTCTGTATCCCGACCTCCTAAAATAGATGACACTGGGATAATTTAACTTTTTTTCCTTGATTATGATTACCCAAATAAACCATTGTATTATTGCTACAGAGATAGCCTAAGGGATTCTGAAGATTTGGGCTAATTTTGTTTTACCCAAAACAAAATTTTTGTTTTGGTCCCTGGCGTTCCTTGCTCATCCTTCTACCACATATTTCCCCAGCCCCAACATTTAACCGCAACTTCTTTGACCTTGCTTCTTTAACCTGCCATATCTGAAACGGATTTTTAAAAATCATTAGCAAGCCTCGATGCAAAGCATATGGAAACCATTAAAGAGGTTTAATGTTACTGTGCAGAGCACATACTCAAGGCCAGAAAGAAATGAAGGCACGACATGAAATCAGTTCCCTATTTTTTTTTCCCCATCCCATTTTAGTCATGTTCTTAGGAAGAGAGATATTAGTAGATGACCTCTAAATAAGACAAACAATGGAGGGAACAGAAAAATTCTGAGAAACATGGGAACCTAAAGGCTGTTGTAGTAGAGTCATAGCTCTAGTACTTACAATAAAAACTCATGAACAAGACATTTTACTACTGGATGTTTGGAGAGAGAGAGAGAGAGAGAGAGAGAGAGAGAGAGAGAGAGACAAAGACAGAGAGACAGAGATGTATGTACTTATTCTAGATATATATTGTATGCTAGATGGTATCATAGTGCATAGAAAGCCAGGTTCAACATCCCAAGTTCAAACATTGCCTCAGACACTTACTAGCTGGTGATTCTGAGGAATTCACTTGACCCTGTTTGTCTCATTTTCTTTGTCTGTCAAAATGAGCTGGAGAAGGAAATGGCAAAATACTTTCTTTGCCAAGAAAACCCCAAATGGAGGAGCCTTCCTGACTTCTTGTCTGATCTCTATCCACTGTACCACCTAGCTGCCATATGTTTATATACATACATACATACATAAGTAGAGTATAGAATATGTGTGTATTTAATTTATCTTGATATACACATACTACATAAACAAATATTTTTTTATATACATAAAAGGATACATTCACATGTATATATTTTTACTTCAAACTCCCTGCCATTAGAGAAAAAAAATTTTGGAGAATTATCTAAATTGCCCAGTGCATCAAACATTTGTCAGTTTACCTTTTATTTTTCCTGCATTGGCATTGAGCTTCAATGTGGAGTTAGAGACCTTTGTTTTATTCCTCGCTCTACTGTTCATTTTCTGTGTGATGATGGATAAGTCACTTTACATTTCTGGGCCTCAGTTTCATTATCTTTACAAAAGAGGAGGTTGTTCCTCTATGTCCTCTTTAGGCCCTTCCACCATTAAATCTATTATTCTATGACACTGTTGAAATGAAACTTAAGTAGTTCTTATGTTGAGGGTTGGAGTTTGAGGCCCTAATCCCTCATGAATTTAATAAATATTGAACATGTTGGTGGCTTAACTTTTCACAACAAATTACTGTTTCTTAGCCCTGAGGATGGTACATTTTGAGAGGACTATGGGCACAAAGCATTGTGCAAAAAGACTGTCAGGAAAAAGAGCTTTACTTTCTATTAAGGCGAACCTGAGAGCTTTGAGCTAAGAGGTTGTGGGTATATTTATCAAACTATTTTCCCTCCTGGGAGAAGAAAGACAAGTGGAAGAATATCTGAATAAACTTTCTTCATGGGCCTGTCCAAGAATTCATTGGAAATTCTGGCCTTTTGTAGGGCATTTCTATTCCTCATTGCCTTTCTCTACTTTATCCACTCTAAGTATTAATTTGAGGTCTTTCTGGAATTATGAAATAAAATAATAGATGAAGAAAATGGAATCAATGCTTCCTCTAGAGAAAAGGAACTAGAATCAAAAATCATTCTGAAATATTTTTACCCAAATATATATTACATATATATATATATATATATATATATATATATATATATATATATATATATCTGTGATCACAGATTTAAATCTGAGAAGTTGAAGGCCATCTGATACAACCCTAAGAACTAAGACCCAAAGTCCTCCAGGAACTAAGATTCAGAATGAGAAAAAAAAGTGAAATTTGAACCCAGATTTTCAGACTCCAATTTCAGTGTTCTTTCCCATACCACAGTGAATTATTTTTAAAGTATTGCTATCACTAATGTTTCCATGCTTGTAAGAAATAAGACTGAAAATACAAATATGGAGACAGATTTCCTTTTTCAGTATTCACCTATCATCAATGTGTATAAGTCTATCCTTGTCGGTAATTGTGTTCCATGGGTCTATAGTCTAACTGAAGATTTTTATGAAAATAACATAACACAAATTGCACTATCATGTTTCAGATATAGAGTCTTAGAGTCTTAGGCTGAGAGGGACATCTCTCAAGAGAGGGACATGCTCTCAAGAGGGCATCTCCTCCGATTTCATTCCTAGGACAAGAGTCTTTCAGTAACATCCTTGAAAGATAGCTAAACAACCACTACTAACATGTTCCCTACAAGGCAATCCTCTCTATAACTCAACTTCAATTTCTAGAACATTTTTCCTTATATTGAGCCAAAATTTAACCCTCTAGAACAGCTTCCCTAGTCTCTGACTAAAATAATTCTCTCTGCTCCCACGTAGAAAATTTCTCAATCAGAAAGCCCAGCTCAAGCATAACCTTCATAATGGGCAATTTCTGATGTCTGTCCCCCAACTGCTTACATTTGCCCCCAGAATTGCCTTCTTGTATACTCAACTATACTAATTACTATGGATATATGAAGCAAAGACAATATTTGCTCTCACAGAGATGACAATTTATTTCTATATATTTTGTGTATATTTTGTACAGCAGGTATAGAGACCTCAGACTTAGGGAATTCCTGACTTTCTGACCCAAGTTAAAGCATTTAATAGGCTAGCTAGGGGGCATAGTGAATAGACTGTCAGACCTGAAACCAAAGATTCATCTTTCTAGACCCAAATCCAGTCTCAGATATTAGTTATGTGACCATGGACAAGTCACTTAACTCTGTTTGCATCCCTTTGCTGAGAATATTTCAAATGAAAGATTGGATATTACTAGAAATGACTGAACAGTAATAATGACAAAAGTTTTTAACCTCTTGGTATAACCATACAACTCTCAAAGTATATAAGGTTGTAAGATAAGTACAGAGAATCTATTCATTCTGGAGTTCCTTATATTGGGGATATCACAGTTCAAGAGTAATATAGATATTTCTATCTATATTGATGTTAATATAAATGATACATAATATGGATATAGATAATATGTATAAATTTATAGATATAAATTATACTAATATAGATGATAGATAAAGATAGATGATTGACAGTAGTCTTTCATTCTCAAAAGGATCAAAATAACAACACTATGTTGGAACAGTATGTCTAACTGTAGCTGATCCAATTTGGGATCAGAAGGATTCACTGGAGGTCAAGCACATATAGTTCCTGTGAACATTTGGAGTGGAGGTGTCTCTAAATTAGCTCATCTCATATTTCCTTTGAGCTCTTGCAATTCTACTTTATTCACAGAGCAGAGTGCCTTTTTTTGATACACAAATTTCCCTCACCTAGATAACAATTTGTTCAATTTTTCCCCATTTGATAGCCCTGAGTTTGTTTCCCACTATAAAAAGTATTTCAATGAATATTTTGGTCCATAAGAAGTCTTTCCATCCTTGACCTAATTGGAGTATGTGTCCAGTAGGAGTTATCTCTGAGTCAAATGGCAGGTACAGCTTTGAATCTTTTTTTCTCCACTCCACATGTTTCTAGTGCTTTCCCGTGATCTTATTCATATGGTAGCATATAGAATTTTCTTTTCTCTCCTGATAGCAATCATATTCCCACTTTATCAATATCTCTCCTAAAACGTGGCTCCCAGAACTAAAATCCATGGCCACAAAAGATTGTAGACACCGCTGCTGAAAGAGAAATTCTAAGACATAATATGACATCATCTGGGAGAAAACATTTCCTAACAAAACCATAAGAGAAAAGTCACATTGTAAAAGAGGCAGTATGCAAATCTTGCCCATGTGAAGGTCAGGCAGAATTTTGCATATACAAGTTTACTCATGAAATATTGACAGAAAAATATCAGCTTGTGGAATACAGATGCCATGTCTTTTGTAAGTTTTATCCAATTTCACCTAGTCTGTTCATGTAGTAGTGAGCTAACAAATACATATTGGGAACTATACTTGTTTTTTAATCAAAAAGAAAATTTAGACCAGACCTACAATTACATTGATATAAGCAGCTCCCTGTGGATAAACTACCTTTAACAAATGTGATTTTTATACTCAGCTAGTAAACAGCTAAGCAGTAAAATGGATAGTTAATTGTACTTGGAGTTGGGAGGAGGCAAGGTAAGGGGGAATACATAGCATCATTTCTTTCTTAGACTTGGCTCACATGTCCTTCTCCTCTCTAGAAAAGAGAATTTTGTTTGTTTTGCAAAATAACCCTCCCCCAACAAAAATGGTTCAATATTTAATTATTGAAATCTGGGCTTCTCAGGAGTTGAATATGAAAGATCCTTATTCTTGGCCCTGGGAAAGAAGTTTTAAGATTTGGGATATATGTTCTTTGAAATGGGAGATGCATATGAATCTAAGTCCCCAAACACAATGGAGGGCTTTCTGAGGGCTCTAACAAGCTGATCTGTATGTGCATCCTCAGGATATCTGGAGAATGAGAATGTCTAGGGCATGTCTTCTGCCAGTTTGTTACTAATTCAGACCCTGTTGCTGATGGCAATAAAACATCTGAACTAAATTTTCTCTGTGTATACATACCTACTGGACATGGAAACCAAACTCTAACATATGATAACCAAATACAGTAGTTTTGACTGACTTTTGAATATAATAACTTCAAAGGAACTTGCCTTTCACCCCCGAGGAACAGACTTGAATTAGAATCTAATGCAGATCAGAATTCAGGTTCATTAGAATGGCTTCATAAAACAGCTGAGATTTTGGTTCTAAATTCTATGATCTCATATATATTATGAACTCCAGAGGATGTGAAATGGTGCAGAGGATTTAACACTGACTTCAAAGCCATGGAGACCTGGATTCAAGTCTCACTTCTAACATTTAATGGCTTTGTGAATCCAGGCAAAATATTTGGTTTTTCATTGAAGCAAACGACTCCCTAAAACCATAAATTGTTGAGTAGGAATCAGTCTATTTTGGTAAAGGGAGTCTTTTCATGATTGTTCCCTAAACCAATCAAATGATATCAGAGATGGAGTTTAAAAATAAAATAAAAAGAGAAGGTCAAAGCAGTGGATAAGAATAGGATAGAGAGAGAGGCACTCTTCAAATTCAGAAGATCTGTCTGTGTCCCTGAGTAAATTATTATTGTTACTATTACTCCTACTGACTCCTACTCCCATTACTACTTATTATTATTATCAACAATTATAATAAAAATGATATTATAATAAATAATTCAAAGAATAAGTTGTATTTATAAATATTTTGAAAAGCACTTTGCATTATTATTTTGTTTAAGCCTTATAACAACCCTTTGAGGCAGGTACTCCTGTTATCATACCCATTTTACAAATGAAGAAACTGAGGCTGAGAAAATTATTTATAGTAGTAATGATAAGGACCAGACAGGTAGGTGGCACAGTGGATGGAGCACCTGGCCTAGAGTCAGGAAGACTCATCTTCCTGAATTCAAATATAGCTTCAGATACTTACTAACTTGGACAAGTCATTTAACATTGTTGTCTCAGTTTCCTCATCTATAAAATTCACTGGAGAAGGAAATAACCAACCATTCTAGTTTCTTTGCTAAGAAAACCCCAAATGGCATCACAAAGAATCAGACAGGATTGAAATGATTGAACAACACCAGTAGTAGTAGTAGTAACAGTAGTAGTAGTAGTAGTAGTAGTAGTAGCAGCAGTAATAGTAGTTGCAGTAGTAGTAGTAATAGTAATAGTAGTAGCACTAGTAGTAGTAGTAGTAGCAGTAGTAGTAGTAGTAATAGTAGTAGTAGTAGCAATAGTAGTAGCAGTAGTAGCTCTAGAAGTAGCCGTAGTAGTAGTAGTAATAGTAGTAGTAGTAATTGCTAGTATTTATATAGCATTTACTAGGTGCCAGGTACTATGCTGAGCACTTTACAATTATTATCTCATATAATCCTCACAGCAATAATGGGAAATGGATGCTATTACTATGAAAATTTTTACAAATGAGGAAATTGAGATTGAGAGCTTTAAATGACTTTCCCTAGATCATACAGCTAGTAACTAAACTTAAATCTTCTTGATTCCAGGCCCAACCGTTCTCTATATTCACTGTCCCACCCAGCTGTCTCAGCAGTCAATGCAAAAAGATGTTTCTACACTCAATAGTTCACTATATGAATGAAATCACAGGTCTCATCAAGAACAATTACAGGTTGACCTTAATATCCTCCCTTATTCTAAGTGGATGAGCAGATTGGAAAGACAAAAGTTGATAAAGGATGAAGCTATAAACAAAACTATTAGTAGTAACTATCATTTATATAATTAGCATGATTGTTTATAAAGTACTATGGGGAAAGTTAAATATTTTCTTTTTGCTCATATCTTCCAGATAGCAAGTTTAGCAATCTGGCCATCATACCACATCAATTCTTCCTTATTTGATGCACAAAACATTTGCTTTAAAAATATATGTATTTATAAGTAAATAAAATTAGTACTTTTTGCAGACAAAAAGTCCCTAGCTCAAAAAGCTTAGACTTTGACTCTAAGCTTAGACTCAAAAAGATCTAGAGCATCTAAGAGCATCATTTGAAAAACTAACAGAAATAAATGATAACATTATCAAAGTTGTAAGATATAAAATAAACCCATATAAATCATAATGTCCACCAATTACCAATAAAATCCATCAGCAAGAGATAGAAAGAACAATCCCATTTAAAATAATTGTAAGCAATATAAAATACTTGGGGTCTACCTACTAAGATAAACTCAGGGGTTACATAAATACAATTAGAAAACAGTTCAGTGTTTAATAAATCCAAAGATCCAAGATTTTGGGACAAGAACACATTATTTGCAAAAATTCCTGGGGAAAACTGAAGGAGATTAAGTATAGATCAGCATCTCATATTGTATACCAAGATAGAGTCAAAATGTGTATAAAGAGTGATACCATAAGCACATTAGGGAAGCATGGAAAAAGAAAGAAAGAAAATAAAAGAAAAGGACTTAAATGTACAAAAATAAATATAACAACTTTTTTGTGTTGGCAAAAAATTGGGAATTGAGGGGATGTCAATCAAGTGGGAAATGATTAAATAAGCTATGATATATGATTGTGATGGAATACCATTGTGCTATAAGAAATGATGAGCAAGATACTTTCAGAAAAACCTGAAAATACTTACATGAACTGTTGCAAATTGAAGTAACCAGAACCAGGATAACACTCTTCATAGTAAAAACAATAATATATGATGATCAACTGTGAATGATCAATCTATTTTCAACAATACAAAGATCCAAGATAATTCCAAAAGACTTATGAAAATGCTATCCACCGCTACAGAAATAACTCATGGAGTCTGGATAAAATTGTATTTTTTTTTTTTTTTACTTTGTGGGTATGTGTGTGGTTTTTGTTTTTGTTTTGTTTTGTTTTGGGGGAGGTTTCCAATATAACTAATATGGAAATATATTTTATATAACTACATGTGCAAAATATAAATTTCTTGCCTTCTCAATAAGGGAGGAGTAGGATAGGCAGAATTTAGAATTCAAAAAATTTTAAATGAATATTATAATTAAATAAATGAATATTAAAATTATTTTATATAATTGTAAAAAATAAAAATATTATAATTGTTCAATAAAAAATATATAGGTACCTAGTCACTGAAATGAGGCAGGATGTTGAGTCTGACAGAATTGTGAAAAGGATTTGGAATCAGATCTTAAACATCAAAACCAAAAGAGTAAGGAGAAGTTCCTATTTAATTCCCCTTTCTTTAAACACATTCCCACTTGAATGGCTCCTCAAAAGTAATTTTCTATTGAAATTAAGATTTATAAGCACAGCCTGGTCAAATCATACAAATCAATAATATATATATATATCATATATATATATATATATATATATATATATATATAATTTAAAAATCATAGATTTAGAGAGGAAAAGCAGGGTTCATCAAGTCTAAATTCTGTCAGTTTATTGGGAAAACTATGTTTAAAAGAGAGAAAATAGCTTAACCAATATTACACAGGTAGCTAGACTTCCAAAACAGGTCTTGTGATCCTAAGATCCAGTTTGCCATCCAGCCTAAGACAGGATTGTACCATCATGGGAGTGCTGTACGTGAAGCAAATGAACACACTTTGGAATTATTAAATATCCTTTAAGAGCTAGTTATCTGGAACAATTTTCACTACATATAAATTTATATATGTTCATGTATGTATGTGTGTATATATGTATGTAGGTATATATACTTAATCATAAATATGCATATCTACTTACCATATACATGCCTTTTACCTTATTTATTTGGTTTCTTTGAATTCTTCTTAACCTTCTACTATAGTCCGATTAGCTTATTTCCATATTCATTACTCAGTAAGGGCTCTAATCACATTAGATGTTATACAAACCTCTTGAGCATGGAAAAACACTTTTGTGTCATGAAAGCCTACTTAAACTTAGCTTGAACACACCATGGGAGACACTTACTCTATAAGCATCTCTTCATTGTGATGGGAAGAAGGTGGAGGCTAGGGCTGTGTCTGGTGACTAAATTGCATATTCATCATTTCTCAAAATCTAGAATTAGATATGAATTTTTCTGAATGTTAAATTGTCTGCTGGGGTCTTTCTTGAGAAGCTTGAGGCATCTAAAATGTGAGAACAGAACTGGAGAACCCTAGAAGACCAGTCCCTTTATGACCTATATCCTATAATCTATGACTTATGTTTCTTTTGCTTCCTCAGTTACTGTTCTATCCAGAGTCTGGAGCTTCCATCCTACTGCTTATAGAAATATAGAAATATAGCAAAAGTATGGTGGGCAGATATTTTAGAACCTTCCACACACACACATACACATAAATACATGCACAGATATACATGGCCACCTTCCTACTATTTAATAGGTACCCTAAAGTTACATGGATTCAACTACTAAGAGAGAATTATCTTGATAGAAGTATATCACAATGGAAAGTGTGCTGGATTTGAAGTCAGAAATCCAGGGTTCAAATTCTGCCTCTCTTTGACTTTGGATAGGGCATAAGAATGTCACAGTGAAAAGACCTTTGGCTCTAAATGTCAAAGGTCCTGGGTTAGGATCTTACCTTTGATTCAATATTTGTGTGATCTTAAAAAACCATTTTAACAGCTTTTGATCTCAGTTTCCTCTTAAGTAAGATGAAAAAATTACAAGTTTGCCTCTGAGATCCCCTTCAATTTTAGATTTTATGTTTCTGTAAATTTCTTAATTTCTCTGGACTCCAGTTTCCTAATCTATAAAGTAGTATATATATATATACCTCTAAAGTCCTTTTCTAGATTAAAAATCTATAAATCTATGACCTTAATTGCTATCTGATCTAACTTATGTCCCCAAACAAATACTTGAAAATTAATCTCCTTAAAAACATCCAAGAAGGAAACCTGACTCTTGAGATAAACCATTTTTATTCTTAAAGGATACTGAAGATAGGTGGGGAGAACAAAAGGAAAGGAATAAGCATTTTATGGAATCTCCCATGTGCCAGTCACTGTACTAGGTAGGTGCTTTCCATATATTATTTCATTGAATCAGCAATTGTCAAGAAGTTCTTCCTGATAATAAATCTAAATTTATCTCTTTGCACCTTCCACCCTTGGCTCTTATTTCTATTCTTCTGGACCAAAGAGATTAAGTGAACACTCACTAACTTCCCATCCCTTGCCTACCATAATCCCTGAAAGCCCCATAAACACAATCAATATTTAGGGTTAACACATGATACAGTTAGGAATCTTTCAATTAAACAACAATATTTAACCTGGGTTGATTGTGTTTATACATTAATACTGGAGCATTCAAGGGTCTACATAAAGGGACAGCACAGTGGATAGAATACTGGGCTTGGAGTCAAGAAAATCTGTATACTTATTCAGGCTTAGACACTTTCTGGTTGTGTGGTTCTGGACAAGTCATTGAACTGAACTTCAGTTCTTCATTTGCATAATGGAGATAATAGTCACATCTACATCCCCAGTGTTGTAAGGATCAAGTGAGATAATAATTGGAAAGCTCCTGGCATCTAATAAGCACTATATAAATGTTAATTATCATTATAAATATTATTAGTGTTGTTGTTGTTATTTTAAAGCATAGTCTCTGAAAAATAAAAGTGCATGAATTTATTTATGTGGAAGCTGGAGAGAGAGAGAGCATTAAGGACCTGTCTAGAGCAGGAAATGTCACACTGAAAAGCTAAGTGAGAGAATGCAGATGCAGAGCACAAAATGAACAGAGAGGAGTTTTACCAAAATGAGTGATAGGGTAGGGTTAGTTCCAAAGACAAATTCTCAATCAATTTTGTAGCTCCAAAGACACGGTTCATTGCAGAGAACTATCTGTGAAAGCCTTTTTTCAGGCACAGGATAACATGTGGTTGTTGTTCATCCTTCCTGTTCAAAAAGGACCAATGACATTGCAGGATCATGCCTCAACTTCCAAATGAAATGGCTTTACATTTAGCAGAACTGTACAAAGTTGTCAGGTTTATTCTCCTTTCTTGAGGCATCCAAGTCTGGTGGCAGGACAAAAGTCGAGATGACCAGCAATGGACTGGGAGACAATGACATCTTTAATGTTTGACTAAGCTTTAAGAACTCTACAGAACCTATTTCATTTTCCTTCAAGGCCAGTGGAACAAATTGTTTCCATCCATCTATTCCAACCGGGGGAAATTTTCACATGTTTGGTATAGACACCCCCCTAACTCCCCGAGGAATTTTAGGCTCTCAATTACCCTTAGATGGTATTACTGACATGCCCACTGGACATGCTACAGCTGGAAGTTAAAATGATAGTAGACAAAGACCAACATTTTAGACAGGGGCAATGTGTTCATTTTTTTCTAGACAGTAACCTGTTATACATGAAGATTTTATTTGAGGAAAGGGAATTATTAGGTAGTATCAATGGTGTTTGAAAAAAAAGAAAGAAAAGAGCATCAATACAACTTTTTTTTAAAAAAAGTTTAAATAAAGTACATTATCAAGTACATGTATAGCTTTTTTAAAAATTAGGTAGACAAGGTCAAGTGATAATAAATGAAAGCTTATAGGAAAGGTGGGGAGAGAGAGGATAAGGGTACCAGCTAGGGCAGGAAGCATCATATTGAAAGGTGAGGGGACAGCAGGAGAGGAGAGGAAAGAGAAAATGAGAGACGTGATTGTTTCTAAAGACAAACTCCTCAATAAATTATGCCCCTGAGCTCCCTTCCAGTTCTAGATCTATGATTCTGGAAGTCACTTAACCTTGTTGGAACTCAATTTCCTCATCAATAAAAAAAGGTTGTTGACTATGTGCCTCAAAGGTCCCTTATAGCTCTAAAGCTACGAACTTGTGACCATCTGATGCAGCTCATTTCCCAAAAAGGATTCCCCTTTACAATGTACTTGACAACTAGCTGTCTGACCTTTGCTTGAAGATCTCCAAGAAAGGAGAATTCATTACCTTCTGAGGCAAACCATTCCAATTTAATATTTAGACAATATAAGTCTCAGCCAAAGGTCCCACTTTCTAAAAGAAGCCTTTTCTGGTCCTCTTAATCATGGTACCATCCTTCTGAGACTTCTTGTTTTTACATAATTATATTTATGCCTCTTTGGGAACAGGGTCTGTTTTTTGTTAATTTTTTTTGTCTTTCTTTGTATCTCTAATGCTTACAATAATGTCTGACAAAGTAAGAGGTTAATAAATGCTACATGGCTGACAATATAAGAAAGCATAGGTATATCATATTGAATAAGTCATTTACTGTGAATTTATGGAAAGATGTAGATTCATGGCACAAGATAAGAAGGCATGGATGGGCTGTACTTGGTATTGGTAGAAGGTATGGCCATATTGATGAAATCCAAGGTCCAACAAAACACTGAAATATCCATCCTTCCATCCATCTGTCCATCCACCCATCTATCCATTCATCCATCCACAGATATCTTCATCTGAACTCGAACCTCCATTGCCTGCACTCACACCACGAGTGCTGCCTATAATTCCCTATCATTCCTCTCCATTTGTCTAAATTCAATCCTCTTTTCTGAATCCAAGTTTTATCCTCTCTATAATTCCTTCCCTAAAACAGTTAGATGGTACAGTGAATAGAGCTCTCGCCTCGAAGTCAGGAGGACCTAAATTCAAATCTGGCCTCAGACACTTAACACTGGCTGTGTGACCCTTGGCAAGTCATTTAACCCCTATTGCCTAAAAAGAAAAAGAAAAAATAACAATACCTTTCTTACCATCCCAATTCTGGGTAACTATTCCTACTTCAGAATTCATGTAGCAGTTATTTTCTGTACTATTCAATATTCACTCAACAAATTGTCTCTTTTGTGTATCTTCCCTGCCCTGTTTTACAGCTAAATTAATAACACTTGGAAGGAAAGGCCACATCACACATTTTTTAAAATTCCCAAACCCCAGCAGAGTACCCTGTACAGAGCAGGTATAACAAAAAATATCAGGTAATGACAATGATGAGACTGATGTCCCACATGCCCAAGACTCAGCCAAGATATGATTTGACCTGGATTAGCCTTAAGAAGTGATGGAGTGAGACATTATTCACCAGACATTCAAAAGGCAGTGTGGTACAGTTCTATAAAAATATTCAGAATTGCAAAATGTCAGTTCTCTGTCAACAATATCACATTTTAATAACATACTTCAAAAGAACCAATGTGGCAGAGTAAATAGAAAGCTAGTCTCAGACTCAGGCTCCCCCATATTTAAGCCCTAGTTATGACATCTACTAATAACCACTTAGTTCCCTCAGCAATTCTCTAAGACTATAAGAATTACTTATTGTAGAGGGAATTTCCACTCCAGAGTGTCTTCCCATCAAAGAAATCACACTTTCACCACCTTCTCCATAAAAAAATACTTCTTGTTCAACTTCTTTACAACCTTCATATTTCATAAATGTTAGTCGAGGGTGAAATACTGAAATGAAATTGAAAAGGACTTTTTTTTAATCTTCCATCTCTCTTGACCTGATATTTCACAGGCCAGAGATTTTAGAGCTAGAAATGACCTTAAAATCCATCTTTTCCAACAAAATCCATAATTTTACAAATGAGGAAACTGAAGCACAGAGAGGATAATAATTAGCATGAGATCACACAGATTGTAAGTATCAGAGGTAAGATTTGAACCTGACTCCTCTTATTCAGTGTCAGCCCTTCCTTCAATTTACATCTTTCATCTTGTTCTTTCTATGTGCCATTTCCCCATTTTTCCTCAGTCAACAAAATTAAAATTTATCAGGTATCCATGCTATCCACATGTTGACAAGACAATGTATAAATCATGATTAATACTTATTTTCATGGAGTGGTTTGGGGAACTGAGTAACTGATCTTGTTTTGAAGAGTCACCATATACACATTTTAAAATAACTGAAAATATGAGGCAATATATTTGTTGGTATTTCTAAATACCCATTGACATAAGTAGCACATGAACCAATGAAGACTGCACCATAGTAAGATGTGTTGCAATGACCAAAAGCACCCTTCACTTAAGGAGCATCCTTATAATAATGAGCCTTTATGGCTTTAGATGTTAGAATCTGCTCCTTCAGGATTGAACATATTATCTGTTTGAGGACCCCACATTCAAAGTCCTTGCAGTTTTACTGTCAATGCTTGTGAACACTTATTGAAGCCTATTAGAGCTTGGAAGAATCTCCAACCACCATAAAGTACCTGATGAAGACTTTAGTGAAGGAAGCAGTAAATTATATGAACCCAATAAGTGATTAAAAAAAAGAAAGTTATATAGGCAGTCGGAGTAAAAAGAAGCTGCTGGCTCAAAGAAGTACAAGAGACTCTTGGTTAAAGAGGACTCTTATTATATAAATCAGTAGTGGGGGCAAGATATATTTTTGTGTAAGATTGGGATAACAACCTAAGATTTGGATTTGAACTATATCCTATAAGCAACAGGATTACATTAAAATTTTCTTCTCTTTACAGTTTCCTCTCAACACACTCAGCCATGTGGACTAACTACATACCTATCTACACATTCATACTCAAAAAGAAAAAAATAGAGTTTTGCAAAGTAACAACTGCCTCTTTTTATGTTCTTGCTCCTTCTTTGCAAAGATTGTTTAGAGATGGGCATTATGTTTTGGGTGAATAGCATTTGGATGCATATTCACAACAGCTGTTCTAGAAGAATAAGAAAGATTTTGAAGGCTTGCAATGCAACATCTTACCTTTTTCAGCTGATCTCTACCAAACTCCTGTTGTCTAAAAAATGTAGCAACACACTAGCAATCTATCCTCTAGGTAAGTGTAAGGAATTCGAATTCTCTAGAGCAGTGGTTCTCAAACTTTTGTTTTCAGTATCTTTATCCTATTAAAAATTATTGAGGATCTCTCCAAAGCGTTTTTGTTTATCTGGGTTATATTTATAAACATTTACCATATTGGAAATAAAAATTATTTTTGAATTTGTAGACCCTCTAAAAGGGTTTCAGAGATTCCCAGGATTCTCTAGACCATACTTTGAGAACCACTGCTCTAGAGGGACTCCTTCAGTTCAGTCTCACTTCAACAGTCAGAAGTTCCACAGAGCTCTTCAGTGGTCTAGAGTAGTGGTTCATACTTCAATTAAGAGAATTCCACCATGGGATCTGAGGAGGATGCTGGCAGTTTACTAAGATACTTAAAACCGAGGTATACAAGTAATCTATTTTTATCAACTATAAAAACCAACCTCTTCTTTGGAAGTCCAGTTATTTTAAGGTCATTTGGTTGGGGCAATTTTTAAAAACACAAATAGATAGGCAGATAGCTATCTGT
The DNA here is from genome assembly GCF_902635505.1 of Sarcophilus harrisii. Classification (NCBI taxonomy): domain Eukaryota; kingdom Metazoa; phylum Chordata; class Mammalia; order Dasyuromorphia; family Dasyuridae; genus Sarcophilus; species Sarcophilus harrisii. The sequence continues at coordinate 45,341,652 of NC_045429.1, read as the reverse complement.
ATGTATGTTTGTTTAGATATGTATATATACATATATAAAACACATGTGTACAAGACAAAAATGTTATGCATTTAAATACATATGCATGATACACATTTTGTCTATGCATGTGTATGTACATACACATACACACATATATGTACATATATGAATATATCTATATAACATATGCACATAAATATCTTTACTTTTGCTATGATTTCTCTTTAAGGCAAGATAATTTGACCTGATCTTTATATAGAGTAGAGGAAATAGGATGTTTTGGAAAATTGTCCATTCTGAATGAAATGAGACAAATGCATATAAGGTAATCAGATTTATTAATTATATTCATAATAAAAATATTATCAAAATCACAATAATAATATTATTGACATGATAAATTCTTATCTTGTGTCATGTGTATATGTGTATGTATGTGTGTACATAATATATATTTTATCTGCTTATTTCAGAAACATAAAATCTTTAAACAAAGTCTCTGAATATATTACTTTGAACAAATCTGAGTCAAAGCTAGTCTAGTATAATGGGAAGAAATCTGGGCTGAAATTCAGATGAAATGAAATCTATTCATTTATCATCCCTGTGACTGTGGTACGTTTGCGTCCCCAATCTGTCTTAGTTTGTTTATCCATAAAATGGGTAGAGAGAAGATCAATACATATATGTCCTCCCTTAGGTCTCATTTAAATTCCACTTTCTCCAAGAAGGGGATATTTTTTCCCAACCTCACAAGTGGCTTCCTCTGTTGATTATCTCCCATTTAGCCTACCTAGATCTTGTTTGTACATTGTTGCTTCATGTTTTCCCCAATAGAATGGGAGTTCCTTGAAGGAGGTGTCTGCCTTCTGTCTTTATATCCTTAGCATTTAGCCCATGCTTGGCCCATAGTAGGCACTTAATAAATACCAGTTGACCGAATACCTATCTCACCTGGTTATTGTGGGCAGGGCAGAAGGGGAAGCACTTTGAGACGCAACATCCACAGCTGAAAGCACATATCCAGAGTCAGGACATCTGAGTCCAAACGTCACCTCTGATGCTTACTGGCTGCAGGATTGTGAACCTGTTTCTTCATATTGAAATGAGGGCATTGGACTAGATGGCATCTAAGATCCCTTACAGTTTTAAACTTATCCTATGACCACAAACCACTTTAGACATTGTTTCATTGTATGAACATTATAGTTCATTGTTAAATTAATATTATTCCGAACTTAGAGGAATGAAAAAAATAAGATTTTATTTGAGTCCTGACTGACACTTATTATCTGTGTGAGCCAAGACAAGCCTTGGTTTCCTCCTCTGTAAAGCAGGCATAGTGACATTTGCATTGGCTTCCTTAGAAACCTGCTGTGAGGCAAAAGTTTTGTTAATTTTAAAAGGCAATCTAAGCATGGGAATTCTTCGTATTCTGAGTAAATTAAGAAGGTTATTATTAAGTGCCGACTTTGAATGATGGCATTTTGCTAGATTTAGGAGCATTACTTGCATTCAAATGATTTTGTTTTTCTTAACATGGTCATTGTCATGTTGAAAATTTATCCATATATATGTTTTGAAAATAAAACTTTAATTTAAAAAATGGTCATTCTCAATTGTCCAGAATCTTTAGGTAGCATAATGTATAAACCTCAGCAACAGAAATCCCATCAACACTACATCCTTATTACTAGAAAAGTCCATTGGCTGTTCTACTCACTATCCCTGTGATTTCCTAAATCAAAATGGTCGCTTTTGCCACCAATATCCTGGACTTCAGTTTGTGAGATGAGAGGATTGGATGAAATTACTGATAAAGTTTCTATTAGCCCAGAATACTCAACTGAATTATCAACTAGTCTGAATAAATAAGAGATCACTGTGTAGGGATTATTGCTTTTAATTATTATTCATCAGGTTTTACAGTATAAATTTTAGAGTTTTAGAGTACAAGTATAAGGATAAAATCTGCCTTTGAAAGTTGCAAAGTTCATTTAATGACCAAAATATCTCTCTGAAAGAAAGATTCATCTTTATAATACCAAGATTCTCTTTGGCTTTTTAGGCAGTTAGTTGGTGCAATGGCTAGAGTGTTGGACATGAATTCAGGAAGACTTCAGACTTTAACTAGCAGGTGTGAATCTGGACAAATCATTTCAATTCTTTATGCCTCAATTTCCTCATCTGAAAAATACAGATGGTATAGTCCCTATTCAAAGAATTATTTTAAAGATCAAAAAAGTTAATAAGTAAAGTGCGCTGCAAAACCTAAAGTGAGATAGATAGATATGTGTGCATAAATGCATACATATAATTATTTTATTATTATATCATATAATATACATAATTTTATATATAATATATTGTGAATTATATATTTATATTACACAATATTATATAATTAATATAATTACAACACAGATAATATAATCATCTATATCATATAATACATTTTTATATTATATAAAATAAAATTATTACATAGATGATATTCATGGCGTGTCAAAAACTCCAAAGAAATTAAAATGGGTATCACCAAAAGAGAAATAGAGAAGCATATGGCAAGTGTGTGCAGGCCATAATGTATTATAAACAAGATCTTCCTGACCACCAGTTTCTCTGTATGTGTTCTCTTGCCCTGCTGGAATATAAGATTTTTTTGAGAATAGGAGCTGTCTTGCTTACATTCGAATCTCTAGCCCTTAGCACAGTGCTTGGCCCCATAATAAGTGCTCAATTAATGCCTTTTTTTATTTTTTATAAAATATGTGTATTCTAATATAAGAAGGCACACATCAGTTGCATTCTTTGAATATATTTCTGCTTTTTCCCCCTTTTTACCATTTTGTTTTCTGTGTTTCATGTTAACCAGAAGTTGGATCCCATTTAAGAATACAGAGACATTTCCAAGAAAAAGTATCAGCTATAACTAGTGCTGTAGAAAAGATTTTTTTAAGCATTCCCTCTCTCTCCTCTCAGGACAAACAGACATTTCAGCACTCTCGGTGGGGAGGAAGGCCTTGCTCTCTATATTTGGGGCCTGTCTTTGGTCTCTTGGCTGCCTACACCTAGGCCCATCTGTTGAGATGGCACATTGCCTATTTCGAAGTTGGCTGGACTCTCCTACTTTGACATGAGTGCTAGGCAATGGCAGCTTACAAAACGCTTGAAGAGGCTTCTCTTCTTGCAGGAGGTCCTTTCCCATGCCAGCACTAGAGAAGCCATTGGCACTCAGTCTGCCTTTAAACTTGGTTACACCTGTTGACACTCTCGTGCCAAGAGCAGACAATAGATAAAATGAACAAACTTGAAACACAAAGGATTTAATGAAGCTTGAGATTTGCCTTCCTCTCTTCCTTATGGAGAAGGTGTTTCATTTCAAAGGGGACTGCTTGCACCAGTGACATTTAATTAATAGAAAATGAGATTGGTAACAATACTAATGAAAACAAGTAGACAGAAAAGAGTGTGTAATAAGAGATTCTGTGTCTACTGGATTGGGACCTTTCAACCACCAGCATTTTTTTCTAACACAAAAGTCTTTTTATTTTCAGTATGAACTACCACTTTTCCTTCTCTCCCCCCCAATCCCCATTCATGTTCATTTGTTTAAAAAGAAAAGAAATACGCTGGTAAGCATTAAAGAAGTAAATCTCCAGTCAGATAGCATCCTTTTAATGGACAGCTGAGGTACTTCCCCAGATCATATAGACCTCCAAACAGCTGAGTTATCAACATCAGTTTGATATCTCCAATAACTAGATAAAGGGAAGTTATCCATTAAAAGGACAGAAGAGAGGTAGAGAGGGCAGAGAAAGTTTTTTTTTGAGAAATCTTTACCCACTAGGAAAAAAATAAATCAGCTAACCTTTTTAAATGAGATTTTGAATAAGAATTTGATACCCTATTCTTGGAGGTCTTCTCCAAAACTCTAGAAGTGGGATCAAAGTTTTAAAACTGGAAGGGAATTTATAGATATGGTCCCAATATCTTATTTTTATTAACAAGGGAACTATTTGATTAGCTCAAAGTACCTAACTTATATTCTGACTCCAAATTCAGCACTTTTTCTGATAGAGGGATATTAAGGTTATGTTTTATAAAACAGCATCTTTGGACCAAAAATATTTTCCTTTGCCCCAGCAAAAATGGCCAAGTCATCTTGACCATTACTAATTGACCTATATTTGTAGCACAAAAGGTAGTCATTTGGTGCTCACTAGAAATATGGTAGAAGGGATCCTTACTGACCACCAAGTCACTGATTCCATTAGGAAGGGGGTACTTATTTCCTTTCATAACATTCTGTAGTGTTTTATAGCTATTACTTGAGAATGCTGAGCCCTAAAAAGCCTTTATAAAGAGGAAACATTAAAAAGAAATAACATAAAAATCAAAAAACTACAACTAGGGTTCAAATATTATAAGAAGTTAAATCCCTTATTTGTCAAAGGAAGCCTGGAAAGAAATAGGTTAAAAATTCAAAAGTAGACTAATTTTTTATCAAAGATCCCATTTCTTTAATTGTCCACTGACAACCCTTTTCTTATGTTTGACTTCTGTAAAATATGCCAGTGAGGGTTTAAGTTATTCCATCACCGACCTAGAGCAAGAAGAGGACTCAGAGACTGTGTGGCTCAAATTTCTCGTCACACACAGGCTTGCTCTTCCAATCTGGACCAGTTTAGTCTTCACTGGGTAGCCCAGTGCCTTTTCCTAACCCCTCCACAGGGCTCATCATATTAGTGTCACATCTAGAGTAGGCACAGAATTTAGCTCTTTTATAATTCAGAACTCCTGAACTCAATTTAGCTATCAGACTGAGGGAGCCATCAGATAAGTATCCCCAGCAACTTGGACTCCAAGTATGTATACCACACCAGCCCAGAGCAAGGGTTCTAACTGGTATCCTTTGACTCTGGAAGCTAATGCTTTTTTTTTACAATGTGCCTTAGTGCCTCATAGATTTCATTAAGAGTTAGAAAACTTAATCCTGGAATTGTTACTTAGCACAGGAAAGTTTTCTTTTGAGTTCCACTTTCCTCATCTGTAAAATGGAAATAAATTAATGAATGAATGCATAATACATAAATATATATGTATACTTATATATATACCACATAGATATACCGTATATAGATATATATACCATATATATTATATATATGAGAGAGAGAAAGAGAGAGAGGGAGAGAGAGAGAGAGAGAGAGAGAGAGAGAGAGAGAGAGAGAGAGAGAGGAGACAGACACACAAAGAAAGTGTGTGTGATTTACCTTGCAGGACTGTTGGGCAGAAATTTGAAAGTGTTTTGTAAATGTATATTACTGCATTATTTGATTGTCACCATTAAACTCAGTGATGGAAGTGGAATTAATACAAATTTGATATGGAGGAAAAAATACCTTAATATTGCCTATCCACATTGTACCACTTGCACGACTTCCTTCAAGGATACTTGAGCACAAAGATATTTAGGCAAGAATTTTCTAAGAAATAGCTTTTTGTGGATTATATATCATTGTTCTGACCAAAAAATAAAGCTGTTGCTATATCAGTTTACTCTTCTTTAATTATGTCTGATTCTTTGAGACTTGATGGACCATAGCAGATCACATCCTTCTATCCTCCATTATCTCCCCAAATCTATCCAGGTTCATATTCATTACTTCTATGACATTATTTATCCATATTCTCTTTTGCCATCTCTTTCTCCTTTTACCTTTCCCAACATAAGGGTCTTTCCAATGAATTCCATCTTCTCATTACGTGGCCAAAGTATTTAAGGTTCACTATTTGACCTTCCAATTTTACTCCCAGAGGACCATTTTGAGCTCTTATGTGATAGTAGACACTTTTCTTCTTTGATGCTCATTTTCCTCATTTGTATAATAGGGCTGAGAATATATAAACTGCCCATTTCACAGGGCTGACCTTGCTTTGTAAATCTTAAAGAGCCATGCAAATGAAAGTGACTATACTTTAAACACTGTGCCATCATGGTGAGACAATAACAGGTCAGTATCTTGATCATTATTTTGGAACTGTGAATTGAGCCCAATAATATTACATGCTATGAAACATTCTCAGTTTGGATCCATGCAATTCCAAGGCCATGTTTATCAACATTACTGAATATTTTGTAAAAACTCTCTCCCACACTTCTTCTGAAGTAGCATTTTTTTTCTCTCTGAAGGTGAACCTGCCAAAGCCATTACTAGCTATAATAGGTATGACGAACATAAAAGGAAAAGTGTAAGATCTGTGAGTTTTTTTTTCTGTCTTGGATATATTTGTCTTTTCTTATATAAACTTTGTAATCAGCTTCTCTAGGTTCTTGCTTCTAGGTATATCCTGGCTACTGCTGTTGCTATTGGACACATTGCTATTTTAATTCCCATGCTCAAAAAGTGATCCCATTTTTGATTGCCGCATCCCTGTCTGTCATTGTCACTTGCTGGCAGTCCACAGCAGTGCCACTGGGCTCAAAGTTGTGTTATGGAATGTCCTTGTATTTCTTCCGCCCACTGGCCATTACAGCCCAGCTGCTTAGATATACAGCTGGCACTCCCACCCTGCCTACATCCTACCCTGTGGAGCCAGGTCAGGCTCAAGATTGGGCTCTGCTGCAAGTCTCAGAGTGGGTGCAGTGCCACAAGCCTGTTGGAGAACATTTGGTGTTAAGTAGGGAGCTTCAAGAAGCAGGTGGCAATGCCCGTGATGGCTCCAAGTCTCACTGTAGTTATCGCAAGTGGGAAACCAGAAGGATTCAAAAGACCATCCGTTAGCTTAATCTGGATAGTGTCCCAAAGTAGAAGCAGAAATTCACTTCTAAGATCATATATCTCCCCCTGGAACAAACATCATCAGAGGACATCTTGTACAAGTTGCTCATAAGGAAAAGAAGACCCAGGGAGTTTCACACAGGGAGCAAGCATTATATTTTCTTATATTTATCCATTAGTTCCCTGTTTCCCATTCAGAGTACCTCATTTCAATTTACAAAAGTCTATCTATTCATTAATTCTTCTTAGGTAAATCAGTTTGTTTGATTGTGGTTTTTTGTTTCATTTTTAGTAAATTGAGTTGGAAATTATCTTAGGATCAGTTTCAGAGATAGAAATATGGAAGGTATTTTAGAGGTCATTTATTCCAAGTGTATCTTTTTACAGTTAAAGAGACTGAGGTGCAGAAAATTTAATTGACTTACACAGTGTCTCAGTAGTTAATAGGTAAGAGAAGTAGAATATGAATCAAGATCCTCTGACTCCAACAACAAAAACAATGCTTTTCTTTGTTTAAAAAAAAAAAAACTCTCCACTACAAATTCTTATTTAGGCTGTTGTTAAATCTACTGCCATTTAAATTAAAAAAAAATGTTTCCTTAAATGCATTTTACTACTAAAACATCAAATGACAGGGAAAAACAATTTCTCAAAAAACTTTTTAAGAAAAAAAATTACAAAAGGTTTGTTTATCCCCAGCAGTTATAAATTACCAATTCTCCATTATGTCTTCTTTCCCCTTTTCTTTCCTGCTTTAAAAGAAAGCAAGGAATACCAGGGCTTGTTTATAAACTGTGATTTATGCTCGGGTTAAGAAAGAAAATATATTTTTTAAGTTTGTCTGTTCCACAGATTTCACTTTTACTAAACCCTTTCCTCCCTTTATGCAAGAGAATAAATCTCCCTCTTACCCCGAAGGGAAGCTTTGCATTCCACAAAAGGAGAAGCCAGCTGAAAAACAAGACTTCTCTGCAACAATAAAGGAGGGTCTTTCTGTCTGTGATTTTTCAGTGACTTTTTTCACTAAGGAAGGAAAGTTTGACTTACAGCCTGACTTGGGGGGGGGGTAAAAATAGGAGGGGAGACAGGGGAGTTGTAGGCATTTTTTTTGTTCATATTTGGTGCGGTTTTATTAGCCTCCAAAATAGTTACCATGGTAATAGGCCCATTTATATCCATTGTTACAGCTGAATTATAGGAATACCTTCCTACTGTGTAGTGTACAATGCACTGGGAAGGTTTCATCTCACCTAGTACTTAAAATAGGAATTATTTTAAATACTTACCAAATTGTTACATTCTATTCATTACATCCCTCTAGTGACAACCAGCTTAGGGAAAACCTTCAGTGTGGTATTTCAGGAGAAATGTGTTTAAATTTCAACATGACTTCTTTAAATATGTCTTGGTGCTATTTCTTTTAGAGATCTTTGGTATGCTTAAACACAGAATTCAGAGTTTATTTTCTCCTGGAACCTAATTCGGAAAAGAATCACAATTTTAATGCAATATATGATATAATCATAATATTAGCACTCTCTATATTGAAAAAAAAAATCCTTGATCTCAAGACCTGAGCTTCTTTTGGCTCACAGCAGTTTCTTGAATGTTTAAGCCGAAAAATTAGATCTGAAGCAAGCACTCTTTCCAAAATGTATATATTACTTTATGGGTAAAAAATTAGGATGTGAGACTAAAAGCATTGGTCTGAATAGAGTGAGAGTCTTGAAAGATCATCTTCACTTTGTCCTGAATAGTATTTAATGTGAAAGGGTTTTTTAAATGCTTTATTGATCTCTTATGATTTTATAACACAGCCATAAAAAGATATACTCTCTCCCCCTATACAGTATAATATAAACAAGTCAAAAACAGAACAACTCCCCCCCAAAAGGTCATTTATGAAAAGAAAATCAAGCAATCTATATGTTTTGACAAAGCTTGCAATATTCCCTACCTATCATCTTCTACCTCTCCAACAAAAAAAGCAGAAGCTCTTAACATTTTTTTTATTCTTTTCTTTGGAGCCAAGAGTTTTTTATATTTTGGTATTTTTTTGTTATTGTAATTACACAGCATCAGACTTCATTTCATTTTTTTCACTTATGTTGTTACTGATTAGATTGTTTTCCTGAGTGTGATCACATCATTTTGTGTCAAATTGCAGAAGTCTTCCAGAAATCCAAGCTATTAACAACCATATAAAAAACGCTCTAAATCACTAATAATTAGATAAATGCAAATTAAAGCAACTCTGAGGTTCTACCTCACAACCATCAGAATGACAAAGAGGACAGAAAAGGAAAGCAATAATTGTTAAAGGGACTGAGGAGAAAATATGCATATTAGCCCATTATTGGTGGATCTCTGGATTTGTTTAGTTGGCCTGGAAAACAATTTGAAATCATACCAAAAAACAAAACAAAATATTACACTGTATATTCCTAGGGATATCATTCATGGGCCTATACTCGAAAGAAAGAAATGAACCCATATTTGAACAAAATGTATAGCATCTCTTTCTCTTACAGAAAAGAACTAGATAAGTAAGGAAATAACCATTACTTGGGGAATAAACAGATTATGATATATAAATGGCAATGGAATATTATTTTGCCAAAAGAAATGCTAAAAATAATGGTTTCAGAGAAACTTGGGATGCCTTGTATGAACTGATATATAATGAAAAGAACAGAACCAAAAAAAAAAAGTCTGTAATAGCACTATAAAAAAAGAACTTGGAAAGATTTAAGATCTCCAATCACTGCAAAGAGGATCTTGTACTCAATTTCAGAAACATAATGATGAAGTATGCTATCCATTTATGGAAAGAGGTAACGGAAATGGACTCATAATGCAGAAAAAATGCATATATGATTATTGTTATACTAAGTCAATGTAGTCATTTGTTTTGCCTTAGTATTTAAACTTGTTGTACAGGCTTTTTTCTTTTTAAGTTTGTACTCCACTATGAGAAATGACAATCGTGAAAATTAAAGTGCTATTATTATTTCCATTTTATAGATAAGAAAATGGAGGTAAATAGCTCTCAAATGACTTCCCAAAGTCACTAGGCAGTGTCTGAGTTAAAATTTGAACTCATCTTCCAGGCTCCCTGCCCAAAAACTCTCTCTGCTGTGCCACTTAGTTGTCCTAAGGGCAGCAAGAAGATTGAAAGTTCAAATATTCCATTTTACCACCATACTACCTCCTTTTACAATTAACTTTTGTATATTCAGGGAGAAGCATTAAAGTATAGAATATGATACATGTATTATTTCAGTGCTGTTATTAGTTTAAGACCATTCTGTCTGCAGATAAGAAAACTCAATTTTGTCAGTTTTAGGGTCTCTGAAATGCCTTAAGTACAGACTGTGAAATCAAACTATAATCTTTTATTTTTCAAATATAATTGGAAAAGTGTCATTTGCCTTCTTTATTTTTAAAAAGAATACTTAAAGAAAAATACAAAAACATCTTCTGTATGACAGATCAGGGTCTTTGTCAGACATCATATTGCTCTTAGCAAAAATATTTTGATGATGTAAGTGCAAATGAATCAAAAGCATATGGATTGTATTTCCCTTAAATTCCATTTGGCTTTAAAAATTAAGGGAAATATACTTGGAGAAAAAATGTTATTGGGATTTATCAAGATTAAATATTTGAAGTATCACTTTCTAGATGTTTGATGGACCAAACCTTAGTTCATTCATTTCTAATTAGTCCCTAATGTTGTCATCTTCACCCAGTAACATTTCTAAAATACAATTGAGTAACTTGCCAATTAATCCATTACTGGTTTACAGATATTAGAATCTCTTCCAAAAAATGTGCACAGCTTATGGATTATTCAAGCACCCATAAATGTCCACTATGACATAAATCAAGAGTAAATCATGTCAGCAATTTTATGTGAATCCATTTGGTACCTGGACCAAAAAGTGAAACAAGCCAAGAAAACATCCTCATTTTTATACAGTCATTTTGGAACTATATTAAAATTTAAGCATGAGTTTTCTATTTCCAACAAGTCAAAATGAATATTGTTGGACTGGAGATAAGACAGGAATCTTGTACAGAATGAGGTATTTCTGTCTCCTCCCTTTTTCATTCTTTCTGTCCCAGAAGCATAGTTGGTACCACCCACATTGTTGTGCTCCTTTCTACCCCCACTTCTGAAAGACCTCTCAACTAGTAAAAGATTTATACTAAAATTCTCGCTGTTATAAATCACTGTTCAACCATCTTGTATTTTTCTATGCTGGATCTTGACAGAATCAGGAGGATTGTATTTTTTCATCTGGGACATGAAAATTTACTCCTCCACATTTGAGTCCCACAATCACACCAAGATTCTCTGCCGACTAAGTCTTGTACTCTACTCTTTTGAAAGCCACAAGCTCAGGAAGCAACTTAGAATTTGGTTGCAAACACTGTTACCATCTGAAGAAAATGGCTACATTGGGACTGGTCCTTAGGCAAACCATAGTATCTATTCCTTTCCTATTGTATTTTTCTTTAAGAAATACACATTTTTTCCTCTTTTAACCTTTATAAAGGGCAGTATCAGATAGAACATCTTTTACCAAATCAGAAAGGCAATAAAACCCCCACTCTGGTTGGATGATGCTTCAGAAAGTTATTTAATTTCTCAGTTACAGGAACTTAAGATTATAAGGTAGAAAAAAGATGCTGAACTATATTGGTAAAAATAATTTCTTACCAATTTCTCAGTGAAATCTTAGTGAAATAAACCATAAGAACTAAGAGATTGGACTTGACAATTGAAGAGCTCAATCCATAAGTGTCATTTGAGAAACAAACAAGTTGAAATTTAGAAGTAATACACTAGAATTTTGGCTGTAACTTCCCAGAACTCATTACAAAACACGATTCTGCATTTCTGTTCTCTAAAAAAAAAAGAGAAAAAATATGTTCATATTCTAATAAATAAAATGAACCTCACTCCCCAAATACATAAAACCACAAAAAAGTTTCATTGCAATTGGCCATTTGAATTTAATTAATTTTAAGGATTCAAAAGCTGGCAAGAGAATTCTCCACATCTATAGACAGAATCTATAGATTGAATCTAGAAACTATGGGCATTGCAAGGCATGTGCTGACATTATGTTTTTGTTAATCATGCTTAAAATGATGAATGTAGTATGGGATATAGTAGATAGAAGTTCATCAATTCAATTCTGAAGACATAGTTTCAGGTCTTGCCAGTAACTTACTAGTTGTGTAGTAATCTCGCTGCCCAAGAAAAAAGTTCCAACTCTGTAACTTAGAAACATGTTAATGATTTGCATAGGTGAAGATAGTTGTCATGATAGGATTTTTGTCATCTAAAAACAAATATGCACTTCATTAGGCATACCATCTAAAAGAATTCCTAATTGCTTTAATAATAAATACACAGTATCTGGCCAGCCTGAAAGCTCTCTATATTGACATTCTAAAGTCAATCCCACAAAAGTTTGTTAAATGCTTCTTATATATGAGGTTTGGCTGTATATTATGGGCATCATTTTAAAAATGAATTTATCTTCAGATTCTAAGAACTTACGATTTATGATGAAATGTCTTTTCAAAAATGTTTCCTTTTGGAATCAAAAGATCATCAAGGAGAAGATATAAGAGGAAATTGCATTTTGCTTTACATATATTTCCAATTTGTTCACATTTTCACTTTCAAATACAACAGATGTCAACAAACAACATTTTTCTGGGAAGTTTAATTACTAAGAAACACAAGAGCTATTTGAAAAGCCCCTTTACACTTGAGTGCTAGCTACAGGACATTTTCCCAATGGTACCAGCATGTTTATGTTCTAGTAGGTGTGAATAAGCTCACATGTTTATGTTTAGGTTCCAAGAGGTGTGAATAAGCCTGGCTGATTCTCCTTGCCAAAAGCATTAGACACTAGTTCTTAGAAACAATTGAAGCAGGCATTGAACTTCCTTTCCCTTTTATAAACAAGGTCTTTTGACTGCTCACCCACATTTACAAGTAAAAAAAAAAATGTGTGGGTTTTTGTTCAGTTGAGTGTAAGCCCTCTTGTATGTGCTCCTGAAAGAGCATTTTATGAGTTGTTTAATGTTACCAGTTTACTAAATTTGGCAACCCAACACTAGGACTTCCATTAGATAATTCTTTACCATGCCCCTGTGATGAAAAGAACCCCTGTCCTTGAACTAGAAGAAAATGAATGAAAAGAATAGAAAACCAATGATAGCTTTCAGCAAGGAAAATAGTTTAATAGCTTCTGATGTCTCTTGTCTTTTTCCTCCTTTGAGACGTTACAGAAAGGCAAGGAAAAAGGAAAAAGAAATAGCTTAAACATGATATAGAGCCTAATTATCCTGATGGAAGAGGCCATGAAGTCAAGAAATAGGTCACAAAGAAGAATGTTAAGAAGGCATTTTTAACATTTGAGGAGGGGACAGAATAAGGCAAGAAGGACTTTGCTATGTTTGCAAACTTTATTAAAAGCTAGATGTTTCTGGGGAAAACTGAAATATTTCTTCTGCAATCAAGACTGGAAAAGGGAGGAGCCTTTGTATGGGGGCAAGGGAGAAGAATAATGAAACCACAGAACCGAAGCCAAATTTTGAAGAAGATCCTAAATGCCATTTGGGGAAAAGATACTGAATGAATTACCAGTAGCTGTTTGTCACCTCTCCTAACTCCCAGAGGAAAAAGACAGGCCTGAATAGCTGTTATAATCTTTTTTTTTTCTTATCCCCCTCTTTCAGATCAAGTCAAGCAGAATAGAGTTAAAGGCTTAATTTCCATTGAAATCTTGGGTGTGAAATTAGACCTCCTGAATTCGGGCTTTCCTAGCAGTCTTTTTTTTTTTTTAACAGTAAGTAATCAGTATTTAATTACTTGACTTTTACATGGTACAACCTTTGAGAACTCACAGTCTTGCTGAGGCTTCAAGGTGTATTGTTTGGAATGTTCAACAAGCCTTGCTGCCTTGTTACTACTAATGAGGCTGCAAGTGGAGGGGGAGGGATGAGTATGAACTTTAAAAAATAAATTTTCATGATATCTTCCATTTCTTTATCACATCTACTTTTGAATATGCCTGCATATTGCAACCCTACCTGCATTGGATCTTCAGCCCACACCTTGAAATGCAGAAAATAGTTAAATCAAAATAATGGATCTAGAACATCTGACAATGTAGGGGATATTCTGCTGCTATAGGTATCCCCCTCTCTGCCAAGGAGAGAGTTTTAATATGCATTTCTATCACACAACTGAAGTATCATCTTTGTTCCATATCTTGGTGAATGTATACATTATAAAATTCATTTGATCAGCTCATTTCAGAGCAGACTAGGTCGCAACAGAAAATGGAAATATAGTTTTATATTTATTCTAGTTATACCTCCTACCTGAAGTTGCATTGCTAACCCTAACGACCAGAACTTTTAGGCCTTTAAAAGAAAGATTAAATTCAATTTAGCATATGTATTAAGCCCCTGTTATACTCAGGAAGACAAACAATGTGGGCATAGTATATGGAATGTATATAGAAAGTGTATGTGATTACAAATTATTCCCCTATATATGTTTGCTATGTGACTTTGGGTACCTGTGGAATCTCCAACAAACTTCTGCAACTCTAAGTTGAAGGCCAGTTCTCAATTTGCATCTGTGAAAGATTGGAGAAGTACCCACCATGAGGGGACTCACAAATTAGTTTCCCATCTTTCCATCCCATACTTCCCTCCCCCCAAAAAATACAGGACACTATGATAGTGCTAAGGGATGGAAAGATGAATAATACATTGTCTGTTCCCAGGGAGATCTTTAATCTCATTGGGAAGATAAACCTAATTCTAATTAGAATATGACTGCTGAGAAAATGTGTTAATAAATGCTTATGGAATTTAATTTAATATTTAGCCTAGTGGAGAAGGAGCATGGTATAATGGTTTTAGAATTGGTCTTGGAGATAGGATTCAAGTTTAGTTCTTGAGGCAAACTATGTGATCCTAGGTAAGTCACTTAACCTTTAAATGTTGTCATCAAATCTCTAAGATGATGAATTGCAAAGAAGATGCTTAACTGCTTAGGTAGAAAATTTACTTCTCTTGAAGTTTGAGTGTTGAAATCACAAATCCAATTCTAAATGTATTTTGTCTATAGAGGAGAAGACAAAATGCAGAACGGGAGGATAAGAGAGAAGGTAATAACTATATCTCTGTTTATAGAGTTTCCATTTAAACCCAAATGACAAATAGCTAAGAAGCATAGGTAGAGTTTGCAATCAAAATTAAGACTGCCATAAAGAGGGAAAAATACTTCCGAATAATTGTTAGTACAACCCCAAAGTGGATAAACTGCCTCAGGAGACAGAAGGTACTATTTCTTTTGTAGGCTTGAAGCACATGATTAAGCATTGACTTTTGAGTTATGTTTTACAGGAGAGACAATTTCATACACAGATTAAAACTATCTGACCTTTGAGATGACTCCCATCTCTGAGATCCTGTAAAAAAAATCTACTTATCACTGCTCTTCCTATCTATATTACTAAAATTAATGCTATAATGAGTGTATTCATTCAATAAACATTTACTATCCATAAACTTTAAATGCCTTCTCTATGTCAGGCCCTGTGTTAAGTTCTAGGGATACAAAAAGAGGTAAAAGAGATTCCTTGTCCAAAAGGAGCTTACACTCTAATGAAGGAAACAACAGGCAAAAAACTAGGTTTAAATAAGCTATATTCAAAACAGAATATTTGAAAGAAGGAAAGCATTGCAGTTAAAAGGGTTTGGGGAATGCCTTCCATGTTTAAAACACCATGTTCCACCTTGAGGCTTACCAAATGAAACAAAATAGAAAATGAACTCTGCCTTCCAAGAACTTAGATACTACTTAGAACTACAACAGGTAAACAGCTAAGTAAAAACAAGATCATTTAAATCAGGAGAAAGCACTAAGAACTGAAGAGTTCAGTGTAAAAAACAGATAGGAGAAGACACATGATCTCAGCATTAAAGGAAATTTAGTATTCTAAGAGACAGAGGTGAGGAGCAAATGATTACATATCAGGGTGAGGCAGTAATTTGTCAGTTGAATCTGCCTCTGTGAGACTCCTTTTGGGATTTTCTTGGCAAAGATACTGGAGTAGTTTGCTATTTCTTTTTCCAGTTGCTTTTACAGAGGAGGAAAACTGAGGCAAACAGGGTTAAGTGATTTGCCCAGGGTCACATAGCTAGTGAGTATATACAAATGGACAAAGGTAAGATATGGAAGATTAAGTTAGATAATAGATAACAGTCCTGTTTGGTTAGAATATAGTGCATATAAATTGATGTTGAAAATAAATAAACTTAATACAATAAAATAAATCATGTACTATACAAATCTCATGTGTATAGTTATTGAATTATTATTTACTCCTTCCCACCTTACTCTCAGTTCCATTAAATTCTTTAAAATATTTCTTCCCCCAAAAAAGAATATAGAGTATGTAGAAGATAATAATATTCATTAAGTGTGGAAGGATAGGTTGAAGTCAGAATGTGGAATACCTTCAAAATGAGGACACGGAGATTGTAATTTATCCTGAAGCAATTGAAGATTTTTCAGCAGGAAGTATACTGGTCACATCATTGCCCCAGGAATATTATTTAATTTTGGTAGAAGTGTGGAGGATGAGTTGGAAAGCTCTGAGCCTAGAACCAGGGAGAGTAATTAGGACTCTATTGTGATAGCCAAGGGAAAGAGATACTGAGGTCTGAATTGGAGTTGCACATAGAGTTATGCATATTAACAGTGAGAAAAAGTGGTGTAGAATTGGAATCACCAAGTAGAGGAACTGTTTAGACCTGAAAGCCCAAGATAACTTCAGGGTTGCAAATGTCCCTCTTGATTCATAGCCTATAAATATAATTATAGACACATTCACCATAGTATGTGAAAATATCTTAATTTATGGACTTTTTGGTGGAAATTCACATTTTTGAATTATTGTTTTATACAAAATTAACTGTGAGATGTCACCATGAAATTTATTTAAGGAAAACTATTTTTAAGTAGCATCTGCCATCAAAACTTTGACATTAATGAGACAAAGATCATGATTATGTAATAGATCAAGGATCTACTTTTGTCGATATGATAATCCGAAAAAAAATCTGTGGAAACAATCATTTTATATGGAGAGATGTGGATATTAGATTATTAATATAAAAACTCAGAGTCAGAGTTGACATTTTTTTCACCTGAGGAAAAGATCTCAGTTTAGTTCAGGAGTGGAGAGTAAAACAAACAAGTTTGGGAAAGATCCATCTGGGATTCAACTGCTAGAATTCAGGGATGGGGAACATCCATCCAGTGGGCCATATAAGGCCACAGAACCATTTGGTTTGGCTCTGCCAAGGCAACCACAAATAATGATGAGCTGACAGCTAGTTACAATGCCCTCCCACTGTTCTATAAGTTGATAATGACCTGCAACTGATGTTATAAATATACAAATGGTCCTTGGCAGAAAAAAGGTTCCCCGTTCCTTTGCTAGATAGATAGCAAAGTCCTTCTATTTTGACTAATTATTCTTTTTCATTATTATTAAGGCTGTTTATTTTCAAAACACATACATAGATAATTTTTGTCCTTTTTTTTTTTTCTTTTTGCTGAGGCAATTGGGGTTAAGTGACTTGCCCAGGGTCACACAGCTAAGAAGTGTTAAGTGTCTTAAGCCAGATTTGAACTCAGGTCCTCTTGACTTCAGGAATGGTGCTCTATCCACTGTGCCGCCTAGCTGACCCATTCACAAATAATTTTCAACATTCACTGTTGTAAAACTTTGTGTTCCAAATTGTTTTTCCTTTGCCTTCCCTCCATCCCCGCCCCTAAATGTCATGTAATCCAGTGTGTTAAACATGTGTGATTCTTCTACACATATTGTTTTTAATACACATTTCTTTAGGAAGCAAGTGGGAGAGAAAAATCAGAACAAAAGAAAAAAAACCATGGGAGAGAAAAAAACAGGAAAAAAAAAAAAAAAAAGAAGTGAAGATAGCATTGTTGATTTACATTCAGTCTCCATAGTTCTTTTTCTGGATGCAGATGGCATCTTCTGCCCAAATTCTATTGAGATTGCCTTAGATCACTGAATCATTGAGAAGAATCAAATTTTTCATAGTTGATCACCACACATTCTTGCTATTACTATGTAAAATGTATTTCTGCTTCTGCTTGTTTTGCTTAGCATCACTTCATATAAATCTTTCCAGGTCTTTCTAAAATCAACTTGTTCATAATTATAAAATGATAATATTCCATTATCTACTACAACTTGTTTAACCATTCCTCAATTAACGGGCATGCATTCATTTTCCTATTTTTTGCCACAATAAAGAGCTGCAACAGACATTTTTGCACATGTGGGTCCTTTTCCCTCCTTTATGATTTCTTTGGCACATAGATCCAAATTGGTTCCAGAATAGTTGGATCATTTCACAACTACCAACAGTGCAGTAGTGTCCCAGTTTTCCTACACTCCCTCCAACATTTATCATTGTTCTTGTCACCTTAGCTAATGTGAGAGGAGTGAAGTTGTGTCTCAAATATATTTTAATTTGCATTTTCCAATCAATAGTGATTTAGAGCATTTTTTCATATGATTATAGATGACTTTAATTGATTCATCTGAAAATTGTCTGGTCTTATTCTTTGACCATTTATTAATTGGGGAATGGTTTTTATTCTTATAAATGTGACACAGTTCTCTATATATTTTACAAATGAGACCTTCATCAGAAACACTGCCCGTAGAAATTTTTCCCAGCTTTATATTCCCCTTTTAATCTTATTTCTGTTGGTTTTGTTTGTGCAAAAACTTTATAATTTAATGTAATCAAAGTTGTCTATTTTGCCTTTCATAATGTTCTTTAGTTCTTCTTTGGTCTACATTTTTAAAAATACATTTTCTTATAAATCATGTTGGGAGAGAAAAATTAGAACAAAAATGAAAAACCATGAGAGGAAAAAAAAAGAAAAAGGAAAAAAAAAGTGAACACAGCATGTTCACATTCAGTCTACATAGTTCTCTCTCTAGATGCAGATAGTGTTTTCCATCCAAAGTTTATTGAGATTGCCTTGGATCACTAAGCCACTGAGAAGAATAAAATTTTTCATTGTTGATCATTTCACAGTCTTGTTATTCCTAAATACAATGTATCCCTAGTTCTTCTTGTTTCGCTCAGGATCAGTTTGTGTAAATCTTTCCAGGCTTTTTGAAAATCTGCTTGTTCATCATTTTTTTCTAGAACAATAATGCTCCATTACTTTAATATACCATAGCTTATTCAGCTATTCCCCAACTGATGGATGGATCTACTCATTTTCCAATTCTTTGTCACCACTAAAAGAACTGGTACAAATACTTTTTGCACATGTGGTTCTTTTCCCTCCTTTATGATTTCCTTGGGATGCAAACACAATAGAGGCAAAGGGTATGCACAATTTTATAGCCCTTTGGGCATAGTTCCAAACTGCTCTCCAGAATGGTTGGGACATCTTTTATTTCAATTTGAACCCATTGGTCTGTACCTTGTACCCCTGCTTTAATCATTACCATATAGTTCTAAGTAGAAAGGAGACAGGACATACAAAGATAGATGGAAACATAGAGACATAGTAAGGGGACAGAGGAAAAAAAAAAAACAAGAGATAGACAAATAGAAAACAAAAATAGATATTTGGTTTTGTAGGAAAAAGTGGAAAAAGACATACTATAAGGTCCTAATGTTTGTCCTAAATTTGTTACATCGAGTATCTAGCATTTGTAAAGAGCTTACTATAATTGCATAAGGCTTTGTGCTAAGCAAAAGACAAAAATAAATGTGCCTCTATCCTCAGTGAACTTATATTCTAATGAGGAAGACAACCTTATTTAGATCCAAAAACAAAATACCTTAAAAAAATAATATCACACAGTAATACATTGTTGGTGGAGCTGTGAACTGATCCAACCACAGTGGAGAGCAATTTAGAACTTTGCCAAAGAGCTATCCAGCAGGGCTATCTCTACTGGATCTGTACATCAAAGAGATCATAAAAAGGCAGGGGAAAGGACCCACATATGCAAAAATATTTGTAGCAGCCCTTTTTATAGTAGCAAGGAACTGAAAATTGAGTGGATGCCCGTCAGTTGGGGAATGGCTGAATAAGTTATGGTATATGAATGTTATGGAATATTATTGTTGTATAAGAAATGATCAGCAGGATGATTTCAGAAGGGCCTGGAGAGACTTACATGAACTGATGCTAAGTGAAGTGAATAGAATTAGGATATTATTATACATGGCAACAAAATTATATGGCAGTCACTTCTGATGGATGTAGCTCTTTTCAACAATGAGATGTTTCAAACCAGTTCCAATGGTCTTGTGATGGAGAAAGCCATCTGCACCCAGAGAGAGGACTGTGGGAACTGAGGGTGGATCACAACATAGTATTTTCACCTGTTGTTGTTTGCTTATTTATTTTTTCCTCATTTTTATTCCTTTTTAATCTGATATTTTTGTGCAGCATGATAAATATGGAAATATGTTTAAAAGAATTACACATATTAAACCATATTGGATTATTTGCTGTCTAGGGCAGAGGGAAGGGGGAGATGGAGAAAAATTTGGAACACAAAGTTTTGCAAGGGTGACTGTTGAAAATTAGCTTTGTATGTATTTTGAAAAAATAAAAAGCTATTATAAAAATATAATATCCCAATATATTAAAAATGGAGAGTTTTTTTAATTCTTTAATATTTTTAAGAGGATATTCTTAATATCAGCTTTTGAAGATGAATACATTTGTCCCTTGGGGCTCTAATTTAAATTTAGACAGTGAACTAGAGAAGATAGAAAATTATTAGAATAATTTCAAGGAAGAAAAATAATTTGAAGCATAAATTATATGGAAATTCTAAAAGTCTCCACTTTCTCTTTAATATGTAGGTAAATTTTGTTTTATTTACTTGAACTCAGGGGTAGACTGAGTAGTAGTGGGTAGAAATTTTAAAAAGATAGATTTAATCTAGCTGAAACACTTGCTAATATTCAGAGCTTTCTAAAAGTAAGATTGGAGGTAGCCATTCCCCAAACATCAACTACTATCATCACAATTAGAGGTTTTCGAGCAAAGGATGAAAATCCATTTGTCAGATTTTTTCCAGCTATGGTTTGTATTAAAGGGCCTTCTAGGTGATTTCTAGCTTTGATGTTGTAGATCCTAGAGTTCAATTTGTCATTCAATAGATTGCTTTCCAGCTGCTTGTCGGGGTAGACATAGCGAAATCATGCAAAATACCTTGGAAGGGTGTGCTATAAACAGCAGCAGAGAATTTCATTTTGAAATACCTTTGATTTCCCGGATACAGTTCTGGTGTTTGCTTAAGTTTAAAAGAGCCATTGGAATTCTTTGGTATTCATTTCAGCAAAAATTTGAAACAGTATTGTTTAAAGTTCACTTCCCTCAAATATGGCAATAGGTCCTTTGGTGAAATCCTTCTTGTTCTAGCCCAGATGGAAATGCTGTGAAAATATTCTGTTATCTTACTGAATCTGTTTTCAAAGAATGGGTGAAACCAGGAAAATAATGGTCAAAACAGTCTCTGTTTTGATTCAGAGTTTGATAGTTTGTATTTAAGCCATACTAGTTCATCTTTCTTCATTATATTGAAGAAAATGCCTTACTCTGTTCCTTTACTTTTCTATTCACAAGGAAAGTATTCTGGGCTACATGGCTAATCTGCTCTGATGCCTGAGAGGTGTGTAACTACTCAGGTAACCTTGATTTATGGCCTAAAAGCCAAAGTCATTAATAAAATGCTCTTTGGTTAGTGGTGGCTGAAACAGTGATATATAGAGGTTGGAATTTTCACTCATTTAAAGTCATTTAGATACATTTTTTTTTTTACCTTCCTTTAAGTTATTTAAAAAATCTTTGCCCAGTGAATTAGATGTACCTGAAATACCAAACACCATTACATTGTTTTCATTATGTCTCATATGTGTATATACATATGCACATATAACATATGAATTGCATATATGTGCATTGCATATGCATGCATATAGGTATGTGTATTGTGTTTCTGTGTATGCACATGTATGTAACATGCTGTGCATATACTGTATATTCATGTGTGTACATCATGTACTTTTGCATAACAGAATGCACAATGCATGTGTGTGTGTGTAGTTTGCATGTAGGTGTGCATCACATATTGTGCATATATGTGTGTGCACATGTGTTATATCATATGTGTGCATATGTGCGTACATGTATATATGCATGTATAGATATCTGTGTATATATTTGTGTTTGTGTGTGTTTATACATGTATGTATACATGCATATATACATACCTGTGTGTATATGAATTGTGTATTGTGTATTTATATGTGTGTATATATACACATATATTTTTGTGTATCTGGATATTTATATGTGCACATGCATGTGTTCACATGTGTACCTATGTATATATACATGTGTGTACATATAATCACACATATATGAACTTCTTGTTTCTCCTATAGAATGTAAACTCAACACAATTATGGATTGTTTCATTTTTTTTATTAGTAACCCCAGAGCCTACCATAGTGCCTAGCATTTAATATATATTTGTTTATTAATAGAGCCAACTCAACAAGCATTTATTAAGGACTCATTATGTGGCAGGGACTGTGATAGATGTTGAAGATACACACACATACACACACACACACACACACACACACACACACAAACAGTCTTAATCTCAAGAAACTTGTAGTCTAATTGAGAAGCCAAGAAACAAAGGGTATATAAAAAAAACAGGTAGATATATAGACAGATAAATGATATAAGCATACATATGTGTTCATATATCTGTATATATGTAGATGAAAAATTGGAGGTAATCTCAGAGGGAAGGTATTTGCATGAAAGGGGATTGGGAAAGGCTTGTAATAGAAAATAAAATTTTGGCCCTTTACCTCTCTTCCTCCTGACCTAGTAGGGTTATTGTGACAAAAGTTCCTATAGGAATTGGAGCCAGGAGACTCCAGAGCTCAAATCTTGCTTTGGAAGCTTATTAACTCTGTTTTGACTATAGAAAAGTCACTGATCTCAAAGCCTCAGTTTCTTCAAATTTAATGTAATTTAATCATCTTTAATGATTACTCACTATGTGCAAGATACTGGGGATGTAAAAAGCAAAATGGAAATAATCCCATCCCTCGAGGTGCTTATTTATATTCTACTGGGGAATATACTATCTAAACAGATAAGAATATAGACAATAATTTAAAAAGAAATAGAGATACTATTTGCTTCTTTTCTCTTGCATCACTGTAGGAAAAGGCTTTATACATCTGAAAGTAATTTATAAGTATGATTTATTATCATTAAAAATAATTCATTCATAAGCATCTGAATTTGAATTCATCTTATTCTAGACAATCAATTTATGGAGTTTGGGGGATCCTCATTGAGAGTCTCAAGTTTGTTTTGGGGTTTTTTTGGTTTATTTTATTAACAATAGTGCCTGGTACCTAGGGATAAGGACTAGAACTCTGATTTGAGGTATAAGGAACTCCCATAGTAGGAAAGGTTCTGCACTGAAGCACAGCAGCAGGTTAAATGACTTGCCCATGGTCACACAGACAGTGTATGACTTCTCAGAAGCAAAACTTGAATTCAGGTCCTTCTGGCTTTGAAACTCTCTATTCGCTTAAGCTACATTGACTGGAGGATGACACATCATAAACGCTTAATTATGACTTCTTTCATTGTATTGAAATGATTTTGAAATTAACATGTGTATTCTTTTTTTCAAAAATAGCTTGTGATTTCTTATTGGTTTTCTTTTATTTTTCTTTTGTTTTTCTGTAGACAATCAAGGTTATGATTTTTGCCTAGGGTCTTATAGAGGGGAAGCATCTGAGGTCACATTTGAACTCAGATCCTCCTGACTTCATGACTAATGGTTCTCTATGCACTGTAACCACTTAGCTTCTCTCCCCATTGCTTTTCTTTTCATAGAATATAATATTGTTATATCATCCTGTTGGATGATGGGAAGGAGGTTCAGAGAGGAATCTATTTTATTAAAAATAAATAAGAAAATAGATGAGTTCTACTTTC
The DNA here is from genome assembly GCF_902635505.1 of Sarcophilus harrisii. Classification (NCBI taxonomy): domain Eukaryota; kingdom Metazoa; phylum Chordata; class Mammalia; order Dasyuromorphia; family Dasyuridae; genus Sarcophilus; species Sarcophilus harrisii. The sequence continues at coordinate 45,317,715 of NC_045429.1, read as the reverse complement.
AAAAGTATACTATTAAAAAAAACACACACACAAACATATCAATGTTTTGGGATGCCCTTTCTGAATGACCAGAAATAAAAGTTACCTGTATCTTTGAGCTGCCAGGCTAAGATAAACTATAAAGAGTTTCTGTTCAAAGATGATGTAATACTGTTAACAGGGAAAGAAGTCAGCAGGGCAGATCCTTTGGAGAATAATATTCTTCAAATCTGAAATATAGCTTTGGTTAAGGATCACAAAAAGCAGACATTAGAGATTAGGGAGGCACCTATCTGCTTTTAAGACTGATTCTGACCAGTGCTACACACAAAAAAATCATCCACTCCTTTAGTATTCATCAGCAAAGATTGGTTGTTTCAGATTTTTTTATTTTTATTCACTTGTAAAATGAGTTATTTAAATATATAACTCAATTCTCTCCCAGTCCCTATTTCTCACAAATGTTCTCCATGTAGGAAATAATTTATTAATGGATGCTGTCATATTGCAATTGTTTAACCACTTGGTAGGTCTTTTTATGAATATGTTCAGTTATAAAATGTTATAAATGAATGTACAATACTATAATTTTCTGTATTTTATCCTACATATGCCCTAATTTTCCTCCCTATCCTAAAGAACTCACCTTTATAAATAACTTATTATTATTATTACAGTTCCCATGACTCAATAGGTACCTTAATCTTCACTAGAGGTCACAAAAGTTCTAACTTTCTGGCAAAGATAATTTCCCATGGATCTTGATTTTATCTATTTAACCTATTAAAACATGCTATTACAAGATGGAAATTTTGTATAAGGAAAAATAAAATTTAATATATTCAAAGTCCAATTTATTACATTTTACTTGAAATTGAATTTTATATTTTTGTTACATAATGCTGATAGCAAGTCAGTATCAAAAGAATTGTGTTTTCATTTTTATATAAAAATATGTATGATATATATATCTTCTTAATACATTAAAATACATTAATACATTAAAAACCCCATTCAGGCTTTTAATTTGTGTCCACTAAGTACCAACACTGAATAATTAGGAATTTAAGGCACTAGGGATATGAAGGCAAAAATGAAAAATGGCAGCTACTTTCAAGGAGCTTATAGCTAAATCAATATCATATTTGGTTGTCTTCTCAATGGGTGGGGGCAGGAAAGAAAGGAGAAAAGTTGGAAGTCAAAATAGAAGGTAAAACCTTTCCTGTTAGCTGGGGGTTTCACACACACACACACACACACACACACACACACACACACAGAGACACAAATGTATGCATACACACATAGACACACACATATAAAATAAATTTTAAAATGTTTTACATATAATTAGGAAATGTGTAATGAAGTAAGTACTGAAGTAAAAAAAATATTAAAGGTGATAACCCCTACTCTAAGGAATTTCTTTCTCCCTTAAAAAATTGACATTTAGATACTGTTTTACAATTTGAAAATCCTCTCCCTTCTCTCTCTCTCTCTCTCTCTCTCTCTCTCTCTCTTTCTTCCTAATATGTGTGTGTATATATATATATATATATATATATATATATATATACACACACACACACACACACACACACACACATATATATATATATATATATATACACACATATATTCATCTTATGATTTAGGTATAAAATACAAACTTACATATCAACAAGTTTAACCCTAAAAGAACAAAAAGCATTGAGAGAATAAAGTATTGGTGGATGTCTAACATATTGTGAATGCATATTCCCTGTAGATAAAAACAATCATATTTTTAGCTTGGAACCTAGATCAGAAATTGAATAGAATTAAAAAGACAAAGCTGAATTGTTCATAATATTGGCCAAACTAAAAGTGTAGTTTTTTCACCCGTTTATATTAAGAGTTTTACAACTGCCCTTCATAGTTTAGTCCAAAAATTTGCTCCCTCTCCTTTTGTGTGGAAAGCACAGAAATGGAGCAATATACATTCAGGAACAAACACAAACATTATAGTGGATGACCCAAAAAAAGAGCTTTGGAGGGGAAAGATATTAGCTAGATATGAAAGGGGTTAAGAGGTTTAGGGATGAATTCAAAAGGCAAAACAAACTATATCCTTTCTCAATCTATTTCTGACATACTATATTAAAATATAGTAACAGTATAAGCTGTTACCAGTAACAGCTGTAAGTGCCAAAGTTTCAAAGCTTGTATTTAATCTATATGAACTCATCTTTTCAATGTATGAAGAAATTGGTAGATCTTTATCAGAGAACTCTTTAAAATTATTGTATTAAAGAGCATCATATGGTCCCAACAATTCTAATTTTATGTATTTATTTATTTAGTTTGCTGAGGCAATTGGGGTTAAGTGTCGGAAGGCAGATTTGAACTTAGGTCCTCCTAATTTCAGGGTTGGTGCTCTAACCACTCCACCAACTAACTACCCCATTCTAATTTTTTTCTATAAACTTTTGTGATTGTAAAGGGCTAAGATTTTCCTGAGGATCTTTAACTAGAAAAAAAATGTCTTTATGCTCTTAATAGTAAATAATTTTCATATTGGAAATAGCTGTATGCTATAAAATGTAGAAAAATAAATCTCATTCATTAATTTTATCATCTGCACATCAAAGAAAATACAAAGTTTTACATAATTGAAAGGGACTTCAGTGGACATCTCTTCCAACCCACACCTGAATAAGATTTGCCTTTATAAAAAAAATCTAACATGGTTAAAAACCACAGCTAATCCATGACCTTGCAAGGCAGACAATTCTACTTTCAGATAACTACCAATTCAGAAGTTTTTTTTTCCTCATTTCAAGCCTGTATTTGCCTTTCTGTAACCTGTAGCCATTTTTTCATATACTTTTTTCTAGGGGTCAAAAAAAAGAACAAGTGTAATCTGTTTACAGCACCAACTTTAGACTATCACACTTGCAATCTGATCTCACAGATTTAGTCCCCAGAGGGGGAGAATACCCCTGGTAGGTATGAACCACTGTGAGTTCATACTCATAAAACTGTAACTCATGAGACCCCACGAGCACATTCACCTTTAATAGTCAGAAGGTTAATATAATTAGCTCATAGAAAAGGCATTATTGAAAGGGCATAACATAACAGTGCAACAAAATATCCTCTCATTGAAAGAAAGGAAGAAAGGAAAAGAGAGGGGAAAAAAGAGAAAGAAAGAGAGGAAGGAAGGAAAGAAGGAAAGAAGGAAGGAAGGAAGGAAGGAAGGAAGGAAGGAAGGAAGGAAGGAAGGAAGGAAGGAAGGAAGGAAGGAAGGAAGGAAGGAAGGAAGGAAGGAAGGAAAAAGGGAAGGAAGGAGGGAAGGAAGCAAGGAAGGAAGGAAGGAAAGAAAGAGAGAAGGAAGGAGGGAAGGAAGCAAGGAAGGAAGGAAGGAAGGAAAGAAGGAAGGAGGGAAGGAAGGAATCAGGGAAGGAAGCAAGGAAGGAAGGAAAAGAAGAGAAGGAAGGAGGGAGGAAAAATACTTTTATTTTCTTCTAAACACCCGTTAGGACAGTGAGAAGAGTGGGCAAACACAGAGTACAGCAGCCTAGAAGCACGCATTTAGATACAACTAAATACATTCAGATACAACTAAGATAATTCTCATCTCTATAGCTAGGTCATACAAGAAATAGCACTTCTCTTGTGAGAAGAGATCCACACTGCTGCTCCCTGGAGAGAGAGTTTCTGCTAGGCAAGTGACTCAGCTGAGGTCCCTAGGCCAGCTTCTTGCTACAGATTAACTCTCAATATATTTCAGATGTGAAAATAATTCTTAACTTTTCTTTCTATCTTATTGAACTCACAATTATATTCCGCTAAGCTACACATAGCCTCAGAGACAAGGGTGGGGGAATTAGAAATTCTTCGACTTGCCAACTCTCAGCTAAAAGCACTACAGAAATCTGGCTGTCTCAGCTGACTCTTTCAAGAATGTCTCTCCTCAAGCTGAGTGGTTTTTTTAAACACCCTGAATGTTGTGACTGAACCAACAGCCATCCAAAGGGGTTATAATTCTATAACTCCACCTAATTGATCAGGCTCTTACTCACACCTGCTAAAGGAGAAATTAAATATAAATATATCTGTGTTTTTCCATTAAGATCTTAATATCTTGTTATATCTCTCTCCTCATATTCTTCAATTTCATCAAATGGACTGTAGAAACACAATTGATCAGAGGTTTTCTAGACAAGAATCATGAATGCAACATTCATCTACTTAAATTTTCACCTTCCCTTCATGTTTTCTTATTCTTCCTATTATTCTTTGTCCTCAGTGAAAATGGTTAGGTCGTAATCATATCTCTTTATTCATCTATTAGACCTCTACCTCTGTTTCCAGTTACTCTCACTGAGGCATCCAGGTAGGAAGATAGGTGCTTACCAGGAGCTTCACAGAAATATATTTTGAAGAGGAATTAGAAAAAAGACTTGATAAAACAGAACCAAAGGGATAGAATTTATGGGCCAAAAGGATAATGGTTGAGGAGTGAGAATAGCACAAAGAAATCTCCTAGATGATGAGCCAAGAAAATCCTGAAGAATAAGAGAAAAAGAGAAGCTATTATATATGTGAAGTTGTCAACTTTCTCAGAAAAGAAGGAAAAAAGGATGTAATTTCTGGCAAAGCCAGGAGTTTCCTGTGAAAGTTGCCTCTATGTTAATAGGACTTGTATAGACTAAACATTTTTCTAGCACAGCATTCCCTTCCTGTTAGAGAAAAGATTTTTTTCCAGTAATGTAAAGCCTATCAATTTGTAAAAGAGATGACATACAAATTAAAATAATCTGAAGTCTAAGAGGCTTCATAGTTATGATGTGTTTTTGAAAAACTATGATTAAAGGTTATTTGAGTAGTGGGGGGATAAAGTCTCTTAGAACAAATGAAAACATATTGAAGAGGAAGTAAAATAATTTTTTCCTACCTATTAGGTTATGTTAAAAGTTTTGGGTGATGAGTTTTGTATGTATGCACATGTATATGCACAAGTACATGTATGTGTTTGTATATGTATGTATATTAAGTGATAATGTACTAAGCATCACTTGGGCCAAAACAGTAAAAGAATTCCATAGATGTGGTCCCTCTTTATCAAATGTCCTGCCATCCTATGAATCAAAAACTTGAAAACTGTTTAAATATATACATGCTCTGTTAACTGCGAAAAGAATATGAGTAGAGTTCTTCACTATTTTACTTCAGATTATAATTTAATAAATAAGTATTCAATTTTTGCATATGTCTTCATTTTAAAAAAATAAACTTTACCTGATGTTATTCTCCATAGCATTTTATTCCTTCTAAAAATGTACCTCTTATTTCATAACCCACCATAAGGTTTGGAACAGTAATATGGCTCAGTGGAAAGAGCAATGTGCCTGAGTTCACATCTCATGTTCAAACCCTACTAAATATATAAGCAAATCACTTAAGCTCTGTTTGCCTAAGAGGAACCCATGTGGCTCAGTGGATAGAGTGCTGTGCCTACAGTTAGAAAAAACTGAGTTTAAGTTTGACCTCAAACATGGAACATATGCCTTTGGGCAAGTTCTTTAACCTCAATTCATCTTAATCTACAAACCATTCCAGTATACTGGCCAAGAAAGCCTGGTTCACAAAAAGTTAAGTTATAACAATAGATTTGAACAACAACAATAACAATTGATAAGGTTTAATTTTCTAAAGTGCTTAGAGATCTTTTAAATGAAGAAATGATATGGTTTTGAGAAGAATTGCTTTTATTTGATAGCTTAGGAATGATCCCAATCTCTTGGTCATTACCATGGAGAAAATCAAGGAGGAAAGCATAATTTTAGGTCATCCATTCCCCCCATCTTCCCCAAGATTGGAAGAACAAGAATTGGATATTTGGTACATTTCCTAATTTTGTTGATTCTTTTCAGAATCATAAAATTATGAAATAATAAGTAAACTTTCAAAGGACCAGGAAATCATTTATTACAACTCTCATACCTCAGCCATTAATTGCTTCTGAAAAATCTCTAATTTCCAGGATACTCATTACTTCACAACAGAATATTCTGTTTGTATTCTTAGAGGACAAGGACTATTTCATTTTTATGTTTGTATCCTTAGTATTTAGCACAGTGCTTTGCCAATGATAAGCATGTAATAACTGCATACTGATTAATCTTGATTTTAATTAAAGTCATTATAACATGTTGAACAGAAAAGGCCCAAATCCTTCAGTAGGTCATTCAAAATAGTTATTTCTTGGAAACTGGTGGTTTAATGTTATGTGTGGAAATTAGAACTTGGCAGTTATCCTTTTTAAAAAAAAAATTTCAACAGTATTTTATTTTTCCAATTATATGCAAATATATTTTTAAACTTTCTTCTTTACAAGATTTTGAGTTCCATTTTTTTCTTCCTCCCTTCCTTTATTTCCCTCTACCCTTCCTAAGACAGTAAGAAATATGATATAGGTTTTACATATATCCATACTAGTCACATTGTGAAAAAAAATAAGAACAAAAAAGATAAAAACACAAAACAAAAAAAAGGAAAAAAAAGCAAACCCCAAAAAGGTGGAAATAATGTTTCAATATATGTTCAGTCTTCATAGTTCTCTCTCTTAATGTGGCTAACATTTTCTACCCCAAGGCTATTAGAATTGTCTTAGAACACCGACTTGCTGAAAAGAGTTAAGTTTATCATAATTGATCATCACACAATCTTGCTATTACTATGTATAGTGTCTTCCTGGTTCTGCTCACTTCACTTAGCATCGGTTCATATAAGTTTTTCCAGACATTTTTTGAAATCATCCTGTTCACCATTTGTTATAGAATAATAACATTCCATTACCTTCATATACCATAACTTATTCAGGATTCCCCAATTTATGAGCATTCACTCAATTTCCATTTCCTTGCCACCATTAAAAGATCCACTTCAATCATTGCTGTGCATATGGATTGACGATTATCTTGATCTTCAAAATAAACAATAAAAAAGAAATTGAATTATTTGAAGAGCAAGATATACTAAATTTTTTTGCTGTTTTTCCCTAGAAATAAATGGAAAAAACCTCCATTTTACTATTCTTAATCTTTTTTTACAAACCATGATTAACGTTGATCTTAGGTTCAGAAAATAAACAGATAATGATCCTATAAATTGAAATTGCATAGGACAAGTCATATATTCTCAAGTGATTTCAAATATCATAGGAAGAAGACTGTCTAATAGGTCCAATGGAAATGCAGAGGAAATTCATTGACAAACTTGGATTTCTTTTTAAGTATATACATAAGAAACAATATGGGTAAGAATGAATATTAAAGTTTGGCAATTTGGCAATATCATGTAAGAATAGAGTAGAGAAGACCTAAGGCTCAATAGTCCAATCACTAACCCTGAGAAAATCATGATTAAGACAAAGATAATTTTTAAAAATTTATTTTAGGGATTACAAGAGGAACAAAGAAGACATAGTGCTATTGCTGCTCAGAGTAAATGCAGAAAGAAGGAAGGAAGCAAACATTTTAGCTTTTACTATTTGCCAAGCACTGTAAAAAGTGCTTTGCAATATTTTATTTGATCCTTATAACAACCCTGGAAGGAAGTTATTATTGTTATGCCCATAAGGCAATAGAGGTTGGGATTTGTCATAGGTCATACAACCAGTTAAATGTCTGAAGCCAGATTTGTCCTCAGGTTTTCTTGATTCCAGGGCAGGCATTTTATCCACTGTGCTACCTGGATATCCCAGAATCAGTGAACTTGCCTTTCCTTTCTCTACTAAGAATTGTGATCTTTAACCAAGGCTGAACAGAGCAAAAATGGCTAATAGGAAATTAAAGTCAATGGGATATAGCTGGAGACTTACTATCAACAGTCTGAAAATTCATGTGAAACATTTGATATAAGCACTATTCATTCCACATCTAGAATATTGTTATTCAATTTTAGGTAATACCTATTGGAAGAAAGGAGGCTAATAATCTAGGGCAGGTCCAGAAGAGTATCAGAACAGATGCAAATCCTGGTGACATGTAACTTTATTCAATAAATATTTATTGAGTGCTTACCACATTTGGACTACTATCCTAAGTGCTTGCAATACAAAGATCTGTGAGAAACGGGCCTTGATTTCAAGAAGCTTTACAATATAATAGGGCTGAAGATAAATGCAATTTTTTTCAAGTTACATTAGAAGGAAAGTTAAGAAAAGTACAAAAAAGAAAATCTGGCAAAATGCTGTAAGTTGAGTAAGAGATCACTTTCAACTGACTCACACAGAGTCAGGATAAGCTTCATAACATCTGAGTTTGATTATGCAAGAAAAATGGAACTTCACCATATAGAAAAGGAAGAAAGAGATGGTAAGTCCAGGCAAGGGGATTTATTGGGATAAAGGCAAGGAGAAAAAAGGCAGCAGACTGAAAACATGGAACATAGATCAATGAACTGGATTTCATTTAATATCATTTGTTTGAATATTATTATGAAGGAACTAGTAATAGTTAGCCTGGAGAAAATAAGACTTTGTGCCAAGGGAGAATATAATGACTGTCTTCAAATAGTTGTCATCCACAGGCCGGATTGATTTGTGTCTTCTACTTGATCCTTTGGGGAAGAATTAGAGGTAATGGCTGGAAATTTGAGATGTAAATTTTGATTAAATAGAAGGAAAATATTATCAATAATTAGAGCTACCCCAAATGGAATGATCTGCCTTTGGAGCAAATAAGCTCCTTTTTACTGATGTAGAAGTTGATATGTTGAATAGAAAATTCATTTTACAAGAATTGGATGAAGTAGTTGAAGACTGCTCTTTTGCATCTTTGAGTTTCTGTGATTTCAGGCTATGATTATGAGATGGCCAGTAAAGTTCTCCATCATTATTCTACACTGGGTTTGTCATTTGCTTCAAAGAACCCATTTATTTTTTCTTTTTAAAAACAAGCTTTGTTTCCAAGCCATTGATTATATTTCATTTCATAAAAATTGCCTAAATCTCCAATGACTCCCTATTGCCTCTAGGAAAAAAACTCAAATTCCCCAGTTGTGTTTTTGAAAGCCTTCAACAATCTGCATCCCACCACCACATGCAGCATTATTTCATGCCAGTCCTTATCAAAATTCTCTATTGCAGTGAAACCATACTACTTTTTTTTTGGTCCCCCTTCCAAGACCTTGTATCCATGGTTTGATACGATTACATTTTTGGAATATGTTGCTTCCTCTCCTCTACCCTGTAGAATACCCAACTTTCTTCAAGGCACAGTTTGGGTGGTACTTCTTATACAAGGCATCTGCTGATCTCCTTTCTCCAATTCTTAGCATTATTTCTCTTTTTAAATTGCAATGTATTATCTTATATGGACTGATTCACATCTTTTATCCCTTATTAGAATATAAGTTCTTTTAGAGGCTCTTTTATTTTGCCTTTTATCCTCAGTATCTTACACATAATCGATTCTTTATAGGTGGTTGTTGAAACAAATTGAATTAATTTAAAAACATATACTTTTCATACTTTGAAAAGTTCCTGTGCTGAACTGATCTGAAAGAAGCAGGATCTTCTTTATCCTCCTGTATGAGTTCATAGAGCTAGTTATTTCTGAATGCTTTAATTCTAAAGAAATCTGCTCAGCACAGATAGGATAAGTGAACTCAGAAAATTGTGCTTGATTGAATAAAAATTATAAAACCAGTTAATAAGCAAATTTTGGAATTCAAAATTATATGTAAATACACATACATATGCAAAAATAAATATATGCATAGACACCGTTGTTTAAATAGCCATTCACAATGAAGAGAAAACATAAAGAAGTACCAGAAATCAATCAGTAAAACATTTGTTAAGTGCTTGTTGTGCTCCAGGTACTGTGTTAAGTGCTGAGGTACAAAGACAAAAAGATAGTCTCTGCTTTCAAGAAATTTATTGACTATAAGAAGAGACAGCATACACATCCTCATTAAAATACTGATATATATATATGTATGTCTGTTTTAATATATTTTGTTTACAAGATAGATTCTGTTTACAAAATAAGCTATGTTTTTTAATATAGGTAGCTGGTGGCCCAGTGGATAGAATACTGGGTCTGCCTCCCGTTTTGTTTTTTGGAAGGTTCTGTTTTGTTTTGTTTTGTTTTGTTTTCGGTGAAAAAACATTAGCAACCAGGAAATGTTGAATGGTTTTATATAGAAGGTGATCCTGAGTTATAAAGAAATCTGGGGATACTGAAAGAGTTAGAGAAGTGAGCACACTCCAGATATGTGTTCAGAAGCAGAGTGAATTGATATATAAGGCTGATGATACTACTAGATGCCATTCAAAAATCTTTTAAGGCCTGCCCAATGTTTCATATACATTATCCAAAAAAAAAAAAAAAGATACAGAAACAGGATGGGGAGAAACCCTAATAGACACAATGGGGTGAAAATCAGGTGATGAACTTTTCAACCCCACCAGTATACAAACCATAGAATAATGTGCATCTCATTAAAGTGATAATACAATCAAGGTTTCAAGAATAAATAATTCCTAATCCCACCAATGTATATTCAGCACAAAAACTTTGTTTTATTAGCTTTACTGCAGTGTTTTTATGTCTTCTATATGTCTACATCATCAATGTGGGTCTTAGAGACGATGCTTTTATAAAGGAGAGACCCGTCTGTGAAATTAAATTGCAAAGCACTGATCACCAATGAAAGCAAATATTGGTATCTAATCCATGCCTTTTAACGATGATGGCATTTTCTACTTCTGCTTTCTCACTTGTAAAATCAAAGCAATCAGAGTAACAAAGAAGCTAGCTTGTTAAAACTGATTGTTTTTCCTGACCATAAAATAGTTTTCTTCTGTTCACATCTAAGGAGATGACAGCTAAGAATACAGAAGGAAAAAGAGCCTCTCACTTAAGACAATTGTTTGATTTAGTTTCCTACTGTACATCTTTTTAAACCATCAGTAGTAACCAAACTGAGATTAACAATGTAATCATGTTCAAAGGAATGATTTAATCTAATGGAAATATAAAGGCAAATATTTCACCAGAGTAGAAAACATTTGGGGAAAACCTAGACGTGAATTACTTTGTCTATACTCTTTGTCAGTGTGGCAAAATATCTCATTTATTACTTGTGTTTCAATATTCTGGACTTATTTTTCCAACACCTGTGTACACTAGCATATAGATACCCCCTTATGCTTCTGGCTACATTTTCCCTTCAAAGTCCTAGGGGATGCACAGTGTGGTACGATGCTATCAACTCAAGGCCCTATCTGGTGTGTTTTTTCCAATATTATTTCTTTATTTCCCTATAGTCATTTAATGTATTGTTTCCCCTTTGTATCATTTGGTAACTAATATTAATAGTTTTTATTATTTTTATAGAAAGCTTTTATAGAAGAATATTTAATGAAAACCTATATCAAGAACAAATAATCAATGGTCTTTGAAATTAGGAATATTCTCTTAGATCTACTCTAAAGACAGCAGATGATTCAAAAATTGTTTCCATCAGAGAGTTCATTTTTAGGTGTAACACAGCCAATAGATGAGCTGCTGTATATCACAATCTGTCATCTGCTGGGCTTGGTCCTAGTTGATCTTGGCCACTGGATCTCAGTTGTTTCTTGCATATTTACATACTCTGATCCATTGTTTCAAATGCTCGTTCATCTAAGAGCAGGAAAGGATAAATACGAGAGAGAGACAGAGAGACAGAGAGACAGAGAGACAGACACAGAGAGAGAGACAGACAGACACAAAGATAGAGACAGAGACTGAGAGACAGAGAGAGAGAGAAAGAGAAAGAAAGAGAAAGAGGAAAAGACAGAGAGAGAGAGAGAGAGAGAGAGAGAGAGAGAGAGAGAGAGAGAGAGAGAAACATCAATGCCATGCATTCAAAACTATGTGTTGTTTTGTGTTTCTACTTCTCTCCTTGCCCAGAGACTTAGAATAGGTCTTGCCTTGCTGGTAACCAGAGAAGAGAGATCAAATTTCTCCATCAGTCTTTTGTATGCATTCTCAGTAGTAGTTTAGTAGTGAATTAAAAGACTCCCTCACTATATAGTAAGTGGACAAGAAGAGTACATGTATATTCTCTGACTCTGGAGGATCCCCCATTTTCCATCACTGTGCACTTATAGAAGCATGCTCACCAAACTGGAGCTGTGCTATTAGAAGTGGGGGAAACCTAGTCTCCAGCATGCTCTGAGCCTTAATTCCTATTTGCCAGTTCCACCATTGTGTTCAAAAGGCCTAGGATGATTGTAAATCTTTAATAAAGGATTAAAGTAAGAATTGTGTTTCATATTCATTCTACATAATTTCATTTAAACATTATAGTTCTCATTTAATAAATGAGAAGTAAAAGTTAACTATCCAGATAGTGAGATTGACAGAGAACTGGACCTGGACATGGACTCAAAAAGATTTTGATTCATATTTTGTTCTAGCCACTGGCAAGTCCCTTAGCCTCTACTTGCTTTAGTTTCTTCATCTATAAAATGGGGACATTATAGCACATATTACTTAGGGCTGTTGTAAGAATCAAATAAGATAATATTTGAAAAGCATTTATTAAACTCTAAAATACCATTTAAAAGCAAAGTATATTATTTGTAGCTATAATATAGTTAGTATTAACATTGATATTATAATCAATAAGAGCAAAAACTATTTAACTGTAACAGCAGATTAATTATTGCTTCATACAATATGTATAAACAACATTCAAACACGGCTCCATTCCCTTAAGATAGAATATATACATATAAGATTCAACTAGCAATTCTGGTGCTCAGACCAGGAAATAAACTTCATAATTCATGGGGCAAAAGTAGTATACGAGTCAATTAAAACAAATGAGTTATCATGGCTCACAGATGAGGGTTATTAACAAAGCTTTTAGTCTTAATTAATTATTCTTTCTAACTTGGAGCACAGCTCAGTCATTTCTGCCTCCTGAAGGACTGCATATTATATCTTTTGTGTCCCTTCTATCTCAATTTTGGGGTTGTAAGACAACTGCCATGTTGCCCTGGTGTCTCTGGTTGGACTAAATTACAAGTAGATTATCACCTATGGAGTTTATGTTTTTGCTCTTTAAATTTTATTAATAATTTGGAGATGAGAGGGAATATTTTAGGAGATTGAGTTCAATTCAGAAAGGAACATTTACTAGCTATATGACCACAAACCACAAAATATCTCTTAAGTTTCACTTCCCCCATCTGTAAAATTAGGATGAGAATCTACATAAGAAGGTTATTGTGGGAAAAGGGCTTTCATTCCCCTGTCAATAGATTGCAGATTTCACTCAAAGCTCTGGCCATCTTCGATTTTGGCTTTTATTTTATCATCCCTTAAAATAGTACCTCATATAAAGTGATTTTAAATAAAAATTTGTTGAATTGAATTGAATTTGTTAACAATATTAGATAGATTCTTGTCCTTATTATAATCAGAGTGGGTAATGATGATATTTGAGGTCTGATTATTATGAATAACTAATTCACTATTTATGCTATTAATTACATTTTTTTTCTTAGTCTCTACCTCTGGCTGAATTTCTTCAAAATAAAATTTTTCTGTCTTTTGAGGAGTGTATCTTCCCCCTTCCCATTTACAGAAAAAGAACATTAAGATTCATAGATACTATTACTTGTTCAGAATTACATACAGACTTGCAAAAATATTATCATCCCATGTATTATAATTCAAAGCCTGAATGCATGTTTGGAGAAGAAACAAATATTTTTATTCCTTTTGTTATATTCTGAAAGACAAACTGATCATAAGCAGTAATTACTGAGGCAAAAATGAGTTAAATGACTTATCTAGGATCACACATCTAGGTAGTATCTGAGGCCAGTTTTGAAATAACATGTTCCTGACTATAGGCCCAGAGCTCTATTCATTTCGCATGTTCACTTAACCTCTGCCTGCCTCAGTTTGTACAATTGTAAAATAGGGGAAAAACAATAGTACCACCTCCCATGGTGGCTGTAAAAACTAAATGAGACAATATATGTAAAATATTTTGTAAATCTTAATATATGTTAATAATATATATGATTAATTCACTACTTAAATGCTAGTTCAGTCATTTTTCTGACTTCACATTGCATCTGGGCTTCTCTTGGCAAAGATACTAAAGTGGCTTGTCATTTCCTTCTGCAACTCACTTTACATATGGGGAAACTGAGGCAAACAGGGCTAAGTGACTTGCTCAGCATCTGAGGCCAGATTTGAACTAAGGGAAATGCCTTAGAATAATAAGGATTACTATAGTATTGCTAAGGATTATTATTAAGGACTACACAGATGTTTAATTTGGCCATGAATATTGATCTGAAATATTAGTTTATTTGTTTTAATTTGGGGGCAAATTGTAGGTAAAAAAAAAAATCCCAGAAGATGTCTTTCCTCCATTCCCCAATACAAGAATATGATAGTTAAGAATAGAGAAAGCAAGAGTCCAATTTTCCTCATGTACATTTTAAATTTAAACACTTGTACTTACACAATCATTATTTTCAAGGAAGGGAATAGAATAGTTCAAGGGACCTCACTATGTGAGGACAGCAGCACCCCAACAATTGAGATTTTTATTTGATATTCTTCAAAAAAATGCATCATCTTGAGATTCCCAAAGAAGACAAAAATGAAACCCATAGCCCAAACTTCATGTGAGAGATTCAAGATTTGCCTGTTTCTGCTGGAAAGGAGAAAGAAAAGATGCTCCTCTATGGGCTATGGATTTATTTTGAAATGATGGAATTTTGATTCTGTTTTAATGCACAGGGTTCACTTTGATTTGTTCATCTAATTAGACACTACCCTAATGTGTTACCAAAGTGAGCGAACCTGCTGAATTTAGTGACCTTCTCCATCTGTAAATTCCAAAGTTTTGAATTTTAAAACATGGGAATTTAACAAAAGAATAGTACTACGGAGGAATTCATGCATATATGTAACAATGCAGAAATGAGTTTCAAGAGAGACTGCTAGCTGATGTACTAGATAGAACACTCCTCTAAAGTCAGGAAAAATTAAATTCAAATATGACTTCAGAAACTTACTAGCTATATGATGCTAAGCTAGTCATTCAGTCTCTGTCTACCTCAGTTTCCTCATCAATAAAAAAAAAGAATAATCATAACAGGATTGTAAGGATTAAATTGTTAAAAAAAATTTCTCAAGTACTATATAAGTGGTAACTTATAAGAAACAAAAATATTCTAAAAGAATTTAAAACACATATCCTATAACCTACCCCAAATACTATATGAAGCTGGAAGAAACCAACTGTATATTATTGTCAGGCAGTTGATTTCACAAAGAATTTGGGACACAAGGATATTGCAAAAGTGATTTTATTCTTTCTCTTTCATGTGATCTGGAAAGTGATGAATATTATTTTAGACTATCAAGTTAAATTCTAGAGTTAAAGTGGGCAAAATATATTGTTTCTATAAATGTTCTCTATATGGGTAGGTGGGAAGAAAGGAAAGGAGGTAGGGAAGGAGAGAGAGAGGGAGGGAGGGAACAAAGGAGGTGGTAGGCAGAGAGGGAGGATGTGAGGAAGGAAGGAAAGAAAAGTAAAGGAAGGGAAAAGAAAGGAAAGAAAAAAGGAAAGGAAAGGAAAAAGGGAAAGGAAAGAGAAAGAGGAGAAAGAGAAAGGAAAAGGAAAGAGATGAAGGAAGGCAAGAAGGAAGAAAGAAGGGAGGGAAGAAAGGGAAGGAGGGAGGAAAGAATTTTCCAAGGAGTTGATAAATCATTTAAGAACAAGATTGAATATTTTAAGCTATTTGGTTTCTATAGACTAAATTTCAATAGAATTACATCTCAAAAATACCTCTAGCAATCATATAACAAACTATTCTAAATGATTCATTCAAATAATATGTTCCTATAGATTGGAATTTTTATGTATCTTCATTTGTTATGAATGATTTTAGAATTAAGTACTATCAATTTCTACATCTACTTAGACTTCCCTCCCTGACAATATATGTCAGTTATATAGATATGATTGCTAAAGATCATATGATGGCTCAAGTCCTGTGCAAAGAAGATCAATTAATATGCTCATTAATTAAGGTTCTGTTTACACTTTTATTAGCAGTTCTACTCCTTTATTTGTATTAACTAAAGTCTCTGTCTTCATTAGATCATTAGTGCCTGTCAGTAAATGATAACGTTTTCAACTTCACAAGTACAGTAACTTTAAATTTCACATCATATATTTTTGGATTGTCTTCATTTTTACCTGTTTCTTTTAATCCAGGAATCACATTTAGCTAAATGAACAAATTAGTATCCAGTGAAGAAAACAGTAATAAGAATGTGTTAATTGTCTTTCCCTGCTACACTTAACCCTGATTTTTCTTTGCCTTTTTTATTTCTTCTTCCTCTAATATCATTGCTTAATAATAATAAAATTTTATGTTTCTTCCTCTGCTGTCCTATGCTAATAAATCCCTACATTCATACAGCATTATTAACTTTTTCAAAGTGCTTTCAAATTTAACGTCTCATTGAGCTTTTAAATAAAAAAACCTTAAAATGTCTCCTAATTAGTGCTTTTGTAAGCCTACACAATTCAATCCAATGCTAAAAATGATTATAATGTATAAAATTTTAAGTCTCCATGATCATAAAACTGTATGTTCCACCATGCAGAAAAAGAAAGAAAATATTTTATCATGGTGGATATTGATAGATATTCTCAGCAATTTACTAAGAATTACAGAGCAAATTAGAATGGTATGCTGTACTTGACCTTTACCAAATGATATAATACACGTATGTACAAAGGGAATAGCCAATCAACAAAGAGAAATAGCAATTTTCTCTAGAAGAGAAAAATCAATTAAGTCGTTCATATTTGTCCCATTTCCCCCTGAAATCATCAAAGCCCGATTAGCAGAAATGGCTGTTTCTATCTGCTCCATTGCTAGAGAGCACAGTATATCCTTATTGAAGAAGAGATGTGACATATAGTAGGCACTTAATTAATGTTTTTTGACAGACTTGAAAACCAGGATGAGGAGCTAGTTTTCACAGAAAATCTGTACCCTGATCCATCAATTCAATTTCTTTGCTTCTATTTCTCCATCTCCTCAACGAAAATAAAAATACATCCATGACTAGCTTTAGAGAGCTGTAGAGAGACTGTGGAAAAAAGGGTATGATACCTGTGCCAGGAAGTCTTGGATTCCACTCTTGCCTAGATATCACCTGAGCTCCTTGTGAACATAATTTCAAGGTGATTCTTCCTATGAAGCTCATTTTCTAATATGTAGAATAATAGCACCTACTTCACAAGTTTGCTATAAGGTTGAAAAATAAAATAACTAAACTGCTTTGGAAACTTTAAAATGCTGCATCAGTGTGAAATTATGATCAATTTGAATATAAGCTCAAGAATAGGGCTTGCCTTGGCTTTTCTTTGTACCCCAATAGTCACTATGGTTTTAGAGACATAGGAAGTGCTCTATGCAAGTTTGTAAATTGATCACTTTTCAGATATATTTTAGAAGTCATTGAAAATTATCTAAGTGAGAAATTTTAATTAAAAATGATTGACTTTAAAATATTGTGGAAGAATAAATTTCATGTGAGGTGACTGGGAATGGGGAATGTTGCATACACTATGAGACTGGTTTTGATGGTGCCATCAGGTTAGTTTTGCTGAACTAATTTTTTGTTGTGATTTTTCCTTTTCTTTTTTATTCTTTGTTCAATAAATAGAAGAGGGAGGAATATATTTGGAAATGAAAGTGATGTAAAAAAAGATGATGAAATATTTCAAAGAGTAAACCATTTGCAAATTATTTTGTTGAACACTTGAAAATTATTCATAATTTTTATATTCTTCTATTTAAAAAAGATTATCATATTATACCTTATATAATTTTATTTCAAAACATTACAAATAATTTTCCAGAATTTTAATATTTTGAAATCAAAGAACTTGGAAATTATTTATAAGTATTTATGATACAAACAACATAAGGCAGCATTTAATGAAGGGAGGTTTTTTTTGTTGTTAAGCCATTTTCAGTTATGAACAGTGCTTCATGAGGCTATTTGGGGTTTTCTTGACAAAGATCTTCTTGAGGTAATTTTATAGATTAGAAAACCCAGGTTAACAAAGTTAAGTGACTTGTCCAAGGTCACACAGTTAGTAAGTGTCTGAGGCCCAAATTTGTACTCAGAAAGATGAATCTTCCTGGCTGCAAACCTAGCACTATGCCACTGGATTGCCTGAAAGAGTGTGTGTGTGTGTGTGTGTGTGTGTGTGTGTGTGTGTGTATTTATATGTATATATCTAGATATAGATAAATATATATTTATATACATATAGAGAGAAAGAGAGAGAAGAGAAAGGAAGAGTATGAGAGAGAGAAAGAGAGCAATGAGAGAGAGAGAAGAGGGGAGGAGAGAGGAGAGGGAGGAGAGAGCATAGGAAGGAAGAAAGAAAGGAAATGAGGAAGAAAGTGAGATTATATATGTATATGTATGTATATATATAGAATAAAAATATATAGAGAGAAAGGAGATTATGTTTATTTTTCATTATCATCTTTTTCTTATATGGGTAAGTTCTTTTTAATGTAATATTTTATTTGTCCTCAATTATGTAGACAAATAATCTTTAAAATTCTTTTTTAAAAAATGTTTGAGTTCCAAATGTTCTCTCTCTCCTTCCTTCTCCTCATTGAAAAAATCAGAATTTTGTTATAGGTTACACATATGCAATCATGCTGAACATATTTCCAATAAAATTACATTCTGAATACTATGAGTACTGAAGATTTCTTGATTCTTGCTACTGCTGTCATAGAACTGATAGTACCCCCTTTACTGGGCAAAGGTTGGCCTTTAGAGATTTCAGATGACTGGAAATTCTATCAGACTGTAATTAATCTGGTGGCAAAGATCCCTGTGAAGGAAAGTTGAAAAAATAAGAAAAAGGTAGCAGAAAAATAAACTGCAACACAAAGGATTATATTGTTGGGTGCGAACAAAAGTTCACCAGGATCACTGAATCATCAGTAAATATTAAGTAAGCATCTATTCTGTACTTCCCATAACATTGAAATCACAGATCAGGTTTTAAAAAAATAATGCCAAAGGCTTCACCTTTGTAGTAGTAGATTTTAAAGTGGAAGCAATCCTCTACTTCCACTGTATTATTTTACAGACCTGGAAACTGAGAACCTGAGAGGTTGATAGAGATAATGAGAAATGAAATCTGTTTTTGAAGTCAGTTTGATCAGTCCACTTAACAGTATAATACTTGGCTAATTGAACCCATTAATTTTTTATTACATGGTCATAGAGATGCATTATCATCATTAACCAAATCTATTATCTTCTTGGCACCAGTTAAGTAATAGAGAGAGAGAAATAAATAAAAATATGTGTTTAAGCCTTGAAATTTTGGTTATATTCACTTGACAATTGAATCAGAGAATGTCAGAGTTGGAAGGCACCTATAAAGTCCAACTCATACTGAATTTTCTTTACAAACATACTGACAAGTGGCCATCCAGGTTTTGCTTGAAGACCTCCAATGACTGACATTTAATGGACCCCTTTGCAACATTTACCCTTTAATCGCATTTCAGTTTTCTGGTTCTAGGTAGAACATGCTTAAGTCTACTTCCAGATGACAGATTTTGGAAAATTTATAGACATCTGTCAAACATTACCTAAGTCTACTCTTTCTGGCTCAGTACTTCAATTCCTTTAACTAAGTCCCTACAGTGTGGTCATTTCCTAATTATCAAAGGTAATAACCCTATTCTGAACTCCAATAACTTCATTGTATTAGACAGGTAAATTAAATGACTTTACCATATTTTTGAGTGGCTGATATCATATCATATTGACAGTAGTGGAGATCTAAGTTTTCTCACTATATTTAAATTTTCCCTTAAAAAGTAACCATTTTTTTTATTTCCATTCACTGTTACAGTCAAGTTTATAACCCATCACCTACTGAGCTTTATGTATCTTCAGCAAACAAAACCATGAGCATCACCCCCTATTTGATATAAATAAAAATCAAGAATACATTTAAACAGGCATATTATCCTACATTATTTTACAGACTATAGAACAAAGCCAAAAATAACATGTATCTTAATGCCTTGAGCTTTCTGATTAGGTTATCTACTCAATAAAAGTCACCTTAATCATTTAAGACTGATCACTGGCATTCCAAAAGTAGCAGGATGCATCTTCCATTCTGGCCATCAGTGACCTTCGCCACAAATTAATTAGAAAAATCATGTCAAGCTCTCAAGTTGTGGATTGGTTATGATTAAGTTAGTTGGTTATGATAAGTAGTGATGGTTATGATTAGTAAGAATGTATCATTAGAGGAATGATATAAGTACAATCTTAAAAGACTCAAATTGGAAGGAAGAAGAGTTATATTATAATGAGAGGGAAGGGAGCACGTTAATGAAAGAATTGAGAATGGATACAATATCGTTCTTTCCCCAAAGACAAAAGTATCCAATTGGATTTGAAAGTGAGTATTTTTTTTTCTTCTTCTCCTCTTACCCTTGGACGTGATCACTCTTTAAGGTAGACAGGCTTGTCAGCACTTCTTTCGTTTAAGACTGAGGAGTTATTCTTCACTTGCAGCAGGGAGTGAGAAGGAGAATTGAATTTGCTGACGGCTGGGGTTCTGGGAGCCGGTGAATGCACACGTTTCAATAAGGAGGCATGCTGAGTATGGCACGCATGTGGGGGGTGGCTTACCAGTATCCTTTTTTGTTGGTATGTTTTCATAGCCATTACAGTAATGAGATTAGCAATGCACAGCCCGATCATGCTTTCTTTAGACATTACATTTTGTATACGACGGACAAATATGAAGTGAGCAGCCAGAAAAAAGGACATTTGGTAAGAAAGCACAACATGAGGGTGGTGTATCTCAACACACAGTGTGTGCAGGAAGGAAGAGCTTTGTCGAATAGACGAATCCTGCTGGGGTCTTAGCCCTGGTGCCCTCCAGATGAAAAGAAACTTGCCTTTTGTGAAATTGGCTTCCAACTCCATTGCCTGTTCCATGCTTGTTAGATATGACATCTTGTAAATATACTCCACAAGGCATGGCGCTGAACCTCTAAATGAGAAAAATGAAGCCTTTCATAGCAAATGTATCAGGCCAGTAACCAGCTAACTCACGAGCAGAAATTGAACATATGTCCAGAAATGCAAAGTAGGGCTTCACAATGTGCCGTCAGTCTAGGTTATTCCTAATGCTGTTTGTGTTCCTGTAATTCAATGGTACACTGTGGTGGGTGAATGTAAAGCACTTCTGCTTCCCTTCCTTTACATACATTCCTGTATTTACCATGCAAATGATACTTGCAGTTAATGAGCAATAGGAACCCATCTAATGGAACTCCAGAGTAGAGCTGAGAAATAGCCTTGGTCTACCCATCGAGCTATTAGAATGGTCACAGATTTGCATCACAGATGCTACATTAACCTTGCAAACGCATTGACTAATTCAGTAGAGCCTGGTGTGTTTATACTATATTCTATCAGTAGGTTTGCAAGCTGTCTGCAATAAAACTCAAGTCATGGCATGGGACCATTAGGGGTGCAACATATGTCTGCTATGTGTAACCAGCATGAGAGGTAGGAACAAGATTTTTTTTTTCTTTAGTGGTTATAGTAGTTATTCTAAGAATTATGTTTTCCAGAGGCATAGTGAACTGATAAGAGGGGAGAAACTGAAGTTTCTCTATTAGAGGTCCTCTCATTGTCAAATGGGTGATTAGAGGAATTAGGACATAGACATTAGTCTCAACAATCCATATTTATTACAGGATTTTCTCTATAAGTGCAATTTTGACTCCATACTATATTATATGCATATCTACATATATATATATACTTATATATATATAATATACACACTCTAATTTCTTCTGAAATTACACATTGAATAAAAAATATGCTTAAAAATCTAAATCACAAAATTAGTTTGGAAACAACCTCACAATTAAATCTAGTTCAATTGACTCATTTGATAGCTGAAGAAACTGAGGTCAATAGGTCAAATGACTTGTCTAAGGTCAAAAAAGAGTTTGATCTTCAGCTCTGTGGATTTTGAATTCAGTGCTCTCTGTGCTGTTGCACTCTGTTCCAGTCATTACTTGTTGACTGAATGAAAGTCCTTACTGACTAGAAAAATCTCTACTAATCCTGTCCCAATGGAAAAAGATTTAATCTAGAAAGTAAAGATACCAGGACATACATAAATTTTAGTGAAAGAATCCTATGTCAGAAGGTGAACAAGAACAACATAACAAATATGGAAATATGTTTAAAAAGATTGCACCCAGTTAACCTATATCAGATTGCTGTCTTGGGGAGGGGGAGGTATAAGAGAGGGGGGAAAATTTTAGAACACAAAAATTTTACAAAAATGAATGTTGAAAACTATCTTTACATGCATTTGGAAAAAAAATAAAATACTATTCAAAAAAAAAGTGCACAAGAAAGCTGCCTCTTCTGTCCTTGGTCTGACAATTGGTCTTAAATTGTTGGAAAATAACTTCCAACCAGTCATCCTTGATGTCATTAATCATTTCTGCACAGTAAATGCAAACATAGCTTATTTTTTTTCAGACAAAAGTAGTTCCACATTCCTTTCCTTAATTCTAGTAACTTATTGTAATGTTTATCACATTTGCAGTTTTTCTTAAGAAAAAAAAAGCAAAACAAGCTTTTCTTAACTCAAACCTATATACATTGAGGGTATCCCTCACAAGCTATAAGATCAAAAATACTACTCTCTGAAATAAGAAAATGTATAATTTTCACTGAAGCAAAATTAATGTGGCAACCAGTCAGTTTTTCAACTTCCAAGAATTTCTGTGATCAGATTTTGATGACACTTCGTAAAGCTCTATTTATACTACTTTAACTGCTCTTGCTAGTTCGATTTTCATGTATTGCTACTATCTGATACATTTTTCTCTTGGTGGTTTTCATGGTGGCTGTGCTCAATTACTATGGGTTTTACTTTAATATAAGTTATACATATCTGGTAAAATCTAATAGGACAACAGTATGGCACTTTGTTTTCAGAGAAGTAAGAACAATTTTATTGGTTCCAGTGAGCATTTGTGAGCATTGCCTGAAAGGACACACATGTTAACAAAGTCCTCAGTTTTTGTTCATTAAAGAACACTTTCTGCTGTATGGTAGAGATATTGCAGATTAATAATAAACATATCAAGTTCATTGTTTGGAAAGAAGTTCTCATATGAGGTGTCTGTGCTTTAGATATTTCCAACACCCCTCAGCTTCAAAGACCCCAAACATAGTTTCTAAAATACCTAAATGTACAATATTATATTTGCCACGTGGGACTTCCATTCTGCCAACAAATTTACTACTATTGTAACAAACAAAAGGAAGTGTGATGAACATTTAAACTTAAATGACATTCGAGCATTAACCTGGCCATGCTCAAGTAATTGGAAATCTCTCCAGCCAACTTTTTTGGCTGTTTTTATGTATTTTGATCATTGGATTTCATCATAATTGGTTTCCTTTATCATTTTGTGTATTATATTTTGTATATTCAAATACATTAGTCTGAGAAGGGTTCTGTAGATTTCACTAAACTAGAAAAAGAATTCATGAAAAAAAAATAGTTGAAAATCCCTGCAACTACCCTGATACTAAATTACT
Source organism: Sarcophilus harrisii (assembly GCF_902635505.1). NCBI lineage: Eukaryota > Metazoa > Chordata > Mammalia > Dasyuromorphia > Dasyuridae > Sarcophilus > Sarcophilus harrisii. The sequence goes on along the minus strand of NC_045429.1, from coordinate 45,293,992 downwards.
ACATATCAGTATAAAACACTACAGTGAGGGTGCTTGAACTATCAGCTACATGCCTGTCAGTTTGGTATCCTATTATTAATGCTTTTGACCAAAAAATAAAGAATGAATAAGTGCATCCACATCCAGGAGCAAATAGTTCTGAGAATAAAAAAGAGATTTACAATTCTCAAAGGATTTTTTTTCCAAAATATTGTTTGCCTAAGTTCAAATGAGAAAAGAAACAGCAAAAAGGAAATTCAGGTTTACAGTTTTATGTTTTGTTTGTTTAAGCTCTGGTCACTATCAGAATTAAATCTAAAGAATTGAGAGCCTACAATACATCCCACAAAGTTAGAATCCCTCCCTACCAAAATGCACTTATCTTTTGGGGCCAGCTTTCTTCCTTTAAGCTGGTGAATTTAAATTTCTGATCCCAAGAACACAGAGCAAAAAAGTTTTTCGATGAAAGGTTTGAGGACCAGAAAGAAAATTTTCATAATAAAGAAGGGTTTGTAAGAAGGAAAATAATCCATTCCAGAACAGAGAACATCAACTAGTCTATTTTTAAACTGTTTTTTTTTTCCAAAGGCATAAATGGTTCTATATTAAAAAGAGTGAGTTGACTTTTTGTTTGGTAGGTTTGAGGTTGGGTTGTTTTGTTATATTTATCAGATTTCCCAGTTTAAGGAAATAACTACCAAAATGCTCATAAAATATTTCTAGTTTTTAAATTTCAAAGTTCCTATAGACTGCCGCAGATTAAAAACCACTCTGGTTCATTTTATTTTGTTTTTAAGCCAACATATACAAGTTTTTAATCATTCTAAAATAATAATATTGTACACATTAGCTGAGACACAAGATTAAATACATCGGACAGGTTTTCTTAAAAACATAGCCACTTAAAATTCTATCTGTGGCTTAAGGAATTCTTGGAAGAATTCATTTAAGTCACAACTGCTCACCAAAACAAGGGAACAAGGAGAGATAATTTCATTATCTGGCATGATCATCTCCCATAATCGCATTGGCAGGGATGGGCGGGATAGACACAGGAGAGCTTTTTGGACTGAACTATTTAGATGAGAAATGGCTGACCCATGTCAAGTTGGCTTCAGTTTTAGGTTTTCTGCAAATTACTCAGTGAAACTAGGAAAAGATTGTCCATGATTGGCTCCTACATCTCCCTCTATTTCACCATGTAACTGTTAGGATCAATTTAAATCAAATTAAATGCATAAATCTAATTATCTGCTATTGTTTATAGAAGCAAACCTTCTGGGACTGGAAAACAGGAAAGCAAGGTGTGAAGCAAACCTTTGAAGTGTGTGGGTTAGTTCCTAATACTATAGTTTACAAATATATAAATATATTGGGATGAGGATGATATTTTAACTTAGGTATGTAGTTCTCACATACTTTAAACTATCCAAATAACATCATGATGCCAAAAATTTGATTATGTTTTCGTGACACTCTAGAATCCCCTTGCATTCCCTTTTCTCATTCAAGGTAAGCCAGCCCTAAGCCTTTGCTTATTTTCCAGCAGTGCCCAATGAAAATGCCCTAAAGTATGTGGTACAATACTGTGGGGAATATAAAAAGGAGAAATATCTAATGTGGCCTTTCACACTCTAGCAACCAATGTGTCATTACAGAAATTTGTCAAATTTATTCTTTTGCATAGTCTAGACACAGATTATTTCTTTTAATAACCTCCAGAAAAATGTTGTCACACTTAAACTATGCCAAATTCTGAAGGGGGAAAATGTTAGCAATCATCTACATTTTGCAGATGTTTGGAAATATTTGTTTAATTGACAAACATGTTCCATGTGATAATGGAACCCCAGTACAATTGCAAAACATGGTGCTTTTCTTCATTTGAAATGAAACAGAAAATCCAGTACTAACTCATCATGAGTTAAATCAAAATAAATGAAAGCAATTTGGATTTTATTCTTTTGATTGCAATGTTTAAAAAAGATAATAATCTGTGTCTCCTCACCACCACCACCATCCCCAACCATAATTTACGTCTACAATCTGGTATTTTCTCACTCTTAACTGAGGTTCTTTGTTGAATAAACAGAATCTCTATCATAATTGGAGCATATGTCTAGTGTATTTTAGCTTTATGTTGTCACTTGTAAAAAGTGTTTTGTGTTTTGTTTATGTTGTGTTTATATTTTATTCAATTGCTTTTTGTGTGTACACATGTCTCAAAAGCTTATTGCAAGCCAAATAAAGAATAGTCCTCTATAACAATAGCTCCCGTTGTTGAAGTCCCTATTACCAGAGAGTAGAGGGGATGGCCTGTACAAAGTTCTTCAGCTGTCTCCTGAAGGCATAGGAAATGACATTAGATATGATGACATGGTTTAAACAGCTAAGTAAAATATGCAAGTGTTAACATTGGGATTAGAGCATTGAAAACCTTTTACTATTACACCAGTGCCTGTCCTATTTCTTAAGATTTGTTTATCCAGGATCACCACTTGGTGTTTTCATGAATTTTACTGTAAATTATGCTGATTATGCTTCTCAAATGACTTTATTTGTGAAAAATTTCCAAGCTGTCTTCCCAGAGGGCTGCTGGATTTACCTATATAAATTACCATCCCTAAAAGTTATGCTAATTTACCCTTCCTGGAAATAATTCACTACCTATGTCCAACCAAGGTATCTAAAAATTAAAAGGAAGATTTAATTTGCATTTTTCACTGCTCTTTGGGTTCAGGGCACAGATTGCAAATTAATTTTTAAGTAAGAGAGTGACAAAACTCCAAAAAGAAGTGGCTCTCTTTCCTGGCTTTGTGGTCCCCAATATGACCTACTTACAACCTGATCTTATCTATGATGGTGGGATTTATTATTTCTTTCAATTCTTATATGAATATTAACTAATAAAAAATAATGTGTTTAGGTGTGTATATATATGTGTGTGTGTGTGTATATATTATAGAAATGTGTGTATATGTATGTATATATATGTGGAGAAATTATATGGAAATTATATATTGTGTATTAAATATGTATATATGTGTGGTATGTGGGTATATATAAGTATGTATAGAAATATATGTATATATAAATATATATGTATATATATTTTTCCACCACTCTAATGCTTCTAGCAAGGCTTTATCTTTATGACACTAATGATAATCCCTTGTGTAATTAACTGTAGAGTGGTTATGCATGCAGTATGTAGCCCATGACAAGCCTCATAGAAAATACATCAGTATTAGCCACAGGTGAATTCGTTTAGAAAGATTAATGACTGCACCTGAATTTTAATGTCTGAAAAGGGATGGAACACTGAATCCTTAATTAAAAAGTTGAATGACTGGTATGGTTTGTTTAACATCACAAATTTCAACGGGAGATTTTTATATTCAAATGAAGTATGCAAAAGGAAACTTTTCCTTAGAAAGCAAGGGAAGTCAGGGTGAAAAGCAGAGATGTTTTATGTGCTTTTACTTTATGTAAATCGATACATGGATCACTTGCTTTGATATGGATCAAACAGGGCGTAATTATGGACTCTCTTCTGTTTACAGGGAAAGGGAGGCTCAGAATTCGGAGAACACTAGGCATGTCAGTTTTCCCGGCACCAAAAGGAAGCCGGATTAGGGGAGCAGTAAAATTGACTAGTGATCTTATTCTTGCCTTAATGAGAAGCAGTTTCTTCTTCATTATTATTTTACAGAGTTTTTAATGAAGAGAAAGTAACCTTGAAAAACAACATGGCAACGCCATTCCCAGTAGAGACTTAACTCAGTTGCTTTTTTTCCCTTAACTGTTCTAGTGTGTTCGTTAAAGCTAGTGGCAGACTGCTGATTTTCAATGACAACAAAATCTTAAAAATAAACCAATCAATCAAAAATAAAAATCAAATGAAAGACGTGTATTTTTCAGTCTCTCTAGAGGAGGAGGAAAAGGATGATTGTGCTTGGATTTTTCATAACCAAGATGAGGAAGGTTCTTAATACCAGACTCTGTGGTCTGCAAAGGGCTTTAGGTACATTATCTCCTCTGAGTCTTATAGAAACTGTATAAAATAGGTGCTGCTATTATCCCTGTTTTACAGATAAGGAAATTGAGGCTGATCTAGGTCAAGTTGATAGTCTTTAATTAGTCCCATCTATGATAGTTGCCTGCAACGCCTTTTTTCTTGAGAATCTCCCTTACCATTCTGATGCCTCAACATCGGTATCTATTAAATGAGGGATTTGGGCTATATGTCTTTTGGGAGCCCTCCAGCTCGAGAAAGATGATACTTAGAAATATGAATCAGTGTTTTTGAATTAAGAGGGATTTTTACTTTAAAGTAATTATTTTAATAATTAATAAAATTAATTAATCATTAAACTTTTTTTTTCCTTTTTTTTAACCCTTCATATCTGTCACACAGGTGCTTCTTGTCACCTGAACTTCAGCAAAGCTTACCATAACAGAGCCAGGTAATGAGAAAGCCCTTCCCTGAAATCACTGAGCTCTATTTTCTGTTCAGGACTGAGATTGGTATTACATTATATGTGGGATGTGGACCCATATGGTGTTGTTTTATTATTTTTATTTTTATCATCATTATTAGGTATCCTCATAGTGTACGGGGTAGAGTTCCAATCTCAAAGTCAGGAAGCTCGGCATTTGAAAATCTTGTCTTTAACAACTGCTGGCTATGTGACCTGAGGAAGTCACCTTAACCACAAAATGAGATAAATTCTAAATAGCAGAGCCTGTGAGTTGTGAAGAAGCTAGAGGGGGTTTCTATATCTAGAAATTTCTTATATTAATAAAATCACTGATTCTATAAATTAATTCTTAGTTCAGTCATTATGACAGCCACCATGATACTGTGAATAGAAAATTCAAGGAACCTCTATATTTAATATGAAGCTTAAGCCTATGAGTTAGAGAGAAGGTACCCAGCTGCATTGTTAGAGGGAATTTCCTAACAGGGAATGTCCAATATCAATGAAATCATATCTGTTATTATTGTAATTTTTAGGGTTTACATTATGCCTACAAGCCCTCCTGCCCTTTCCATTGTGTAGATAGTGTCACTTCTTTTGTTTACACCTAGACCACATAGGTTTTTCCATTTCTCTCTGTCCTCTCCAGAAAGGGAAATCTAGCTTGGGAATCTAGTTTTGAAAGAGAGAATTAGAAGTTCATAGGAAAGCACTTGGGATGTTTTCCTAGAGCTGAACCTGCCTGAATGCTACTCACATCCATGGCAAAGTCGATTTTCGATGCTCCTTGGCCTCCCATATTGCTGCTACATCACTTTTTTCCGCTGCCAAGTGAAAGCAGGGCTTTTATTCTTGACCACTTTCCAAGGAAACGCACTTTTAATGAAATGTCATTTAGGAGTATTTGTAACTTCCTGTAAAAGCTTCTTTCGTGTGTGTCTAAGAGGAAAAAAAATCAGCCTCTTAAAAACATTATTCCCAATACTGAGAGCACTAGAGGACCAGACAGCGCCTGCAATTCTCCCAGATGTATCAGGTGTTTTTAATAAGGACCTGACAAGGCATGTGTGTGCTCAATGAATCAAGCATCTCGTGGATACAGTAGAAAACAAGCTTATCACTGCTTATGGCTATTAGTGACAATTACCTGGACTCTGGGGTGGTACACAGTTATTGGCATGTGGACTGTAAATATTTTTCAGAGATTGCAGCTAGTTTTCTGAACAGTAAACATTGACATCTCAGCAGAATGCCAACATCTAAATGCAAAGAGAAACTAATGCTTTGGCAGCTCTCTTCTGCCTGCCCAATTCTGCTGATCCATTAAGAGAAGTCCATCAGGAACAGGTTTGAGTGGGCTTAAGCAACAGGATTGTTAAAGCCAGGGGAAATCATTTACAAAGGTGTCCATTAAATCTGTCAGACAAGTGTTCCTGGATGGAAATAGGGCAAAGTCTGGATCTGCTCAGAATTATCTCCACTCGGAGCCAGTTAATAAAGGTCTTTGTCACCCCAGTGGAGTGATCTCTAAAAGTCCATCAGGACCTTTCCATTCCAAGGCTCTTCCACCAGTAATTTAAATTTAACCACATTGTTGGTGATTAAAAAAGAATAACAATAAAAAGTTTAAAAAGCAAGTCTATTTCCTGGAATTCAAAAGGAAAAGTGCTTTTTAGATGCTGAAACTCCATATGTCTTCTTTGCCTCCCACATAGATTAAAACAGGAAGCAGTTTTCAGTGTTTAAAAAGTATAACAAATGTTTTAGAAGCGGGCTTTTTTTTTTTTTAGGAAAATAATGTAAATATAGAAGAAAGTTTTTCAATTTCCTTTTTGATATTTTCATTAATCATTTTGAAATAGACAAAATGAATAATTATTTTAAAAGGGATTTGTCTTCATGATTATATTGTTATGGAAATGCTTGTTTTATTCCATATATGAAAAATAAAATGAATTTTAAAAACTAAATAAAAGGTGACCATTTAGGAGCAATTTGATATTAATTCTGAAGGAATACTCTAGGAATGTAATGTATAATGTAATGTATAATGGTACTAATAATAATAAAAATAATATTTATGGATTATTTGTATCAAGAAATCTAAAAATCACTCTGAAAGTATTTTCTTAATGTATTATATTTATTCATATATGTAGATACATACCTATATTAATAATAGGTATGTATACATTTCTAAAAAGCAGACAAACCCTTCTCATGTCTTCAGTTACTTTAGCTTGTATATGTGGAAGTGGGACACATACCCTGAATTCAAACAGAGAATTGGAACATAATTCCTCACTCAGTGAACAGGTTATTATTATTTTTTTGGTCAGAAATAAAACAAAATAGTATATTTTGATATTCCATAGTAAGGCAGATAAATGGAGAGAGATTAAAAAAATAAAGATGATAGGTAGATAAATAAATTGAGAGAGACAGAGATATATAGAGATGTATGTATACGATTGTTACTGCAGATAGATGATAGATGCATGAATGGAGAGATATATAAGTATGTAAATAATTTAGATTTTTGTACACAGTATATAGAAATATAGATTATATATATACATATATGTATAAACACATATATATGATATATACATCTATGAAAATATTTTTGAATATATTTTTGAACTGTCCTTGTAAAGAGTTGTATTAACAAAATATTCTGAAACATATTACATGTCATTTTTTGTATTTATATATTACATATTATATATAATATATTATTGTATATTTTATTATATATTTTATGTAAATGTATAAATATGTATATTTATACACATAATTTTTGTGACATAATGTTAAATAAATGATAGGCAGTGTCCATATTTATAAGAAATATATATAGAATAATATATATTTATAAGAAATATAAAAAAGCAAATAAAGGACCAAACCGTAAAATATTTGAAAAGGGTGCCCTCTTCCCCCTCACTAAATACCTCTAAATGTACCCCAGTATAATGATAGATGAATGGATGGATGAATGGATGGATATATGGATGGAAAGAACAAGGGAAGGAAGAGGGAAGGAAGGAAGAAGGGAAGGAAGGAAGGAAAGAAGGAAGGAAGGAAGGAAGGAAGGAAGGAAGGAAGGAAGGAAGGAAGGAAGGAAGGAAGGAAGGAAGGAAGGAAGGAAGGGAGAGAAGAAGGGAAGAAGGAAGGAAGGAAGGGAGGGAGAGAGGAAGGGAGGGAGGAAGAGAGGAAGGGAAGAAAGATTTAGGAGAACCTAAATTTTATTTAGGCCTTATTTCAGCATTTTTTCATTCATTAGTTTTAGTGGTTTCTAAAAGTTTGAGAAATTAATTTTTGCAAGGATCTTCTTATAAGGAATATATCATTCTATGGCTTTTTTTTTACTTCCCCTATTTCTAGGGGCGGTTTTTTCCCCAAAATTAGATATGAAAGTATTTATAGGTTATTTGATTCTAAGCAAGCCATGTTACCTCTCTGAGCCTCAGTTTCCTTGTCTGTAAAACTTAATCAACTTGGAACTATTCACCCTTGTGCACATGGGAGGGCATGTACACACACACACACACACATACACACACACACACACAGAGCTTATATAAGGAAAGCCCACCTTACATTTTAAAGTCCTATGGAAGAAGACAACTATTGGTAGCAGATAACTATATGACAAAATAAGCATTCTTATTTAGTTCACAATATTATAGAATTAGGCAACACCAAGAAATAGCTTTCCTAATTTAATCTCTGCTCTATATTACTTAAAACCATGCTTTTTCTGTCATTTGATTTTATAAGAATTGTGTGTGTGTGTGTGTGTGTGTGTGTGTGTGTGTGTGCATGCACTTATATTTCCCGAGGTAGAAAAAGCTACTTCCTCCTTTAGTGCATTTCTTCCTTCTCTTCTCCCTCCATGCTTCAATTTCCCAGGGATCAGAAATTTATGTTTTAAATGCCAATAATAAAAGTATTCTTGCCTTTTGATATTCTTCCCTCCCTGTACCCCCCAGGGGGAAATCATTATCTGTGAAGTGAAATACTCATTTAGAGGTCTGAGAACTTAGACCATGACTATTTTTGACATTTAAAAAGCCACAAGGAAGTCATTTGCAAAGAAATCATTGAAAAGTGACAGCCTGGAGATCTTAAAAAATGCTATACTCAATTACCAATGCATTTGTAGTTGTCACAAATGTATTTGTTCAGTGTATCCTCAAATCCCTTTTTTTTAATGAAAATTAGAGAACCAAAAAAAAAAAAAAAAAAAGTGAAGAACAGTAGAAATGTATAATGGAAAGAAAGTTAGACTGAATCAAATTCAGACCTTGCCTGTACCAATAAGCTATTCACTTGTTTCCGGTAGAGTCCAATTCTTTGTGATCCCTTGTCTACTCATTTTACAAATGGGGAAGCTGAGGCACACAGGAATGCATAGTGTCATCAGTAAATTGGTGGTAATGGTTACAGGGTTACCTCCCCAAGTTATAAAGAAAATATTTTTGTTTTTCTTTGTGCCCCAGTTCTTAGCACAGCACCTGGTGCATAGAAAGTGACCCATAAATGCTTGTTGACTAATTTTGTTCTATGTTAGAGCTAAGGAACAGACACAGAAAGAAAAAAAAATGAGGTCTGCTCAAGAGCATTTGGTTATCAGACTGGGAAGACAAAACTGGCAAACATAAAACAGTCTTCAGATCATAGACCTAGACTCAGAAGCCATTTAATCTCATTTTCTTATTTTGAAGATGGGAAAACCGAGACCAGAAAAGTTAAGGAATTTATACAAAATCAAATGGGGTAATCAAATATGCAAAAACCATGAGTCTGGGCTGAAGTATTCAGAGGATTTTTTATGGAGGAGGGTAGAACTTGAAATTTGCTAAAAACTAAAGGAAAGGCCTTTTCTGCATCCCATCCCACCTATGTTCTTTGAACACATATTTCTACAATCCATTCCAAGTAGAAGGTAAGCTTCTGGAAAGTAAGAGATGTAATCTATTTCACATTTCAAGCAGAGGAAGCACTTTAAATGTCCTTAAATTTAGATGAATTTAATCTAATTTATTGAGAAATTTGGTTTGAGGCAAGGTCAACTGTTTAAAAATATATATTCATCCTGAAAAACTCAAAAGAAGGAACTTGGACATCGAGATTTCCTTCTAAGAAGTTAAAACAAATGAATTGAGCAGCATTTGTGTGCCCCCCAAACAAACTCTGCAAAAACAGAATGTACAAAACAGTTAAAACCTGGAATACCAAAATTCTTCACTTTATAAAAAGCATTCATCACAGGGTTCCTTTAAATAGCAAGTCCCCTGGTGCATTTGAAATATAGTTCAATTTGCAAAAGTTCAATTTATGCACAACTTCTCTGGAATACCTCTCTATGATTAAATAGATACATAGCCTTGCACTGAGTTTTATTCATTATAATTTAGATACTTTTTTGTTTGTTTTCTGGAAGCTTAACAACATTCAAGAAAATATCCCATCTTCCTAAAGTAATAAGAAACTGATTTTTCTAAGGATAAACACCGATACTGAAATAGGAGTACTAGATTTGGAGTCAGGAAGACCTAAATTCAAATCCTGAAACTGAGACAAGTTACATCTTAACTTAGCCTCAATCGTGTCATTTATAAGATGGGGGCAGCAATTAACACACACCTCCCTTCAGTCGTTGCTGTACTGATCAAATGAGATACGTAAAATCATTTAAAAAGCTAAAGACATTTTACAGGACACTAAAGACTACTCAGACATCCCTTTTTTGGCTAAACAAGGATTTTTGTGTGTGTGAGATATTTGGAGTTAAGGGACTTGTCCAGGTTCAAGTATCAGATGAGATTTGAACTCAGGACCTCCCCACTCCAGGACTGATGCCCTATTTACTGTGCCACCTAGCTGCCCCTAAATAAGAATTTCTTTAGTTTTTTGGGGTCATGGACTCTTTGGCAGTCTGAGGAAGCCTTTAGCTCCTTTCTTACAATGACGCTTTCAAATACACAAAATCAAATACATGTAACTGCAAAAGAAATAAATTATATTGAAATATGGTTTTCAACAAATTAGAGAAAATATATACATATATATGTATATATAAAAAAACTTACATGGTAAGACATTCTGGGTAAACAAATTATTCACATCAATCTTGAGGACAAAATAATCATTTCCAAGATGAAGCTAGAGTTCTGTAAGACAGTCTCATTCTCTGTAAGAGCCATTAACAGATTCCATCTTTTTTTGCAAATTTTAGCCAAAATTACCAAAAATTGTAAACTTATAATTTTCTTTGGGACCCTCTGTCCCATGCTCCAGTTTTACTACATATGGTATCTCCTGTGTCATATTAACTTTTACTTTTAATGGGGCTTTGAAGGAAGGAGATGCATTTAAAAGGTAGCCATATTTTATTGAAGAGCTTTTCATTCTTCTTTGTTCTCTTCTTTTAAAAACCTGGCTTAAAGCATTTAAAAAGTTCCTTGACCAGAGGAGAAGGTATGAATATTCATGCACTTTATGAATCCCAGAGCAGAGGGGTCTGTATGGTTTTTCCATTTGTCAATTACTGGTTTAGGATTATCCAGCCGCAGAGTTGAACTGATTAACAGCGTTCCTTTTGTTTGCCTGGTGTTGTGGTGAAACAGGCCAGTGACAACTGTATTATTTCTTGCCTCTTCAGCTGTCCACACTTGTGCAATCAGCTTAACGTCCTGTCAGGTTTCATCATGTATCCTCTTTATTATCACATTGTGAGAATTTGTATAGTTGTAAATCAGAAGGGCTTTTTTTATTTATTTTTTTTTAGTTGAGGTTCCCATTGCAATAAAGATACCATGGTTACTGTGTCAATCAAGCATGGATAATCGAGCCCATCATTGGAGATCTCAGGTATGCTTGGTATCTGGCTGGGAAATTAAAGTTTTAAAACTAATGCCTCAGAGACAGCTGCGGCAGTGGCGAGCCAGATAAGTTTTGGAAAGCCTAGGAAGCCAAAGTATTCTTGTTATTTAAATAAGTGACTGCATTAATTTTTTTTTTGGAGTTTTCCTTGTTGCCATTTTCTGCAATTGCCAAAAAAAGGGGGGGGAGATTTATTCTTTGATATGAGTGATGTGTTCCTGAAGAGTCATAAATGGTGCTTAAAATAACAGAAAAAAGCACAGAATGTATCTATTGGTCAAAAATCAGTTGATGGTCTTAAAAAGTTGCCAAAAGCAGCGGTGTGCAATTTAAAATGAGACTCTTCCAATTCTAGGCATTCTTTGAGAAGTTAGTCACACAGAAGAAGCCTCTGGTCTCTTGTACATGTTTACTTTCATTAGTATGCAATGATACATTTTAATGGGATGGTGTGAGCCCAGGGAAGGCCTAACAGGGGCTTTCTTGAGGATGCTTTCCACTTTAAATGCTGAAGTAGCTATTTCCTTTTCAAAAGAACAATGAACCTGCTCATCCAGTGTTTAGCAGCTTGGATTTAGATCCAGATTTTTCCCTTTGCACTGCTATGCATTGAATCCCCTTTTATCCTTTCCCCCCCTTTCTTTCTCTGTTTCTTTGTTGTTTCACTCTCCATCTATGACTCAAGTAATCTATTTAGGCTGGTGTGTGTATAAACATGTCAGCTGTTATAAACATGCCTGTGCTTTGTTCTCTGCTGTGATCAACAGCTAGCTCCCACTCGCAAGAATGCCGAATCCTTTCAGTTTATTTATTTTTTTTTTTTTTGTCTTTAAAAAAAAAAATTTGGACCTGATCTGTGATGTTCTTGATATAGGAAACTCTCAGTGAAGTAATTCCTTTGACCAATGTCAATCAGACCTCTGCACTACAGCTAATGGTCTTTAAAAGTTGCCTAAAGCAGTGGTGTCCAATTCAAATAATAACAGGGGCCATTAAATCCTACAGAAAGATCCCTGCGGGTGCACATTGACTTCGTTTTTAAATATTATATTGTCTATAGTTTATTGTATTTTTTAAGTTTTATTTTGTTAAGTATTTAATAGCAACATTTTAATCCGGTTTGGTCTGTACTCAGGATGATGTGGGCCTCATAAGGTGGTAGCCTGTTTCACACTTCTGGACTACCCAAAGTTAAAGCCAATCTGTGCCAAAGGCAGATATTCCTGACTTCAAGACCATTTCTCTATTAACTATGCTATGAGCTCTGAACCTGGGCTTTATAGTGTTAAAAGCCTGTCAAGTGGGTGCAAGGAAGATTTGTTAAATAACTATATTATACTATAAAAATTAATCACTGATTTTTGTGCTTATGCATAGCCAACTCTAGAATTTACATCTTTTCATATTGAATCATAAATATTTACTTGAAAGCCTAAGTGATAACAAGGAATGAAAAGGATTGAGAATCTTTGTAATATACCACACCATCTCTCATTACTTATTTTTTTACTTCTACTTGATATTTTTAGTGATTCCTAGCTACCTTCCAAGCTCCTGAATTTTATTTCTGGGTCCTTGGGAATCCTGTTAAGAATAACCTCTTTTTTTCCTTTCTTTTTCTTGTTTTTAAAACAATATTCCCTACTCCCAAATTGGGTGTGTAAACCTTTTTTCTTTTTATTTAAAATAATCTCTTTTTTGGTATCCTATTCTACCAAGGAAAACATTTTTTTATCATTGTAAATCATCATACCACCTTTCTTTGAAATGAACCTACGAGCTTTCCAAATACTGCGTGATTTAGTTGATGGTAGAGAAAGGAGTGATTTAGTTTCTGCTGGAGGAAGGAGGTGATATATTCAAGATCAAAATCAAGATTCATATACCCACCTGTTCACATTCAGGAAGAATATCAGAAAGCATCCTTCCAGGCCTTGAGGGAATAGAAGACTCAGTCTTTTGAACCAAGATTGAAATGCTTATTCAAACAGCAAGTTCAGGTCTAGTCTTCCTTGCAAAATTCTCTGCAGGGTAGTTATGGAAGCTGATGAGCCAATCCTAGAGATCGCCAGCCCCACAAGCTGAAATCTCTACCTGGCAGACTCTGGGCTTTTATGCAAGAGGACTCTTAGATTGTCCATAAAATTCACCATTCCTGTTTAATCACAGCCTTCCGTTGTCCACCGAATTGGCATTCCTAAACTGGAGCTCAGAGAATTAGGCAAATAAAAGAAAATTAAAGGAGGAGAAAGGAAAGAATGAAATATTGGAATAAAAAATGTTCCCAAAGCTTTAATAGTAATTTAATACCATACAAATGAACTAAAACTTTTGATTGAGATACTACATTTTTTTTTAAATCTAGTGTTCAATTTTGCAAAATAAACTTTCTATTTTAGAGGCAGAGAGCCTGATTCAAACACGGGTTTTGCTGCTGATTATTTACCTGAGTCACTTTCTTAGGAAAGTACCCCTCTATAAAGTGAAGGGAGTGGACTAAATGATGCCTCAAGTCCCTTCAGTATCTGAATCTATGGGCCTGTAAACTTAGATATATTAAATCTTTAGATAGATAGATACATACATACATACATAGATAAATAGATAGAAATGGCTACATATAGATACATATATATATATATATATATATAGTGTTTGAATGTATATATGTGTGCAGAGAGATCATTAATCCAATCATTCACTCATCCCTCCATTCATTAAGCAGTCATTGGAGAGGCAATATACTTCAGTAAAATGGTCAGAAAGCTCACAATCATGAGATAGTTGAGTATGATTTCTGCATCTGACTTTCTGGAGCTATGTGAGCCTAGGATTCCCATGTCTTTAGAATGCAGCAAATCTTATGGGACTCAGGTGAGGTACAAGTGAGATCTTGCAAGTCAGAAAACACTACATAAATATTGGTTGTTATAATTATTTGTTCAGTGTTAAGCATTCTCTTAAACACTAGCTTGAGAGGTTAATAAAGAGAATTAGGAACAAAGATATAAAAATACTTTTTTGTTTGGTTTGGTTTTGTATTGGGTTTCTCTTGGTGCAATTGGGGTCAAATGACCTGCCCAGGATCACACAGCTTGAATTCAGGTTCTCCTGACTCCAGGGTGGGTACTCTGTCCACTACTATTAAGATATTCATTGCAAGTTCACAAAGTTAATCGTTCAGTAGCTAGTATATGAGACATGATCATCATTATTATCAATATCCTCATCACCAACATTTGTCATTCTTTAAAGTTTGCAAAGCACTTTACATGTGTTTTTTTATTTGATCTTCACAACAACCAGATTCGATACAGTTGCCATTCTTAGAGGTAGAAAAAGACTTGCTAGAACCTACAAGTAGCATATGCATATATACACTGCATCTAAAAGTGATCTAATAAATACTAATCACAGAACAGAAGACATTAAATCAACAGAACGCCACAGTTATGTTATATATTAACGAGTTAATGAAATGTTCAGGGCATTTTTTTATTTCATTTTTTAGCAGAGCCTAAGAAATCTGACTTGGCAACTTATTTGGGGTTAAAATAAGGGAGTTTGAATTCCCTAAAAAAAAAACAGTCAAGAATGGCTTGGATTATAGCCCATAGTTTAAAGAATCAAGTGACCCTTTTCCTGAGTAGACCCTTTCATTCGGTTCTGACTTCTGTATGTAACACATTAGGCTGAGCCTTGCTTGCCCTACTGTCGGATTTCTTCTGCCAGATCCAAGCATATGATTTTGCTCAGTGTGAGCACAGGACTGTCTAGGAGTCTGAGAATTCTGTTTGTAATACACCACACAGTGTCAGGGTCTTTGTTCAGGATTGTGAACACCACGTTGCCAATTTCAAATACTGTTTTCCTACTTTCCAAATGCTGAGTTGCTGTTGTATGATATGGATGTTGGAGGTGAGAAAGTTTTGGGGAGTTAGTAATTATTTTTTCAAAAATGGGTGAAGATTTTTAAATTCCTGAAACTCAAAGGTAATTCTCTAGTTTATGCATGCACCTTTTCCTCTGATGAGGGAATATATATTTTCTATTTACATATTTATCAAATATTCTTTTTGATGTAAATATACATACACACAATAATAACCCTGCATCTCATTTCTAATTTAGACTTTGTAGCTGCCACGTACTTACGTGGAAAATCTGCACAGAACAGAGTATGTGTTCATTATGGATTAAAAATAAAGAGAATAAAATATAATGGCAGATAAATTAACATAGAAGAGAAGATTAAGAAAATGGCATCAGGTTTCTTGCTTAAAATGGGCTGTTGCTTCTCCCCACCCACTTCCCTTCTCTCTCTCTCTTTCTCTCTTCCTCTCTCCAGGTTTCTTGCTTAAAATGGGCTGTTGCTTCTCCCCACCCACTTCCCTTCTCTCTCTCTCCCTCCCTCTCTCTCCCCTTTCACTTCTCTCTATCTTCTCTATCTTTCTCTCTCTCTCTCCCCCTTTCCTCCTCTTCTTCCTTCCTCCTCCCTCACCCCCCCCCCCAATTCCCTCTTTCCCCTCTTTATCTGGAAAGAAATGTTCACCTTTCACTCTCCCTTCTCAGGAAATAAGATTGGTCATTGTAACCAATCTGGATCTAACTAATTTTGATGTTAGTTTATTTTCTTTATTACAGTCTCTTTTTATAAAGTTTGCTCAATTCTGCTTTTCTCATTCTACAGCAATTCATACAAGTCTTCCTACATGTCTCTGAATTCTGTATATTTTGTATTTTCTAAAAAATATAATATATGATATGTTATTCATGTGCCACAGATTGTTCAGCCATCCCCCCATCAATCAACATTACTTTACTTTTTCTTACTTACATTATATTCTGCTATGATGATTTTATGACATAGAGGAACAATCAACAAACAAGCGTTTATTAAGTACCTACTACAAACCAGTCTCTGTTCTAGTCTTATGTTATATAAGGATAAAGAAGGCAATAATTTGTTTTATCCAGATTATCTTCTAACTGAAGAGACAAACATTTGTACCAACAGAATAAATGTAAAAATAAATATAAATAAAGAAAAAAGTCATTTTATATGAGACTGGGAGGGAAAACAATGCCTTGTTAATGTTGGTCATTAATTCCAGTGTAACTTGGTGAAAGAAAGGAAAATAGTTTCCATTTCCCCCATGTATCCCTCTACTTTCAGAGGAAGCTAAATTCAATCAACCTTAGTCATTATAATCATTATTATCATAAGTTTATAAACCTTATCAAATATTATGTGCACAATTTTTGGTGTCCCCTGTACCTAAGAGGCAATTATCAGTTGTCAGATCCCTCGTACCCTCTAACAAAATCAGTTCCATTTTTATTTTATTTCTAAAGCATGTTATATCAGCTAGGAAATCAGCATTCCCAGAGACAAAGAGTGAATAGAAATGTATGCTGATACATAAAACTAAGCAAATTACTACAGTATCTGCAACCTTCAATGTAATACATAAGAGTAATATCAAACAAAAACAGTTTTGAAAAATCTGTCCAAAGATGATGTACAGGGGTTTACATCAAAAGAAAGCAAATGCCTGAGTCCAAGGCTGCTGGTGCTTTGCAATCCTGTTTGAAACTGGATTCCATTCTGTTTTGAAAGTTATTTCTACCCATAGAGAGACCGAATTCCAGATCTTCTACAGCCTTTTACCTAAAGGGAACCTCCCCTCCTTCCCCCCAAAAAAACCCTTTACAAAGATCAAAACAGATATTTTTATCTCTAATTAAGGAAAAAAATTATGAACTAATCCTAACTAATCCAAATATTGGGTTGGTAAAAGAAAGTATCTCTATTCAGCATTCAAGTACAGGATGGGTAAGGGAGCCATTAATATCCCTTTCATCTCTGAAATTCTGTGATTCTAGGAATTCCAAAGATCAACAAAGATACTGAGCCTAAAGTAATGTGTGAAATGAAAGCAAAGTGCAGGCACAAGAGTCAGTAAAATGTTAATATTGCTGGATCACCTGAACTTTGGTAAATGTCCAGGCAAACCTCCAAAAAAAAGCTTATGATCTTTCACTATGTGGGAAGCAGATTTCTTTCTTATGTGACCAAAGAAAATAGAAATGCACCAAAAAGTACAGATTTTGTGGGATCCTTGATTTAAAAGGGGCCTTTGTAACATCAAGTCCTTATCATCAGAATCTCTCATAGGGTTTCTGCAAACTATTCATGTAAGATATGTATATTTTATAATACATTGGAGAGAGGAAAGAGAGCTTTGACATTTCAGTCTTTAGCATGACTGACTATTTCCCACCATTTTTTGGTCTTTGCAATTTTGTTACTCTTCTCTCAGTGGCTCTGGGCTTTTGTGGCCCATTGGCCTTGCAGACCCAAAGCACTTCATCTGTCTTAAGAGCTAATATTGAATTTAACTACTTTTAGCATCCATGGCCTCTCGACTTCTCCAGTTCTAGCCACCACCATCCCCAATGCTTTGAAAATGAACTTTCTCTTTAAAAACAACTGGAAATTTAACAGAGCTCCTGGTTAGTGATTGTTTAAAAAATTTTAAAAGCCAGACAGCCGACAATCATCACAACACTTGTCTGAAAAGTCTTCCATTTAAAATGTCTAAAAAACAAATATAAGACTTTTAAAGATTTCATTAATTGCTCAATTTCTCTTTATTCTTTCACATTTACTCATTTCCAAGGAGTAATAATGCATGTAAACACCATTTCCTAGGTCAGCTCACATTAGGAGTATTACTGTTCAGTGCTGAGGACTGCATTTTAGGATGAACGTTGATAAATTAATGGGGGGAAAAGGAACAAAGGATGATGGTCAGGAGCTTCAAACTCATACCAACTGACTTTAACTTGAAACCAGTAAGGTTTATCCAATTAAATAAGGAAATTTGTGGATGAGAAAAAGAAAACAACAGTAATAGTAATAATAATATTAATAATCATTATGATTAATGAAAGTATGATTGCCTATTAAGTATTATTTCATTTGTTATTATAGTCATTGTATCTATATATCTCATCGGTCTACATTCATATGACATTTTAAGGTTTGCAAATCATTTCATAAATATTGGACCATTTTCTCCTCACAACAGCTTAGAAAATTATTTTCTAGATAGAAATAGAAAAATTATTATTTTACAGATAAAGAAATTGAGGTAGGCAGAGGTTAAGTGATTTATCCAGGATCACACAACTGTTTTGAATTCTTTGTGCTTTCAGCTTTAGTCATCTAATACTACACTGTTGCCTACACTGTACTACACTGCTGCCTCTGTTTTCACATATCTGAAGATTGATATATAATAGAGGACTTAGCTATTTGTTCTGAGAACAAGGAATTTAACCTGAGGTCTATGCATTTTTAAATCAATAACTGTATTTCAAACATAATTGATTATGTTTGTAATTCTTTGGACTTAATTTTATATCTTTAAAAATGTGATTCTGAGAAAGACTGCCAAAGAAAGCCATGATGTACAAAAACAGTTAAGAAATCCTTATTCAGCACTTAGTACAATGCCTGGTATATGGTGGGTGCTTAATAGATATTTATTGACTGACTGACTGAACTAGAGGATAAAACCAAGAACAAATTCTACAATGTGAGATCTTCTTCTGTCAATTAAATTATACTATTACTATAATTTACAAATTTGATGAAGTGAAGTTAAGGAACTTGAACGTGATCATATAACTTATAAAAGTCAGAGCTCAATTTGAATCAGATCATCCTAGGTTCAAATCTCCATGTTATGTTTCTTCCCCTTTATTATTAACCTGTTCTAAATCGTCTCACTTTAAAAATTGTGTGTATATTACAGTCATCTCCCACTATGTTCCTTCTTCCACTGAACCTTCTGTTATAACAAAGAAAAACAGTTAAACAAAATTGATGGTCCCTATTAGACAGAATATGCAACATTTCTCACCCACAGTACCCCACATCACTAGCAAGAAAGAATGTTTTTCACTTCTGTTTTTCTGAACCCAGACTAATCATTATAATTAATTATGATTGTCAGGTATTATTATTTCATTTGTTATTGTAGTCATTCTGTCTATCTCAGGATTCTATTTTTTCTGTTCTGCTTCAATTCATATCAGTTTTCTTGAACTTCTCTGACTTTGTCACATTTGTCTTTCCTTATGACACAAAAGCATTTTATAAGTTTTATAAACCACAACAGTCTATTCCATCATTCATTAATCTATGAATTGCCTGCTTTTTTGTCCAGTCTTTTTCTACTAACAAAAAAAAATGTTGTCTCATATTTCTGTAAAGACAGTTTCATAGATTTGGCAGGATCAGGGGAGGGGAGAGAGGAAACATCTAGTTTCAAATTTTCCTTTCATAAATTATTTCCAACAAATAAAAATTATAGACAAGGTTTATAAGAAGCAATGTAAGCAAACACTGCATCTATAATGCATTATGTATTTGTATATACAAATTGTTATTTCTTTAAGAGGAAGATTTATTTTCCCCATGTTTACAGGATCACAGGCTTTATCTTTTCTCAAATTATCAAAAATAGAAGATTGGGATAAGGAAAAAGGGTCTTTTTTCAGAGGGATGCATTGATAGAAAACAGGGCTTGGTGGTTTTCCATCAGTGTTAGGCTCGATTGAAGTCAGACAGTTACTCAGGTCTCATTACGTGTGGTTTGGTGGGCTAAGAATAGAAGTGTTCAAAGCTTAGCCATCAATGTCTTAAAAGCCACTCCTGGGATAAACAACAGCTTCTTCCTTAAGCCACTTAATTTTTTGTCTTGAAATGAATATTTTATTATTCCTCCGAGCACTTGACATGGTCTTTATGGTTTTAAGCTGTACAACAGTTTCCCTACGTACTAATATTAAATTGTGTCTTCAAAACCCATTGAGAGAAGGTGCTGGAACTAAATGCTCTCGTACATTGCCAAAGTAATTAACTGTAGTGGACAGATTTAATGCTATGATGGTTTATTTTAACCAAGGATAGAGGAAGGTGGGCTGGGGGCAGGGCAAGAAAGCAGCAAGACCTGCAGAGAGAAAAGTCTTTTGGGGAGATTTCTTTTAATTTAAATAAAATACCAATGTTCCCCCAATAACAGTGGCTTCATTTTTCATTGAAAAAAGTTCATGATCAAAGTTGTTGATTTGGTCTTCTGCAGGTAAGCATGGATTTTTATGACCTCAATCCATCTTGTTTCTCACACCAGATACTTCATAAATGAGATATATCCATAATTTTCTATCACTGAATTCAAGATGACCAATTATTTCTTTATTGAAAGTTTTTGCCACTTTTACTAGAATAGCTGTTCATAGCTTTATAGACCTTTCCTTTTTCATCAGTCACTCAAATTAGATTTATGAAGCCAAAGATTTCTGTCTCGCGGCCTCTCAGAGAAACAGTCTGCTTCAAATTTTCAGTGCTTCAATCAATATAATCATTTCCAGGAATGCATCAAGCTCTGGTCATTAAGATTTCTATGTTTTAATAATTCTGCGTTGTTGCATTGTCTTTGGGCACTATATCAATTGAAGGCTAGATTTGTGGAGGATGGAATATGGAATAGAATTTTAAGATCCCTTTTAAAATTAACTGGGAATATAGATCCTAAATTTGAGATTTTTGTTTCTTTGCACATGATATAGAAGTTAGATGTTACCAAAACCTAGGACCATTGTGATATATTGAGAAGAATAATGGAATGGGAGATCATAGTTTTTGGTCATTTCTCTAACCTATGTGACTATCAGCAAGGAAATTCTGAATCATCTCTACAAACTATACCTCTAATTTTCAACCTCTGAAAGTTACTAGATGTGGAACAAATCACTTAACTCAAAATATACATTGGACAACCACTCGCCTCCTATTTATTTATTAAAACACCCCAAGGTTATATTCATTTCTGGCAGTAGGAATTCCTACAAATTTGTTGAACATCTGTATGGTCCTAGTCCAGAATTCCAACCCTGCACTCAGGACCTGAATTCAAATCTAGCCTCAAACATTTATTATCTGTATGATACTGGGCAAGTCATTTAACTCAGTTTCTTCAGCTGCAAAATGAGCTAGAGAATGAAATGAAAAACCACTCCAGTATCTTTGCGAAAAAAATCCCAAGTGGGTTCACAGAGAGTTGAACATGACTAAAACGACTTAAGAACAAAAAGAATTTATTAAACACACTTACTATATATTAGGTATTGTGCTAACTCCTAGAAAGACAAATTCCCAGTCTAAAGGAAAAGACAACAAAGACACAAATACATATTAATAAGATATGTACAAGATAATTTAGGATACTCAACAGAAAGAAGTCATTAGCATTAAGGAGGATCAAAAAAGGATTTTTTGCAAAAGGTAAAATTTTAGTTGAGACTTGAAGGAAGTCAGAAAACCAAGACAGAGAGATGGGGAGGAAATGCATTCAAGAAATGGTGGAGAGCCAGTGAAGAATCCCAGAGTTTGGGCAATAAAGTATCCTGTGAGAACAGCAACAAGGAAGCCAGTATCCCTTAATTCCCGAGTACATGGTTGGAAGAATGAAGAAAGTGGAAAAAGGTATAAGAAGACTGGAAAGATGAGAAAGGACCAAAGAATAAAGGGATTTTAAATTTAAATTTTATATTTGATCCTATAAGTAACAGGGAGTCACTGACTTCATTGAATGAGGCAGTGATAGGATCAGACCTGTGAGTTAGGAAGATCCCTTGACAGCTAAAGTAAGAATGGAGAAACTTGAGGCAAGAAGACCAAATAGAGGGCTCTTGCAATAATCCAGACATAAGGTATGCTGAGAGATCAGACTGAGGTATTTGAAGTGTCAGAGGAGAGAAGAGGACATATGTGAGAGATGTTGCTAAAGTAGAATCAACAAGATTGACAACTGATTAGATATGGGAAGTGAGAAAGAAGGAGGAAATTGAGGATGACACCAGAGTTCCTTACACTGACAAAAATCACACAACTCAGCTCACGGGGCTGTCATGAGAACCAAATGAGTCAAGTGTCAATCAGTAAAAATAAACTTTCAAACCCAAGTGAATAGAAGATGAGTTCAAAAGGAAAACAATTAAGCCGGAGAGTATGTTTATTCTCAAATAAAAAAAAAAAAACAACACATTTTGTATAGTGTTAATTCACAATCTCCTCTGTAGTTCTTTTTCTGTTCTTTGCATAGAGAAACGTTCATATTTGTTGATGTTTACCAAGTCCAAAATAAATGTTTTTTTCACTTAGAAGAATAATATAATTAGAAAATGTGAGCAAACCATTGTGTGAATGAGACTTCAGACAAATCATCCACTTAGAGCGCTCCCAGAAAACAGTTAAACAGATGTCCATGCCAGCGATTGTCTAATAACCCATGCAACCTTATTTTTTGTACTTGATAGTGAGTGTGTGTGTGTGTGTGTATGTGACAGACACAAATAGACAGACAGAAGCAGAGAGAGAGAGACAGACAGACAGACAGACAGAGAGACAGACAGAAAGACAGAGAGAAGGAGAGATAGAGAGACAGACAGAGAAAGAAAGACAGAAATAGAGAAGGAGAGGAGGAGTAAGAAAGAGGGGGGAGGGGAAAGGGAGAAGGAAGGGAGTTATCTCCTAACAAAGAAGTGATAGACCAAATCTGAGAATGAGTCACACTTTTTGAACATGGAAAAATCAGAATTTGTTTGGCTTCACTTAACAAGAGTTTTGTTTTTCTTTCCTTTTTCCCCATCAGGATGTAGAAAGAGAAAATAAAAATAAAGGCTTGATAATTATTTCTTTTAAAAAAGCAAATTAAAAAAAAAACAGCAATGAAAAATGCTCAAATTGTTCTTCGGATGCTTTTTTTTTTTCACACTGAATCACTTCAAACAGATTTTTGTAGGTCTTCTTATTTATTTTTTTTTGCTTAGCCAGGGAAGAAAACTAATGTAATTTTAGTCAGAAGAGAAGCATCTAGAAATACAAGGAGCAATGAATGGCAGTTGCAAAGAGGTCAAGTTAGCTTTGAACTCAGGGGGGAAATAAGAACAAACAATGAAGCAAAACAAATAGTATCAATTTTTTTAATCCCAAACAGAAATGTATTGCTTTGGTGCCTTCTCATTGGAAGTTTCCAAGAAAAGGCTGGCCAGTGCTACAAGATGACTTAGAAAATCAAAAATTAACATTATTCATGCTATAGTGTATTTGTATTTATGTTGTTGAACATTTTCCAGCTACATTTTAATCTGGTAAAAATGCATTCAAGAATTTTTGTACTCAGGATTTTTGTCCACCATACTGAGGGGAGTTTGACACCTATGGATTAGGCAGTTCCTTCTCAGAGATGTTGGAGTAAAGATTTCTGTTCTGAAATAGTCTGGACTCCATTGCTTCTGAGGCAGCTTTCATTTTTGAGGTTCTGTGAGATGACCCTAGAAATAATGTAGTCATAATATTGTAAGATCATATCATTATCTAGACCTACCCTTTCCTCTAGTATATAAATGAGGAAACTAAGGACCAGAGAGATTAAATGATCTTATTGATGTCAAAGAAGTAGTAAGTGGCAGAGCTTGGACTTGAACCCCTGGCCTTCCACCTCCAAACCCAGTGCTCTTTCTATGTTCAAAATCCTCATTTTAGAAAGAGGAACCAAAAGTCCAGAAAATTTGACCAAAGTCACATGGTAATTAACATCCAGCAGAATTGGGCTGCAAACTCAGGTTATATGACTTAAAATCCGATATTCATACTATTTATCAAACCTACTAGTCAGGGAAAGAATCAGAAAGAAAGCTAGATATAAGCAAAGCTTGAAGGATTGGGCTAAGTCTTGAAATGGAGAGAAGATCTTCACAATCAAAATTATTACTCAGCATTTTTTTTGTTTATCTTTCTTGCATAAATGAATTTCAAAGCAATACACAAATATGTATTAGGTTGACCAAGTTTGTCTGAATGTTTTCATACAACAGCAGTGTTCTGGCTGAGTGGATTTTAATAAAATTTAATACCCAAGGCAAGAATGATCTTAGTACATTGCAAAGTCCAAAATAGGAAGCACTCAAAAATAAATAAATAATGGAGTAAGAAAGAAAATACAGTTTCTTTGGAGATAGAATAATAGGTCACAGGTAAAGAAAGGAACCCGCTAGCCCATAGGGAGGGAACAAGGAAAATAAGCATTTATTAAGCACCAACTGTGTACCAAATACTTTACTAAGCACATTACAAATATTATCTCACTTGATCATATAAACAACTTACACAAAGAAGTAAAGAATCAGAATCCTTTATAATGACATACTGCTTTACTATTTATAAAGTGTTTTCACATATATTTTCTCATTTGAGTCACAACCATCCTTGTGAAGAAGATAGGACATTAATTATCCCCAATTCACAACTAAAAGTGGCAGGATCATATTTTAAACCTAACTCTCAAGTCATAAAAATTAATGAGAAGATCATAAAAAATAAGTTTTCATAGGAATGTAGATTCAAAACTAGGTGGAAACATGGGATTTATTTATTCTTATCTTTTCATTTTATAGCAGCTGGTAAGTGGTGTGGTATATAAGGCTCCTCACTGGGAGTGGAGAAGACCTGAGTTCAAATCCAGTCTTAGTTACATGACCCTGAGCAAGCCATTTAATTTCTATCCCAGTTTCATCATTTGCAAAAAAATGGAATTTTTGTGTGTACATACACATATACACACACAGAGGTATGTATGTGTATATGTATATTGTGACTTGCAGAATTTTTAAGAAATCAAAATGAAGTATGTTTTGTAAAATTTTCTTGCAAATCTTACACTATATAAACGTTAGTCACCATTATGATTATTATTATTGCATAATAGGAAAGTGAGTCCCAAGGAAGATAAATGATCTGTTCAGAATCACAGAATAATAAATGGAAAGAAAATTCTTTAAACCTCTGATTCTCTAGTTCCAAATATATCACTTGTCCTACTCTATCATGCTATCTCTAATTTCTTCTTTTTCTTGCAAAATGGAGCGATTTATTGCATATACTAAACATATTTGTCCATATTCCTCATCATAGATCTAGGGAATCATTACAATATTTGTTATTTAGCAGATAGTATCGTTTTCCTTTTCATCCTTGCTTTTTCTGGGTTTGCATTTTCCTATAGAGAAAAAACAACAACTCAATTCAAAAATCTAAATCATCTACATATTTTGTTAAAAAGTCAGGAATTGAAAAAGTTGAAGTTTTCAAAGCACCAATGTACCTTGCAAATGAATGCAA
Organism: Sarcophilus harrisii; assembly: GCF_902635505.1. Lineage (NCBI taxonomy): Eukaryota > Metazoa > Chordata > Mammalia > Dasyuromorphia > Dasyuridae > Sarcophilus > Sarcophilus harrisii. The sequence goes on along the minus strand of NC_045429.1, from coordinate 45,268,387 downwards.
GCACTTTATGTCAATGAGTAGAGAAAACTCAATACACAAATTGTAATATGAACAAGTCAGCATTCAATATTATTCTCCATATTTTCATATCTTTCATTCTTTCTGCCTTTTAACCCTATACTTGTACAATTTGAAGGTGTTTGCTTTTCCTAAACAGAAATAAATTTTAAATCCTATAATAGTTTTTTTAAGTTCTTTTTCTGAGTCAAAATTGTGAACAGAATATACCTCCTTGTTCAGTAGGTGCATAACCTGGGGAAAACAAAAAAAAGGGGGGGCAAGTTAGATGTGTTGGGGGGAGATGGGGAGGAAATGGAGCAAAGTCAAATCTCTTGACTTAGGAAGTTGACAGAGTTGAAAACCACAATGTGCTCTATGTAAAATAGTATGGCTTACAGTAGAAGAGCAGAGAAAACTACCAGACTGTAACATTTCTGAATTAGTGTTTATGAACAGTACTAACAGCGAGATCTCAGCTTCACAAAGTCTGTCTCAGTCCATTTCCTTTTCATCAGGACTTCTGTCCTCCACTCTATGCACTAAACAATACATTGAGAAGAGGAGACATATAATCAGTAAAGTTTTCAGGATTCATTTTGAGAATGAAAAAGCCAAGGAAATCCTCTGGTGTTCTACACTGATGGAATCATTCTCTGTTGCTGATTAGAGCTTAAATCAGGGATATTTAACCCCCTGTTGCCATTGATTCCTTCAAAACTGGATTTAATTGCTAGATTTCTCTTAATATTTTTTGAAGGAAAGAAGTCAATCAATGATTCAACTATTTATTAAGCATTTATATCATGCTCCTCATCTGTGGTTCCAAGATGTAGCATCCTCAGGGGCCACACTTTTTTTTTTTTTCCTGAGGCAATTGGGATTAAGTGACTTGCCCAGGGTCATACAGCTAAGAAGTGTTAAGTGTCTGAGGCCAAATTTGAACTCAGGACCTCCTGACTTCACTGCTCCACCCAGTTGCCCGTAGGGGCCACATTTTTATAAAATATGTCTCAGCAGACAGGTTGGGGATAGCCCATTGATGAGTTATAGGAATATCTACCCCAAGCATATGACGACATCCCCTAATGTAATGGGCAAATGGGAATAAGTTGTTCCAAAGGCCATCAAAAACAGCTGAAGCAGCTACTGCGCAGTGCTTTGAGCCTGGTCAAATACCAAAGACATTAGCATCATCTACTTCGTCCCAGGCCATTGTCAGTCAGCTTGACTTTTGTCTTGCTACTGGATTTGGACAAGTCTGGAAGAAGGAATAAAGCTGATGATTTTATGCGGTCCTGCTTCATTTAAATTCAGCTCACACCCGTGATTTCACTGGTCCTCTTCAAAAATGACAATATCCTAGACTATTAGATACTGGAGATATAAATATAAAAAATGAAACAATCCTTGTCTATGATAAATTTGCATTCCAAATGTGGAATCAATCAATTAGTCAGTCAACTAGCACTTATTAACTATCTACAAATCACCAGGCATGGGTCTGTAAATAGAGAGGCAAGCTTGTCTGAAAGTTCAACCTGGCCACAAACACTTATTAGCTATGTGATTTTGGACAAGGCACTTATTTCTCTGCCTCAGTTTCCTTATCTGTAAAATGAGCTGGAGAAGCAAATGGCAAATCACTCCAGTGATTTTTGCCAAGAAAATAGACACTCTTGTTGATTCAACAACAACAACAACAAAATAAAAATTAGGAGATGTAATCCAGTATCATCAGATTCCACAGAACAGAGAAAGGAAGGTATGTGTGAGAAGATTAGAAAGACAGAGAGGAGCTAGGTTAAACAAGGGACCTGAATGCCAAAGGTGATTTTATATTTGATCTCAGAGGTGATAAGGAGCCTCTGAAGTTTGTTGAAGAAGGGGAATGATATAGTCAGAAGTGCAATTTAGGGAAATCACTTTGACAGTTGAAAAGAGGATGGACTGAAGTGGAGAAAATCAAAGCAGAGAAGCCATCTCCAAAGCTTTTATAATAGACCAAATATGAGATGACGAGAGCCAGTGGCAAGGTGTTTGCCCTGTCAGAGGAGAAAAGGGGATAGATGAAAGTTTGAAGGTAGAAATGACAATAATTGACAAGTAATTGTATGTGGGGGCTGAAAGAATGAGGAATCAGAGATGATACTAAGATCCTAGCCTGGATTACTAGAAAGATGGCACAGTCACAATGACATTAGAAAAAATGAAAGGGTTTGGAGGAAAACATAATGAGTTCAATTTAAGTTGTCTATGGGACATAATGTACAAGATGTCTAATGAGCAGTTGAAGATGTGAGATGAGCAGTCAGGAAAGCAGGGAGAGCTGGATAAGTTGAAGATGATAATTGAAACCGTGGTAACTGATGAGATCAACAAATGAAAACTATAGAGGAAGAAGAAAATAGGATTTAGGACAGAGCTTTGGGAGAGATACCTTATTATCCATATAGTCTCACATAATTAATCTTTATTCTAACTTTTGAATGTCTAATGATAAATAAAGAACATTTAAAAATAAGTATATTCTTGATGCTCTTTTAAAAACCACTGTCACTTTCTAATAACTCCCTACCTCCAGAGAACTGGACTAAGGTATAGTTGTGAAAAACAGATCAACATATTGACTATTATTGGAACACCCATATTTCACCACCTCTCTATCAAAAAGCAGAAATGAGAGCTGCTTTACTTACACTCCTTTGAAATCACAATAAGCCATTTTCTTGATCAATTCCAATTTTTAGCAACATTATTTTCCTTTACACCCTTGTGGTCATGGCATATCTCACTTTTAAAGCCCTATTTTTTCTCAGTTACAGGAAAAAAATAATAAAATAGATGCTGGCATAGGAACTAATATTATCATTTATCATTTATTTTTAAAGATATAATAGTATCCATTATGGGTAAAGGAAGAAAGAATTCCAGATTTATAAAAGGTTGAACTTTTTCAATAGATTAAGCATTTCTTGGACTGCTAACCTTTATATCCAGATTTACTTTTCAGGAGAAATCTTCTCTTACCCTATTTCTTTTCTATTTATCATGTGGAATAATAAATCCTCCCAAGATTTTGAAATCTCCTTTCAGGGGGACTTTCCATAATTATGGCTGCAAGCTGTTATCTCAGGTGACTGAAAGCCTTTCACATTTTGTTTAGTACAAATCAGTCGAAATAATCATAGCGGTAATTCTACCAAACTTACCCTGAGCATAAGTATGTCAAATAAATATGCATAGGATGGAATTAACGTACAATTAAATATTCACAGGCCCCCTTCATTATTAAGATTGAATCAATTATTTTGTGCAGTATATTTTACAGTTACATAAAATGGGTTACACTACCAATTTTAGGATACCACCATTATCCCAAACAGCATGTCCAGGCAGCCCCAATAATGAAGCATTCTTGGTGAATAACCATATGTTCCAGTTAACAAAATTAAGATTTCACTGCGATAAATAAATGTATGAATTATTTAAATGCTTCCAACAAATTAAAAAGCCATTGTTTTTCTCTCCTTAGAAGAAGGGGATTCTTCTAAGAATATTGACAAAGAGAAAAATGAATTCTTATGTAGGGTTAAGAAAACATGGAAAATGTGAGCCTTGGCAATTGGTCCCTTAAGAAAGTCTTGCTGTCACTGTAATAAAATTGAATTGTCCAGTCTAGGTTCTTCACTTACCCACCATCCTTTGAATTAGGAAAAGTTTTTTTTCATATTTCTAAAGTCTTAGAATTAGCAAGTCTGGGAGAAGAGAGTGGTAACAGGGAAGTCAGTATAGGATTCAAAGAAGGGGTCAACCGTTTCTCCCTTCTGATCAGAAGGAATTAACCTTGGTCTAGGTCTAGTCACTTAAATTAGGAGTGTCTAAATCCTTCCTAATCTTGAGCCATGCTAGAGCTAGGGGCCATTACCATGCTATTACCACTGATATGCTTCTGTCTGAAACTAGTCACGATTCTCCAAGCCAGAAGAAGGACCTGATATAAATAAATATTATTCACCATAAAAAAATGATAAGAGCACTGGATTAGAAGGCTCAGGATTGGAAGGTGCATTCTGATTTCAATCAATCAATCAATAAGCACTAATTAAGCACCTACTATGTGTGGGAACTGTAGACCATTAACTGACTATGGAACTTTGGACAAGTCATGCAGTTTCTCTGGACAAAGAGTTTCTCCTTTATCAAATAAAGGAAAATGGATTAGATAATATCCCTTTCAGCTTTATAGCTATAATCCTATGAATGAAGATAACAAGAGTTGTCTTTCTTCCACTCACCCTTTACCTTTAGCAGATCTGCTATTCTCTGCCTCCTGAACCTCGTCCTCTTCCCCCATCCACATAAAGATAGACTTTGTCTCTTTCTGTCTCTATCTCTGTTTCCATTTTCCCCTATTTCCCTGTCTCTATCTCTCTGTGTGTGTCTCACTCTTTCTGCCTCTGTTTCTCTGTGTCTCTCTGTCTCTCTCCACTAATATTGCAAAATTTGATTGAAATAAAAATCAAGATCATTTAAAAGTAGTTTGAATAAACAAAGCTGAAAAATCTAAATCAGATTGAAGAACCAGAGAGATTTAGCCTTGACAGTGTGAGATTTATTAATGTTAAAAGCTAGTAACAAAATCAGCCACCAACCACTGACCTATTTCTTGGGTGGTCACTCTGTTTACATGCCTACATTCAACCTATTTAAACCTATTTAGGTTTCATATATGCAAAGCACTAATGACAAAAAAAAATAAAAATGAAAAAGTCTTTAGTTTTAGGGAGCATAAATTTTATTTTATGTAATGGAGTCTAAATAATCAATTATTCAATCTTTTGAATGAAATTGCTTCATTAATTAAATTATATGATCACAGATTTAGAACTAAAATGGAGTTTTGAGGACTAATTGAATAAGTTGTTCTCAGCAATTCAGTGGATCTGTGGATCAATCCACTCATTGATGAATGTCCAGCCATGCAGATCACAATCTATATCCACACTTTATACCTTGTAATTCTTTTTAGTCTTTTCCTTTAAATGTTCCAGAAGATGTTTATCCAGCATACTGGAGACCTTCTGGTCAATTAATCAACATATATTTATTAAGCTGTGCTAAAGATTGGCAATACAAAGAAAAACTGCAAACAATATCTGTCCTCAAAGAACTTTAATTCTATAGAGAGAGTCAACATGATATTAGTAGGTATATACAAGGCAAATTAGATATAAAGTAATCTTAGAGGGTCAGGAACTAACTAACAGTGATGGGAATTCTGCAAAGTATAATTTTAAGCAAAGATTAAAATCTCACATACTGAAGCTAGAAGGGAGTTATAAATCAGAGAACAGGGAAGGGTGTGTGGCTGTAGGAAAACTTAAACCCAAGTGTTAAAGTACAGGGTAAGGAGTAGTGTGAGATATTGTAATGGTAGAGGCAGAAATACTTTGTGTGCTTTCCTCTTATAGGGTTCTGAACTAAAACAAAAATCCCCAAATGAAGAAAGGTACTATTGAAAAGTCAGAATTTCTCAACACCACTGAAGTTATTATCAGAGCTAATTTATGGAACTCCGAGCATGTACTCTCTCTGCGTTTTCTAATTTTCTCCCTAATGTGTGTTTTACAAATAGCTACCTTGTTCCCAGTCCAGTAAAATTTCTTCTCTAAAAAAATCAACAGTTTTCCTTCTTCACTAAAGTCTTAAATACATTAGAACTCATTTTGAAGGGGGGAAAAAGGAAGGGAGATTGAAAAATGTTTAGAAGACCACACAAGTTGATTGCTTTTATATATGTATATATATATAATATGTATATGTATAATATGCATAAATGTGTATATATATAGTATAAATCATGTAAATTAACTTTTTAAAAATTTTTAAAAATTAATGAATATTTTTCTTCCTGTACCTCCGTTATTTTTCCTTTTTTTATCATAGCAAACTAGAGAGAGTACTGGGTGGACTCAGAAAAATCTGAATTCAAATCTGTTCTCACTTAACTAGTTGTGTGACCTTGGGCAAGCACTTAACCCATTTGAATCATTTTCCTCATCCATTAAATGGAAATAATAAGAGCACCTATTTTCCCATGATCATTGTTAGGATCAAATGAGATAATAAGTGTAGTGTGTAGCACAATGCCTGGTGTGTAGTGAGAGTTTTTTGTTATTTATTTTTATTATTATTATTATAACCAAGACAAATACTATGGTGTAGTAGATTGGGGTAGTTTTAGAGTCAGGAAGATCTAGGATCAAGTTTTATCTCTAATATATTAATTGTGGGAATCTGCCCAAGGCATTTAACCTCTCATTGCATGAAAAATTGCAGAATTCTAGAACTGCAACATTGGAAGTAGAGGCAGGTACTACATAGGATGGCTTAACTCTATTCCGACTTGAACCTCATTTCCCACCTGCCAGCTGTCACAAATCCAGAATGAAACAAAAAGATAATTTTCTTTGCATATATATATATAAATATGTATAACATATATGTGTGTACATATACAATTATTCCCTCTATTATGATTTTCCTCATCATAGTTTTGTTATACAGATAGGCATAAGAAATTAAATGGGAATTTTGGAGAAGTTTGCAGAAAATACACACAAAGATCAGTAGGCAACACAGAAAAAATTAAGAAACTCTGAAATGCATAAAATATGTGCATAGTATATATATTATAGCTTATGATCAAATACTTATTCCAAATTTTACAACAGGTACCGTAAACACCTCATGAAAGAAAAAGAAAAAGTCAGACTTCTTCAAAAAGAGAAAAAAAAAATCAAAATTTTTCTCTAGAATGAAAGGAGGGCTGAAAATTATAACAGATTTTCCAGAATACAGCACACTCTAACCTCCATGATGAGGAAGGAATAACAGAATACATACATACATTATACACACACACACACACATATATTATATATATGTTTATATATCACTATGTACAAATCTGATGGTTCATTAAAGGAAAATGAAGACAAAATGATATACTTAAACCTAGACCTAAATTCTGGGGTCTTCTCTTTGGTCAAAGCACTACTTAATAAGAACCTGAGTTATCCTGTTGCTGGCACCAAAACATTTCAGACCCAAAGCTAAGTGTGGGACAGTCAAAATAGACCAAAACAAAGTGAAACCAAAAGAATAAAAGGGAGCTGACTTAGGGCATGAAATTAGAAGAAATTACATTAGGGGAAAAACTGAGTGACACAGAGCTCCAGTTCCTTACCAGAGGGTTGGACTTAATGGATTTGGGGGGGGGGGGGGAAATGGACTTTGGCTAAGACAGAAACCAAACTGAGCTGTCCAGCAGCATTTGGACTGTTCGTATCTCTTTCTTTTTTACCATCTTCTTTCCTAGATATATATTAAAATTCAGTGTATTGCTGCAAATAGCTACAAAAAGTAGTCATCAATGCATACAGAAGGGACTGACCATCACTCTTAAATTCTGAAGCCTTAAGAAAACTCTCTCTTGCACTGTCTTGTCTCCTTGTCATTTGATGGGGATTATTTTCCTCCTGTGCATATCTCCAGACCCCTTTGCCATCAGATCATGCCTAGAATTTTTTTGGCTTTGCCCTCTCTTCCTCCACTGACAGATGTTCTTTGGGCAAAATTCTCTCTCCCAAGTTATTATGCACAGTCCCTTTGGCCCTTTGTGTATAGCTGGTTTCAGACCAGTTTTCCATCTAATCAGCCCTTCTTGCTACTGGGTTGTTTAAAAAAAAAATGAGCTGGCAGCTCCCAGATAATTGCCAGGTCTGTCAAAATTAATTTTAGTCTCTTTTTCTTAAATAAGGGAAAAATAACCCTTTGAGTCAATGTCTGCCAGTGATAGACCAAGAGATTAATTTATCCTTAACCATTTATTTCTTTAGAAGAAAATGGAGTCTCACCCCCAACCCCCACTGTAACTTAAATAGCTAGATATCTTCATTTGAAATTTTCATCTTTGGGTAGCCATCAAATGAATTAGCTCACAGGATAGGATTCATTGTAAAAGGAGAACTGATTATCCTTCTGTTTCTCATTCCTAGATGACGTGCAATAGATGAAGAAAGTCAATCTGTCCATTTTGATTCAAGTGTTTTTTGTTTCACTGGAATGGTCCTTTTAGCATCTGACTCTAAGCTGAAACTCTTTCTTTCTTGAGATACTAAAGTAGAAATGAGTTAATCATCAGATTCTGTGTGTTTGTAATGAATGTGTTAAAAATGAATTAGACGTAGCCAATATTTAGAAACATCCCTGTATACTAAAGGACTGTGGGTCCAGACCTATGATTTCATAGAAAAGAATTCTGATGTAGGAAAATCCCAACAATGAAGATAAATACCAGCAACTTGTTTTTAAGGGTTTCCTTGGAAAATGACAAAACAAGTCCTTTGTCTAGACTCATAATGCCAGCAGGTATTAGAAGCGGGGCCTGTACTCTGCTCTTTCTGAGTCTGAATATGAATGGATATTCACAAGACCATACTTTCTCTTACTGCCACTTATTCCTAAAGAATATCAAAAGGGGGAGGGGGAACTTTCCACCAAAAGTTTATTAATAAATAAAAGGAAAAAAATTGTTAATGTGCTATTCACAATGAATTAGATTTAGAATTAGAAAGGATCTTAGCTATCACCTAATAAGCTCCTTATTTAACAATAAAGAACTTGAGGCCCACAGAACTAGACTGATTTGCCCTAAGTCACATAGAAAATAAGGAGGAGAAATTATATTTGAACCCAGCTCCTAGGAAAGGAAGGAAGGAGGAAGGAAAGATGGAAGAGAGAAAAGACAGAGACAGAGATAGAGAAAAAAACAGAAAAAGAGAAAGGAAAGAAGGGAAGGAAAAAGGGAGGAAGGAAGGAAGGGAAGAAGGAAATGAAAGAGAAAAGAAGAAGGGAAGGGAGGGAGGGAGGATGAGGGAAGGAGAGAGGAAGAGAAAGAAGGGAGGAAGGAGGGAAGAAGATAGAAATAGAAGATGAGAATGAGAAAGAAGGCAAAATGAAATGAAGGAAGGGAGTAAAAAGAAAGGAAGAAAAGGAAGGAAGGAGGGAGAGAGGGAGGAAAGAAAGGAAGCAAGAGAAGAAAAGTAAAAAAGAAAGAGAAAGAAAGAAAGAAAGAGTAAGAAAAAAGAAAACAAGGTAAAGAAAGATCTGTTCGTGGATAGTCTCTCCCTTCATTTCCAGTGGCACTCTGACTAGATAGCTAGACAGATGCTAAATTGAACTTGAGTTATACTGTATATCTGCAAAGAATATTCCAAATAAGGAAGCAAACTTCTTTCAAGGACATTTCACAAGTATAACACAAACCTTGAATCTCATCACCCTGGCAAAAAAAAAAGTTCAACTTTTCAGAGAGAAGGAGAGAGGAAGAGCGAAGGGGACAGGGGGGAGGCTGGACAACACAGAGAAGAGACAGTCACCAAGTAGCAAATGCCAAGGAAAGCTGAAAATAAGAGACTTGAGACAAGGATATGTGGTGGCAGTGATTAAAATAATCGAGAAAATGGTAGGCATATTAAATATATAAAAAAAATACCTTGATGGAAAAGAAGCTGAAAAGAAACCCAGACTTGGCTCTATTTTCTAGCACATAAACACTGGGGGAATTTGTGCCCTGTGGCCAGAGAAAGGATATGTCTCTATTAGTTGTACTGATTCAAAAAAATGTCTAAGAATTCAAGAAATGGGGCTGTGGTGAGCTGTTGGGTCCCACTACCATCCCTATCACTCTGCCCAGGAGTTTATTTACCACTGATACACATGGTCTCATCCTTTGGAATTGGATTAATTTGTTCCAATGGGCACAGAATTCATTGTGGCTATATTCAAAAGGGCATCATTCCTCCTTTTTGTTCAAATCTATGCCTGGGACCAACCTGTAGGTCCTGAAGCTAGGAAAGGGAGTTGTCCTATTTAAGTGAAGGGTTTCTAAATATACTTGATGTGGGTAAAATTAGAGATTTAGCAGGAAGTTCTTCAGTACAAGCCTCGGAATTTAACCTGAATGATGAAGCTTCCAAGCTTGTCACAGATAACTTGATTTTCTTCTTCTTCTTTAAAATAGATCCTAGATATTTTGTTATCATAATAATCCTCAGAGTTTGAGCTTTCAAAGTGACCTGCCCCAAAACTGCCCAAAAATAGCCACTTTCAAACAACAATGCTTTTTGTTGGAATAAAACAGCTATACTTTTCCCGCCTTCTGAAAGATTACAATGTCTAAGGTAGGCTATCATCATAACTCCTTCCCAAAGTAGACTATCCATCTAATTAATCTTGACTCCCCCAACACCAAATACTGACAATGTGGTTGGTATTGGTATGACTGTCAAAAATTATGAGTATCTAGGTATAATAAACCCACTTAAATAAATCTCAAAAGGTTAACACTGACCATGTCAGCAAGATGCAGATGGATGTAGTAAATTCTGGGAAAATAAATAACCGACAAAGTAATAAATATTAATGTCTTATGACTGAAAATTGGCTGCAGGGTTAGATAGGTCTGATAATTTTAGAATAATAGAATACTTCATATACAAATATGAGCCATCAAAATATGATGATGCCTTTAAAATGCTTGTTAAAGAAAAATGACAACTAAAAAGTCTTTTCCTCTCCCCTCCCTTTTTTTTTTCTTTTGGTGTCACGAGGTTATTTTATAAACAGGTTTCTCCTACATCATCTCAAGCAAAGTGAAATCCTTTAAGAAGCAGCCCTTGGTAAAGAAAAGGGGAGGGAGGAAATACCCCTTTTCACACACATAAAAATAGAAAGAAAAAAAAAAAAACCTCCCAAGAAAGGCAAGCATCCCCTTGACAGATAAGCACAAGCTCTGCTTACACAGTAATTTATGGTAATATCAGAAAGCTTTTGATAAAATTTCACATATATTGCAGGGTAGGACATAGGAGAAGATAAAGGACTCAAAAGAGATAGGGCCAAATTAAACCATTGGGGGGATTGGGGAAGTTGCAAAAAAATTTGACAACTGTGTTTCCCATTCCCTGACAATTTCTATAATTTGTGAGCCTTAGACAGTTGCTGTCAGTCATAGAAAAGCTTTATGTTGTCCCCATGAATTTATGAAATTATTCTTTAGAACAATTGAAATAGTTTGGGGGTTTTTTCTGCTTAAATGGAGAGAAATGGTTTGCTGTATCTGGTTGATATGTGTCTGCTAATTTCCTATTGCTTGACTTGTTTCAATCCTTTTACACAGGATTTTATTATTTTGTCTTATTTGATGGACCTTCAGTTTTTTTAGGGAAAATATTTTGTGCTTCGAAGATCTCAAAAACATACATTTTCCTTCACTAGGATTCTTTCTGCCATACTATTAATTAAGAATATGTGCATTTCTTTTTTTCTGCACCTCTCCTTATTTTCTGAAAAATAATGAGCTTATCAATACTGTGCTTATCTCCTTTTAACCTCTGGCACTCCTACTAAGGTTGAGCTAGAAGCTATATGTTGTATTTAAAATCTAATATTTTCTGTGAAGTTTCAGCTTTAGGACTTTAAGATTCTATTTTATGCAGGATATTGAGAATGCAATGGTTTCACCTAACTTCTTTTTTTCCTAAATAGAATGAAGATTATATAAATTGAGGCTAAATATATTTTTCCACAGTTAGACTCAATTACCATTTTCTGAACTCTATACCTATTTTCTTCAGTTTCAAAATATCTGAATTCCATTGAATTATTCTTTCTGAATTCCCCACTGAGTTTATTTTTAAGTAATTTTATTAACGCTTCTTTTTCTTCCTAATATAGTCATTTACAATTATATTTCCCACCATGAACCCTCTTCTCCTATATCAACAATAAAAGTGAAGCAATTCAACCAATATAGTGACCACCCTTTGTCATCAGCAATGGTGATCAATCAGTGTGTATATTTAATTTAGGAAACATAAAAATGTTATAGTTTACAATGAAGAGTTATTTCATTCAAAATCTTTTTTTTTCCTCAAAATAAATAAAAAACCAAAAACCTAATTTTGTTCTTAATCTTGTCCAACCCAGTATTTGAATACTGTCTGGAGAATGTTTAGAGGCCAGAAGGTAATAGGGGCTAATAGTCAGGGGAGGACCAGAGTTCAAATTCAGACTCAGATACTTACTAGCTGTTTGATCTTAGAAAGTCATTTAAACTCTGTTTGTCTCAGTTTATTTATATGTAAGATGGGAATAATAATAACCTTTATTTCCCATGATGTTCTGAGAACCTAATGACATTATAATTATAAAGCACTCAGCACAATACACAGCACATACAAAGTATTCTATAAATGTTAGTTATTATTATTATTAGACTTGAAACTCTGACCTTGAAATACAATCTTTGGAAAGATTTTTTAAGGGAGGTTTTTACTGGCCACAGTGGTCAATATTTGGAGTTGGGGTACCCCTGGATACCCCTTTCCAAAAGATGCTATCAGTGCACTCACACTGGTTTGAGTTTCAAGAGGCTTTTTAAGGAAATATTTTGCAAGAAGAAAAAGGCAGCTTTAATGTTGTTCACATGTTTCCCCAAAGAATGAAAACCGATCTACAAGGGCCTCGAAAACATTACATGCTAATTTCATTAAATAGGAGGGGAGGGCTGGTTATAAAGAGCATCAAGGTGATCGCCGTTGACCCCACTGGCAAATGACTGAATGCTGAAACCTGCTCTCCCAGGCTAATGCCTTGTGATCCTAGTGTCAGAACAGAGCTGCCTTGAAAATTTACGCTATCATTTTATTTCTAGCAGATGTCCCTTAAAGCAAACATTTTTACTCTATGCAACACAAATCTTATGGATAATTGCAAAGGTAATGTGGAGTTTCAGTCATGCTGTAGATTCCTACAGTGTTTTCTATAATGGATTATGAACAAGGGGAGAAAAAAAAAAGGCCTGATACTGATCTCAGAATGAAGGATAGTGGGTAATCAAAACAAGGCTTCTGCAGATGCTCTGGAGAAACTTGTTATTTTAAGGGGAAAGGTAAAAGTTGAAACTGCTTATTCCCCGACTAATTAAATCATCGTTTATTCAAGATGAGTTCTGTGGGTCAGACTGAAATGATCAGATGAAAACAAAGTATGTATGTGTTAAAGAGAGTGTTCAATTCAGATCACAGACTTTTAGATTACAGTGCACATAATTTTATTTTATTTTTTTTCCCAAAGAAAGCCATCATGCTACTTGAATCTGTTGTCCACCCAGAGAAAAAGAAATTCAAATATGAGTTTCATTTTCTGGGCTGAATCTGAATTGTATTTTCCCTGTAACTTGATTTAAAGTGGAGAGACTTAAATATAATATCCTGTGGCTGTGCGGTAATTGCCAAACGACATCATACCAAAATTTCAGCATCGCAAATTTAGATCTTAATATAATGGCATAAAGAACAATTAAAGAGGAAAATGGATCTTATCTGCAAAGTTATATCCAGGAAATAGAAAGGGTAAGAGAAAGAAGAGAAATCACAGCTTTACCCTAGCACATGGCACCCAGTTTAATTGTCCAAGAAGCAGCCTGTACCAGCTGCAAATATTTATTTCTGCCCTTGTTTCCCTAATTAGCCAAGTTCAAGATAGTGAAGCTGGATAGAATTTGGAAAATTGAAATCCAAAGGAGTCAAAAGTATATTTCTGTGCATTTGCCTGTTCATTATGCATGGTTGGTAACAATGCACATTTCAAAAGGAGAGTCATTAAAGTAATATGCCTGTTATGTTCTCCCAGCCCTTAGTGACTAGAACAGCATAATCTCCCTGGACTGGAGCAACACAGGCCCATGACAAGGACAAGAGAGTGATAGAATTTGTAATTATATATACTTTTTTATCTTATATTATAAATTTGTAATTCCAAGGACATGATTTTAAATGACCCCCATTGAAAATTAAAAAAAAAAAAAAAAAAAAAAGTGGACTGATCATCCCGTGCTGATTTGCATTAATGTCTGCAAGTGTTTTACAATCCTCCAGCTCTGCCCCTGGTGGAACTTCAGAGGGATTCTCACTATTATGATTCTGGTCACAGACAAGGGTTAAAATATCGCTAACCTTTACAAATGTATTATGTGGCACTACTGACATAACGCTTTTTTGCAGATAAAATCTATAACAAATTCTCTGTGTGACGGGAGAAGAACATGATTTCGTATTAAATTCGGATGATAGAGACATATTTCTCCTCTTGTACCTCTGAAATGTTTTGGATATAGTAACAACAGGCAAAGCCTCCTAGTCCATTATACCAAATAAACTCTCAAAATCCATGCCAGTTTTATGGATCCCGAGCTTTAGTAAATATTTCTTAAGCAGAAATTAAAAGGAGGCTAGGGGAAGGAGGGAAGGAAAGGAAGAAGGAAAGAAAGATGGAAGAAGGGAAGGAGGGAAGGAAAGGAAGAAGGAGTTAAGGATGGAAGAAGGGAAGGAAAGGAAGAAAGAGGGAAGGACAGAAGAAAAGAAGGGGGAAGGAAGGAAAGAAGGAAGGAAGGAAAGAAGGAAGGAAGGAAGGAAGGAAGGAAGGAAGGAAGGAAGGAAGGAAGGAAGGAAGGAAGGAAGGAAGGAAGGAAAGAAGGAAAGAAGGAAGGAAGGAAACTTGCTAATCCCAAAGGGTAAGACACTGAACTAATAAATAAAATAGGGGTTGTTTTTGTCTTGTAATTGTGCTGTGTCATTTTTCAGTCCTGTTCAAATCTTCATGACTCCATTTGGGGATTTCTTAGCAAAGATGTTGCAGTGTTTTACCATTTCCTTCTCTAGCTTATTTTATAGAGGTAAACTGAAGTGACTTGCCCAGGGTCACACAACTAATTAATGTCTGAGGATAGCTATAAATTCAGAAAGATGAGTCATCCTGACTCCAAGCCAGATACTCTATCCATTGAGCCACTTAGCTGCTGCATTAGTCATTTCTACCTTAACTCTAAGACAAATTGATAATCTTCAGTTAAAATATTGCAGAAACCATGGTTATCAATCTCCTTATATTACAGATTAGGAAACAGATTAGAGGGCAGCTAGGTGCTGCAGTAAATAAGAGTGCCTTACCTGGACTCATAAAGACTCATTTTCCTGAGCTCAAACATGACCTCAGATCCTAACTAGCTGTGTGACCCTGGGAAAGTCACTTAACCCTGTTTTTCTCAGTTTCTTCATCTGTAAAATGAGCTGGAAATAGAAATGGCAAAACCACCTCAGTAATTTGCCAAGAAAATCTCAAATGGGATCACAAAGAGTTGGACAAGACTGCAATGACTGAACAAAAAAACAAAAACAATTTAGATTCACAAATGTAAATTAACTTGTCCAAAGGCTTGCAAAGCAATACATATATTAACATATTATATATCTATGAATATGTATATAAGTATGTGTTTATAGATTTGTACATATATGTAGTTGTGTGGCTATATACACATATATATGTGTGTATATATATTCTTAAGCAGAAATTAAAAGGAATCTAGGGGAAGGGGGGAGGGAAGGAAGGAAGGCAGGAAGGCAGAAGAAGGAAGGAAGGGAAGAAGGAAGGAAGGAAGGAAGGAAGGAAGGAAGGAAGGAAGGAAGGAAGCAAGGAAGGAAGGAAGGAAGGAAGGAACCTTGCTCATCCAAAAGGGCACACCTAAAAGCAGAATCTGTTTAATATTTGTATTTGTATCCCCAATGCTTAGAACAATGCCTGGCACATAGTAGCTAGTGAATAAATAATAATGCATTTACATAGCACTTTGAGATTTGCAAAGTGCTTTCCATGTGTTATTTTATTTGATCCTCACCACAGCCTTAGGAAAGGGGTATTATTATAAACCTCCATTTTACAACTGAGGAAACTAAGGCATAAAGAGGTTAAGAAATTCACCCATAGTCCCCAGCTAGCAAGTATCTGAGATTGGATTTGACCTCAGGCTTCCTGGGCCAGACCTGGCGCTCCATCCACTGTGGCGCCACCCAGTTGCCATATTAACCACAGATGGCTCTTTTATAAATTAAAGCATGTTCCTGGGTTTGTTGACCATTTATCAGTGGCCAAACTCTTCTTTACTTATACATCCTTTTACCAGGAAAAAAATACCTTCTCAATCAATATAGGGAACGTGCCTACCAACAAAAAATCCCCCTGAAATAGGAGCAATGTTTCATAGATGGCATATTTTTCAGGAACTTCAAAAACTGCAAAACATCACATGTGGCTTTAGTTTGATTTAACTTATTTATTCTTTCAATTTATAAAAAATATACCCTCCCCTTAAGCCTTTGGGCACATATGCATAATAAAAACCACTGCTGAGCATAAAAAATGCATATTAACTACATCCATTAGGAATCCCCAAAACAGTCCATCAAAAAGATTTTCTGAGAAGATGTTTTTGTTATAGCCTCTCTCCAATTGAGAATCTGTTCCCTACACAATTCTCTTCAATTATAGGCTGCTACTTCCTCCTTCTATCTTTTGAAAGGCTGGTGATTGCATCTATGGGGGTATTTTCTGCTCGATTGAAATCTCAGCCTTTCTACTCTAGTTCTTTGAGGTGTCCTACCTGCCACCCTCCCACTCCAAAAAAAAAAAAAAGAAAAAGAAAAAGAAAATCTCCTTTCTTTTGATAAACCTCTCTGACTTCAGCAAGGCTAGTCAATAGATGAAGTCTGTCCCTTTTCCTCTACTAAATCAAAAGACAGCATGTTGATATGGCAACAGTGATATGATACTTGAGTCAGCAGAGGTCTGTCTTGACGCTGATCTTTTCTAAAAATATGATCTTGAAGAAGTTTTCTCACCTCACTGAACTGGGGTTTCCTATTCTACGAAATGGAGATGGTAATATTTGTACTCATTACTTCTTGGAGTTGTTGGGAGGAAAGCAATTTGCAAAACTTAAGACTCAATAGAAAGTTTCATATCAATCAAGTCTGTTATACCTCATTTTCAGCTAAAATGACTATCTCTATGACCTCAAACAAGTCATTGTTAACCTCCCTGGGCCTCAGTTTCCACATCTGTAAATGAAGGTAATAATAGTACCTGCTTCATGGGGTCATTGTGCTGATCAAATGAAATAAAATATACTTGTGCTAAACTAAAAACAAAATGTAAGTATTTATTTATTATCATTTGTCTTATTATTTATTCTGTACCTACTATGTACCAGATGCTGCACTTGGCTTGGGAACCACAAATGCAAAAATTAAATAGCCCCTGCCCTTAATGAATTTATAATATATGTTATATATTACATATGTGTGTATGTACACAAAATCAGAAGAAGATGCCATTGTTTGGACTAATAAGGGCTAACTGGGAGAACAGATAGGGGAATCAGGTAATACCATGCAGAAGGTAATACCTAATGTGAGTCTCGGAAAAAACAGAGAAACAAAAATGTTTTCCTGGAAAGAAAATAAGTAGAAAAGAATTCCAAAAATATGAGAAAATTATTGCAAAGACAAAAAGATAGGGAATGAAGTATCATGTGTGAAGAATGTTTGGACCAGTTTACTACCTTATAGCATGAAGAGGGAAATAATATGTAATGAGATTAGAAAAATAGGATGGGATCATTATGAAGTATTTTAAAAGGTAAACAGTGGAATTTATATTTGATCCTAGAAAGAATAGAGTGCTACTAGAAATTATTGAATAGAAAGGGGGGAAAGTGACGTGGTCAGACCAACATTTTAGGAAATTCACTTTGGAAGTTGTGTGAAGGATAGATTGAGTTAAGGACATACCTGAGTAAGGGAGACAAATGAGGCTATTTCAACAATTTAGGGTAGAGGTTCTGAGGACTTGAACTGAAGAGGTAGTTATATAAGCAAAGAATTTGAATGTATGGGAAAAATATTGTAGAGATAGAAAGAACAAGATTTGGCAATCAATTTCTTATATGGGGTTATCAGATTAGCTATGAAAATGGATTGGATAAGAAATTGAGGAATGAGGATTTAATGATGACACTCAAGTTGAGAGCCCTTATGAAGAACAGTATATGTTATGCATTTATTAATTGCTTATCATATACCATTATGTTGGTAGGAACTAGAAAGAAACAAACAAAAAAAAGTGAACCAGTCCCTATCTTCCAGGATTAGACCTTCTTCTTTAACATATATGTGACTCCATCAATATGCATATAATTTGTAATTATTTAGTTCTCACCACATCTTCATATCCTATATGACTCCTATCTTTGTGCTCCCCATAAATCTTTTTCAATAGGATTCTCATCAGTATGCTAAGACATGCCTCAAAGTATCTCAATGATAACTACATATTACTATAGCACAAGAATTGTTCTTTTGTTCTCTCTTGCTCTTGCCATATTGGGCCACCTCCTAATTTAGTTCACTCAAACATATTTTTGACTTTTAGACAAATTCCTTGACTCAGATCTTAGTGTTAATATGTTGTATTCTGCTCATATTTCCAATGTGCTTCTTCATTGACCATTGGTTACTTATCACTTAATAATAAACTGTGCCTTTACTTAATTAATCATAATCTTATATCAGCTGTATAATCCTGTGGCAATCATTCATTTGATGCGGCAAAAGAGGAAGCTCTTGCAAGTTCTCAACAACTATTTGCTTTTTTAAATTTTTTTAATTATTTTTTTCTACTTGACTTGTACTGGTCTTCTTTAAATATGCAACCAGTCAATTTAATTCACCAACATGTTTTTCCCTAATTTTTTACTAAATTAATCAAAATATTTGATCACTTCTACATTCTATAAAAAAGAATGCTCTCTGAAAGCAGAAAATGCTACATTTTTGTTTTTATATCTGCAGTCTAGGACTGTCCTTGTCATGTGGTGTTCACTCAATAAATATCTGTTAACTGATTGATCCAGCAGTCATAACTTTTAGAAAGCAAGAATATACTATAGAGAATTGAAACAAGGATAATTGGGTTGAGGTTGAGAACATGCTACCAACTGCTATAAGGAAATATTTTAATGACAATGTGTTGCTTATAACAAAGCAATCCTGTCTTCAACAGTAGAAATCCTATGATTTCTTTTTGGTTCCATCTCAGGCTCTCTCTCTTCAATGGTGCCTTCTTCTAAATCTAAAGATTCCAGACCTTTTGATGCCTCCTTTATTAAAAATTCTGTAGCATATTTAGCCTACATCCTACCGTTTTTAACATGAATGCAGGTTATAGAATTGGGGGCTAGAAGGATCTTTAGGGATCAATAAGTGATTTCTCACCTCAAAGTCCATTTACTCAAAACTATCCTAGAACTACAATTGCATCTTTTTTTCAAATCTGGCAAGTAGTGATCTCACCAGTGTTTGAAAACTTCCAGTGAAGAGCAGTCCATTGCTTCTTGTCACATCCCATTATCTTTGGGATAGTTGTTCTTGTTAAGCAAATATTTGCTGACCAAAGTGCTCCTGTTTGCAAAATCCCATTCATTTTTATTTCCAATGCTGTCCAATTTAAGAAATACTTATTACACACCAACCATAGGAAATCACTGTGTTCTGTAGACTTTAGGGATATAAAGATAAAATGCAAAACAGCTCTTTTCTTTCAAGTAGCTCACCTTTTTTTTTTTTTTTTTTTTTTTTTTTTTTGATACATGAGGTGCTGTCACACTGACATTATTTGGGTCCTTGAGAGCTGTCTTTCATATTTTTCCCTCTACTTTTAGAGTTGTGGAAGCCAGGATTCTGAAAGGTCAGGTGAATTGGCTGCACTGCAGAATGAGAACTGGATCCCAGGCCTTCTTAGGTATCACCCAGTTCTCTTTCCTTGAGGTCCAAATGCTCACTCTTGCCATCAACCGTCTTGATGCTGCCTTTGAGCATACAGCCTCTCTTTGAGATGCTTGGCAGGACCCCTCATTCTTTCACAGCTTGAGACTTGTATATCCACTCCCAAGATCACTAATCAGAGTTATACCCATTGGACATGGTGCTTACACACTTGAATTCCCTTTGGCTACAGTGGGGGTGGGAAGAATTTATGTGCTTAAGATGCACACGATGGCTTCTGGATTCAGAGTAAATGCCACACAATCAGAAAAAGCCTTTGGATGGTTCAGTGCAAGCCTAAAAAGATGATATTTTGGTTTTGAATTATGATACTGGATGAAGGAGTAAATAGTATTTTCAGGTCAAAATGAAATCTCCAAGAAATTGACTTCTTATTGCAATTTCTAATTTCTTCCTTTGCCAAACAGATAGTCCTTATCTAGTTATCTTTTTTCATTCATTCTTTTTTTTTTCTCTTATTTTAAGCGAAACGACTTTAATTCTTCCTCTTTGTCATAAAAGATTCAATAAATTCTGATTTGCATTTCAAATTCAGCTCCCTTCTTTTTGGAAAAGGACATCAGATTCAATGACAATTACATCACTAATCTCTTTAGCACTGACAGTGGGAAGCCAAGCTAGAGCTCCTTCGTGCTGGGGTCCTAAATATGGAAGATCACGTGATGCTTCCCAGCTTCACTAACAGGGAATTGTACTGTGAAATGTTTTCTTTTCATTCTCACATGCCCTCCTAGAAGCCGTGTGGCTGGCTTGGGTGTTTATATACTATTCATTCTTGGAATAATTATCTCTCATTACTTCAAAATACAAATGACATTATTTTTTTTTCCCTATTGAAAGTGGTTTTGGTGTGGGACTATACTCAATGATTGAAACAAAAATGAATGCAAGCCGAATGAATTAGAACCCTTTACAGTGGAGCTTATGAGTCCTTTTTAAAACATGATTTTGCTTCTGCTTTCTATTTTGATGGAATCGTTACTGAGGAAACCATTTTTCCCACTTGATTATTCTATTATTCTTTGATATATATTACAGCCAGTCACCATTATAATCGAAGCCTGTCCACCTTGGTAGAATTAGTCAGAGCTAAAGCTAAGCTGATAGATCCTTACAGATGCCAGGTCACTTCCATCCCACAAAGAAGCCTTGGAGAGGTTGCCTTCGGGGTAGGACAGGTGAGCTGTGAGAGCTGGCAGTCAGAAGCTGTTGCTTTGATGGAGGAAAGCAACTTCTTTCCATTCTTCAGTTTCCTGCAGGTAAAAAAAAAAATCAGGCCCCAGGCTTCTGGACTGGTTTCTAATCTGACCCATATGATGTTATCACAGAGTTGTATGGAGGAAAAAGGGAGACAGAATAGTATGATGACCCTTTAAATCTTTGTTGTGGTTGAGCTATGCAATCCTAAAGAATCGTGTTACCTAGCTTGTATTCCCGGGTTGGTGTATTTGTGTTTCTGTGTGTAATTGTAATAGGGATCCAAGGAAAAACTTGTGTATTAAACTGTGTAAAAAGTTCCCAGATGTCTTTTACACAGAATAAAGCAAAGGATTATACAAGAACAACTGTGTTAAGAGGTCAGAGAAAGCTATGTCCTTGAAAACATTTTCTGAGCCCTTCTCTATTCCAATGTGTGCCCTGACATTCAGCAGTCACAGACCCCTGACATGAGTAGGATGTTGGGAAATTATAGGTCTGCCCACAAACTTAGTCATCTGCAACCTTATTATCAGAAGGTTAACCACTAGTGATAGGGACAGGGACTGGACCTGGGATTATTTTTTTTCTAATATAAGAAATTTCTTAGTGAGGAAACTGTCTGTATAAATGCAGGTCAATGCCTTTTCTGGAACTTAGAGTCTAAATGAGTTGCCCAGAGCACTGAGAGGTTAAGTGATTTGCCTAGTATTTGTCAGAGATAGGACTTTTGAATGGAAGGAAGTAGAGAAAAAGAAAGGAAGGAAGGAAGGAAGGAAGGAAGGAAGGAAGGAAGGAAGGAAGGAAGGAAGGAAGGAAGGAAGGAAGGAATTTATTATCTCATTTGTAGATCATGAGCAAGATGACTTAAGGAGTCTTCTATATTTAAACATATCATCCTGTAATCTAAGGAAGAGAGGGAGGGAGGGAGGGAAAGAGGAGAGAGGGAGAGAGAGAGAGAGAGAGAGAGAGAGAGAGAGAGAGAGAGAAGAAAGAAAGAAAGGAAGGAAGGAAGGAAGGAAGGAAGGAAGGAAGGAAGGAAGGAAGGAAGGAAAGGAAGGAAGGAAGGAAGGAAGGAAGAGAAAGAAAGAAAGAAAGAAAGAAAGAAAGAAAGAAAGAAAGAAAGAAAGAAAGAAAGAAAGAAAGAAAGAAAGAAAAGAAGGAGAGAGGGATGGAGGAAGGAAAGAAGGGAGAGAGAAGTTTTGACTTACACATTAATTAAACTGGAAATAATTGATAGAGTCAGGATTCAAACTCAAGTCTTATGATTTCAAGTTAGATGCTTTTTTTGCATCATAACTACTAAATCAAGAATACAGATAACCCAAAGGAAAATGGAAGGATTCATTAAGGATGTCTCTTAGGTTGTAATACAGAAGAAAGAACTCATCCAGATTAGTAACATATGACCCCGATAGAAGGTGAGCTAGGCCTATAAGATGAATTAGAATATATTGACTGACAGATATTTGCAATTCAATTCAGCAACTGCTAGGAGCCTTCACTGTAAACTCAGGAGAATTCTAAAAACATTGAAATAGTTCAGCTTTTAAAAAATTAGATTGATAAATGCATCCAGGTATGGAAAACCCCTCCCCTGCTCTAAGGTACCTCTCAGTGCCCCCAGGCAACTTTTAACTGAAACCAACTGCTTAATTCTGTCCAAATGGTTACATTGATTTGATAGCCTGTTTTAGGTACAGGATTTTTTTTTTCTGACAGCCTATCTGAACTACTGATAGTTAAACAGCTTTAAGGGCATTAGGTGAATCTCCCATGGAGGGTTTAAGGAAAGGGGTAAGGAAAAATAACAATTGGTGACAAACTGTGAAAGTGTTGTGAAGTTAATAAATGTAGAGAGGATCCACAGCAACAATCACCCAGATGGATTCAACTCATTTTGAATGGTCAGAATGACAGCAAAATATATTGTTTAATATAAATTTACCTGCTCCATTTGGGGAGGGGGGGGTGAAAATCTGGACTTAGATTCATCATTGTAAGTGAGCTCATAGTAAATAAACTCTCTGTAACTGTACTTTCACTTAAAGTCTTAACTTTCCAGACTTTCCTGGAAGCACTGAAAGGTTAACTTCCTAAGGGTCATAGAGCCAATATGTATAAGAAGTAAAACTTTAACCGAAGTCTTCCTGACTCCAGTGCTAAATTTATTCACCAAATCATGCTGCCTCTTTCTTACCCATGGACATATAGGGACATGTTTAAGAAGATTGGGTTGCAACATGTCCATATATTAAGTGCAACCACATGAGAATGCCCAAATCAATGAGATCACAGATTTATTGTGGTGTTGGAGTAAACACACATGTTTATGATGAGTGGAAACCAATTTAAGACAAATATCTGGCTTTCAAGAGAATTTGTACTATCCCACTATCCCACACTTATGTTTAACCTTTCTTTTGCTTCAGAAGGTTAGCGACAGACTGGAGCAAAAGAGAATAGGAAGAACACTAGATTTCAGATCAGAAGATCCAGATCCCATCTCCATTACTACCCAGATGATTTTGAGTAATCATCAACTCACTTGCTGAGGTATTAATTCCCTCGTCTCTCATTTGTAGATCATGGGCAAGATGGCTTCTAAGGAGTGTTCTATATTTAAATATATCATCCTATAATCTAAGCCCTGGAGTTTTAGTCAATTGTCTTTAATTCTTTTTATTTCCAATTGTTAAAAGTCATTAGAGCCTCAACAAAAACATAAATGATACCCATTCATATGTAAGTAATTACAGCTAGACTGTAGGAGTTTTGATAATATATACAGGCACAGACCCTAATATGTGGATCATGTAGAAAACAAACATCCACCAAATGTAATGTTTTCTATGAAAACATTTAATTAACAACAGCTTCCAAACTCAGTTTAGATGACTGCATCTATTTTTCTGATAGCTCTTAAAAATAGCTTCACTTATCTAGAAAAGCTTCATATCAGTGAAAAACATCAATGAATAATTATCATGCCTATTTGAATACCCAAAGTCTTTATTTTTTGCACCATCAGCAGCAGCTGTCACCCCCTCCCAAGCCCTTCTCCTAGTCCAAATGTAACAAAACATTTAAGGAATCTGGAAAACCACCTCTTATCTATGGAAATGTGTTAATTATTATTTTTTTGTGGAACAAGAAATGGCCCTTGGGAAATTTATTGCCAAACATCTCACAAAATCATAAAGTTTTAGTATTGGAAAGTCATCCCATCCAACATAAATTCTCTCTACAATATATATGACTAATGGCCCTCAAGAACCATGAAAAGGAAGATCAGGGACCTTAAAGGTCATCCAGTCCAGAGATGTCCAACACATACCCCTTGGGCAATTACAACCCAAAGCTCTCCCAAAAACCCAAGCACTGAAAGGTACTGCATTGAAGAAAAGCATGATCTTGGCAGTGAACTCTGAGTACATTATCTGAAGACCAGCCTAGCTCAGTCTGGAGAAGCTTGTCACCAATGGATTGTGTCCTAAATAATAATTATTTTTAATTTACTAATCCATAAGCCATAAGGTTATAGATGTAGAGCTGGCAGGGACTCTTAGAATCCAACTATCTTTTTTACGATGAGAAAACTGAGGTTAAGACAAGTTCAATAACTTGTCCAGGGCCCCACTATCGTGTAGCTAAGGTAACCTTTATATTAAGGCTTTCTTGACTCCAGACTCAATCTCTATCCATTGTACCTCCTAGGTGCCTAAAGACTACCTGAAGACTGTCTACAAAGACGCAGAAGAGGCACTCTCTAACTTAAAATGGAGAAAGAAATAGGAAACTAATACCTTTTCCAACAAAACCCCAAATGGGATCATAAAGTGTTAGATACAGCTGAAGTGACTAAACAACAAAATACCTTAGAATGATAGCTCTATAGGCTGATTTCAGAAAAGCCTGGAGGGACTTAAATGAACTGGTGCTGAGGGAAGTAAACAGAACCAAAAGGACATTGTACACAGTAACACCAAGATTATGTGATGATCAACCAATTATGATGCACTTGGCTCTTTTCAACAATGAGGTGATTCAAGAAATTCCCAAAAGATTTAGGATAGAAAGAGCCATCTGCATCCAGAGAAAGAATTGTGGAGCCTGAATGTAGATCAAAGCATTGTAGTTTTTTCTTTGTTGTTGTTTGCTAAGTTTTTTTTCTCCTGTTCCCCCCCCCCCACTTTGATCTGATTTTTCTTGCACAGCATGACTTATATGGAAATTGTTTAGAAGAATTGCATGTGTTTAACCTGTATCAGATTGTATGTAGTCTTGGGAGGGGGGTGAAAAGAGAGGAAAATTTGGGACACAGGGTTTTGCAAAGACGAATCTTGAAAACTGGCTGCGAGTATTTGGAAAAACAAAATACCATTATAATTTTAAAAAATTAAAAGGAATTATGTCTCTAGAAGTGCAAGGGTTCTAAGAAGCTATCTAATCTAATCCCCTCATTTTTCAGATGGGGAAAATGATGCTCAGAAAGCTTAATTAATTTGCCCAATGTCACAGAGATATTAAGTAGCATAACTAAAATTTGCACTTCCATCCTATGATTCTAAGGTTAATCTCTTTTAGCTATACCCCATTTTGCCCTCCCCCCCCCCCAAAGTCAGGTGAGCTGTCTCAGAATGGAGTGATTATCCACAGTACTGAAGAGGACATTTTTTCTATATAAAGTTTTCACACACACTTCCATTTGGTAATCCATCTCATATTTATTCCTATAACATATTTACAAGATAAAATGCTTCTCTCTTCCTTAAAATACTTTGTTTTGAAATCTATTTCATAAAAGTATATATTTAACATTTCTGACATAAAATTTACATTAATAAATAAAATGAAAGCTTTGTAGGTTTTAGCATGCTTTATTTGGGCATAAGCATCTCTTTATGTATCTAACTATGCTATTAAATCATAATAATAAGAGTTGACATTTATATAGTTCTTTAAGGTTTACAAAGCACTTCCCAAACATCTCATTTTAGCCTTGCAACAGTACTGTAAGACTATAGGCTTATTATTGTGGCCATTTTACCAATAAGAATGCTAAGGCTCAGAGAAATTAAATCACTCCCAGGGATTTTAAACCATTAAAATCTCACCATTAAACCACACAACCAATTAAGTATTATAAGACTTGAACTCAGGTTTTTCTGGACTACAGATTTTATACTTTTATTATTCCTTTTGCTATCAATGTTTGTGAAGTTCAAGTTTCGTATTTCACTAAAGGAACCAAATCCCAGAGAGTTTCTAACTTTCACACCATCACAGAAGTGATAAATAACAGGTAACTAGGAACCTTTGTGTCCCTCTGGTACCAAATCTGCTACTCTTTCCAATTCATTGCCTTCCTAAAAAGAAAATTCTCCTAGAATGTGGATTTGAAATAAGGTTCTGGAAAGTACAATTTAGTACTGTGCACCTTTATAACTGCAGCATACCACCAAAGACTCTTTGGAAGAGCAATATTTTCAAAGGGGAGATACATAATTATCTGAAACAGGCAGAAAAGTGATGAGTGAATTTTGCAAACTCAGGGACACTGCATTTACTTGGGTGGTACTTTTAATAGAGGAGGAGAGTCTGTTACTGGGGAAACATTAAAGCTTAGAAACAGTTTAGGAAAATGTTTCAGTTTCTTGTAAGACATGGGATGCTACAATGATAATGTTGAATGTCAGACAAGCGTCCCTTATTCATTGTTGTCAAACTCAAATACTAATGGGAGCCACTAAACCATACATAAGTATCCTGAAAGACTGAATATTAGCTTAGTTTTTAAAATGTTGGATTATCTATGTTTTATTTCATTTTTATTCATCTTGTTAAATATTTCCAATTATATTTCAATCTAGTTTGGGCTACATTTAGTAGTGTGAGTTACTCACACTCAGTTTGACTCTTCTACCATGAATCATCATGTAGTGTCCTGTTGGAATACCTAAATGAATTTAGACATATAACATCTTTTGAGATTTGGGAGAAAAAATGCTTGCTAAAAACAATAAAGTGAGGGTGGAGATGATGGTAGCTTTACAGTGGTCTAAAATGTTGGATCAAATCTTGTAAGAAGAAATGTAATCCAGAAGAATGTAAAGTTTTATATCTGGTTTCAAAAAAAATAACTTCACTGATAAAAAAAAAGTGATGAAAAGAAAGCTAGATAGCAATTTGGCTAAAAAATATATAGACTTTAATAAATGTAATTATAATAGTAAAAAATGATGTAGATAATACTGATTAAAATAATTAAAGTTAAGTTTGAAGATTTGCAAAATTTTTCACATATCTCATTTGATCTTTACAACAATCCTGGGAGAAAGATGCTATTATTAACACAATTTTACAGATGAGGACACTGAGGCAAAATGGCTAAATTATTTAAGCTGAACTTTGAACTCAGGCCATTCTGGTTCTAGTTCCAACATTCTAGCCATCTAGTTATGGATGTTATTATCTCTCAAATAAGACAATGTGATTCAAGGCAGCAAATATATTCTTAGACTTTATTAAAAGAGCTATAATATATGGTACTAGAGAGATACTAGAGAGGATGTACATTACACTCTACCTCATACAAATGATATCTTTAGTGTTATATTTAGTTTGGTACCTAATGTTCCAGCAAGATTTTGGTAAGCTAAAGGGCCACCAGGGTATTTATGGTCATTATTGAATTTCTGCTATAGGTTGAAGAAATTAGGGTTGTTTAGCAAAAGAAAAAAAGAAGAGTCAAGTTTTTGAAGGGACATCATTTGCAAGAGGTATTGATCATGGCTCCAAAAGGAAAAACTAAGAGAAACATGTAGAAACTACAGAGAGGCATATTTAGGATTGATGTAAAGAAAAACTTATTAACAACTGGAAATGCACCCTGGCCTATTCTGGGACATAGTACGTTATCTCTCTCTAAGATCTTCAGATAAAGTGCAGTTGATTACTTATTAGGAAATTTTAATAGGGAGCCAATTTTTTTCAGCGATGAATTGAACCAGAAGATCACAAAATTCCCTCCCAACTATCCAACCACCCAAATACCCAGTTAATTCATTGATTCTCTGAAGACCACCTAGTTAGATATTCTGTTCTAGATAATCGAGTTGGTCTGGTAGACTTGTTCATACATCTAGATTTTAAATTAAAACAATGTAGGAGGAACAAATAAATGTGTGGTTTTAGAAGCAAACTCTGCTGATAAATTTTTGAAATATACTTTTTTCTTTGGAACAAGTCTTTCTTTTGAATTACTTAAGAATTAGCCACAAGTAAATCATTTTAAGGGATAAATATTTCAATTTGTGTTGACCAGTTTAAGACTAAAAATTGAGGACAGAAGCAAAAGAAAGTATCCATAGAAATAAAGAAATGAAAACAGCTAAATAGCGTTTTAAAAAGTGATTGTAGATGATTATATGGAACACCTTCTCAATTTTCATTTAGTAAAATTAAGTGTGGGGGAAAGCTATATATAATCATCTTAAGAAGATATTTAACCTGAATTTTATCATCATATGATCTTACCTTTATTGATATAGTATCAATCAATGCATACATTATTTGGGGTAGAAGGTTCTACTGTCTTCATGCTACATCATTTCCTTTACCTTCCTAATCTACATATTTGTGACTTCTTACAAACTAATACTATTAAGGAATCATTTTAAGCAAAGATGAAAGTCTTCAAGAGACTCAAGTTCAATTCTCTTATTATATACAGAAGGGCAGTAAGGCCCAGGAAACTTGAAACTTGTAAGATCTAAACCTAGGTCTTGACACTTCAGTCAGTGTTCTATCCATTGCCTTCTGAAAACAAACAAATAATCAAACAAAAAACAAAAGAAAAAGCAAAGAAACAGAAAACAACAAAAACAAATAACAACAACAAAAAAATGAGCCCTGCAAATCCTGTTTTAATTAGTTAGTTTTAAAGAATGGACTCATTCTTTAAAAATGATTTATTAATAAACGCTTAAGAAATTTAATAAGATGTTATTTGGAAAAAAACTGTGCTTTTGCTAGATCATTTATTTTTTCATTTAATAAATTAATCTTATTTTGAATCATTTTTGATACAAATGATAATTTGTATCAAATAATAAACAGACCAATATAAAAACAGCAAAATGGAACAAAAGCTTTGTATTCTTTCCATATTTGTATAGGGAGGAAAAGTAGAGCTGAAAGTGAATGTGTAAATTCTTCAGATTCAAGTCATAATTGAGTTTAGAGTCTTATAGTCCAATCTATCCTTTTCCATCTGAGGAAACTGAGACTCAGAGGGAAGATGTAACTTGATCACATCAGAGAGCTAGCCAATCACAGAGCAAAATTCAAACATGAGTCTTCTGACTACAAATTCAGCAATCCTGCCAGGGAACACAAATATAATTCTTCTGGTTAAAAAAAAAAAAAAAAAAAGCATAGTGTGATTGCCACAATATTGCTACATTAATTTAAAATTTGATGGAGAGGGGTGAATAGTATTTAAGACACCTAGTATTGAAAACTCAACAAGAGTGTTCATGCAGTGAAAAGAATGATGAATTTTTTTTTATGTTGCTTTACCAAAATGTTGAAAATAAAATTGCATGGTTTGGAGAGGGGAAAATGATTTGATTTTCTTTTTTTCTTTTAAAAAAAACTCCTGTTCTATCTTTCATACTTGAGGAAACCATCAGAATTGTAGCAGCAGGAGGGCTTGATTTGGTATTTCTATGCAGGGATTTGAATTCCAGCTTTGCTATTTAGTGACCTTAGGCTAGTCACTTAACCTAAAGGGACTTCTGTTTGTATTCCTTCTCTGTAAAATGAGGGTTTGAGTTAGTTAATCCCTTCAGAGCCTTTTTCTAACACAATGACCACAAAAATAAAAGAAAGATGACAAACAAGTTCTGTTCAAAGTTCAAAGTTATACACTAAAATAATGTTAGTATATAATAGATGTAAAAGAAATCACTATTAAAATAACAATGGTGAAATGAACTAATTTTAACAACGTGGTTCCAAGCACTTTCCATCAGGGACTTCTCTAGAATCCATGTCCTTTTGGTAGGCTCTTATTTTTTTTTCTTTTTCCCATAGATCCATGCCCTAAAACTACTGCTGCATCATCTTCATCAATGTTGCATTTTATATAGCATTTGGCACTGAAATGTTTTCCTGTCTCATCTCTGCTCCCTGCTTTTCCTGGCTTTCTTTAGATCCCAGCTAAAATCTTACAATCTGGGAAGGCTTTCTCCATTCCCCCTTAGTTCTATTGTTTTGTTCCTGTTAATTATTACATTTTTTCTATATATATATAGTTTGATTGTACTTCAATTGCTACTTACCCTTAACCACTGAATGGGTATTGTCTCAATCAAACTGAGACCTATTAAAGACCTTAGTTTTAAAAAGTCACAGTTTCCCATTGCATCCTGGGCAATCTCCAGTCATCCTGATCCATATCTTGCCATTGGACCTCTATATGTCTGGAAGGGAAAGTGAGGCAAGTGACCTTGCACATCCCTCCCTCACTTAAATCTAATTCACTTGCATGTCATGACATCACCTCTTTGATGTCATCTTCTTCTTGGAGAATGAAGAACAAATAACAATTCCTTACAAGTTAGCTCCTCTATTAAACTGTGAATTTCTTGATAGCAGGGACTGTGTTTTGCCTTTTGTTGTAACCTCAGTGTCTGATACACAGTAAGCAATTAATAAATGTTAATTGACTGGCAAAGCACTTCACAAATAATCTTATTTAATCCTCACAATAACCCTGAGAGATAAGTGCTATTTTATCCACCCCATATCATAGATGGAGAAATTATAATAAACAGAGGCAAAGTGACTTGCTATGGTCACACAGATAATAAGCATATAAGGCTGGATTTAAGTTCTAGTCTTCAGTGCTCTAGTCATTCATGACCTGGTTGTCTTTATATATCTCAATCCTTGTGATTTTTGTTAGTTTGTTTTTCATTTCATTTCCCTGTTGAATCCCAGTTCTGACACATTAAGAATTCCTTCTCTTCCCAGTGCTCTTCCATTTCCTCCAATCTTTAGCCAATCACACTGTCTACAACATTTTTATAATTCTCACTTGAATTCTGCTTTATGTACCATCCTTGAGCACCATCCTTAATACTGTGAGACTATACTTCAGTTCTATTCTTTAGGACTATAAAAATATCAGCTACTTTAATGACTATTATTGCACATAGCTTGTAAAAGTCTTTTTATGTTGACCTCTGAAATCTCTTTCAGTCTATGATCCTACATCCATGTAGTCTCTTCATTAGTATTTCTATTCCTCAACAAGCATTTATTAAATCTTTACTATGTGTCAGCTAGGTAACACAGTGGATAGGGCACTGGGCTTAGAGATAGGAAGAACTGAATTCAAATCTGATTTCAGAAACTCTAGTTGAGTCACCTTGGGTAAATCACTTAACCCTGTTTGCTTCAGTTTCCCCATCTGTAAAATGAATTGGAAAAGGAAATGGCAAATCACCCCAATATCTTTATAAAAAAACAAACAAACAAACAAAAAATAAATGAGGTTACAAAGAGTTGAACATGGCTGAAAGGACTGAACAACAAAACTGTGTCAGGCACTATTCTAAGCACTGAAGGTAAAAGGAAAGGCAAAAATAATCCCTGCTTCAAGAAGCTTACAATCTAAGGGAAGAGCCAATATGTAAAGAACTAGACATGTAGGTACTAATATTAAGGACTAGGAAAGAC
The DNA here is from genome assembly GCF_902635505.1 of Sarcophilus harrisii. Classification (NCBI taxonomy): domain Eukaryota; kingdom Metazoa; phylum Chordata; class Mammalia; order Dasyuromorphia; family Dasyuridae; genus Sarcophilus; species Sarcophilus harrisii. The sequence goes on along the minus strand of NC_045429.1, from coordinate 45,236,633 downwards.
TTTTCGTGCATGGTGAGATTTTAAGTTGCTTAGGGACAAAAGCTGTTTTATCTCCAACCCTGAACATAGTTCTTGCACATAATAAGTAGATGTTTGATGATTGCTAATTTTATTATTGATTGATATGTTAGACTATTAATCCCTTGAGGGTAGGTATTGTTTTCTTTTGGTTTTTTGTTTTTGTTTTGCCTTTTTTTATATTCCCACCACTTAGCACAGTGTTTCGCACATAGTAAGTGCAACTTGACTAATTGTTACTCGTATATTGAAATGAGTAATAAACTCTTTTACAAAAGAGTTTACAACAACAGATTTTTAGGTCCTAATCTTAAATGTTCAAAACTCCAAAGATGAGTGGACTCTCTTGCCAGCTACTACAGCAGGGTCAGTAAACATTTGGCAGGGTTGCTGTAAATAAGATTTGTGCTCAGGTTTGATTTGGCCTGGAGAGTCACTGAGATTCTCCAACTTTTGATAATATGGAAGGAAGCCAGAAGAAGAAATTCAGAATGATGGTAGTGGGTTGAGTTATAATGAAAATCCAATCAATGTTCCCTTTACATTTCTAAAGTTGTTAACAATCATTCTGATAGAAGAGCAACAAATCATGAAGACTGAATATATATGTTTTGTAAAGAAAAAGCAAATTCTAGAAACTACAGGTTAATGTGTATTATATCCCTAATGCCCAATATTGGACCTCCTCTCTAAGGTTGGGAAAATTCATCTGGTGCCCATTGTTCATATCAGCAGAACTAGGCTAATTCACAGGAAGTCTATCTCAATTCTGGAAAATTCAGTATTTGTCTCTCTGGACCACAATGTCCTCCCATAAAATATGAGGCTAGATCAGTTGATCTTTAACCATTTGAATTGACTAGTCATTAAAACCCTGCCCACTGGAATAGCATGCTCTGAAGGGAATCTCCTAGGTCCAATGGTCTCTTCTGCCTCTCAGCCCCACAATAACTGATTGTTGTAGAAAAAAGGATAATTGCCTAAGAGTCAGAAGACACCTGGGTTCCCACATGTCTAATTGTGAAACTGTGGGCAATTTGCTCAGCATTTCTCCGATTCAACTTTCCCGTCTTCATAATGGGTATATTTATTTTACAAGTGAAGAAACTGTTAACTGAAATGTCTTGTCCAAGCTCACTTACGTAGAAAATAGCAGAGCTGACATTGAACCTAAATCTTCTGCTCCTGTTCTATGTAGGAGCAGAGTTCTTAACTCCAGTGGAAAGGAGATAGGGATGATATCCAGCATGCTGGTGACTTGATGTGGAATAATCCAGAGATGAGAAGGATTCCAAGAAGCTTTAAGGAAGAAAAATATTCCAGCTATGAGGGATGATCTATAGGAAAGCAAAGACATAGATACACACAGAGTATTTATCCCTTAGGAGGAGATATTACAGACTTTTTTTTTTTAATGCTCCTTTGTCCAGGGAAGAAATTGAGACTTGGAAAAGTTTAATTAATTCATCCATTGTTAAGCACTTGATTAGCATCAAAATGCAAATGTAGGTCTTCCTCTTTCCAAATCTAGCTGTTTGCCCAATATTTTCCAAGAACTTCTCAAAAAATTTTCTCCAAGGAGGTTCTTTCTTTTGGAGTCTCTGAACATGGATTTAAACAGATAATACATGTATGTATATATGTGTGTATGTGATTGTATATATCTATATATGTATACATGTGCATATATATATATATGTAAATCTGTACACAATGAGAAATAAATATAGAGATGGGGATTACACACAATTATATAGTTATATATAGAAAATGGGAAAGAAGAAAGCAGAGTGAGAAAGGAGAGAGATAAAACCATGAACCCAGAGAGATAAACACAGATAAATGCAGTCAGAAAAAAGAGAGAGAAAGAGAGAGAGAGAGAGAAAGAGAGAGAGAGAGAGAGAGAGAGAGAGAGAGAGAGAGAGAGAAGCTGAATGCAGTGGTTAGAGCACTGGACAGAGAATCAGGAAAATTTGTCTTAGATACTTGATCCTGAGCAAGTCATTTAATTTTTGCCTGCCTCAGTTTCCTCATCTATAAAATGGAGATAAGAACACCTATATCCCACCATTTTTGTGAGGGGGAAAAAAGGGATAATATTTATAAAGGACAATCACTATTTAAATGCTATTTTACATCTATTTAAATTTTAATTATCTTAAGTTGATAAAGCTTAAAACTGCACTGAGCCTTTTGAGACACCATGTGTGTATGTATTTCCTTCGTAAAGCAATGTATTTTATTTTATTCATGTAAAAACATTGTTCTGAGAGGAGATCCATAGGCTTTTGCAGACTGTCAAAGGGATTTATGACAGGGAAAAAAAACTGTTTTCCAACTTTTTTCAGTTAATGTTTTACTTCATATATTTGGAGAGGTAGAATGTTATACATAGAATGTTGTACTTGCTTTTTATGCTGATAGTCTATATAACTCTGGATTAGTTCCTTCACCTCTGCCATTAGTCTATTCCTCTGAAAAGAGGGGATAATGATACCTGTATTTCCTACTTCCCCAATGTTTCATGAGGTTTAAAAGAGACCACATATGTCAAGTATTTTGTAAACTCTTAGAACACCATAAGAATATCTGTATTCTGCAAAGACAAAATATTATTTTTCCTCTCTTTGAACTCCTCAGGGTAGCAGTGGTCCTAATTATTGTGCAAAGCACATTGTGAGTAGGTGTTCAATAAACACTTGATTGACTGTCTAACACAGTGGTTAAAGACTATGAACAGTCTATGGATATGGACTCATGCCCAAGTCCTTTGGAGTAGCTAGAACAGATGAAAGGCCCCAGTGGGGAGACCAATTCTTCACCAAATCTATCTGCATTATTTATGGTGACTCCCTTTGCCAGGACCCACAAGTACAAGGTGAAGAGTGGCGAAAGGCAGCAGCCCAGATCATTTAAAAAACATAATACTTTTACTTTAATCATTTTGGTATTTCAGAGGAAAGTGATTTTTGGCCTGAAATGAGGTGATAATTGCCTTACTTTTCCAGGTCACATTGCACATTTCAGTTTAGCCTCAGGTTCTTCATATCCAAACATTACTTTTTTTTCTTCTCTAATTTAAGAAATGATTGGGATACTAGAGCCTGATTAAGTGTGAGCAAAGGAACTCTAAGTTCATTTACTGTCAGAGGAAGTTCTTAGCTTCCCTGCCACCCAAGAATGCCCACTGATGGTATGGGCTCCTGGGCAGGTACCAAGACTGGAACATCATGATACCTGGATTCCACTCTCTGTTAACCTCTTTTTTGGTAAACTTTATGAAAGATAGACAATTATTTTGCACATTATTACAAATGGATATGTTGTCTTCATGACAGATTGTAAGTCTTCTGAGGGACAGGACTATTTCATGGGCATCTATGCTTAGTGCAGAGTGGGTGATGATTAAATCCCTGTTGATTGATTAATTGATTAATACCTATCTCCATAGGAGTATCAATGCATTGAGAGATTCAAAATGCATTGAAAATTTAAAAGCATTATTTTGAAATTGACTCTCAGGACTCCAATGCCATTAACTCTGACCTTGGTTAAAAATTCTTCTCCCTGGTCACTTCTCTCTGTTATTTCTCCAACCATGGAGGTAAGTACTATTTTGCTTATTTTTACCTTTATTCCTTCCACATTGCCTTTTTTCCCCATTGCATTTATGAAATGTTGATAGTTGGCATAAGAAATTAAATGGGAATCAGGAAGGAGTTTTGCAAAAGCCATAGATGACATTGGAATGTCAGCAGATGACACAGAGTCTGTGATTAGATACCTAACCCTAATTTTATAGTAAGATACCCCATAAAAGAAAAAGAAAAAATTCAGATTTCTCTGTTACCACAGAAGAGCCGAAAATTTTCATGTGGATTTTCCTGATTGCAAGGACATCATAATATGGAAGGGATAATTCTACTTGTATCATCAGCAGTTAGCACAGTTAGTAGAACATAATAAGTGGAACAAAATTAATGAATTTTTCATACATTCACTCTATTTGCATGATTTAGTCAATTAAAGGGCATTTATTAAGCACCTACAGTTATAAAAATAATTTTAGTTTGTTTTGTTTATATTCTAAAGTTAAAACTACGAATCAGAATATAGCATCATATTTTATCTAAGCACATTTTATCTAAATCACTAAATCATGAAATTTATTAGTTGGATAAGACACCAAAGATCAGCAAAAGCAACCAATATCTGAACAAGAATTGGTCACTACATAATAACCAACAAATGAAATTCCAGACCCTGGTTGAAGAACTTCAGTGAGATTACTCACTACCTCCCATGGGCAGCCATTCCACTCTTGGATAGCTATAATTAGTAGGACACCTACCTTCATTTCCATCCATGCCATAAGGATGAAATTAGTTTTTTTTCAAGTTCTACCCATTAATCCTAGTTCTGGGCTCTGATGCCAAGCAGAAAAAAAAATAATCTCTTTTCAACATGACAGTTCTTCAAATACTTAAAGACAGGCTATCATATCCCCCACAAGTCTCTCCTTGAGGCTAAACATCTTTTACTCTGTTCTTCATCTCTAAATCTGGAATGATAAAAATCACCTTCATACAAAGTTTATTGAGACATTTACTCTTAATATCAGCTTTAGTGTTTCCATGGATGCTAATTCTTTTTGCTGAACTTGTTTCTGGGATTAGTAGCATAAGGGACCGTGTGTAGAATATTTCCAGAGAGCAAATGAATGTTTATTATAAGCAATAAAGGGTCATTAACATGTTGACTTTAATGATAGTCATTCATGAGTTGTGCTTTATAAACATTGACCTATGAATTCTTGATGCTCATCTAATTGTGAGGTCAGAATATTACAAATCCCATCACTTTTACTTTATCAGTGAAGGACAGAAACACAAGTCACTCTCTTGGCATTTTTCTGATGGGAGAGTACTAGAGAAATGGAATACATGATCCCATTGACTGCCCTGGCTTTTTTTCAAGCTAGACTTTCTATGTCATCATCAAAGATGATATAAATTATAAATTATATCCTAGGTAAAAGTAGAAAATAACAAAGTAAAAATATTTTATCTTCCATTATATTTGTGAATCACGGGAGTTGTGTTTTTTAAATAATTATCAAATAACAAGGAATGAATGACAAAGCATACATTTCATTTGCTTCAGAAAAATTTTGTTACTACTTGTTTCCTTTTTAATGCCCTTGTTCCATTGCCAGCACCAAACACCATATGCCAAAGCATACTTGAAAGTTTAAAGAGATTTTATTTTTTACTAAGTTCATCAATAGAGGCAGCACAAAATATATCTTTTATGGACTAGTGGATAGAGCATTAGACTTAAAGTCAAGAAAATTTGGAATCCAATCCTACCTCCAATAGGTATCAATTGTGTAATCCTGGGCAATTGATGTAAATCTCTCTGAGTCTTTGTTTCCCCATCTGAAAAATGATGGGGGCAACTAGATGGCACAGTGAATAGAGCACCTGCCCTGGAGTCAGGTGAACCCATCTGAAAATTAAGGATAATAAAACATCACAGTATCGCAATGAGGATATATGAATCAATCATTTGATAAACATTTATTAAGCACTGCAATATACCAGATACTGGTTCTTTAGGTGACACTCCTAAAGAGTTTTGCAAGTTGTTGTTTTTTTTTTAACTTATGATTCCTTAACTTGAAAGGATCTACTCCAAAAGGATCCCAAACTTTCTCTGAACAATAACATGTTTCAATTAAATGTATTTTTTTAAACTTAAATACAAAACAAAGGAAAAACACAAACATTACCATATGTACACAACATAAGAGGATTCAAAAAATAAGGCAATACATTTCCACTTTAAGAAAGCCTATACAGCATGTTATGTTCAGGGCTGTCCATTTTTGCCATTTTATAGGTTTTCTTTTGTTCTCTGCTGTGCTTTATTTTTTTTTTCCTCTTTCTCCTCCCAGCTCCCTCAAGAAGGTTATAATAAAGCATGACAACACACACATGTGTACACCTACATACATACAAATTTATATACATAGATATCTATAATCTTGTACAAAAATTCAAAAAAACATTCACATACATCTGTTTGGAAGGTCATACTATGTTTATTTGTCCTCGTTCTCTAAAAGTGCATAAGCGTTTCCTATATAAGTCCAAATCTTTCCATATTTTTCTAAATCCACCAACTCATCATTTCCTACACTACAGTGATATTCCAACCTGATACTATGTAGTAACTTTAAATATTCTAAAACAATATTAATATTGGTGATATATAGTTAGCTTATTTTTTCTTTTTTGATTAAATCTATTTTAGCTTTAACTTTGTCTGAGATCATCATTACTACCCCTGCTTTTTTTTTAACTTAATAAACTCTACTCCTAATCTTTATTATGTTGTATCTTTCATTTCCTATCTGTCCTGACTCCTCTGCATTTACTTTTCTAAACATTATATTGCCCTCCTATTACTTAACCTACTCCCTCTCCAAAGATCCCTCCCTTTTCCTCACCCCTCATTCTTTCTCTTTACCCTCTTGTTTCTATCTAAATTTAGAAGACTTTTATAGCCTTCCAAATATAAATTGTTCCCTCTTTATCACATTTCTGTTTATCTACAAACCCTTCTATATCTCTTCCCATCCTATTCCCTCATTCTCTTATTTCTTTATAAATTCTGAAGAATTTTATTCCTTTCCAAATGTATATGTTGTTCTTTCTTTAATCCTGATCTGATCTGAGTAGAATTCCCTCTAAAAAGTCTTCTTTTGCCCTTCCCTCCATCCCGTTATCTTTTTAATTCTTTCTAATTTCTAAAACCTTTATACCCCTTTAGATATTCCATTCACAAAGAAAGGAGTGTTCCAGAACCACTAGTCATTCTTTCCCGTCTAATTCCTCTGGTTTTCTTACACAATTTTGCTTTTTTGAATCACATCATAATCAGTTCTACCCCAATCTTTCTTTCAAACTATCCAATTACTAATGACAATCTTAGACATACAGTTTACATTTCCACATATAAAACATAAACAGTTTGTCCTTATCGAGTCCCTTGTAATTATTCTTTGATGTTAACCTTATATTTATTTCTCTTGGATCTTATATGTCAAATTTTCTATTATGTTCAGGTCTTTTTGCAACAAAATCCTGAAAGTCTGACAGTTCATTGAATATCCTTTTTTTCTACTCAGAATTCAGCTTAACTTTGCTGGGTATGATATTTTTGGCCACATGCCCAGTTCTTTGTTCTTTGATATAGAGTGTTCCAAGATTTGCAGTCTTTTGGTGTAGCCACTGCTAGGTCTTGTGTGATTATAAATGTGGTTTTGCTGTATTTGAATTGTTTTGGGGATTTTTTTTGTTGTTGTTGTTGCTTCTAATATTTTCTTCTTGACCTAAGGTTTTGGAATTTGGCTGTGAGTTTCCTGTAAGTTTTCCTTATAGAATCTCTTTCAGGTGGTGATTGGTGGATTTTTTTTTTCTATTTCTACTTTCCCCTCTTGTTCTAACACTTTGGAATAATTTCCTTTAATTCTATCTTGTATTGTGTATCAAGATTTTTTTTTTCTGATTGTAGCTTTTAGGAATCCTATTATTCTATATTTTCTCTTCTTGGTCTGTTCTCCAAATCCTATGGAGTGACTCACATTTTCTTCTCTTTTTTTAATTTTTTTAATTTTTTGTTTTTTATTCTTTATATGTTGTTTTGGCTTCCCCTTGCCCAATTCTAGGTTTCAAAGAGTCATTTTCTGCCTTAAGATTCTGATTCTCTTTTTTCTAATTGGTTGACTTTCTTTTCACTGTTTTCTTGCTTTTCTTGGATTTTTCTTATTTAAAAAACTTTTTTTCAATCTCTTTGATTTGATTTTTTAAAGTCTTTTTTGCTCTCTTCTATGCATTATTTTGTGTCAGGTGACCATTTGACATTACTCTTTGGGATAGGACAGACTTTATTTTTAAGTTCAGGATTCTCCTCTCAACATGAACCCTGATCTTCCCTATTCCCATAGTAACTTTCTATGGATGGGTTCTTTCCCCTTTGCCTGCTCATTTTTTTCCTTAATTTATGTCAGCTTATTAATGTAATCACCTCTAGTTTTGCCGAGCATTGTGCCTCTGGTTTAAAGTCTTTTTTCAGTTTTCCTCTCTAATCTGGAACTGAAATCAAGAACTCCATTCTCCTGTAAGTGCCCATAACTAACAGTGTTCCTGCCCCACTGCTTCTGCATTTATTACACATGTACTGGTTCCTTCTCCCCCAGGTCCCAATTCATTAGAACAGCTGAGCCTGGCATTCCTTTATTGGCAAAGGTTCCCTCAGTCTTCCCTAGCTCAGATGCCTCTTGTCTTTTGTTTTCCTGTGGCTAAGCTATCAACCAACCTCACCAGTCCCAGCTGTTCCAGAGGGACTAGCCTGGAGGTATTTACACTTCAAAAAAAGTCAAATCTCTGTCCTGATATCTTTCTTCAGACCTTCTCCAGTTGTCCCAAGAGACCGCTATTTTGTACCAACTCTTAAATTGGAATTTTCTGACTTACTCTGTCATCATGTGATAATCCTCAGAACAATAGCAGTTAGGAAATAACTTTGCTACCCATCACATGACATTTGACTCAGAGCTTAGCACAGTGCCTGACTTATTTCATTGTTATTATTTAATCATTTTTCAATCATGATCGACTCTGTGATCCCATATGGGGTTTTCTTGACAAAGATATTTGCTTTGCCATTTCTTTTGGCAGCTCCTGTTACAGAGAAGGAGATTGAGGCAAACAGGGGAAGTGACTTACCCAGAGCCACATAGCTAGTAAGTGTCTGAGGACAGATTTTAACTCACAAAGATGAATCTTCCTGAGTCCAGGTCTAGGGCTTGATCTTTCACATCAGAGGAGGGAATCTCAACATGAAAAGTTCCATCCACTGATGAAGTTAAAAATCAGGACCAAAAAGATTAATGTTAGCTCTTTTACTCTTTTCCATTCAATCAGCATGAATATCAGTATGAAAAGAAACTGTCAATTATATTCTTTAATTCATTAAAAAAATTTTTTTTCAAGGTAACCATGTTACAGATTGAGGGCCAGTTCTAAAACTTCTGAGTCTAAATGCTGACTTCAATTTAATGAAAATGTTGGAGCACAAAAGCACATCAATTATTCATGCCTCCTGATTTGTGTTGGAAACCGCGTGCACATATGTGTGTTCGTCTGATAGAGTTCAAATTAGCAGTAAGCTTCTAAAAATCTGGTCTTAAGTAACTTCAACAAATGTCTTTTTAGGAGCTTATCTGGAGCAAAACAGAGACTCTTAAATCAAACTTCTAATTCATCGCTTTCTTCCTTTATTACCAAAATGAATGAAGTAATTCTGAATGAGAAACGTAAATGCTTATCAAAATTGGGAAGTAATAAGTGCTACTACAATAAAAACCATTTGTTAGAACCTTCATTTGTTATTATGAATGGAGTGTGTGATACATTTGTCTTTTTCATATGAAACAAAGATTTCTTTAAGCTGAAAGCCCAGATGTAGGCCACGTCTGTTGGTGGTGAATAAACCAAACTGGGGATCCAAATTACAGCTAGCTTATTTCACAGTAGCCAGTTTCTCCCAGAAGGCAAGGTCATGGGGAACCATACTATTTGCTTGAAAAAAAAAGAATATTTTACAAACAATTCAGGACTGGTAGAGTCTGAAAGGCTGCCATGTGGAAGAATGGATTGACTTGTCCTGCCTGGCCCCAGAAGATAAGGTAAACTTAAGCATAGTATTGGAAAGGACTTCCTAATCATCAGAGAAAGCCAAAATGGAACAAATCAGCTTGGCAGTTAGGTGTCTAGACTGACTTTCCAATCTTCAAGCAGAGTTTGGTTGGCTACTTGCTAAGTATAGTGTGGTGAGGAATCATGTTCAGTTATGATTTGGAATCACTGGCCCCTGAGATTCACTCCAGCTCAGACACTTCATAGTTTTTGAACTGTTTATTCCTATATGTAATTCAATATAGGTATTTTTCAGTATCTTGCAGTACATGGCAGTAAAATCAAATGAATTAGGCGTTTGGTATAGGAGCAACGAGCCACTTGTCTTGAGTTGATCGGATGACTTTGCCAGTATGGCATAATTGACTGGTTGGGCCACAGATGGATGTTCTAACAATCTATCCAGATTGTCGTGCACCTGTGGCACACCTGGATTAATTGTATGGACTGTCTGTGACAAACAGTCCCACCATAGTGAGCTTCACGTAGTCCATTCTGATTGCTTTACCATACAAAGGGAAGGAGAGACTTGGAGATTGCCCACCAAATTTGGCCAAGGGGGTAGTTAGGAAAATTTAGTCCCCCAAAATTGATCTGGGGGTTTGAGCTACCTGGAAAATCCATCTCCATCAAGATTTTATGAACCCAATGAGGGTAATGTGGAGAATAAAGGCAACTCTTTTGTATGGTTTAGGCCAAGTGACGCTTGAACTATCCAGATAATTAAGGCAAAAATGATTTCTGGCTTGAATTCTCCAGATAATTGCTTCCATTTTCCACTTCACTTTTTGTGCATAGGCGCAGGCTTCATGTAACTGAAGGTTATCTAGATATATGGAAAGATAATTATCTAGCAGATGTCGGTAATTTTGAAATTTGGGGGGAAATGATTTTTTTTTCTTTTGTGTCAGCAAGCTCCTAGATTCTAAATTACTTTTCATGGTGAGGCCAAAATCAGAGTAGATAGCAACATTTCATTTATGTTAATGTTTTTAATCTTTTTTTTATTATAATATTTGAATGTGTACATGCTTCTCCTTCCTTCTCCCTGCCCCCATCAGGTAGATGCTATTAAAAATAAGTCATGAGCTCATTCCAATTACCTGAAAGTGCCATCTGTCATTTCAGCCATTTATCATTCATTAGTCAAGTAACCATGGCCTCCCTTTACCAGGAGAATTCCCCACTACCCCATTTCTTTCCCCATTCTACCAAACACATGGCTGCCACGTGCTGTTAAATGGACATTCCATGGATAGAGTTTGGCTCAAGCATGGGCTCAGCTATGGCTTCCAAGGTTCCTTCCTTCCTTTAATGTTTCTGTAAAGATAGCAAAGGGTAGAAAGTAAAAATTCTTGGCCATTTCTAGGGGGAAAAAAGTTGATTTAGCATACACAATAAAACAAAGGTCTAAGGAGTCCCTTTTCCCAACATATCATTCAAGATACTGTTGTACTGAAGCAAGTTGTAGAAGGAAAGGATGATTTCATATATTGCCAGCTTCAAAAAGCAAATCCCAAAAGGATATTCCTCAGTGGTCCAAAATGACACTGAATCTTTCAGTTAAAGGAAGCAAGACCAGGATCCTGCAGAAGGATCCATCACCAGAGATAAGATCAAGACTCAAAAGTAAGGTTCTTTACCCACTTTTTGTGTTCTGGATTCTTTTGCAGTCTGATGAAATCCATAAATTGCTTCTCAGAATTATGTTTTTAAATATATAAAATAAAATCCAAAAGAAATCAGTTACCCTGAAATAAAGATGTGACTTTTTTGGTTCAAGTTCACAATCCAAGTTCACAAACCCCTTGAAATCTATCCATGGGAACTTTAAACATCTATAAACCCCAGGTTAAGAGACCCTGCTCTAGATCATCATATATATATATATATATATATATATATATATATATATATATATATATATACACATACTGAAATACTCTCTTTGCTTCATCTTTATCCCAGAACACAGAAAAAAAAACCCCACAAAGAACCTTTTTTTCATGAAGTCTTCTATGTACTCTGGTTGATAGTAGTTAACTAGTTAAAAGAAATCTAGGATATAAGAATAGCAATCTGAAAAATATAATGAGGCACTAAACTAGCACCTTCACAGTTTCTATTACTTTAAAAATGTTATACCATCATTCTTTCTGATATTGTATTTTGTTTTCAAAGGGGAAATAAAAAGACTCAAATACAAAGACTTTTCTTTTGTAGGTTGTTGTTCTTCAACTTTGTACCATTATGAACAAATTATTGAGGAGATTTTCAGATAGCCTTATCTCAATTGCTTTAAAATTATATTGTAGCATAATTATTTTCTTAGGATAATAACTTCACACTAATATAATTTCCAATCATATTAACAGGTGCTGCCATTTATCTTCCTTTACATTACATATGTATATGTACATATATATGTTGCATTGTGAAACATTAAAATATTTCCTTAAAATATCTACATATAATTTCATTCATTTGCATAGATATTTAACACTTGTCAAATTATTTAATGTTCAAGATAGAAAACTGTACTTCTACAAAATGTAAAAAGATGATAGCACTGAAACAATTTTTAAAATGAAAAGGAGAGTTGATTGAAGCACATCATTAACACTAAAGCAAACTCAGGGTAGCAAAAAACCATGTTAGGGAGTTGGATAAATGACACCAATAGTATGTACTGACTTCAAAGTGGCATCAGAAGCATTTCCATTTCTAATTGATAATAAAAATTAAAATAGCACTTTTTAAAAATTAATTTAATTAATTTTGGGGGAAAATCTCAAAGCCAATACTAAACAGTTCTTTTCATTTTCCCCCTATATTACATTTTTCTAGGGAATTTATCATGTCATTTTGGTCATCTTGAAAAGAGATGTGAACATATATAGATATATGTAGGTATGTGCATATATATGTATATATAATCCTATTTTTCAAATAGTGATTTTTTCAGTGTCTACACAGGATCAGAAAAACAATTTTTAAAACCATAAACTTAGAGGAATAAAACACTTTAACATTTTTTCTCCTTTCATTAGGTTGACTACTCTAAGATTGTTCTGGTATCTTCATCACAGATCCTAAATCTTAGACAATTTCAAAGATTCTATATCTTCTAGGACCATACCAGTGGTTTCCACTGAGATATGATATTACTGAGAAAGTTGTGCATCATAGAGGGAGGGAATGGCATAGTGAGTGGAATGTTAAACTTGGAATCAAGAAAACATGGGTTTGAATGCCACATCAAAAAGAGAATCTTTACTCTCTCTTTTCTTCTCCCCCTCCCTTTCTCTTCCCTCCCTGCTTTCCTCTTTTTCTCCTCTCCTTTCCAACCTCTCTCTCTCTCTCTCTCTCTCTCTCTCCCCCCTCCCAATATAGTTATAGTAAAATTAGTATCTAGGAAAACATGATCAAATATTTAGTGCTAGAAGGGACTGAATCATAAAAGCCATCAAATCTAGTCTCTTAATTTTTCAATTGAAAAACTGAGGCACAGAAAGGTTAACAAACTTGCTTGGTGGTTATGAAGTTAATAAGTGCCTGATGTGAGATTTGAAACTAAGTATTGCTAATTTATGGCATGTTGTCCATACATACACACACACGTGCACATGTATATATACATATGTGTATGTATACCCATACATGCATGTGTATATATAAATATTATATGTGTATATGTGGGTATAGATATGCATATACTCATGAGTACACACATGTATATGTCTATATATGTATGTTTATGTGTACATGTGTAATGTATGCATTGCTTGTGTGCATTATATCTACATGTACGTGTATGTGTGTATAAAATGTTAGCATAATATATTATATAGAATATAAATTAATTAAAATAATTTATGAGATACTAATAAAATACTAAATATTTTAAATTTTTAATAATATTCTGAAATCTCATCAGCTTTTTGGACTATCATATTGTACTCACTTCATTACTGACCTTGAAGTTTAAGACTTCTAGGTTTTTTGTCTATAAACTGTTGTTTAAAAATTCTTTCTCTATTCTCATAGCTGCGTTTTCTGAACCCCAGTGAAGCACTTTATATTTGTTCCTATCAAGATTCATCTTGGAATGTACAGATGAGTTATAATCTTGACATGGTCTTTCATTTTAGCAATCCTTCATTTAGGGTTTTTGAATTTTGATTGCCTTTGGTGCCTTCAGAAAATCTGACAAGAATACCATCTATGTCTTCATGCAAGTCATCATAAACATGATGCCAGTACAAGAACAGAGTCAATATCTCTAAGATGCCCTACTTGAGATCTCCATCCATGTTGACAACAACCCATTGATCCCTACTCTTTAGGTCAGGTCATTCAACCAACTCCAAATCCTCTTAGTTATAGTTCCATTTAGTCTACATTTCTCCAACTTGTGACAAGGGATCTTAACCTTTTTGTGTATGCATGGAGTTCTTTGGCAGCTGGGCAAAGCCTCTTGATCCATCCTCAAAATAATGGTCTTAAACGCACAAAATAAACAAAAGAAACCAATTATGTTGAAATACAGTTATCAAAAAAATAAAAAAAAAAAAAAAGTTCATGAACCCTAGGTTAAGAGTCCCTGAGCTAATGAGAGGCTGACAAATATCTTCTTGAAATGTTATTTCTAGAAAAGGCTGCTTGCTTTAGTTATTGTTTCACCCCCTGCTTTGTAGAATATTACAAATCAGAGGCTCTGGACCAATCACCCCAAATAATCTTATCTTAGAAACAAGTATGCCCTTTCCTTGACCAAGTGATCCTTTAGTACCCAACTGTTTTACCATCTCCCCCCCTCCACACACACACAAAAAAAAAAACTAATAAAGGTTCCCAATACTTATATAGTATTTATATACTTTTATAGCATGTAAAAGGATGGTAGCCTATTTTCACAGAAAAAGGGGGGGGGGGGTAAGAATGAAGAAATAAGCACTGCAGGTTTCTATCGGAAAAGATCATGACCAATAAGGGAGCACTGAAATAGAGGAAAAGTGGGGATAACATAAACCTAAGACAAGCCATCATCTACATAAATCATAGGATGACTGATTAGAAGATACACCCTTGAGACTTGGGGCTGTGAATAGCTGATTCAATATTCTTTCTTCAAGGCCTGGGGTCATAAAGCAGCATATTTTCTAAAAACAAGTTAATTTTAATTCTTTTCTTTCTTAATAACAACAGATAGCACTTTAAAAGTGGTCCGGATGGGGAGAGGAGTAGAAAGAATCCCATAAAAGCAAATACGGAGGAATAGGATATAACACAGCTGGAACATAACCTAGCTAGTAGGCAGTTTGGTGGTAGGAATCAGAAAGCTCCAAGTTCCTGTTTCTAACTATGTGACTTTGGGCAAGACATTTAACCTTAATTCGCCCAAGTTTCCTCAATTTCAAAACTGGAATAATAATGGCACCTACAGGACTGTTATGAAGATTAAATGAGATAACACTTGTTCAGTCCTTAGCATAGATCTTGGAACACAGTAGGCACTATATAAATGCTTGCTATTATTGTTGTTTTTATTTGATTATTAAGTGTCTTCAAAAAAGGCAAAGTTCCTAGTTTCTTTGGCCATATCACTTTTCACTTGCTAAGTATATAGGCATTTCTTTTGCTTTATGCCAGGGTAAATGAAGTAGTAGAATATCACCTCTAAAAATTTTTATTTTTAAATCATATTTTATATGATTTGTACAGATCAAAAGGAGAGAATCAAATGCAAATTTCCTTATAAAATTCTCACTACTGATTGGTACAGGTAAACTCCTAGACAACTTTTCCTCACTTTTTTATAGCCTTTTTCCAGATTGCCAGAAGAATTTAGGAAGGGAGGGATAGAAGGAGGAAGGAAGAGAGAGATGGAGAGACAGAGAGAGAGACAGAGACAGAGAGACAGAGACAGACAGAGACAGAGAGAGAAAGACAGAGAGACAGAGACAGAGAGAGCCAGAGAGACAAAGACAGAGGTAGAAAGACAGAGACACAGAGACCAATAGACAAAAACACTGAGAAACAAAGACAGAGAGACAGAAAGGGTGAGACAGAGACAGAGAGAATGAGAGAGGAGAGAGACAGAGAAAGAGAGAGAGAGAGAGAGAGAGAGAGAGAGACAAAGAGACAGATAGAACAAGAAAGAGACAGAGAGATAGAGACACACACAGAGACACACACACACAGAAAGAGAAAGAGAGAGAAAGACAGACGCAGGGACCAAGGGAGAAACGAAACACTCAAAAACAAAGGCAGAGAGGGTGGAATAGAGACAGAGACATGAAGAGAGAGGTAGAAAGAGTGAGAGGGACACAGAGACAGAGATGGAGACAGAGAGACAGAGAGTGAGAGAAAGAGACAGAGACAGAAAAAGTGAAAGATGAAAACAGAGAGAGAATGAGAAAGAGGGAGAGAGAGAGAGAGAGAGAGAGAGAGAGAGAGAGAGAGAGAGAGAGAGAAGAGAGAGTGAATCTTACTCCAAATTTCTTGTGTTGTAATTAGTATGCATTCTTTCCTTCCATTCACTTTTCCTAGAAAGTAGGTCACCCAATTTCCTGGACTGAAAATGTTAGCCCCCTCAGACTTTTCAGAAACCTCTGCTTTACCCTTTCTGACTGTGAGATCCAATCTATCAAACATTTGTCAACCACCTTTACTAAGTGCTAGCTCTCAGAAATCAGAGCCCCCTCCTTCCTCCTTTCTGTAGAGAGAACCTAAAAAGAGGGTGCTTTGAACCTATGCAGTCTCTTGGAAGTGACAGGGTGTCTAAGTCAGCAAAGATTTGGTCAGTTTCTCTATTCACAAGAATTTGAATTTGTGGACATCCAGTCACTGTTTCGGCATTTAAAAACTACATGCAAATGTGCTCATGCATATACAAATTATTCACAGATAAAAGGGAAAAGCCCACCTACACACATTAAAAATCTTCATCTCTCTCTCTCTCTGGTCTCTTGACCAAAACCAAGCCCTAAATCTTCATCTAATTTTTTGTTGTTGTTAAGGAAATTAACAAGTTTAGATACCTTTTCACTAGGCACCCACACATTTTCCATGTCTTCCAGCCAGAACACAGTAAACAAAGGGACAAGGTTCCTGACACTTGCAGAATTTCAAGCTGTTATATTCAAGAAGGAAGTCCCAAGAATACTGTCAGAAATCCTGTTTGGGCGAGATTCCCAGTCCAGTTTTGCAGACCCAAGATGTCTGGGTAGTCTTGGTATTCTTGGGATAAGCAGTTGAGGATTTTTTTATCTGAATCAAATCCAAACTCCGAACCTAATTAAAATACCACAACATAGTTAACTCTTTGTTAAGTGAATCATGATATTTCTGTAATAAGAAGGAATGGATTCTTCCCTTCTCTCATTCCGCCTCTCCTATATGCTTCTGCTGATCACTTATATTTTACGTGTCGGTGCTAGTCTTGTTTTTTTCATAGGCAAAGGCATTGTCCCACTTTTCCGTTGCTATGCAAACATCAAGAGTTGCATAAAGAAAGCAAAATTACTGAGATTGGATTTGAAAGATTGGGTTACTATGGCTTTTGTTTGAAGTTTCTTTTTATATATGTATTTTACTTTCCTCCCATTAATTAGGGGTGCTCCAAAACATCCCTTAGGCTTTCTCATTTAGGGGTCCTGTAGAAGATGTAAATCTGCCAGAATAGCTCAGCATTTGGGGATCTATTATTGTCTCTTAGAAAAAAATTATAAACTCCTTTGTCTGGCATTTAAAGCCTTTCACAAAATGATTCCAACCTATCTTTCCAGTCTTTTTTCATATTATTCCCTCTATACATACTCTGTATTCTGGCTAAATTAACCTACTTGCCTTTCCCTATAAATGCCAATCCATCTCCATCCTCTCGAATTTTGCACAGAGTGTCCCTCGTGCTATGAATCTACATGCATCTCTATTTCTTAGAATTCCAAATTTCAAGACTCAGCTGAAGTGCTATTTCATATGTTCTTGGTGCCTCCTATACTTGGTACTTTTTCTCCTTAAAACTGTCTTATCTGTATAGTTATCCCTTCCATATCATGATTTTCTCCATTGTGGTTTCGAAATTTCAGGGGTCAAAGAAATCATATGGGAATTTGGAGGATGTTCTATAGTTTCGCAGATGCTACAAATAGCACACAAAAGCCTGCAGATGACACAGAGCCTCTAACCAAATATTAACACAAATTTTATAATTTATAAACATCACATAAAAAGGAAAAAAAAAAAAGGGTCTTCTTTTCCACTACAAAAGAAGAGGCAAAAACTTTTATGTGAATTTTCCAGATCATGGGGAGCTGTGCCCCTAATACCTGCAATGTAGAAGTTGTGCTTTGTACTAATATCCAAATACATCTTGATTCTCTTCTAGAATATAAGTTGCTTAAGGTCAAGGACTATTCTGACCCCAGTGCCTAGTCTAGTACCAAAAATAGTAACTGGCATTTCTTTAAAGAGCAAAGGTTTGCAAAGAACTTTTTATATATTATCTCACTTGATTCTCATAACAACCCTATAAATAAGGTATGTGCTAGCATTATTATTCTCATTTTACTAGACTTGCCCAGCTCACACAATTAGTCAATGACAGAATAAGGGTTCTTCCAACTTGAAGTCCAAAAAACTTTTGTCCATTGAACTGCCTTAATATTTAATATTAGTTAATGAAAATAGGTGAATTCCATATTTACATTTAAAAAGCATACTCTCCTGTATAGCAAAGTACTTGAGGCACTATGAACTGCAAAAAAATGAGTGAAACTCCATTCATTCAACTAGTAGTCATGTAATAGATGTTGATGATCTTTCAAAATATTTAAGAATATGCCCCGTTTATTTTGGGGGAGGCAATTGGGGTTAAATGACTTGGCCATAATCACATAACTAGTATATGTCCAAAGAAGGGTTTGATCTCAGATCCTCTTGACTCCAAGGCCTGTTGTATATATATAATCTATATCCAATTGCTTATTCTCATAGGGAGCCAGGAGGGAAGGGAGAGAGGGAAAAAATTTGGAACTCAAAATTGTATTAAAAATCAATCAGAAAAAAAGTCTATATATAGACTTGAGATAGAAAATATCATCTTCTGAATGCAGACCAAAGCATACTATTTTCACTTTTTTGTTTATTTGCTTTTTATTTCTTGTGGTTTTTCCCTTTTTGTTCTGATTTTTCTTTCACAAAATGATTATTATGGAAATATGTTAAAAAGTGATTGTACATATATAGCCTAAATCAGATTGTTGTCTTGGGGAGGGAAGGACTAAGGAAGAGAAGGAAAAAAAAAAACATTTGGAACTCAAAATCTTACAAAAATAAATGTTAAAACTATTTTTATATGTGATTGGAAAAAAAGATTCTCTTGAATTCAAAAAACAAATGTTAAAATTGTCTTTACATGTAATTAAAAAAATAAGATATTATTTTAAAAAATAATGTTCCCTAAACTTAACTTTTTAAGATCTTGTTTTTATTAACTTCTTTTATTTCTCTTCTACCTCTCTACTCCACAATGAATATTTTTTAAACTACATCAAATATGCATAGTACAATCTGCCATATTCCCACACTGGCCACATGCCAAAATACATATGTCATTCTGATTTCTAAATCCTTTAACTTTCAGATTACAGGTGGGTAACATGTTTCTCCTCCATTTCTCTAGGCCTATATTAGATCATTGCATTAATTAGAATTCTAAATCATTTCAGAGTTATTTTTCTCTATAATGAGAATGTCACTAAATAAATTATTCTCTTAGTTTTATCATGTCACTCTTCATCAGTTCATAGAAGTCTTCCACATTCCTTCTGGAACTGCTCATTCTACCTAATTTAATGTAAATATTTTGAATGTGTACCTTTAGCAGCCATATATTTGTCTTCTTCTCATCCTTGGTCTACTTTTGTGAATTGCCACTGTACAATCTTGAATCTCCATTGCAGAGTCTTATTGTCTTAATGCCTCCTGGGAAGTCCCTGAAATTGAAATGAAAGATTTCCCATTATTAGCTTTTCTGCCCTTTCTGCATTACTTAATTTTTTAAAAATTTGATCTAGAGCTGTGAGAAGCACCCTAGATAGAGTGGATAGATAGCCCATCTCAAAGTCAAGACCAATTGGGTTCTCTATCACCTCTTGGCTGTATGATTCTAGGCATGTTACTTAATCCATCCATCAATGGCCAAAAGAAGTCTCTAAGACAATAATTCACAGAGCATAAGCAGCCTAGTACATAGAAGGATGTTTCCTCACAGGGAGGTCCCTTCACCAGTGAGATCATAGTTTGGGAACATAATAATAATAATAATTCACATTCATGAAGTGCTTTAAAGTTTACAGTTTTAATACAATAATTATAATTCCTATTCCACTGAGGAGGAAATGGAGACATTGAGAGGTAGTGACCAGCCTGTGGATATTTACAATAACTAGTAGATTGCTCAAGCAGAATTTGAATCCTTTTATCCTCACTACAAGTTCAGGACTCTATGCTACATTCAAAAGAATCAATTGTGAATTTTGATGTGCAAAATCAAGATGCACAAATTATGTTCTTCTATATTGTGATCTTTTAACTAGTTAATGAATAAGCAACAATTAGGC
Source organism: Sarcophilus harrisii (assembly GCF_902635505.1). Classification (NCBI taxonomy): domain Eukaryota; kingdom Metazoa; phylum Chordata; class Mammalia; order Dasyuromorphia; family Dasyuridae; genus Sarcophilus; species Sarcophilus harrisii. Next base: position 45,216,223 of record NC_045429.1, on the reverse strand, counting down.
ATTTACCATGTGCCAGGTATTGTGTTAAGTCTTGACAATGTTTTAGAGAAAAAGCACAAATAGTCCCTGCCCTCAAGAAGGTTACATTTTAACAGAGAAGATAGCATGAACATAAAAGGTACAAGCTTTCAAATCCTGCCTCAGACACATTTGTGAGATCCTGACAAAGTTAATTTTCTTTTAAATGTTTCTTCATCAGTGAAATGGAAATAACAGTAGTACCTAACACACAAAGTTATTGCAATGGAAAAATGAGATAATTTATGTAAAGCATTTTGCAAGTTTCACATGTTGTATGAATATCAGCTTTTATTAGTATTACATATTATTTTCAAATAGAACAATTTAGGCTAAAGTTGGGATAATACTATAATGATTAGTAAAAAAAATATATGTAATTTTAGAGGCAGAGGGAGACGTCTAGACTTGGAATCTCAATAGTAGAGATGATAGAGGAGACTCTCAGTTAAGAAGAGTTTTAAATTTTTAGTCTTGGAATTTGTCTGAGTCATGGATAGGAGAAATAATTTGTCTGCAGTCACATGGACACATGTGTCAATGAAAAGATTTGAATCCAAGCCTTCTTCACTCCAAAGATATCCATGTAGGGACTATTCATGAATGAAAAGGAAGGCAGGTAATAAACATTCATAAAGCATCTTCTCTGGGCCAGACATTATGCTAAGTGCTTTTTACAAATATCATGTCATTTGGTCTTAACAATTATATATATCTGTGAGATTTGTATTATTGTTCTCATTTTGTGATTGAGGAAACTGAAATAAATGGAGGTTAAATGACTGGCCCACTAATAAGTGTGTAAGTCCAAATTAGAATTCAAGACCTTCTGACTATGGTCCAGAACTGAATACACTGTACCACCATCTGCTTCTCTCTGTATACATATACCAACTCAAGGAAAATTCCAAGAAGTAGTGGATTAATGAGATCAATTTAACTTCCTGAATCTCACAAAATCTACTATTCGCCATGTCTGATCTTTATGCTATATATATATATACTTCTTATTCTACTCTTCATACTGCTCTTTATACACTATCCACCTTTCCTGATGCTAAATTCAAAGTCCGACTAGGACAAAGTAGAAACATTCAACTCCGATCATTTTACATCTTCTGTTGTTCATTCATGTCAATCAAGTCTAATTCTAAGTGACCCCTTTTGGGATTTTCTTGGAAAAGATGGTAGTTTTCCATTTCCTTCTCCAGCACATTTTACAGATGAGGAAACTGAGGCATAAAGTTTAAGTGACTTGCACAGGTGTCTGAGGCCATATCTGAGTTCAGGATGATGAGTCTTTCTGACCTCAGATCCAAAATCCTATTCACTGAACTATCTAGCTGCCCACAGCCTCTTTAGCTACATGATGGGCTGCCTCTCTCTATTGTGTAATGTTAGAATCATTGACCTGAGTGGCAATCAGTGATCCAATAACAGCATCTTGGGCCCTTAGTGACAGGCTACTGTTTAAAATTTGTGAATCAATTTGCTTCCTTTACAAGGAAATGGAAAATAAACAAGTACTGAGTACTTTCTATTCCATTTGCTTTTGTTTTTCATAATGCGTCCAACAGGGAGATTACTTTTTTTTTAATCATCAGGAATGGTACCTTCCACTTTTATAAGTAAAAATACAGACCTGAGAGAACTTTATGTTTTCAATGACATAATATTGTTTTATGTTGACCTAAAATGATTAATTTCTTTATGTTTCTATAGTTACCTTAATTTCTTCCTAGTATCTTGTAACCCCATTTCCCATTATGCAGACAGAATTTATTATTTATATGAATGTAACAATGGTGATAAAACTTTCCACTTAGACCTCATTTTGCTTTTCTTTTTTTTAAGGATTCAATGTTTAAATGATGATTGTTGGAGGGGATGCGGGAAAACTGGGACATTGATGCATTGTTGGTGGAGTTGTGAACGAATCCAACCATTCTGGAGAGTAGTTGGGAATTATGCTCGAAAAGTTATCAAACTGTGCATACCCTTTGATCCAGCAGTGTTACTACTGGGCTTATATCCCAAAGAGATTATAAAGAAGGGAAAGGGACCTGTATGTGCACGAATGTTTGTGGCAGCCCTCTTTGTAGTGGCTAGAAACTGGAAACTGAATGGATGTCCATCAGTTGGAGAATGGCTGAATAAATTGTGGTATATAAATATTATGGAATATTACTGTTCTGTAAGAAATGACCAACAGGATGATTTCAGAAAGGCCTGGAGAGACTTACACGAACTGATGCTGAGTGAAATGAGCAGGACCAGGAGATCATTATATACTTCAACAACAATACTATATGACCAGTTCTGATGGACCTGGCCATCCTCAGCAACGAGATCAACCAAATCATTTTCAATGGAGCAGTAATGAACTGAACCAGCTACGCCCAAAGAAAGAACTCTGGGAGATGACTAAAAACCATTACATTGAATTCCCAATCCCTATATTTATGCCCACATGCATTTCTGATTTCCTTCACAAGCTAATTGTACAATATTTCAGAGTCTAATTCTTTTTGTACAGCAAAATAACGTTTTGGTCATGTATACTTATTGTGTATCTAATTTATATTTTAATGTACTTAACATCTACTGGTCATCCTGCCATCTGGGTGAAGGGGTGGGGGGTAAGAGGTGAAAAATTGGAACAAGAGGTTTGGCAATTGTTAATGCTGCAAAGTTACCCGTGCATATATCCTGTAAATAAAAGGCTATTAAATTTAAAAAAAAAAAAAAAAAAAAAAGAAGGATTCAATGTTTAGGTTACTGGCACCAGAAGGATTTCTACTCAGCAATCAAAAATTAAAAAATATAATAAAAATTATTTTTAAAAAGAACAAAAAAAATGAATTTCTGAAATGAATCTCAACTTCAAATCTCAAATGCAAAAACTTCATTAACTTATAATCTTTAAAAAAAAATCATCAAAAAGTTACCTTAGTCTAAGAACATCTAAATACTTTACATGTAGAAGTATCCTGAGTAAATTTGGGATTTTAGAAGGGAAATATATATGAGCTGCCTTAGTGATAGACTAAGAATTTCTGACCAATAAATCCCAATGTCCAATCCATTTTCTCAAATAACTTTACTTCTACTCATAAACTATCTTTTAGACTCCCTTGTATCTTTTAAATTCTCTTTAATATGAACTTCCTTAGACGATGAACCTGAATGCCTTCCTGAACTATGAGCTGTGCTGGTCTAAGAAATGTCATGCACTGCTTCCTCTCTCCTGAAGTTTGTGCTCCTTATCTGTGCATTAAATTTATTCTGGGAGCCTAATGGCCTATTCAATCCCATGCTTTGTATACCACCTATAGCAATGTCTCGTGCTCCATGCAATAGACCTGGAAACAGACCATGGAGTAATCAGAAAAGAAAGGGGAAAATATGAGCGTGTAATTCAGAGAGACAAAGTCCTAGAGACCTTTTCATTGTCCAAAGGAGTCAGTTGTCCCCTAGAAGAGAAGAGGGCTAGGAACACCTGCAGGGTAGAATAAAGATGAGGAAATGTCTAGGGGCTCAGTGGAAACCCAGCAGAGAAAGAAAGCAGCTGTTTGGAGATAGGGGGAAAAGAGGGAGGGAAGAGGATAAAAGGCAAAAGCTGATACTGTATAAAACAAAATTAAGTTGATGAATGAGAATTCCAAGGGATTTAGATAAGTTTGGAGAAAGAGTTGAATTGAGCTTCCCTCCCTTCTCCCCACCCCCAAGTCTCAGTAGTGAAAGCCAATTTTAAAAGATTCAGATACAGTTAGGGATTCTGTTAATCAGCATAATTTTTTAATCATTTGTGGTTTGGGTGCCCTTTTGGGGGTTTCGATTGTCATCTTGTTTATGGGAAATTGGCAGTTATTAATTGCTGTTAATTTTGTACCCGTCCTTATTAGGATTCAAATATATTTCTCAGTACTCTGTCCAGTATCTATGTAATCATTTATCAACCCTGAGTTTTACTGTAAGTATAATATTTACGAGAAGCAATTTTTCATGCCTGGGTTAAGTGCGAAACCTATAATATTTTTCGGTTGTGTATGTCAAAATGACCAAGATTCAAACAGTAGGAGAGTACAGAAAGATCTTAACATGATGCTTTTGCATCTGGGGTGGGAAATTTGACTTTCTCATTATATATATATATATATTTTTTTTTTTTTTTACAATATGATTCAAGTTCTGAATGATGATTTGTATTAGTGACTTTAGTATTGGTTATGGTTTTTCAAAGGATTGCAACATTTCCTATATGAATTTCAGTAGATAGGTATAATAAAGCAATAATTCTAAACTCCAAAAGAATGAATTTCTAATGTTGAAACTTCAGGCAATATGACAGACTAGTTGGGAAGATGTTTTGGGTCAGGTAGATCTTAACAGTTATTCTTCAAATGTCTATTTCTCCAACAGCTGTTATGAGAAAAGCATCTCCTCTTTAGAGAGAAAAAAAGAGGACGTGAACTGTTTGTCATAAAGCCAGAAATCCCATTAATATTATAATAATAAATAATAATAGCTTAGGGTTATATTTCAGTGGTTTTGTCTTGACACAAGGTGACTTGGAGCACTTCTAAACTTCTCTATCTCATTTGGCCTCAGATGAGTTGAATCTAGAAATGCCAGTGAATGGGCAGTCCCCCAAGGACTACTATCAAGTCCCCTCATAAGCACTCAGATTTACAAGGCATTGACCACAAAAGAGATTTTATTTATAGGATAAAGGGCATAAAAAGAAGCTTCACAGCTAAGCTCCTAGGGAATCAGGAGAGGCTCTTTATTCCATTTCTGTGGGACCCTTTTTGGTCTCACTCACCCTAAGAGTTTCTGTGACCTTGGATGGAGTTCTAAAAAGAAGGTGAAGGTTCTTCCCCAAAATCAGATCTACCTTATAAGACTCCCCTTCCTGGAAGTCCAGGAACATCCACCACTCCATCTTGCTGTGGTCATTCTCTAATTGCTGATCAATATTATGATTCTCCCGGCTGTCATGTTACTCTGTGTTGTTTCACAGTGGCACTTGGAATCTGTGATATAGGTAGAACAGGTGTTATTATCATCAGTTTACAGGTGAGAAAACTGAGGTTATGAAAGATGTAGTGATTTGCCCAATTCAACAAAGGTATTAAATGCCTACTTTATGTAAGACTATTGCGCTCCATGTCACATTGCCAGTAAGAAGTAAAGATGAGAACTGAGCCCCAATCATCTTGTCCAAATCCAGTGTGATTTCTGCTGCCCACAGAATGAAGTTCAGAAGATCACCTTTCCACTCCCAGTAATATATAGTGATGACATGCTTCTGAAAGTGAGAAAGTCAAAGCCAACAGAAATAGCTTTTGCTTAGCATGAGTGCTAACAGTTTCTTCATGAGCCACTAGATAGTGAGTTTTCTCTTACAGAATTCCATTTTTTATGCAGGAAGAGCTAACTGAAAAATGAAAGTAGATAGATTAGTGAGATATATAGATATAGATATATGTGTGTCTGTGTGTAATATATCATCGATATATTCACCACCTTTCATACGGCTGCATGGTTATGTAGTGAAATGATCACTTTATACAGGCAAAGGCTTTAGTTTTAAATCTTGGCTCTTCTATTTATTAGTGCGATGCTGTAGATGAGTCATTTGACTTCCCTATATTTGGGTGTTCTCATCTATAAAATAAGAGCATTACAATTAGGGGATCCCTAAAGCAATTCTTAAATCTAAATTCTAATTTTATTTCTAAATATTTATAAGTATTTATCTTGATATTAACTATTTTTGTTTGTCCTTTTGGACATACATACACACATGCAAAGTTTCTACCTTCTGTTATTCCATAACTATAATCTGATTCTCAAAGTGTGGTGCAGGAACAACATGAGTCACCAAGATAATTGCACAGGATCTACAAAATCAATTTTTTTTTTTCTGCTGTGGCAATTGGGGTTAAGTGACTTGCTCAGGGTCACACAGTCAGGAAGTATTATATATCTGAGGTCAAATTTGAACTCAGGTTCTCCTGGCTTCAGGGCTGATGTTCTATCCACTACATCAACTAGCTGCCCCCAAAACTATTTTTATGATAATGCTATGATATTTTAACTTCAATAAATATAACCTTCCTTTGGAGGAGAGATCCTGAATAATTTTTAGAGTATAAAAGGATCCAAACAATTTGAAACTTGATGATCAGAGGGACTAAATTTAAATTTCTAACCAATGGAGGATCACACTCTGAGCCTTGGTTCATCTGTCTTTTTGCACAGTTCAATCAGATCAATACAAAGTGACACAATAAATGCTTAGCACAATGCCTGGCATATAGTAGGTGCTTAATAAATATTTATTGACTGATAACAGCCAAAGAATCTGTCAATTGAGTTGACAGATCAACTGGGTTTTCTATAATGCAGACTGATATCTGATAAGGACCTTAAATACCATGGAACCACCACCATTCTTTTTTTTTTTTTAAACTGATGAAGAAACTGAGATCTAAATTGCTTTAAAAAAAAAAAAAAAAAAAAAAAAAAAGACTTGTCCATGGTCATTAAGGTATTATGGAGAAGAATTCTTTTTTTTTTCTTTTTGTTGGCAAGGCAATCAGGGTCACACCGCTAGTTTCAGAGGCTGGATTTGAACTCAGATTCTCTTGATTTCAGGGCAAGTGCTCTATTCACTGTGCCACCTAGCTGTCTCTATAGCAGAATTCTAACGGAGGTCTTGCATCCTTAAATTCAGCCTTCTTTCCCCTAGACAAAACATTGGTTGATTGATCACATCCTTTTACTTTTTGTTTTTACTAGTTATTTTGATTTCACATAGATTGAGCCATCCTCAGAAAGAAACTTAAAAGAATAAAGACTTGACCTGTTATTTTGTTCATATAGAAAACTCCCTCTAGCAAAACAGGTCAGCAGATCACGTTTTCTGAGACTTATAAAGACTTGCCTAAAACTGAGAGGTTGCTAAATGATGTTTCCAAGGTCACAGGGCCACTATATCTAAAATCTTGGGACTGTAGTAAATCTTATGGAAATGCATGTTGGAACTTACCTTAAGAATTTTTTGTTTCTTTGTTTCTCTCAAACAAATAGGAGGCAATATAAGGTTCATTTCTACTCCCTGTCTTTTTATTAAGATCATTGATTTGTTTTTTGGAGTCTGAAACCAAAGATACCATTTTTTAAAATTAACTTGACCTAAGTCAGCTGACTTATACTGACTTATAGTGCAGACATCAAACAATGGACTCAGTCAACTTGTTTTTATGGGACTTCTGATTGATTCAGTGGAACAGTGGATTTGACTGAAGGATTTTTTTTCATTGAATTGACCTAATCATGTAGTTGTTTTGACATATCTTGACAAAACCACGGAAAGAAAATCTCATATTACCTTGATAAAAAAGTAGGGTATCTTTGTTACGTTCCATGTCTGTCATGAGCTTATTATGTGATTTGGGGTGAGACTTTTATATTTTTCCTTCTGTGAATTAGAAATGCATAGGAATTTAATTGGAATATGTTCTCAATGCATTCCATGCTAAGAGGCTCAGAGGTGACCATATATGGGTCTAGCATGAAGTTCTGCCTTCCCCCGATATGCATTTGGGATATAACAGAAAGTCTTTTAAGACATGAAGCTTGCACAAGCTTATAATTAGAAGTGGAGAGAACTTTAGAAACCATAAAATCCAACTTCTTAATTTTGAAGATGAGGAAATCGAGGCACAGGGGAGTTAAATATCTTGGCTAGTTTTACACAGCTAGTAAATGTTTGAAGGAGGATTTGAACCCAGATGGCATTTAATTACAGTTACTATTACAGTAGAAAGAAAGGAGACAGTGAAAAATAAATATTGTTTAAGAAGATGGACCCAGAGAATGAGATTTGGCATTTTCGAGTGAGGCTTAAAAATAGAGAATGATGAATTCTTAGTTTAGCTGTGATATGGCATAACCCATGGGAGCTTGAAAAAAAATGACTTTTAAAAGTACATATAATAAGAAGAAATAATGAGGTCTTATGGAAAGTATACTGGACTTGGAATCAGAGGGCCCGGATTTGAATCCTCCCTCTCTTATATATGGCCTGTAGGATATTGATGAACCTCTCTGGGCACCAATTTCATCATCTGTAAAATGAAATAGTTGAGTTTAACTATCCCTAAGGTCCCTTACATTTACAGAACTTATGATCTTTATATTTATGACTGTGTTTTCCTTTCTTTAAGAGCACAGATTCATAATGTTTAAAAGAGGGCTTTTAATTCTCTCTGGGATAAATCTAAATAAACAGAAAAAGAAAACCTATTAAAATGTTAAAGGCTTCTTTATAAAAGGGAAAAAATTGCCTTTGTAGTGCCACATTTGGGTCATTCTAAATAATTATGATGAATCACATTTCAAATACTTTCACACATCATCATCTTCTAAAGTTACAACAAGCAACTTGTCAGCACTTTTGAAAGCCAGTCTCTTGTCATTTTCATACCTATGAAGCATGTGCCAAATTGTGTGTTCCTTTCGTGGACGTGGGTCCACCATTCACTCCTAAGCATTGCAATGCTCCAAACTCATTTGGAGTTGCATGAGAATGTGTCCCCTTGATTTCTGACAAATGATTGAAAGCTCATTGCATCTCACAATCCTGGAAAAAACACACACACACACACACACACACACACACACACACACACGAGAAAAAGAAAGAGAAAGAGAATCCTCAAGTGTTCCCAAAATTCCATCAAGCCGAGCATCTGCTTTTCCACATCAGTATTATATCTAACATATATATGTACATATATATTTTTCCCAGTGATTAACCAGCTCTTAATGACAACAGTTCTTATCTTACAACTATGACATGAAGAGGGAGCTGTAGCTCTTTTGAGACACAGCTCTGCATGAAGCAGCTTATCCATGCTTTCCGATCTCTTGTCTTTTTTTTTTCTCCCTTTCTCCCTCCCTTGCTCTGTCTCTCATTCATTCCCTCTCCCATCTTTTGGCCATCGAGCCAGATAAATTTAAATTTATTGGGCTCCGAATCTGTCCGAGTGGAGTTAATCCATGCAAATCAGAAGCCCTGGCTGTCCATGCTTGATTCACAAAGAGGACTCAGCTACAGGAGGTCACTGGTTCCCAGCTGCTCCTCCCATTATATTTTCTTCCCCCCCTTATTGCAGAACTGCTATATGTATACAGGGACTGAAAGGATCCAATTTACTGCAACTGCTGCCTGGCTTTTACTTACAACTTTGTTTGAAGGAACTTACCTTCCATCTGTCTTTGCAAGGTAGGAAGTCTGATTCTTCTAAAGCCTGGGGGGGGATGATGCTTCCCTGCTCGGCTCATTCTGGAATGTCACTTGAATGCTGTAGACTGTTGCTAGCATTTGGGTCCAAAGGCAGCCAATACAGGTGGCTAGTGCTTTTGTTACCCAAATGCATAGGTACAATTGTTTAAGCGCCTGTGATTGTGATTTGTCTCTGCAACCAGCCTCCCTGGAATCACAGAAACTGCTGAAGCTCAAATCTAGAAATACAATTCTCAGTCATTTTAATTTTATTTTTCTTTTCTCCACCCCCTTTAAAAAAAAATTTCCTCCTGTGTTTTTCAATTATCCTGAATGTCACGCTATAAAATTCAAGTGTAAAATACAATCCTGGTCAGATAGCTACCCTTGAGCCTTCCTACTGTTGTTTTCTAGGTAAAGAGGGCTAACTGTTGAAATGTTTTAAACAAATAAAAGCCTGCATTTGACTTTCTGTTGCTAAAAGGTAGGGAGCGAAAGGCCCCATTGCAAATGGGCCTGTCAAGTAGATTTATACTAATGTGTAAATAAATGGTTCTTATAATAGGGATGGGACAAGTATGAGAGTGAAATTCAAAATATTGCTATTTATTTGAGAGAAAATGTTGAAATTGCTTATTCTAAAATTAAAAAAAAAAAAAAGTTTAATTTTGCAGGTAGATTTAAAAAATTCCCAAATCTGTAGGGGTGATGCTCGTTACTGATGAGACTGAGAAAACAGTCCGTGTGTGGTCAATAGCCACCTAGTTAACTTGTGATAACAAATGTGGCTGTGAGCCTCCGGGTCTGACAATGCACACTCTGACTTGTGAAGGCAGTCCCTGGGCTGAGATTCTTTCATGCGTGTTTCCTTTGATTGACTTAGAAGCACATCGGCAGCCTGGCTTTATAAGTGAATTCTAAAAATACATTCAGATTCTGGGGAAAAAAATCCACTATAGGTTTAAACGCACCTTTGCTGGTTAGTGCAAACCAGGCTGTATCATTCCCCCTCTGCACAAGCTTGGGATTCAGCAGTGTTCATTTAGTATGCCATCTAGGGAGCTCCTTCATTTCTATGATTTCCTGTTTTGACCCCCCCCCCTTTTTTTCATTGAGAAGTTCTCCTGATATAGTCATACCCATAATTTTTCGGACCCAGTATAGGATAGAAATCAAACTGAACAGTAAACAAAGTTGACAGGATAGAACAGGGAAGGAAAAAAAAATCATTCTTTAGTACCCTGAATATTTCTGATGGCATAAATCTTTACATTTCATCTTCTGGGTAGATACTTGTAGTTAGTGGAGTTCTAAGGGGGGTAGGGAAGGAATTTATTATCTACATAAAATATCTCTGTGCCAAAAAGGTGCCGTCCTTTTTCTTCTTGATATAGAGTCTGCTATTGGAAAAACGCATTCTGATTTTTTAGGACAGCACAAACCAGGGAGCCCTGTCATTGTTAGCATAAAGAAGACGTCTAAACAAGGATTTCTGTGCAGAGGGCAATCTTTCTGTCTCTGGCATTTGTTAGGTTACAGTACCTAGAATTTAACAGATAAATATCTTCTGCTTTATGGCGTTTTAGAGATCTTTCCTCTTGGTTTTCCAGCTACTCCACTAGGGTAACACCTGAAAAATAAAAGGAAAATGTTTTATAGCATTCGCAGTGATATAAGAGCAGTTTGACCTTTCTTCTTACTCAGTAATTAGAATTTAAAAAAAAAAAAAACTATATGAAGAACTTAGGTTGCTTTTTTTCCTCCAAAGAGATCAAAGCTTGCTTTAAAGGGCTGATGGAATCTCTATATTAAAACACTGTAGCCAGCTGTCAGCACCTCCTACCACAGACTTACTGCCATCAGAGGGACAGGTAGATTTTCAGGGAAAGAAAGGAGTTGGAACTAATGGTATAGGCAAGTTTCTCCTATTTTCTAATAGAGTGATAGAAGTTAAGAGGAAACTATCTGCAGTAATAATAATAACAACAATAACTTACAGGAAAGGAATTAAAGAGGGCTCCTGACCAGAACTGAACTTGATGATTTTGGAAACTGGGAGATGTCCATTCAGAACCAGGGAGAGTTCACCTAAAGGCAAATCAACTTGTAACTTCCAGGATATGTAAATATAGCCAAAGGAGACCTTGGCTAGCTAAGTAGAAATGGATGCTGCTGATACAGCCACTGCTGCCTCGCCTCTGCTGCCTGTTTGTGGGATCAGAGATTTAGAACAGAATGGACTTAGAGACCAAATAGTCTAATCTCTTCATTTTACAAATGAGAAAACTGAGGTCCAGAGAGAAAGTGACTTGCCCAAGCTTTCTTTATTTTATTGTATTCCCCTTTCCCCCAGTAAAATCACCCTGAACCCAATTTGAGTTTGCTATAAACAGACATATTTTACTCTAGCTATGCTTATAAGCCCCTAAGGTTAGGGGGTACTTTTGTTTTTGTCTTTGTATATCAGTCTCCAGGAAAGTACCCACTTAATAGAAGATTGATAAATGTATGTCAGTTGAATGAGTGCCACTGTAGGCACTTAATAAATACATTTTAAATTAATGAATAAAGTCATTAGCATTCGATATAGATGAAAGCATTTCTCATGGAGCCAGGAGGCAGCAAAGAGCTTTGAGCTTGGAAACAAGAAAACCCTGATTCAAATGCCACCTTAAACACTGGCTCTCTGGGTGAACCTGGTCAAGTCACTGGAGTTCTCCTAGCTTCAGTTTCCCCATCTATAAAATGGGGATAAGTGAAATATTCACATTAGAAGGATTGCCTTGAAGCTCCTTTGTATGTAAAGTCTTTTGCTAACAGTAAGGTCCCCTATAAATGCCAGCTATTACAGAGTTATTCAGAAGTAGTGTTTTAGAAGTCTCTGGTTGATTTGCAAAACCCCTAGGAAACTTTCATAGACCCAGTTTCTATGCCTTAAGTTAGATTTTTACTGTGAATGCTAAATAAAATGGTCTCAGCCCCTTAGTCTCTTGGGTTCCTTTCACTTCATCTGTAAACTTGCCATCCCTTTAGTAATTCACTCAAGCAACTCTTCAGGATAAGTTACATTTGACTGTATTTAAGTTCACCTTGCAGGGGATCTATTGAACTGGCAAAACTCAGTGCTGTATATAATACAGTGCCTTCATTCCCACCTGAGTCCTTCCTGCAGGTTTTAGAGTACTGTTAAAAAGATAAATTATCATCTTAAAAAGCTGCTACGAGGAGTGTTAATAAGTTCTCTCTAACTGCTGGAATAGTCTGTGGAATAGGTAGCTATCTCCTGTCTCAGTTCAGGGAAATGTCTTGCAAATGGGTTCACAAGTGAGTCCCCTGTATATCTGCCATATCTTAGAAACTCACTGAAAGCAACATGTTTTTTTTTTTGAAAGAAGAAAATCAGTATTTACTTCATTCTAAATCAGTTACTCTGATTCACAGAAGACTGCTTATGAATATACACACATAGTTTTAGTTGTTGGAACCACTGAAATCTTAAGGGATTGGCCCGTGCTCACATTACTATTATGTGACAGTCAGAACTAGGACTTGAGATTTGTAAGAGTATAAGTTAAGGAGGATTTGCCAATCTACACTAATAATAGGAATTGTTTACCCTGTGCATTCCCTATATAAACAAAATCGCAGATTTAGTCCAATGCATGCACACATTTAGATAGATAGATAGATAAAGAGATAGACAGATATAAACATATATGTATGCATGTATGTATATGTATATATATATATAATTTTCATTCATATTATGAATGAAATGAAACAAGCATTTATTAAGTGCCTTTTATGTGCTAGGTACTACAGGAAACTTTTACAAATATTATCTCATTTAATCCTTACCACAGCCCTAGGAAGAAGATATTATTTTCCCAATTTTACAAGTTAGGAAACTGAGGCAGAACTGTCTTTGGTCATAGAATGAGTAAATATTTGAGACCGTTCTCTATTTCTGTGCTACCTAGTTACTATAGTACATAAATATAAGCATAGATCTGTGTATGCACACATATACATAACTGTATGTACACACAAATGTTCATGTTATTTTATTCAGGCATTTTTCAGTCATGTCTGATTCTCCCTGAACACATCTGGGGTTTTCTTGGTAGAAATACTGGAGTGGTTTGCCATTGCCTTCTCCAGCTCATTTTAGAGACAAGGAAACAAAGACACACAGGGTTAAGTCACATAATTTATAAGTGTCTGAGGCTGGGTTTGAACTCATGAAGATGAGTCTTCCTAACTCCAGACTCAGAACTCTATCTACTGCACTACCTAGTTGCCTATTTATATATGCATACATATATGTATGTGTGTATATAGAAATGTATATAGGTATGTATATGATAGGGGTGTGTGTGTGTATAAATACACATTTAATCACAAATTCAATCCTCTATTAATATCTGAGACAGTGAGGTGATACAATAGATAGAGTTCCAGGTCTGAAGTCAAAAAGCCTAAGTTGGTTTCCTCAGGATATATGTCCACTATTTGATCCTGGGCAAGTCACTTTACCTCTTTTTACCTCAGTTTCCTCAACTACAAAATGGGATAATAATAGCATCCACTTCCCAGGGTTTTATAAAGATCAATGAAAGAATATACAGAAAATTCTTTGTAAATTTTAAAGCATTATATTAATGCTAACATATATACATATATATACGCTCATAGATTTACATCATATCTATATGTAGATCCATATCCATATGTAGATAGATAAATTTTCTTAGATAATATAGATATATAAACATATTTATCCAGTCCATCTTTTTACCTATATCAAAATAGATTATAGAAATAATAGATATAATCTAATAAGTAATAGAGATAGAGATAGAAAATATAATAGAGATGGCAAAGAGGTGATAGATATAGAAAAAAAGTAAAAAAGATGAGAGAGATGTTTATGTTGGTTATAAGGAGAATTTGATAGGATGTGTTATATCATGCACATAATCACATTGCCCATGTTATTTCTCCAGACAGAGAGAAGCTCCTTGAGGGAATAGACACAATTTCCCTTTGTTGTACTTGTATCTATATGCTCAAGGCATATAGTTGGTACTTAACTAAGATCTCAATGATTGATAAATTGATTGGTAACTAGTTAATGGTTATCCAGCAGAGATGGCTAATTTTCTTAGCTGAGCCAACAACCCTCTTCTCTTCCCTCCTCCCTCACCCATCCATACCCCCATGTCAGCTTTTTACCTCATTTGACTATTTCTTACAGCAGCATATATAACATCTGCTAATAGCCAATTTCAAAATACATTTCTTTCCTTCAGTGTGTGAGGAAAAATAGCATTTCAGTAGGGGAACCTTATAGCTCAAGGGGGGAAGAAGAAGCTTGGATCTATAATTGACTGGCCTCCTGACAGCCTTTGAAGTATCCCTCATATCCCCTCACCCCCCAAGATTGACATTCCTTTATATGTTTAGAATTCTTCAGCCAGCATAAAGTGCTTGGTAATGAGTGAAATTTACCTGAGGCTTCATCTTTCCACAGTTCCTCGAAACTTCAGGGAAGTTTTAGTAACAGTTAACATTTTGCTGCCAACAACTGTTCTTTTCAGAAAAAAAAATAAAAGCATATTCTTCTATCTTGTCCTTCAAAACCTCTTGGATGACGGATTTTTGCTGGGTTTTGCTGTTGTTACTGCTGCTGATTTGCCTTCTTTACCGTTCTTCATTTGTTGGTATCTGAATGAAAATTTCGCCTGGTTGAAAAATCCAGGAGCGCATTAGAAGGGCAGATAAAGAAAACAAATGGAGTGGAAATGCATCTTTAAATGGTTCGTCTGTGAAAGGCTGAGTGTAGTTATGTGACGGAGTGTCACGGGGTATTATCTCCTAGGGAAGAAATGAGCAAGAATAAGTCCACCCAGAAAAGCAATTCTTGCTTTCCTTGAATCTGTTTATTTGTATTACTTTGAACTGTATGTGATTTTTGTGTGTGTGTGTGTATGTGATTTTGATTTTTTTTAATGTACTATGAGCAGATTAAGTGTTAGCCAAGGAGACAGTAGGTATCTGATTCAAAGTGGGAGCCCTTTGACCTTTGAACCTCCCAGATCTCACATAACCAAAAATCTGAACAGCATCAACACATAATCAAGCAGCAGAAATGAGTCCAATGTGGGTATATGGCAAAGAACTCGTGCTCACTTCTAGAGCTGAAAATGAAAAAGACAATTTTGATATTGTTCTGTGATACCAAGCTTCTTTTTTCAGATCTTATTTGAAATAGGATAAACCAGCCCGCATCTCCAGTACATATCTGCTTCGAGTCAGAAAAACTGGGAAATCTATCTTGAAAGTCATATTAATATGTCCATTTGGCCAGGACAGGCCAAGAAAGGCCTATTCCACTGATACACTCAGGGTTGTGAGTCAATTTAAATGTGTCCTTCCAACACAAGAGTCCCCTTATAAGGATAAAGTATTTTGTTCTGTTTTATTTTAAATGCCTCTGATACATTTCTTTGTTGTGGATCCTCTACATTTGAGGGGCATGAGGACTGGATGAAAAACTGCCTGAGGGGCTAGAATTTTTATCAGGCAAGTACACAACAATTTTTTAAGCTCTTATTATAATCCAGGCATATGCTAAGTCTTAGAGATGCAAATACAAGCAAAAATAAATACAGTCCCTGTCCTTCTGTAGCTTATATTCTAAAATGGGAGAGTAATATACAGAAAGAGATGAAAAGGGAATGGGTGGGGTGGTGAGAAATATCCAAATAAAATCATGGTGGTGAATTCAGGACAATGAAAAATATAGTGAGGAACAAATAAGGTACAGTTGGAGGAGGAGGCAATACCCTCAAAAGAGGTGATTAAATTTGACTAGGTTAAGTTTCACTTCCAAATTGGGGGCCCCAGTAAGAACTCACTGATGAAAGAAGGAGACTAACGTGGTCCTGAGGCATATTTTATTTTATCTTATTTTCATAGTAAATTTATTTATTTTTAATACACAAAATTTTATAAATCATGTTGGGAGAGAAAATTCAGAGCAAAAGGTTTGGAAAGATTGGAGAGATTAATAAAAAAAAACAGAAAAAAGAAGTAAACATAGCATGTGTTGATTTACATTAAGTCCCTTAGTTCTTTTTCAGGATGCAGATGGGATTTTCTATTCAAAGTCTGTTGGGATTGCTTTGGATTACTGAACGATTGAGAAGAACCAAGTCTTTCATAGTTGATCATTGCACATTCGTGCTGTTATTGTGTACAATGTATTCTTGGTTCTGCTTGTTTCAATTAGCATCAGTTAACGCAACTCTTTTCAGATCTTTCTAAAATCAGCTTATTCATCATTTTTATAGAACAATAATATTCCATAACCTTCATGTACTACAACTTGTTCAGCATCTACTCATTTCCCAATTCTTTGCTGTCACAAAAAGAGCTGCTACAAACATTTTTGCAATGTGGGTCCTTTTCCGTCTTTTAAGATTTCTTTGGGATACAGGCCCAGTAATGGCACTGCTGGGGCAAAGCCTGGGCAGTTTTATCTCCCTTTGGGCATAGTTCCAAATTTCTCTCCAGAATGGTTGTATCATTTCACAATTCCACCAACAATGCATCAGTGTCTCAGTTTCCCCACATCTCCTCCAACATTTACCATTATCTTTTTCTGTCATCTAAGCCAATCTGAGAGATATGGGGTGGTATCTCAGAACTGGATTAATTTGCATTTCTCTAATCAATTGTGATTTACAGCATTTTTTCATATAAGTATAGACTAGACGGTTTTAATTTCTTCATCTGAAAATTGTCTTTGACCATTTATCAACTGGAAAACCTAAGGCATATTTTAGAAGAAGAAGGCTGTTGAATTAGGCTCTTTAATTCCTAAAAAGTCAGTTCAAAAACATAGCTCAGAAGGTAACAAAGCGTACCTGCTATGAGCCTGTCTGCAAAATGAAATTCCCAAAGGAAATGAATAGAAGATGGGGATCAACATGGTGAAGGGATGTTCCTGGATAAAAAGACAGCATCCACCCAGAGTGAGACAAATTCTGTGGTGGCAAGTCCAGAAAGTCAGAAGCCCAACCAGCTGGGACATGAATTTGGAACTCAAAAGTGCCTTAGAAGTCATCTCTTCCAGGAGGTCTTAATCTTTTTTATTTTGTGGCATTCTTTGGCAATCTATCAAACTCTATGTAGTTGCAGAATTTTTTTTAAATGAATGAATACAATACAATATATAGAACCACTAAGGAAAGGGATTGCACTGAAATAGTTACCTTTTTTTTTTCTTTTAAATAAGTACACTTGATCCAATCCCAGAAAACATGGCATGCTGAAGCCTGAATCAGGGAGATCATGGTTCAAATCTCTCCTTGAAGACTTAGTACCTGCATGATCACAGGGAAATAATTTCACCTCCCTGACATTCAGTTGCTTCATTTTTAAAATAATGATAAAACCTGTATTACAAGATTATCATGGAGATTAAATGAGATCATCATCATAAAGCATTTTTTTAAACACTTATTAGATGACAGTCATTGTACTTAGGGAAAAAAGTCAAAGCAGATTAAAAAAAGGCCCTTCCCTTAAAGAGCTGGCCTTATAGCAAGGGTTGATACATATATAATGAATCTGAAACACATTGCAGAGATGAAAGCTATTATCTAAACCACCCTCTTCCCTTGATAGATGTGGAAACTGAGGTCTGGAGAGGTAAAATTAATGTGACAGAGTTAGAATTTGAATCTGGGTCCTCAGGCAATATCTGGGACTTTTTCTGCCACCAAGATATTGATAAAAATGGATAGGGGTGCCCAAACTTACTCCATGCCCTTTTTATTGGTTGTTGCTCTGGAATTTTTTATCTAGAGGACAGATCATCAATTGAAAGTTAAAGGGATCTTTGAGATCTTTGAATCCAACTTCCTCTTTTGAGAGAAGAGGCAACTTCAAGGATTTTACACAATAAGTTGGGATTTGAATTCAGGTCCTCTGACCCCAAATTCTCCATACTTTTCCACATACTTTTACCTCTCCAAAGAGGCTTTTTAGTGTAATGAACACTAAAATCTATAAGATTTAATTAAAGATTTAGGAAAGGGCTGGGTATAAAAATATATGTCCACTGACATTCACAAAAAGGATTCATTCGGTTATTTTCAGTTGTGTCTGAGTTTTTATGACACCATTTGAGGTTTTCTTGACAAAGATTGCCATTCCCTTCTCTAGCTCATTTTACAGATAAGGAAACTGAGTCAAATAAGATTAAGTGAGGGTTAAAAAGCCTTAAAAAGCTTACCCAATTCAAAAAGCTAATTCTAAAGTTGTACTCTCAAAATCTTTAATCCAGTGGCGTACTTGTTTTTAAATTCAAGGCTATATAAGACTCTTCCTCCATACCTTGCTCCCTAAACCCCAAAAAAGGGTTTCCATTTTAATTCTCTTTTGAACTCAGCTTTTTTAGTATAAAACACAAAATTTAGATCTTTTGTTTCATTTTGGTGTTGTATCCATGGTTTTCATGAGTCTCATCTTCTCAATAGAATATAAGCTCTTGGGCCAGTGACCATATATCTTCTTTAAGGCTCTCATTTTAATGCTATCACATCATATTATGTTATTTTATCCTCATATAATCATATCATGTCATTATCATATTATAGCATGTTAGATATATACATATATTCTATAATATAGCTTTAATGCTATCAATTGTTGAGCATACTTTAAATCAGTATTTTATCCTTATAAGGGTTTGGTCTCACCTCAAACTACTTTGCACTCACTTACAATATATGTAGTAATTCTGAAGAGAATACTTTGGTTTTGGCTTTGTCATTTCTCTCATTTCCTTCTCAACTCAACTCAAATTCCATTTTATAAAGGTAGCTTTTACTGGGTCCCCTTATTACTTATGACTTTCCCTTTCAGATTACTTCCATACCCTCTCAATTTATCTTGTATGTTCTTAGATATTTGTATATTGGACCTCTATTAGAACATATGTTTCTTTGGAGGAAAGAGCTGTGTTTTTGCTTTTCTTTATTTACCCAGCACTAAGCATAGTGACCAACTTAATAAGCACTTAATCAAAGCTTGTTGCTGTATCACTTGTCCAATCCGAGCTCCTAAAGCAGTTCCTTATATGTAGCTGGTATTTAATAAGTGGTGATTGCTTGTTATTCATAATAAAAAATATCACTTCATTCTCTGTGACTATTTAGATAGTTTTTCTTTTTAGTGTGTCTGCCTGGGAGAGCCACAGGCCAAATTCATATTTATTAAATTTACCTGAGCATATTTTTAAAATATCTCAGTTTATTGTTCCAGCCATTTAAGGCAAAAAAGTTCAAAGGAGAAAGAAGAAAGAGGGGGAAAGGGAAATAGCTTGAAGACTAAGAGAAATAAGAATAAGAGAATAAGATAAGCAAAAAAACAGAGAAATAAAATCAAGAAAAACAAAAAACCAAAGTAACTAGGCCAAAAATGGACACACAGAATTAGAATAAGAGACTCGGAGATAATCAGATGTTTTAGTAATTTCATCAATTTGGGCATTTCTTCCAATAATGTAAATCTACATGTCATAAACCATCATTACCAAATGACTTATTAAGGGTTTTCCTAACGTGTTTATAGACTTTCTTCTTTATCTCTTAACACTGCAAGTATTCTAATGGAGGATGCAGGAGTGTTGGGGATGTACACTGATTATTCCTCCCTCTACCTTGACAACTCAGTCCTCTTGTGGGTCTTCCCCCCTCCCACTCTCCCCTCACACACCAAATTCCACATTCCTCTACTGACATCCTTAAGAAGGGCATCCTATGTTGCCAACTTGGGGGGCTAATACCGTTTATTAATGCTCTTTATAATGCTAAATACCTGCATTCACAAATTCACAGCTCTAAGTATTGTTTATCCTTTATATCTAAAACTGTTTGAATTGGGATGGAACTAGCAGTTTATGGACAAGTTACGATTATTCTCTAGACTACAGTACATTCAGTGAATAGTGTAATATTACCCCTGAGGGCCAAATGAATCAAACTGAGATAAAGTTCCCCACCCATTCTTTTCAAAATCACAGACATTTAAGATTATGTACATGAAATTTAGGGGTAGATTTTATCAGCAGATCCAAATTCAGATCTGTTTACTCTGAACACTTCATGTAGGAATGTGCTTTAAATTTTGAAGTATGGGAGTGAAGGTGGGGGTGGAGTAGGATGGGAAGGGTTACTTTGGCTTTACAGCTTGTAGAGAATAAAAACTCAGTTCTAACCTTGGTCTGCTATTCACTGACTCTAAGGATCCTTAGAAAATCCCACAACTCCTTCTCCCCAAGTCCCCTGGCCTATGTAAGAAATATGGGAATGCATCCAGCCCTTCCCATAATCATTGTGCTATACCCAGAGGAATAGGAGTACCTGGTCAGGGAGGGGTGGGTGGGAGGGGGGAGGGGTTTCATTTGCCATTTTCATTAAAATTATTACTTCTGCACAGCTTGATTTCTTTCAGGCCCCATGTAATATCCTTAGGCCCCAGGCCTATGGGCTCATGCTAATTTGTATGGCTCTTGAAATGGCAGGCTTGTCAAACCTCCCAGGTACTTCAGTGATAGGTACTAGTTACAGTGATTGCTCAATTTCCATGGAGAATGGTGAACATGCACGTCAATAGGAGTATCCCACACTTTCTGAGTAGGCTCTATTTCAACCTGGGGAGTTCAAAGGCCAGACAGAGCCTTTTGAAATATTAGATTATAGGTTAGCAAAATACAAAATCTATCCCCTCAAAAATGCCTACCCCCAAACTCTTTTATTTTTCTTTTGGTAAAAATCTTAGGAGATGAATTTCTTTGTAGATTAGCACACACATACACACAAGCAGAGACAAAAAGTAGGGGGGAAAGCAGAGTAATCATGGTATCATGTCACAAGAGCATTCCATCACTTTTCCTGGCTTTTCCCCTTGCTTTTGAAATTATGCAAATGGATTCTTTAAACTCAAGCAGGCATCGATCCTGCTGATTTCCATTGATTTGTTCGTCATCGCTTCATGTATGTGTTCTCCCCAAACCTCTCATATCGATATTTCTCTCTCTCAACTCTGCCCCTCGATCCATTATAAGTGTATCATTAAAACCTGTTTAATTTCCTATGAAAGATTATATTAAGTGCACTTTTAGTGTAATTATGTCAATAGTGGAAGATAAACATGTATTAGGCAGTGCGAAATGCTGATTATCTGTCAGGGTAAATCTGTTTATTTCAGGAATAGCAATCTGACAGCCCCCTGTTGTTAATCGGGGAAGTACATGCTCTTGTCAGGTAGCGTTTGGTCGGGTTCTGTCAGGGAAATGTTCTCCCTGAGCTCCTGCTGGGACATCATTTTCATCTCTTTGATAGGTAGGTAGGTAAGTAGGCAGATAGATAGATGGATAGATAGATAAATAGATAAGCAGATAGAAAGAAAAATAGATAATGAAGAGAGAGAGGGAGAAAGAGAAGGAGGGAGAGAAATAGGGAAGGAGAGAGAGAGAAATGGATGGAAAGATAAGAGAGAGATGGGTGGATGGATGAATGAATGGATAGATAAATGGATGGAGGGATGGATGGCAAATGATAGGGATTACTGCTAGAAAAAGATACACATAGTGGTATATTGTATATTAACTCAATTTCCTTATTTTATGCATTTCTGACCTGTTTTTCTTTCAGGAAAAAGAAAATAACTGCCAATAAACAATTCAGACCCTAGCATTGAAAAGGCTTTTAAGGAAGCGTAGATTAGACAGATTAGGCTGCTGCTCAGCATCTGCCCATGATAGAGATGTCCCTAATAATATCAGAACAAAAGGGAAAGAGAAAGAGGGGAAATAGGAACTGCCTGGCTTTCTCTGTGCAAACGTAATATTTGTTTTGATTTTTTTTCAAAAATTTTAATTCTTTTGCTATAGTATTTTCTAAATATATCTTAAAAACTGCTCCCTGCAACCTAGTATAACCTTTCTTTTTAATGAGATGAGGTAGAAAAATGCACACCAATACCACCATCACACACACCCTAAATTTTGCCAAGTTTTCTGTGTTCCAAAATACAAATTTTAAGAAAACATTAATAGATATTCAGTCCTAGTTGTCCAAATCCTACTGAAAAATAATTTTGTTTGACTTAATTGCAATAAGACCATATCATGAATGATAAGAGCTGCTGAATAGAATAATAAAAATTAATATTTATATTGGCATTTCAGGACTCTAAGTAGAAGGCAAATACATATAAATAGCAGTCATTCAGTCTTTGCAGCCCTTTCACCAAACCATTCCACTATACACTAATTCACTTACTCTAGGATACCTTACTAGGCCTTAATATAAATGTCTCTGAAAAATAATCTCTCCCCAGTAGATTATGCACATCTTTAGTGTAACTCAGAATTTGCATGTCTAGTTTGCATATTTTTGCATCAGAGTGTCTGCTTTAAATTAGATAAAGGTCACTGTCATTCATAATCAAGAAGAAGGTGGATTAAAGGTCAGGATTCAATAAAAAAAAAAAACTGATTAGATGTAGAGGTTTGTTCCTATGATTCAGTATATCATTGGATAAGTGGAAATCATGAGTCAACAAATTAACCTCAGTATAATGGGTGACTTGCTTCATTAAGATCAAAAAACAGATTCATGTATAGTTTCCAATGTATTACTTGTTTATCTCTGTGTAATAGCAACAGATATTTGTATTTAATTCTTTTATCACAAGGTGTTATTTATACCAGCTTTTGAGTTTCAGGAGTGACATAAAGAACAGGATTTTTTTTTTAATTTTCAAAATAAAACATTGTGAGATATGATGAGTTGATGAAATAATATGAATGGGAAAATGCCTAAGGGCAAGTGGTACTGTAAACTTCCTTCTAAACAGTGGTTCTCAATTATTTTTTAGTCTCAGGGCCCGTTTATGCCCTAAAAATATTATAACTGATGCTTCCCCACAGAGAGCTTTTATGTGGATTTTATCTATAAATATTAAATATGCCAGAAATTAAAATATATTATGAAAATAGGCTTAACTTTATAGATCTTTAAAGGGTTTGGGGGAATCACCAAGCAATCAGAATCTAAAAAATGATCGTCCAAAATATAAACGCCTGCTTGAAAGGGAAATGATCATCTTTATTTGGGGAAAGAAGAGAAGCTATTACAATAACTTTACGCTTGTCCATTTTTTCTTTCCTCTCTGACACCCTCAGGCTCCAAATTCTTTTAGTCCTGACATTTTTTTCGCCATCTCATTGTACAATTATTAACTAAAAGTAATAGTTTTAAAGCACTTTTAAAGCTTGCAAAGCTCTTCACCATGTGTGGCTCCCCCTTCTGAAGTACCCCCAATTTATATCCCCACAATGGGTCTCCTGGTACATATCTAATCCAGTCAGATTCTAGGTATTCTGTGCATGTGTACACTTGAAATTATTATCTCTCTAGCTTCCACTAATGGGTTTACCTTTACTCCCATCCAGTTGACACAATTAACTCAAAGCAAAAGCATTTACTGAAATGTCATAGCAGGAAGAAAAGCAACAAAGCATTCCTAGCCACCCCATCCAGCAATGTTTGTCAATGTGTAACAATAGACTTTAGGGAGTGGGGGTGAGGGAACATGATGTATTTTTAGGTTGCATTATTAACATTTTCTTCATCACTTCTTTAAGTCTAGACAATCAAAAAACAGTAAATCAAGTCCTGATTTGTAATGTTTGCTCATTTCTGAGGTATAAATGCTCACACTGCAGATTTAACAATTGAATAGGGGCTGATATTGAGCTACTTCCACCACACCACTGCATCCCCATCCCTTCCCCTTCCCTAAATGTTATCTAACAAATAAAGTGTTCTTGGGATAAATAGGCACGTACATGGGGTGTACTTCTAGAGAGATCCTCATTTAAGAAAGAATAACCAATATGAGTTATATCTCTATTGCTGCAGGGTCCCAATATATGATTTCTAAGTTTCACAACAACCCTGTAAAGTAGATATTATTACCGTAGATAGAAGTGATTTTTAAAATGTCTGAGAGATATATCTGAGTAATTAATCATTTTATTAATGATGATAACATTTTATTAATAAAAGGGTCAGTGATACTCTCTAATGCCAAAGACCAGTCATGGCAGTGGATTCATAGTTTATATGCCCTTTGAAGAGTGGGTGTTTCTGAGGATGCTAATCAACTCTGATTAGTTAATAATTAATGAAAAATAATGAATATTGCAATGAAAACTGGACCCATTCTGATGAAGAGCTTGGGGATTTAACTTTTATCATGTCCTTTACTTTTAATTTACCCCCAGCTTTGAATGATCTACTCAAGGAATTTCTCCCCACTTAAATCTGAGTACAACACAATGGGTAGGAATCCACCTAGATAAAAATGGTCTACATGGGATAATTTTTGGGCAGGGATTAGTAATGTTCTTCAAAGACCAGGTTTCAAACAAGGAAATAGGATAGGGAAAAATCCTGAATCTCACCCATAATTGTATATTGATAATCATTTTTCTCACTGTGCTAGATTTAGTCACAAAGACCAGAGTTCAAATATGTTACTTAATTCCCCTCTGCCTCAGTTTCCTTATCTGTAAAGCAGAGCTAACATATTCTTCCCAGGGTTGTTTTGAAGACAAAATGAGATGAAGTTTATAAAATCATTTTGTCAGTGAAGAGCTATATAAAACTAGCTATTTTTGCCGATGAGGAAAGAATCTCAGAAAGTTTAAGTGACTGACCATAGAAAAGATCAGAGATAAGAACTGATCACCTGACTCCAAATTCATGGAACAATATTCACCAACATTTTCCTGATTGTTGCAGCTGTGTGTGCCCTCCCTCCCTAACTACCTTATTTAACAACTAGGCATTTCTTCTATTAAGATTTATTCTGTATATATTTATATGTGTACTTATTTTATGCCAAGAGAAGGGATTGTCATTGTATTGTCCCCTAATATCTCTCAGCAGTGAGTACATGCTAAGTGTCTAATAAGTGCTTGTTGATTGGTTGCATACTATACTATATTCCATTTACAATGGATGAATCCAGAAAAAATGTGAGTTTAGCTGGCGCCAGTCAGGTAAGGTTTTTATATGTTGAGTATATTTATCTATATTTAGCAAAGAAATGACTAAATGAAAATGACTTTTAAAAAGTCAAATTGATGTTTGGCTGTGTTACATCTCTATTTTGCACAAAAATCAGTCTGAATATTTAGAGGGAGGAAAAAAATATACATTTAATTTACTTAACTTCTTGATTTTAAAGAAGGCACAGATGTAGTGACTAAAGCAGTTGACCTAAGACTAGGATTTTACCCAAAAACAAAGAAACTGAATAAAACCGTTGTCTATTTCCCATCTGGTAAAATTTCTTTTCCTCCTGAAATTTGTTTTTGATTTGTTTAAAGGGAAAAGTTGCCTTCTTTCCTAACTAGTTTAACTATCCTATTTTAAATACCATAGAGTTATGTACCAAATAAAAAGAAGGTGGAAAGGAGACATGGCCTTAACAAAACCTTATTGTTTATTTTTCCCAGTAAAATTAACCACATTAAAAGGAACTATAGTTGTTAAAATGTTTCAAACAGCATGTAATTAGTTAACTTCATTATACAGCTATTGGATCAATTTTGCATTATTTTAATTACCTTTGGGTGGCTATGGTTTGGTGGATAAACTCAGTTAATGTCCAGGATGAAACAAAATTATCTTTCCCCTTGGTAGACTTATGTTACCCAAGACAATTTAAAATGTCTATTTTTACTTTCATCTGGAAATTTCCTTGATTTTCTACACTGATTATAGCTGGATGTATTGTATTGTTGTTGTTTAAGTCAATCACATTTTTTTCATTTTCATAGCTTATTCCCTCGTGTGGGGCGAGGGAAAAAGAATATTGAAACTGCAGCAAATAGATGTTCCTTCTTTAGGCTATCCATAGAATTCATGTTGTTTGAGAGTATTTGTAAGGTTAATTCAGTCCTTGATTCTTCTAGGATACATAAATTGAACTCCATAAAGTTAATAGTGGATCCTGTCCCCCTGAGAAGACTTTGAAAATGGACACTATCTACTTTGGATGGACATTAGATAAACTGTAGAAAATATTCCCTTGGAATATACTTGATAGGAAATTGCCTCATGTATTTATATGCATATAAAGATCTATGTTTATCAGCCCTTGAATTAGGAACATCTCACATATGAACCACATCTACTAATAAATAAGCATGGAAATGTGGGGACTAGAGAGTGTAAAAAGAAGAGATTATTTTATCATAGGGTCAAAGCTCTAGAGCTGAAAGGAGATTTCCAATCCAAATTGCTCATTCTGTAAATAAGGGAAAAGGCCCATGGAGATTAAATGACTTACCTAGAGTTACAAAGACACTAAATGGCAAATCCAGCATTTGGACACAAGTCTTCTGATTCAAAATCCATTGTTTTATCTGTGGGACCACATAGTGCAATCCAGAACCTCAAACCCTGCCCACCTTCAGAGTCACTGTCTTGTGCTCCCCAATAAAGGACACTAGGGAACAGTGGACCTAGAGAGAATATGTATGCTCTGTGTGAGGAACAATAAAGAGGTCAATGTCTTTGCATCATAGAGTATGGGGGAAGGACAAGAAATAAGTTATAAGGAGCAAGGGAAAATATAGGAAAGGGCCAAATTATAAAGGTTTAAAAGGGAAGAGAAAAGCAAAATAAAAAATTCTATATTTGATCATGGAGACAATATAGAGATACTGAAGTTGATTGAATTGGAGTTGACTTGTACCTTATGAAGAACAATTGGAGGATGCTAAGTGGAGGATTAACTAGAATATGTAGAGATACAGTCAGGGAGAGTAACAGAAAGTTGGTTCATTATTTTAGGGATGAGGCAATGAGATCCAACAAAACGATAACAATAGAGAAAGGAGCATAAGGGAGAGAAGTTAGGACAGAAAAACTTGGCAACTGATAGAATGTAAAGAGAGTGGGTAAAGAGCTAGGAATGACCCCTAAGTTAAAAGCTTGGGTAATTGGAAGGATAGTGGTACCCT
Organism: Sarcophilus harrisii; assembly: GCF_902635505.1. Taxonomy (NCBI): domain Eukaryota; kingdom Metazoa; phylum Chordata; class Mammalia; order Dasyuromorphia; family Dasyuridae; genus Sarcophilus; species Sarcophilus harrisii. Next base: position 45,188,789 of record NC_045429.1, on the reverse strand, counting down.
TCACAATAATAAGGAAGTTAGAAAAAGAAGAAGGCTCAGGGGGAATAATCATGAGGTCAATTTTGGATGTGTTGAATTGAAGATCTTTGGAATCTTTGGAATATCCATATCTCTATATTCAATAGGCATCTGGAGCAGGGAGTTTGGAGCTTAAGAGAGAAACTAGAACTTATCTGAGAATAGATCTGAGACTTATTTGCATAAAGGTGATAGTCATCATGCACAGGAGATGAGATCTCTGAACTATGCAACCATGGCCAAATCACTATATCTCTTAGTAATCTGAGGCATCTCCCTAAATCTGAAAAATACAGAAAAGTTGTTGTGCTTTAGGTGGGATAATTTTTCAGGCTTGGTAAAAATAATAAAAATTAAAACAGATTGATTATCTTAGACTTCCTGAAGTTACTTATCCTGGCAATGTGTTGACTGTGTTTACACCTCAGCTCTTCTTTTCCAATTACCCTAACCTAGGTAGATCATTTCTTAGGCCTTTTGGAAATTATTCCCCTTTGCATTACCAAAAGAGCCTATCTTGAGTGTCTTTTTCAAGGGCTCTTCTTGACAGATCTGCTTTTTTTATTTTCATAAAATAAGTTGTATGAGGCATGGGAGAGTCAAGGAAGATTAAATATAATCAATTCCACCAGATTAACTTCTAAATATTATATATAGAGGTTCATCCTTTGTCCTTGGGTTTTTACCAACTTCTGGCCAAGACTCAGTATTTTTTTTTCCCTATCTTCTTGAATCCTGTCTCTTATAATTTTTTTTAAACTTTTAGTTACCAAAGGCAAAGGGATGATAGCTATGAAGTCTTACCATTTTATTTAACAGATGAAGAAACTGAGGTCCACAATAAGAATTATAGGTTACTTATTTAGAAATATCCAATTTCTCCCTCTTCAAGGGAAAACAAAGGTTGAAGGGAGAGGTGCTACTGATTTTTGTTCTAAGGCCATACTTACAAGTTTTTCCCCAATAAAAATTAAAGTTGCAAATATCTGTTGAAAGTCAAGACTACCACTGATTTGGGAATAAAGTTTTCAGGTAGAATTTCTTAATGTAGGTTCTTTGATTGTGCTTTTCTTAATATCTTAAAAATTTCAGCATACTGAACTTCCTTTGTAACCCCATCTATTTTTTTTAATGCATTTTATAATATTATTCTGAGGAGTTTAAAGGTTTCACATCAGATTATCAAACCAATCCATGACCAAAAAAAAAAGCTTAAAAATTCTAATTTGAGGAATATCTGAAAGAAAATAATAGCAAATTATGTGCTTACATAGTATGCAAATATACTATTTAAATAGGCTAGCATCTGGCTCTATGATTTCATTGGTATAGAGAATTTTGGGGGGAGGAGATTGCCTCTACCAAGGTCAGAATCTTCTCTATAATCATAGAACTATCTAGATCACTGAGAGTTTAAGTGAATACCTAAGGTCATGACACAAGTACTTGTCTAAGGTCACAAAACCAGTACTTATCTGAGATAGAACTCGAAGACAAGTTTCCTGGACTCTAAATCAGGTCTCTATCTACAACCTGTGTTCTATTATATTATGCCTCAATGGTATATGTAAACAGCATTTAAATAAATAGTATAAGTGCTATATGATATAGTATGATTGCTATACACATTCAATACATTTTGGGTTAAATGAGCTCCAGAACTAGAAACCTCATCACAATTGATAGCAATGTGACCCAAGGTTTAGGGTCATAGCTCAATTTAGAGTAGAAGAGACTTGAAAGGTCATCAAATATAATACATTTTAAGATAAGGAAACTGAGTTCCAGAAAGGTAAAGCCACTTGTGTAAGGTCATATAGGAAGCAATTCTAATTCAGACCCTCTGACAACAAAGTCCTCACTTTCCCTTTTATACTCTATAAGCTTTTAGAGAAGACTTAAAGAATGAACATTTAGAGCTGAAGAAACTCAAAAATTAAGGACTGTCTTGGTATGTATAGTATATCAGCATATATACGGAAGCATAATTATATGTTTATCAAACATGCTGTGATTGCTTAATTTTCTTTTATTCAGTAAGGTATATCTTTTAACCAACAGTATATTTATTTCAGAATGCATTGCAACTCCCATCCACATATCCTCATGCACATATATGTGTTCCCAATTGTAACCCACTTTAATTTTCCAGCATTCTGCCCCTGCTTAATCTGACTATAATTGGAAATCTCATTGTACTTGGAATCAAGGGAACCCTGAATTTGAGTCACATCTCTAACATTTACTAATTGTTTAATACGAAAAGAATTCTTCAGAGAGTTAAACATTTTTCTCTCTGAGTCTATTTCCTCATCTGTAAAATGGGGGTGAATGACTCAAGGAATGACTGAGTGACTGATTGTCTTAATGAGTAAATGAAAATACCTTCTGCACTTGCTAGGTGTCAGACACTGTGCTGGGTGTTGGGGACACAATTAAAAACAAAAGATAAGATGCTTGTATTCTCATAGGAGGAGAAAGGGAATTAGAGGAATGTTAGCTATAGAACAATATTTTGGTCTGGAAAGTTGCAGGGCTGATGTAAACAACAGTATGAGCTAAAGACACATTGTGTCGAGGCAACAATAGAAGGGTTAGTTTACTTACTGTTCAAGAATCAGAGTGAGAAAGGAAGAGAGAGAAGGGAGTCAGTCATGATACTTGTCATACATTTCAGAAAGGGTTGTAAGGATCTAGTAGGGGGCAGCTAGGTGGAATAGTGTAGAGAGTTTTGGATCTGGAATGAAAAAGACTCATCATCTTTCTGAGTTCAAACTGATCTCAGACACTTATTAATTGTGTGAGCCTGGGCAATTCACTTCACCCTCTTTGCCTCAGTTTGCTCATCTTTAAAATGAGCTGGAGAAGAAAATGGCAAAGCAATATTTTTGCCAAGAAAACCCAAGAAGGTTGCAAAGAGTGAGACACTACTGAATAATGACTGAGCAACAACAAGGTCTAGTAAACTGCATTAAATATCAGGAACGATGACGTATATGGAATTCATCAAATATATAAAATTAAATATACAATACACCTTTGCAACAAACACACCTGATAATTACCAATACAATGACTTACTTTTTTTAAGTATTTGACTCTATTGTGGACAGTAAAGTGTATGACTATATTAGAAACAATCTATTGCCAAAATTTTTGACCGACAAATACTGATATTCATTCCAATGATCAAATATTTTTATTTGTCCATGTTGTCTCACCAGAAAAAATAAAATGTTCTTGAGGGCAGGGACTGTTTTACTTTTGTCTTTGAATCATTGCTAGGCACATTGTTGGTGCTAAAATTGCCCATTGACTATGAAAGACAGACTATATACATAGTCAAAAGGATTTAAGTAGCATTGACTGGAAATTCTAATAGCAATAGCCGTATAAGCCATTTATCTTTGGCCATGCTATAGACCTTTATTTCTTCATAAGAATAAAGTGAATAGAAATTGGGCAGTTCTCCAATTTAATTTAATCACTACAAGTAGACAGCTGTATTGTAGTGGAAAGGAATACTCTATTGCTTTTATAAGTGAATGACCTATATGTGAGATTCACTTCTGGAAACTTTATTAAATTTAAAGTGAGCTAACTGGAGCAATGGATAGAGCACTGGGTCTCAAGTTAGGAAGACTTATGCTCCTGAGTTCAAATCTGAACTCATACACTTACTAGCTGTGTGATCCTAGGGAAGTCACTTACCCATGTTTGCCTCAGTTTTCACTCCTATAAAATGAGCTGAAAAGGAAATGGCAAACCACTCCAGTATCTCTGCCAAAAAAAATCCCAAATAGGGTCATGCATGACTGAAAATGATTGAATAACAACATGTTTCTCTTCCAATCTCATGGCTTTATAGAGGAGAAATAGAAACTCAAAAGAAATTAAATGACTTGCCCAAGATCTCACATGAAGTTTTGGGTTTTTTTGGTAGTGGTGGTGTTTTATCTATCTGCCTGCCTGCCTGCCTGTGTGTCTGTCTATCTATCTGCCTTTCCATCTATCTATTTACCTATCTGTCTGCCTGTCTATCTCTCTATCACTATGCCTAGCTAGCTAGCTAGCTATGTATCTGTCTATCTATCCATCAATCAATCAATCTATCTACTTATTTATTTTTTACCATAAATCACTATGTAAATGTCTGGCAGGTCCTGCTATAGCTACTAATGGCCACATGGAATAAAAAAAAAAAAAAAAAAAAAAAATCAGCCTTTAAATTAAATTACCAAGATTCAAGTATTTCCTATAACATTTCCTGCTATTTGAGTTTGGGCAAAACTTAGAACCTCTTAGTTTTAGTGTTTGGTTTAGTGTTTCCAGTATAATAAATGAGCTTTATATATAATAATATGTACACTCTTAGTTTCACTGAATAAATGGGAGAAAAATGCTCTGTAAACTTCGAGATATCATTGAAACATGTTTCAAACCTGCTAGCGCTATTGGTGTTTGGGGTAAATTGACTCTGTTCTCCAAGGATTGATAGGCCTCTCTTCTTTATCTCCATGTTCTGCTCAATCACAGAGACCCTGTCTATATTGATCATTACTTCTGGGATATCCTGCTATCATCTGATTATTGCTCCATCCTCTTCTCTAAAAACACCAATCCTATGACCTATATAACTCATTGTTGAATTTAAAGGAATAAATATTTTAAGCAATCCTATTTAAGCATATCATATTTCAAATATACCATTTTTATTTAGTACTTGATTATTTAAAGATAAAATTAATGTTATTTTACCTAATTTCTTATTAATCTGTTCCTCTCATTATCTTACTCCCGTTGAACAAATATATATAATAGCATATTATAATATGAATATGTGATATATTGATATTCATTAACATAATATGTTTATTATATTAGTATATGCACATATATATGTATGTAATGTAGGTATACATATATACATGCATATATACATGTGTATACATATATACCTAATATATAACTCTAATACATACACACAGAGTTTAGAAAAATAAATTCCTACACTGGTACATAATTTTATCAGATTTATAAAAATAGCCTAAAATAAACTCTGTTAAAGAAGCCATAACCAACAGTATTGATGCACAGGTGAACTAGACTGCAGGGCTTCTTAAATTTTTCTACTCATGACCCCTTGTCACCTAAGAAATTTTTATCCAGATATATAGGTATACAAAATAGAGGTACAAATCAAACATTTACTGATGATAAGTCATACTTTTTCAATCCCCACATTCAGTTACAAGATTTCATATGGAGTCACAGTTTAAGAAACTGGGAGCTAGCATACCAGTAGCTGGTTAGAGTCAATGGCTACATTTTCAGTGGAAGCTTTTACACCTTGTGAATCAGCAAATGCTACACATCAGGAATCTATTTATTATTTTGTCAATTGTCTAAGAAAAAAGATGGTGAATGTATCGATATTGCAGATTAAACTTCAAAGTATACCACATATATTTTTTTTTTTCCAGAGAGTTCTTTTATTGTTGTTGTTCAGTCATGTCTAATTCTCCACTGACAGAAATACTGGTGTGTTTTGCCATTTTCTTTTCCAGCTCATTTTACAGATTAGGAAACTGAGGCAAGCAGGATTAAGTAATTTGTCCAGGATCACACAGCTAGTAAGTATCTTAGGCTGGATTGAAGATGAAGTCTCCTGCCTCTTGGTCCAGCATTCTATCCACTGTGCCAAGTTTTCTAGCACAATACTAATTAAGAACTTTCGTGTCAATCTGGAAGAGTATCTACAATAGAATACCATAAGTTTTCTCTTTGTTTTTGCCTTTTAAATATATGTCACTTTTTTTTAAGACATGGAAGGTCTGTTTCTCATATTTGCAGATGGCACAAAGCTAGTGGTAATAATTAATGTTCTATATGATAGGATCAAGATTTGACGTTTTCTTTTTGAACTGGTAAATTGGGCCCAAACCAACTAAATGGAATGTAAATGGAAAAAATATAAAGTCCCCAATTTAGACTAAAAATTCAGACACACAAGCACTGGACATAGGAGACTCTAGCTTGGTAACAAGCCATATGAAAAATAAGTTAGAGGATTTTGCTTGACCACAAGCTTAATATGAACAATAGGGTAGTATTGTTTAAAGAAGTGAAGGAATGGTATTGTTTAAAGGAAGGAGTGGACCAAATGTAATTCAGATATAAATAAAATATTTTGACTGTTTATCACATTAATTAATAGTTCCCCTGTACCTTGGCATCAAATCTGTGTCTGAAGTATAATGTTCAATATTTGGTACATTTAAAAAAAAGTCTTTAAGTAAATTTTTATTGTTGTCTTTTTGCTTTTTTGTATCTTATTCTGCCAATAAGGTCCTCCATCTCTTTTCTCTGTGCATTTTCTCTGTCTGTCCCCCTGGAATGTTTTCCCTCCTCCTCTTTACCTCCTCACTTCTCAAACTTCTTTCCTTTAAGTCCTTACTATAACTACCTCTTCTACAGAAAACTTTTTTCCAAATCCTTTTAATTCTTGTGACTTCCATCTTTTTATTATTTCCTGTTTATTCTGTTTATAGTTTCTTTGTATATATTTGTTTCCTTGTTGTCTCTCCCATTAGATTGTAAGCTCCTTGAAAGCAAATACTATCGTTACCTCTTTTGTATCCTCAGTGCTTAGCATAGTGTCTGGAAGACTGTAGGCACTTAATAAATGTTTAACTAACTGCCTGGTTGACATCACCATAATTTGTCTCTTCTCCTTCCCAGTGAACCATCCCATAAAGATCCATTTTTAAGGGTACAGTAATAAACTAAATTGAGGTTAGAGGGGCTGAATACCAAAATGAGATAGGGTTTGAATTCAAAAAGGGACTAGATAACTGCCTTCAAATACTAAAAGAAGAAATAGAGGCAAAAGAGAGGGCCAATTTGGTTTGTGTCATTAATCAGATTGCAACAGATTGTAACTTTATTCAAAAACTTTCAATGATTCCCAATAGAATAAAATAGAATTTCCTTAGCCTGGAATTTAAGACCGTCTCTTCACAAATGTAACGCCAACTTAAATTTTTCAGATTTATTTCTCATTTCCATCCTCCCCGCCCCCCCACTTCATGTATTATGTGTTTCAACCTTCCTGAATCTCATCCCTGTGCATTCACATATCTGTCTCCAAAGTCTGGAATGCACTGTCTCTCTGTCTCTACCTTTTGAAATTTCATTTTTCATGGCCTAATTCAGGTGCTATCTTCTCTTCAACGTCTTCTCCAATCCCTCCAACTCCCAAACCATTCTCTGTCTCTTCAAATTTTCTTAAAGAAGATTTCCTTAAATCAATGAATGAACCCACACTTAAGCATAGAGTAAAATGTATAAAAATGCCAGTTTCAGGTCCACTTTATGAAAAATCTCTTACTGGGAGCTTGCAGCAATAATTTGGTCTGCTTTCTTCCCACTGGGAGATAATGAATTCACCATGTCTAGAATTATTCAGAGATTATCATTTATCTATTAGGGAATGATGGCTAAGAAGTTTTGGTGTCATACAGGGTAGTAGGATAAGATTATCTTAAAGGGTCCCTTTCAGCTCCAGATTCTGAAGTCAAGAAACTAATTTCTAAAAAGAATCAACTGACTGAACAACAAATATTTGCTGAGTATCAGGGGCTATGATAAAAGTGATAGCCAGCTTTTTCATATTATTAAAACATATGACATGTATTAAACTACATATTTTACATGTTAAAATATATAACTTACAAAAGACTTGCAAAGCACTTTACATATGTTTTATCATTTAATTCTCACATCAACTCTATAAGATACAAATCAATATCATCTCCATTGTATAGAAGAGAAAACTGAGACAAAGTTTCAAAAATTTCTCTAGAGTTATAAAGCAAGTGAGTGTCCGAGGAAGAATTCAAACTTAGGTCTTCCAGATTCCAACTCTAGCAATTTAAATACTCTACCTTGCTACTCTGCCATCAGGAAACTTATAGTCATTAAGTTAGGTTACTGAAAGTAAAGACAATTTATGATTTGCAGAGATTTTTTGTTGTTGTTGTTAATAGCATTTTTTAAAAGCCCAATAGCATTTTGATTTAAGGAACTTTGTAAATGTTGTGAATCCTCCACTGGGTAGTCATAATATTCAACAATTCAAAAATCTGTAATGTCATGACCATGGGGGCTCCCTTCATCAAAATAGATCACAGCTACTTTACAACTTTGTAAATAATCCTCAAGAGTTTCTGTGGGCAAGGAATTAATCACTCCATAGCTGACCTACTGATAAACTGTACCAAATTTATTAGATAGGTCTTTGGGTAATAAATATGTAGGCAATCATCAGACCTACTCTTGAAACTTTTCTAAGCTAACATAATATTGGGCTATGATAGCTCTCAAGTATAATTGTATACATAATCTATGTATACATACATATGCAGACAGATATTTGTATAGGAGTGTGTATGTAGATAGATTGATGATAGATACATAGATTGGTAGAGATTAGATAGAATGCCTCGAAATCACCTGCCATGAAAAAATCCTACAAATATTTAGGACAATTATGTTCCTCAAACATCCCCTTTTCTCATGTCTAAACAGCTCCAGTTCCTCCCTAATAAATGTAAACTCTTATGATCATCATGATTATTATAATCAGAAGCCTATTGGAATCCACTGCACCACATTACCAGGTGGTAGGTGCTCCTGTGCTTATCATAGTCAGAAATTTTCAACGAAACAATCTACAGCCTTAAAAAGAAAAGGCTTATTTTTTTCTTTCATATATTCTAGTCTTCAGTAATAAGTGTTTAACTTATGATTGTGGTTCAGAGATAGTGCTGTATAATACCTATCACATACAGGGAAATTTTAATATAACTAGAGCTCTTTAATAAAACAGTTTGTTAAAGCCAGGGCGCTAACTGATTAATAAATTGGTTCAAGTAGACTTTCAATCAGGTTTCATGAATAAGTGCAGTGTCTGATAAATTCCCATACTAAACACAAATGTTGTTATTTGTCATGTACTAACTGTTTTAATGAGTCATTCTTCATGATCTTTAACAGCTATGAATTGATCTCTAGGAATCAGATGTCACACACTCCAATCCAGGAAGCATTCTAAGAATCCAAATATAAGTGAACCCTGCTACAAAAGGAGAAAAAAAGTCCTCAATTTATTCTAGGGACAGAGGTATATTAAGCACAATAATGAGCCTGCAAACAACAAGCAGTGAATTAAGGATGTCATTTTTTTCCAAAGCAGAAATATAGTAATCAATGCAGACAGCTATATTTTCAGATCCTCAGATTTTAATAAAGGTAGCTCTAAGAATTCTATTTAGAGTTTCAGAGCATTACATCTTGAACCATCAAAAATAATCAGATATGTTTTAAATCTGCTGGGAGATAAACTGATCGATTTCATACTTGTAAAACACAAACTCTAGAGGTAGGTTAATTTTCACATTTATCATTTGTAATTATTTTCCAGCGCCTTCAAAGCCGTGTTGAGCTCAGTTTTCCCTTCTGCTGATGGGCAGGTCTGGGCCACTTAATCCAAATAAAACCCCCAATACTTGGAGATGAAGTGAGTTGTATTTTAAAGAGGCTCAGGACAAGCACTTATGTCCTTAGAGTACAAAGGGTTCTGCCTGCTTTTTTATCTTATAGTCTCAGGTGGCAACATTAACAAACAGATGTTTTATGCATTTCATACATAATGCTCCATGAGAATACAAAATGTATACTAGGTCACTGAATTAAGTTTTCTGGAAATGAAATAGGGGAGGTGGGAGGAGAAAGACTTATGCCAGTGAGGAAAATCACCCTGTTCTTTTTATCTTTGGGGAGAGCTGTAAAAAATCACTTTTTTGCCAAGGGCTCAATGAGAGATCAAATGTGATCAGAAAAGCTTCCAATCTGAATAGATCTGCCCTAAAACTGTGTTTCCAATATATGAGTTGGGATAGGGGACAAGAGGATTGAGGTGGGGTGAAAACTATTATTGTCGGTGACTGATTAAATTCCAGTCATCTATCCAAAGCAGTCCCTGGTTGCTTGTAAAATGCTCCATATAATTACAGTAACTATGGTTTTAAAAGGAATTTTACACATTGGCCTTTATCAAAGGACTCTCTTTGTGGGTGTATTTCCACTTTAAAATCAATATCCTTAAAATACACTTTAATAAGATTTATTAATTTTATCTATGCGGACCTTTTTAAAGTCAATATCAAATATCTTTCTTCAGATTTCTCTTGGCATTTGGAGAAGCTTTGATATAATCAAATATCATGCCTTCTGTATGTTAAGTGATCACTGTTCTGGGACTTAGCTTGTGTGTATCACTTATCCATATTTTAAACTTTGGAAGAGTTGAGAATCAATATAAAATACTACTTAAGATAGGTTACTGATAGATCTCAGAACTATGTTCAGAGACTATAAACTGCTTCTGTTGCTATTAAAGATTTGAAAGTGAAAGAATACAAACTACCATCCTATCTATCTAATTCAATTCCATGTAATGTAGTAGGAAAAGTAGATACTTTGACTTTCAAGCACCAAGGTTCTAATTTTGCCACTGACACTATCAGTGTTTCCTAGGATATGTCATTGAATCCCTCATGCTTCCGCTTCTTCAACTTCAAATGAGAAGATGGGACTAGATGGCCTCTGATGGCTATCCTTAGATGGCTTTCCTTCCAGCTCTGGATCTGTGAAAATTGTGCTCTTATAAACAAGAATATACTGAGTACTCACTATGGGCCAGATGGGCTATAGCATGGGGATGCAGGGCAAAAACCAAATGCCTCTAAGAAGTTCATATGTTCAACCAAATGACAAGGTTCAAATGGCTGGAAAATCTATTCAATAAAACTATGTTTTTAGTTAGAAAGAACAAATTTGAAAAATTTGTGTTCTATTTCAGCATATGCACACATACACACACACACACACACACACACACACGCATGTATGTGTGTATATAGGATGTTATGTCCTATATCCATCAGACATTTTTCAATGTTTTCATTTATTTGGTAGAATTTTTTTCTTTTTCTTTCTTTTTCTCTTCTCTTCATCTGTCATTTCCATTTCATTCTTTTTTCTGTCTGTGCCTGTTTTTCTTTCTCTGTGTGTGTCTTTCTCTGTCTCTGATTTTGTCTCTGTTTCTCTGTGCTCTCTCTGTCTCTGTTTCTGAGTGGGTATCTCTCTGACTCTCCGTCTCTGTGTGTGTCTGTCTCTCTAACTTTGTCTCTGTCTCTCTCTCTTCTGTCACTGCCTCTATGTATATGTATGTGTCTCTCTGACTGTTTTTGTGTGTCTCTGTCTGTTTCTCTTTGTCTCTGTTTCTCTATCTCTGCTGTCTCTGTCTCTCTATCCCTGCTGTCTCTTTCTCTATGTATGTCTCTCTTCCTCTGTTTCTTTCTGTATGTCTCTGTCTTTCGGTCTCTGTCTCTGTCGGTGTCTCTCTATTTCTTTCTCTGTCTCTGTTTCTCTTTGTCTCTCTCCTTTCTCAATGCCATCTCTTTCTCTTTTTATCTCTGTGTGTCTCTCTTGTTCTGCCTCTCTCTGCCTCTGTCTTTCTGTCTCTGTCTGTCTCTCTCTTTCTTATGTATGTATCTCTCTGTCTCTCTTTCTTTCCTGATTTTTCCTCTTCTTTCTCGCTCCTTTTTTATAGAGGATGGGAAAGGAAATAATCCAGAGATCTTTTTGAAAAAATAAAGGCAACATATCCCTTTGTTTTCATTGGGAAGATTTCAATTTAATAATCATTAAGCATTATCTGTCAGACATGAGAAAATGAAGGCAGAAATGAAAACTTTTCTTGTTCTCAAGAAGTTTACTTTCTCCTGGGAACATGGCCAAATCTGAACTCTCAGGTAATTGTACATATCAAATATTTTTTCTCTCATTCCCAGAAACAAAACAAAGACCCCCACCAATCTTGAAAACTCTTTCAGAACCGAAATAATCAATCAGGTTTCTTTCATAGGAAAGAAAGGCCAGACCTGTGATTTCATTAGTATAGAGAACTCCCAGATGAGGAATACTCCTGTACAAAGCAAGTCAGAACATCCTCAGGTAACCAGTAATCTTAATAGTAACAAATACTCTCAATAGTAACTCCATCACCTCTTCTCTGGATTATTGCAATAAATAGCCTCTAAATGTATCTTTTCCCATTCCAATATTTCCTTCACATAATCACTAAAAATGATTTTCCTGAAGTAGAGGTCTTACCTTGTCACTTCCCTTCTCACTGAACTTCATCAGCTCCCTATTAGTTCTAATATTTTATAACCTGACTTTAATCTACTTTAACAGAGACTACATTGTCTTTCTTTGTATTCCCAGTGCCTTGTACAGTGTTTGAAACACAGTAGGTACAAGTGCTTGCTGATCATGATTATAATCACGGTTACAAGAACAAAGACGAACTATCCTATACAATTGTATAGCTGACTAAATGAAATCTATTAACCAGCCAAAAAACAAACAAAACAAAAAATCCCTGACCCTTTCTACCCAGATACAGAAGACTAAATTTAAATGACTTCACTATTGTTCTTCTCCCTATCTAACAATTCAAGATTATATGAATTAACTCAGTGTATTGTATCAATCAAATCAAAGTTAGCTAGCTCCATAGAAAAATAAAATGTTTGGGATAAAGTATTAATCATCTTTTAATCAAAAAAATCTAAAAACATAATTCATGACAGATCAAAGGTTTTTATTATTCAGTGCTAGAAGTCAAGGTCTGCTGGAAGTCTGCTTCACCAAAAACTTTTTCAACATGAGCATTTATACATCCGAAACTGGGAAATGCTAAAATCAAGATTTGACTTATTGTTTTATTTATTGCCTAGACTTAAGAAAATGACAGAAAAATGTTAATAATTCAGATTAAATTTAAAACAAATAAAAGCAATTGGAGTAATTCAATTTACAAAGAACATTACCCAATTAATACAAAACTGATTTTTTTTAAATTTTGTTGATGCCTGGTTATTCCTCAATCACTTAGCCCCAGCCATAATTGGAAAATCACCTTTGTATTGAAGAAAAACATTGGGAAAATGCCAGCTGAGAGAGTAACCATATCTGACAGCATACATTGTATTAAGACATCGATAGACCCCAACTTCCCTACTGATATAAGTAAGAAATGTACATTTCATTAATTAATCTTAAAGATAAATGATAACTAGTAATTATGTGTGATTATACATAATGTATTATATGTGATTATACATTGTGTAATTATAATAAATTAATCTTAAAGATTATCTTTGTAATTTAAATATATTTTCAAGCAAGGCTATTTATTTTCCTTTTTTATATTTAAGAACTCTAAATATAGCATAAGACATATAGTCAGTAGATACTCCTAGGTTAAAATACATCAGTTTCACCATTGGAATACCAAAAAAAAAAAAAAAAAAAAAAAGACTCAAAAACAAAAAAAGGTACCATGTTTAAGATATAGTAGGCACTGTGCCAATTACTAAGGATGAAAAGGCAAAATAGTCTCTGCCCTCAGGGAACTCACATTTTAATAATTAGACATATATAGATAGGGCAGCTAGGTGGCACCATAATACATAGAATGCTAGACCTGTTGTGAGTAAGACTCAACTTCCTCGAGTTCAAATCCAGCTTCAGATGCTCACTAGATGTGTGACTCTGGACAAGTCATTTAACCCTATTTGCTTCAGTTCCCCAACTGTGAAATGAATTGGAAAAGGAAATGGCAAATTACTCCAGTATCTTTGCCAAGAAAATATGAAAAAGGGGTCACAGCAGTTTAAAAAAGTTGAACAATAGCAAAGATATATGAGTATATAGAAGGTTAATTTCAAATATGAGGGCACTAAAATCTTGGACAATTAGAAAAGATATCTTTCAAAAGGTAGGGAGGGAATGAAATATTGCAAGAAGTGAGAGAAACTAAGAAGAAGTCAGGAAGGAAAATAGATTTAAAACTGAAAGGGACTTGCAAAATATGATCATAAGTTGTTTGGGTTTTTTTTTAAACTGTTGCGATATGCAGAATCTGAATATTATATTCCTCATTAATTTGTATTTAATTGATTCTTGGTGATGTTAGTCATCCAAAAAGCAGTCTAAGCTCCTAGCTGATACTTGACATGTGCCAATAAATAGAAGCATCATCGGGTTAGGGATCAGCAAAAATATTAGGCTTTTCCCATCTGTATTTAGCAACTCATCATCATGATGAGAGTGCCTAAAAATATCTGAAATATGATGTTTACTCTGGAAAAACAGGGTCATAGCAGATAATCCAGAATGTTGTCCCAACAGGGATTAACTCAAATGGATTTCTAAAACTGTCGCAAACCACAAGCTGAGCAAAAGGCATCTGACCTCCATGCTACATCCATGTTCTCTTGAGGTCATAGCCCATTAAGAGAAATGGAGGTCACACATTTCTTTCAGCCACAGTATAATACAGTCTGCCTTTGAGAGAATTCTGCTGCCAGGAAATGTGTAGAATACAAAAATTTACATTTTAGACCAACACCCAGGGCCAGATCATAAGCCTCTGTATCATTTCTATGTCAAAGAATATAACGGTTAACTGAAGATAACGTGAATGTCCTGAAATCTAAAGATTATTTTAACTTGCTAAAATCTGAAATGGATTTCATTTCCTTACTAATACCAATAGAACTTGAATACAAAAATGTCCTCATCACACTTGACATACCTGATCATAAGTTGCCAATAGATTATCTTGACCATGGGAGAACTTTTCTTCTTTGTGCTCCAGAAGTGAATCATTTTACCCAATTTGATTCTGCTGTGTGTAATAGACATGCAAGGAAATATTTGGAATATGCTGGTTTAATCAAATTAAAAGATTAGGGCTTTATTAAGATGCATCCATGTATTATTTTGAGAAAATGCCATATATTATATAGAGATGTGAAAGGTTAGCTCAGAAGATTGCTTCTATGGATCTCAACACACTGTGCATATTAATGAAAATGATATTATTGTTAACATCTGTGCATACTAACAATTCATCGAGCTTGTAACTGTACTCTTAGTAGATTTTCTGAGTAGAATTTGTATGTGTACATTGTACATTGTGAATTGGAAGTTCTCCCAGGAAAAGGATTTTAGAAACTACTTTTGGGTATGCCACAGCATTGTATAAATAGTAGATATTCAACAAAAACTTACTTTGTTGCCTTCAGATTGTTGCAGTATATATCTCCATTAATTGAGTAAAGTGGAAACAGTATCATCCTTAGATATCAAAGATCTAAGTTAAAATCATGGTTCAGTGAATAACCGTGTGACTGGCCTCTCTAGGTCTCAGTTTCCCCATTTACAATAATGAGAGGATTGGACACGATCACTGCTCAGATCCCTTCCAGATTGTATGGGTCATGAATTGATCAGAAAATCTAAAATTTCTAGCTCCTCATCTTTTTATCTCCTTACTTTCAGATATATGAAAATTTGTGTTCTTTTTAATCCAGGTGGCAAGGAACAGCAGAGAATAATCATATTTTAATACTCTTAAAGACATCAAGATGCCAGGAAAAGTTTTTACACTTGAAAGTGAAATAAGTCGTTTTTGAAAGAGAGGACATTATTAGATCATAGATTTGGAAGTAGGGGAAACTTTAGTGCTCAACTAATCCATCTACTCCTTTTATAGATGAAGAAAAAAACTATATAATATATATGCATACATATGTACATATGTATTGACACATATTTACATATATGTGTATATATTTATTGTGTGTTTAATTTGGCGGAGGGAGAATGGAAATGCAGACAGAAATATACCCCAAGTCACTGGCATGATGGAGAAATTCCTCACTGATTATCTTTTTTCACTATTACTGCCTGCAAAATATATTTATTTTCCCCAAATAATTATTAGCTTTATATAAATAATATACTATAGTCCCTTGATAAAAGAAAATGATATCTGACATTAAGGAAAGGTCAAGCCTCATGAATGGGAAACCCCAATGAGCATCGCCTTTTAGCTTTATTGAATTAAGAGGTACATATATTTGACAAAGTATAGAAATTCAATAGCTGGTATGTTATCAGTGCCCTTTTATCTGCCATAGATTTATTGACATTTACTAAATATAAAAAAAGAAAAACGGAGAATGCTTCTCTATGCATTATGTAAAATCAAAAACCCCTCTCTGCTAATTAGGTGAGAGTGTTCTAGGGAGTAGGGATGCTTTGCTGATTGGAATTCAGAGTAGACTGCCAATTAGAAAGGCTGGACACTAACCTGGTGGCTTTCATGTCTGGAGCCCAAGTATTGGGTTTGGGTTTTAGTAAATTAAGGCACACAGACAAATTAGATGGTTTATTTGATGCAATGCAGTAGAGTAGATTGCATTCTAGGTTTGACTACTAGAAGACCTGGATTCAGATTTAACCCTCTGAGGTTTACTACTATGGGACACACCTGGGTAAGTTATGACTCTCACTCCATTCCCCAGGGCTCATCTACTAAGATAACAAAAGATAAATATTGATGGAAAGAGTTGTTGCTCAGAGAATTCCTCATACTGATGAAATTACAGATCATGGGTATATTTATCAAGCTTATTTTGTGATCCCAGAAAGCTGCCAAGTAGAATGAGAGGTCTTCCTGCCTGTGAATCCATCAAGTCAGGGAACCCCACGCAGAAACAATGTGTGTGCTTTCTGGTTGATTATATTTTTATGTATATGGTATGTGTGTTACTGTGTTTCTGTGTATGCATGTACACACACACACACACACACACACATATATATATATATACATACACACAAATGTATGTATATATAGGTATATTTTAAATCTATAGCACAAATACAGGTTTATATATTTGTAAATGTATATATTATACACATAAATATAGACACATTTCTATATATATGTGTGAATGCATAATTATATATGTGTATATATTTAACTATTATGTGCCTATATTTTATGCAGATATATCTAAATATCTGTATATATAAATTTTGTGTATATTTATACAGAGTGTATACATGTATGCACAATACATGTATACATATGCATTGTGTGCATTCTGTGTTGATATATTTATGTAAAGGTATCTGTAAGTGCATATGTATGTTATGTATATGCATTCATGTTTATGTGGATACATGTAAGCACTTTTTTTTTTTTTTTGCTGAGGCAATTGAGGCTAAATGACTTGCCCAGGGTCACACAGCTAGGAAGTGTTAAGTGTCTGAGACCAGATTTGAACTCAGGTCCTCCTGACTTCAGGGCTGGTGCTCTATCCACTGTGCCACCTAGCTGCCCGATACATGTAAATATTTATTCAGACATACATGGATTTGGAATTCCTGTCCAAATATCTTTGTGAATATAAAGTCATATATCATATCAGTATCAATTTATACAATATATGTTTATATTGAAATAAAGATGTAGTTATATATGTGTGTCTGTGTGTGTGTATGAATAGATATGGGAGAATATATGTGTATTGAAATATACTTGGTAATACACATAGAACTACAGAATATAATGTATATATTTTGTGTATACTAAGACATTCTGAAAAGAAATCCAAATCCATAAAAAAGATGGAGGCTTTCAAAGCTGTTTCATTTATCCTATCATGTGTACATCAAGATGAGTGAATCCTTCATAGAGTCAAGTTGAATTTCCATTGCATTTGGCATATTTGTATCCATGTTCCTAGATTTTGAGAGACACTGAGTGCAAAGCTCTTCATGAAAATGTGATTTAGTTCCAGGTAAATGCTCTAGTTTGTCACTACATGAATGATTACATGGCTTTTGAAATTTATGCAAGCTTACACTGCATCAGAAATGTTGTGCTCCTTAGAAGGGACTGTACAAATGGAAAGTGAGAGTATATTTCTAGATCAGTAAAACAAATCTCCCTCTATCTCTGTCTCTCTCTGTCTCTTTCTCCTTCCCTCTCCCTCCCTCCCCCTCTTTTTTCTCCTCCTCCTCTGCCCTCTCTCCCTCTGTCTCTCTCTCCTTCCTCTCTCTCTCTCTTTCTCTCTCTCTCTCTCTCTCCCCTCTCTCTCTCCCTCCTCCCCTCTCTTTCCCTTTTCTTTCTCTCTCATCTTAATGCCTTTTCTATGTCTCTATCTCTCTGTTTTTGTTTCTACCTCTCTTTGCTTTTTTTTTGTCTTTCTCTTCCTTCTAAATGCCTTTCCTGTCTCTCTATCTGTCATCCATCCCTCCTCTCTGTGCATTTTTTTATCCCTGTCTGCCTCTTTCTTTCTTTCTGTCTCTGTCTTTTTCTATCTTCTCTTCTTTCTCTCTCCTCTTAATACCTTTTAAGGTATTGTTTCTGTCTCTTTTTCTCTGTCACTCTTCTCTCTTGATGCTTTTGCTGTCTCTCTCTCCATATCTCTATCTCTGTCTCTATCTCTTTCTGTCTCTCTTCCACTACTTTTAATGTCTTTTATATGGCCTCAAATTGAATAGCAGAAAAAGTTTATTCATTTTCTTAACCAACCATTCTTCCTTGAATTTACCTTTTGATTTCCATTATTCAGTTCTTTCTCACCAATTACATAGATTTAATTGCAAAGCAATTAAGTTACATGTGATCGGAAAAGGAGTCATTAGGAATGTTTTAACTTGTTAAAAACTGAGGAACAAATCCTGTATATATTTTGAGTATCAGTAGGTCACTTCTCAGAGAGAACATATTACCATAGAACCATAGATTTGATTGAGTTAAGAAGGACCTTAGAACCCATCTAGTTCAAATCCTTCATTTTCCTGGCAAGGAAACTGAATCCAATGAAGGAGAAATGCTTTGTTCAAAGTCAAACATTTAAAGTGGAGATAAAACCTCAGGTCTTCTCCTTTCTGACTCCTAGACCATCACTCTTCATTCATTTTTCCATACTGTTTCTGGTTTCTGTCTAATTTATATACAATACATAATTTATATACAACACACATACATATACGTATACACTTACTTTACTTCCTAAACAATTAAATGGAATATATAAATATATATAACTTAAAACACTTCTTAAATTACAATTAGGTACAAAGCCTCCATAGTTTCTGCCTTTAAGAGCTTACAATTTCATAGCAAGGGGTGGTGGCAAAGAGGAAGAACACATATACATATACGTAAGATGAAAAACAAAATGTGGCAAAGGCAAATCAATTCATTCCCCCAAGCAGTTATTAAACATTATATACAAAGTACTGGATGTGGCATTGGAAATTCAAAAGTAAAAATGAAACAATCTATGCCCTCAAGAAATTTATATCCTATAGGAAGGCCTTCATTCTAGGGGAAAGAAAAGGTCTAGACAAAGTTTTCTAAGAAAATTGGAGGGAAGACAGTTCATTTTAGAGTGTCCTTAGGATTGGATTGCTGGATAGAAAGAAGGGAAGGAGGCACAAACAAAGTTAATAGAATTTTGATCCTTCCCTAATGAATGTTATAGCCTAGAAGAGAGATCTAATAATAATAGGTAACGTGTTTTAAACATTTTGAGGTTTCAAAGTGCTTGATATATTCTATGTAATTTGATAAACTTAATGAGATAGGAGCTATCCTTATTTTATAGGTGAAAAAACAGGCTTAGAGAGTTTAAGAGACAAAGATTATACAACTAGGTAAAATTTAAACTCAAGACTTCTTGAAGCCAAGTCAAGAGTTCTGTTCATAACCCAAGTAGTTTCTTCTTAGTATATGAAGAATTATAGTACAAAATAGTTATGATCATTTTTATCAGAGATATAAGCAAAATGATACATGAGGTATGAGAAAAGACCTGTTTACTGTATGGTGAGATCTTGGCTTCCTGGAAGAAATACGTTTAAAAAGATGAGCAAAAATTTAAGTTACTAAAGATTTGTTCATAACTCTATCCAATGGCCTCTTCTCACTCTTGTTTGACATTTCAGTGGATTTTAAAAGTATTAATCACTGTCTCTCTCTCGTCCACCTCTGGCTTCCATTATTATTGTTCAGTCACAGCCATCTCTTTATGAACCTATTTGGGGGATTTTTTTTTTTTTTTTTGGCAAAGATACTCAAGTAGTATGCTGGCAAACAGGATTAAATGGCTTGCAGTTCATAGAGAACACAGTCCAGGTCCATACACTATCCCTTGTACCACCTAGATGCTCCTTCTATTATACTAATTCTTTTGCTATCTATTTGAATGACTCCTTGTCATATTCCATTGAAGATATATTTTTATCAAAGCACTTTCTTAAATCATCTTACAATTCTGTACTTTTTCCTGTAGTGACCTCATCTATCACCCAGTTTCAATTATATATTATCTCTGAAAATTAGTCCTTGCAGTCAAGAAACCCTAAGTTCAAATGCTGCTCAGATAAGCTGTGTTACCACTGATCAGTCATTTATCCTCTCAGCCTCAATTTCATAGTTTGTAAATGGAGATTATGATAATAACATATTCAACAGAGCTGTTAGTAGGAACAAATGAGATAATATATGCAAAGCTATTTATAAACATTAAGATACTCTATAAGATTAAATATTATTATTATTACCATTACTATTATTATTATTATACCAAGTGGTACCATCCACATTTCAAGCGCAACATGCTTAAAGCTGAACTCATTACATTCTGTACTTAAAACTACACCTTTTTCTAACTTCTCTATTTCCTTTAAGGGGTACTATCAGGGTTGTAGGTTCATTACCTTGGACTCATTCTTGATTTCTACTAAATCTTACCCATACATACAATTATTCACTAAGTCTTACCAATTTAATCTACTTCCCAAGGTTTTTTACAGTCATCTTAGCTCTCATATTACCAAACTTTACCTTAAGATCTCAACCCTTTACTTTAACTTCCTAATCAGTCTTCTTGTTTCTCCTCTTTCTACTTTTCAACCCATCTTCTGCAGAGCTACCAAGATGATCTTCTTTAGGTGCAAATCTGATTATGTAACTTCCACATTCAAAAACAAAACAAGAGAAAACAAAATTTAAAAAAAAAACAACCTATAATGGTTCTACATTTCTTTTTGGATAAAGTACAGACTCTCCCCTAGTTTTCAAGGACTTCCAGAATGAGGTTCATACTTAACCTTCCCATTCTTATTTCACAATAATGTCTTTCATGTGCTATCACAGTCCAGCCAATAAGCCATATAGTCCCAGAACTAAATGTTACATGGCTACTTCCATGTGTTATCATAGCCATTCTTAGTCCTGCCTTTCAGAAAACATATTTTCCTTCAAGTTCATCTTCTTTACTAATAATTCTCAATTGTCTATATTAAGTAGTCTCTCTAGAATTTGAGCTCTTTGAGAGTTAGGGTTCATCCATTTGACTTTGTATCCCCAATTCCTAATATGATGTAAAGCACATTTTAGAAACGTAATTAAATCTGTGTTGAAATAAAGTCAACTAAATGAACTTATAGTAAAATTCATGATATTTATCCATTCTAAAAGTATCATAGATCCTCCCCATTGACTTATTTTTAATGATCTTGAAGGGTTTAGATTCACCCAAATTTATAATGTTCATTTATTTAAAAATGTTAAATAAAACTCTGATATATGAATATTCCCATTCTCTACATGTCTCTACATACATATACTTAATCTCTGTTTCCTGAGTCTGAGACATTTCCTGATATATGGCAAGATTTTTTTCTTCAGGCCTATGATGACTCAATGTTTTTAAAAAAATTAAATGTTGATTACAGCCACAGATTTATCTTTAATTGCACGCTTATTTGCAATATTCAGTAATTCTAAATAATTTCTTAGGCATTATTTTCCTTTCTAGGAACGATGCTGCATTTTTCTTAATGGATTATATTTTAAGTATTCAGTGATCCTCTTCTTTCTCATAGATTTGACCAGTTCCCCTAAAATGGAAGTGAAACTCCATAGCCTATAATTCCCTAAGTCTATTCTAGAGTCTTTTTTTAAAACCAAGGTTCATATTTGCAATCTGCTAGTCATCTATTACAATGGCTGCTTAATGTAAGAGATTATATATTTATACCAGCATTTCCCCAATTCCTTTCCAGAGTTCCTTCAAAATGTTTGGTTGGATGCCATCCAGATCCAGTGATGGATTTGCATTTACTTTGTCAATTTGACTTAGAATATGATGAATATTGACCACTATTGGATTTAATACCTACATCTTTCCATTTCAAGGAATGATTTGAAAGTGGAAAATCCCTTAATCCTTGATAAATAACAAAGGAAAGAATTCATCCCTAAGTCACACTGTCATCAAGAAATTCCACTGGTACTCTGGTTGGCTTCTTCCATTTAATATAACTAAGGAACCTCTTTTAATTGGTTTAAAAAAAAAACTTTCAAATGTGCTCTCTCTGTCTCTCTCATACAACACAATACATGCACACACACACACACACACACACATATGCACGAAGCTATTTAGAACTTTTTTGGACTTCTAGTTTACATGAATAAGGCACTATGGCTTAGTCTAAAAAATACTCACTTGGGTATCTGAATCCAGATCCTCCCACATTCTCCCTACGTGTGATCATGGAAAAATCATTTCATTTTTTTGAGTCTTAATTTCCTCATCTGTAAAAAAAGAAGGTTGAACTAAATGATCCCAAAGGCTTCTTCCCTTTCTAAATCTATAAAACTATACTCTAACTGTACTTTGTCAGTTCCCTTGTTCTTCTGTATTCTATAATTCTATATCTCCACTTCTGAAAGCTTTGAAAGAAATTTTGAAAAATACCTTTTGCTAGAATGGCTCTGACTGTATCAAGTCAAGTATGACTATTTTCCTTATCCCTCTTCCTCCCCTCACCAAGTACTTGTTATGCTTGGTCTTTATTATATATTTGTCCTGGACTTCCAATAACAGGTTTTTAAATATTTTTAGATACTCTTAGTTATGTTTTTTTTTTTTTAGCAAGTCTGCCTTTCCATTTTTTCCTAGCTAATGTTTGCACTTATGATCATGATCTCTGTTTTGTAAAACTGAACAAATACATTTTGAAATAATTCTTGAGTTCCTTCCTCTTGCATAAAGATTACAGATTTGCTTGTACTAGGACTACAAAGACTTTATTGGTTCACTCAATAGTCATCTTCTAGATTATTGAGCCATGTCTTCATTCATTCCCCTACCATTCATTTTATATGCAATACTCTGTTAGATACCACTTGAGGTAGAAGTGATTTCTGACCTCAGGAAGCTTACTTTCAAGCAAAGAAAATGACATAAATTAAATATATAACAGCATACAATAAATATATGGTAACTATGGTGCAGAATACAATGTTATAAGGGATAGGTTTACCAAATTAGAGCTGAATTAATCCTAGGATCATATGATTATAGAGATACAACTGGAAGGGATCTTAGCAATAATTTGTCTAGTGTCATCCAGCACTAAGTAGCTGATTTTGACTCAGGTCTTCTAATTAAACTCTCAGGATTCTTTCTGCTGTGCCATAATTGAGCAATGCTATGTGTGGCTGATGGAATGAAACATAATTTCTAGAAAAAGGGCAGTTAGTGCCAGATCCATAAT
Source organism: Sarcophilus harrisii (assembly GCF_902635505.1). Lineage (NCBI taxonomy): Eukaryota > Metazoa > Chordata > Mammalia > Dasyuromorphia > Dasyuridae > Sarcophilus > Sarcophilus harrisii. The sequence goes on along the minus strand of NC_045429.1, from coordinate 45,165,197 downwards.
AGACTACTTTTTCAGAGATTAATAGGAATATAAATTTAGTGATGAAAGGGAGGATAACAACTATCTAATCCAATCCCCTAACTATATAAATGAAGGACTAAAGACAATGAAAGTAAATGACTTTTATATATATATATATATATATATATATATATATATAGCCATTATTTATCAGAGGCAAGATTTGAACCCGCAACTATCTTACTTTTACTACTTATTATTCTATCTCTTACATAATATCTTTTTGAACTATTTGTCCTTTGTTCAGTCTAAAAACTGTCCATCATTCTCTACTGGGTCATAGTGGAGAGTAGGTATATTTCTCTCATTAGAGGGGACCTGGAGTTTGTAACCAAGGTATAATACTTACTAGCTCTGGTGACCAAGAGCAAATACTTAACTTTTCTGTATCATTATTTCCTCATCTGCAAAATGGGAATGATAATGATTTCTCCATAAGACTGTAGATAGCTAAGTGATGCAGTGGATAGAAAATGCTGGACTTGCAATCAGGAAGGTTTCTCTTCCTGAGTTCAAATCTAGCCTTAGATTATTTTCTAACTGTGTGATCCAGGCCAAGTCACTTAACCCCATTTACCTCAGTTTCCTTATTTGTAAAATGTTCTGGAGAAGAAAATGACAAACCCTTCCAGTATCTTTGCCAAGAAAACACCAAATGGAGTCAAGGAGAGTTGTATGTGATGGGAAAATGTGATGGGAACAACAACAAAAGACTATAGGATGCAGACCATTTGCCAATATGCATTGATATGGGAGTTTCTTCACTGAATGAGCTTGAGATTTAGTTAGGTCTTCTACTCCAGCTCCAAACTTTTGTAGCTAAGGAAACTGAGGCCAGATGAATAAAGTGATTTGTCCAAATTCACGGAGGCAGTTAAGGACAGAACAAAGATTTAAATCCAGCTCCCTTCACTGCAAATCTGGCATTCTTTCTTCTGCAAAATCACACATCCATGCTAAACAAAAAAAAAAAAAAAAAAAATGCTCTGTCATATAGTGGAGGTCAGAGGACGGTCAAGAGGTAGGGAGAAAGATGGATGATAAAGACAAATTTTCACCCACTTTCTTACTTTGTGCAAAGCTGATGCAGGCTATGTCATTCTACCTCATCTTGTCTCGCATTTTTGTCAGATGTACCCTAGACTGCTGACTCCAGGGACATTGATCAGTGTTCTCAAGATGCCTTAAAGAACGTTATTATTTGTTTCTCCCCAGGAAAGAAATGAGAAGAAAGGTGTATAAAGTCCATTTGTCTCTGCCATTACAGTGTTATTTATCTGTGACCATCCATTAGGTTTTCTCCCTCTTCCTTTGCCCTAGCCAATACCATATGTGCTCTGCCCTTCTACCTTCAAATCAGTGGTGGGGTTCGTTATCTTGACTGTATTTTAGGGTACCTGGTGGCACAGTGGATAGAGCATTGGGCCTGAATCAGGAAGAGCTGTGTTAAATTCAGCCTCAGATATTTACTAATTGTGTGACCCTGGACAAGTGACTTAAACATAGTTTGCCTCAATTTTCCCCCCATAAAATGGGCATAATAAGAGCACCTTGCCTGAGTATTATAAGTCTCTAAGGAGATAATATTTTTAAAAGTATTTATCATAGTGCCTAGCACATAGTAGGTATTAAATAAATGTTTATTCTTTTACTACTTTCCCTCTCCTTCTAAGAGATAGGAAAAGCATTTTGCCATAGGGTTTCTTTTTCCCCCCTACTTAAGTTAGTCAACAACATTAATAAATCACTTACATCTTTAAAAGTATTCACCAAATTCTATGGAAAAAAAAAAAACAAAAGAAAGGAAAAAAGGTGACCTCTGCCCTTGGGACTCCTACAAACTAGCCAAGATTAGAAAACAAACAGAATAAAGACTATTCACATTAAGTAATTTAAAGACATTGATATATTTACTTAATTCTGAGTCTACATTAAGTACACTCCTCCCCCTCCTCCATCCAAACCCCTTTATCTTAACTTTCTCATTTAAAACTTGAGGGGAGAAGAGGGAAAGAGATTATCAAAGCATTTGGCCCACTTTCATCTACATCAGGTTTCATCCATCTTTGAAACTTCAATCCATTTTAAGTAAAATGGAATGATTCACCTGGACTTACACCATTCTTTATACCATAGCCTAGTTTCCTTGGCTTTCTTAAAAACACAGTTCAAATGTCAGCTCCTGATATATCCTTTCCCAGTCTATCCTACTGCTTATCCATTCCCTCTGAAGTAGCTTGCCATTTATATCATATATGTCACAGATATAGGTGTTTGTATATTGGCTCCCGACTAAAATGCGAGCTTCTTGAGGACAGGTATTATATCTGCCTTTGTCTCCCCAATCCCCAGCACAAGTGCCTGGTACATACTGAGCACTTAATAAATGCTTGTGGACTGACAGAAAAAAAATTCATTGAAAGCCAAATTTCTCAGTCTGCTAGCATTTCTTATTTCCTTTAGCAATTCATGGCTATTTAATATATAAGATAGCTTTGACTGAGGTTGAGTTTGAGATAGAGAGATTATTGTAAATTCTCTCCATTGGAATGACCTTTCCTTATCATTCTTTCCTTCCTGATTAGTTTTTTTAACAGCAAGACTTGTTAACACGTTTCCTCCACATAGCATGTCCTCCTTCCAGATCTGTACCTCCCACCTTTCAGATCTATAATGTTTCTTGCTCTTTATATATGCTTCAGAGACCATTTTTGCTTTCAAACACTTTGGAAATCCTTTACCATGAATAATTTAGTTCAGTGAATAAGCAGTGTCTACTGTTCAAAACCCTATGCTACTTGCTGCGATACATACATCAAGCAAAGTATAGATGTTACCTTTAAGATGCTTACTATCTAGAGGGAGAGACAAAATGAAGATATGGACTTTTTTTTTTTTAACATACACAGGCAGAGTGGATAAAATATGGATTTAACACACAAAAGATCAAAGTTCTGCCTTAGATGCTGTTTAGTTATATGACTCTAGCCAAGTCAATGTAACTTTCTGTGCTTCTTTTCTTATAAAATAAGTCCTAAAGCAATCAATATTCATTTATTAAATACCTACCGTGTACCCAGAATGATGCTTTGGTACTAAGGATATAAAGAATAAAAACATTCCCTCTCTCAAGGGATTTTAGATTATGTTAGAAGAAATTTGTTTGTGTATATACATATATATACATATATGTATGTATGTATACAAGATATCCCAAAAGTCTTAATGCTGAATTAAACTTTAATATTTTTAAATTACATTTAAATTGGAGTTACTGTCTGTTGATTAAAGTAGAAGGACCTGGTGATTGGGGGATAAAGAAAGACTTGAGTAGAGAATGGAGCTGGAACTGAAACTTGAAGGAAGAGAAGAATTCTATAGAGAGAAAAATAAGAAGGGAGTGCATTTGAACAAGAGCTAGTTTAAAGAATAGAAATAAGAAATGGAGTGTTGTGTACAAGGGTCAGGGAAGAGACCAGTTTGGTTGTATAGCATAGTGTGAGAGGAAAAGCAATGTCCTGTGAGGTAGAAAAATATTTGGGGGCCAAATGATGAAGGGTTTAAAGACAAACAGAAGACTTTATGTTTTATCCTAAGACAATATGAAGCCAATGGAGCTCATTGAGTAGATGAATGATATGATCAGCTTTGTGCCCAAGCAAAATCACTTTAGCAGCCATGTGGAAGATGGATTGGGATGGTGTGAGTCTTGAGGCAGGAAGACCAATTAGGAGACTCTGCAACAGTTCAAATGAACAGTAATAAGGGCCTGAACTAAGGTGGTGGCTGTGTAATTAGAAAATGAGTCAGATTTGAGTGATGTTTTAGAGGTGAAAAAAAGGTAAGGTTTGGCAATTGATTGGGATTGTGAAAGTGAGAGAAATTAGGGAGTTATAGATAATATCAAGGCTACAAACCAAGGAGAATGAGAAAATAGGTTTGATTTTCACAGTGATGGTTTCAATAAAAGGCTAGTTTTGAGGGAAAGATGATGAGTTCTGGTGGAAAGATGATGAGTTGGAGATATTTTTGGGACATCTAGTTTGAAATGTCCAGTAAGTAATGTGGGAGAAAAAGAAGGGACCTAAGCTGGTTATTTTTAGAGTATAACAGGAGTATTGGTCAATAAGAATTCTATTCTTAAAACCTTCACGAAATAAAACATAGGGAAGAACCTCATAGGCATAAGAGGCAAGTCCTTCTTTTAACAGATAATCTATATCTAAATTTGTGAATCATCACTATCAAGATAATAATTAAACCCATAGAGTTTCAGAGGGTCTATAGAGAGGAGAAAAGAGTTGGGGAGCAGCCAAAACTAGAGGAAAGAGAAAGGGAGGGAAGGAAAGGGTCGAGAAAGAGTCTTAAGCATACTCAGAGTTCCAAGAAATATGCATGATGGTCCAGGAAAGCTGACCGAGAAGTAGCAGTTAGGAAGGGAGAGATCAAGGATTCAGTGCTGTCATAGAATCTTGGAAAGCAGAAAGAACCTGGGAAGAAAGCAGGTTTAAATACTTTCAAATGCAGCAAAGAAGTTAATCACTGAGAAAAGACCCTCAGATCTAAATCTCTGAGTCTCTGATCTTGCAAATTGAAGTGTATGATGAATATATTCAAGTGTCTAACAAGCTGAGAAATGCAGGTTTTAGTCAGAAAGCAATGGGGAATCACTGAAGGGTTTTTTATTTTGTTTTTGTTTTGTGAACAGGGTGATATGGTTACCAGTACTAAAAATTTGGAATAAAAATTTATATTTAATAGGACTCTATAAATCACTTTCCTCACAACCATTCTGTGACATAATAAGGGAAATTATTACACCCACTTTATGGACGAAAGGATTGAGATTCAGAGAAATTACATAATTCACTTGATCATATAGCTAGTAAAAAGGCTAGAATCCAAAAATTTTAGTATGGGAGATAGAAAGCCAAGTGTGGAGCCAGGAAATCCAAATCCAAAGACCTTCCTCTTTTCTAAGCAAATCATTTAAACTCTCATTGTTCCAAGCTATACTCTGAGACTATAATTTGCAGAGAAAGTGTAAACCTGCTTTAGAAGCCACAACTTCCTATTCTGGCCATTGCCCATGATGATGAAATGATGGGGTACGATCCCTGGCCTGTTATTTCCATTGCTACTTGGCTCACATTTGCATAAACACATGGTTAGATTCTCTTCCCATCCATATCATTTTGAAGTGCTACATCTTACAAAAGGAAATATATTTTGTGAGTAATATATGAATATTAATCTCCTAACCAATAAATATTTTTATTTATTCTTTAAAATTTATTACTCTAAAAGTAGTTTATAAAAGGGATTATTATTTTAAAATGTATCAGTTGTTTTGCATCCAATCATAATAGATATTAGAATTTTCTAACAAAACTGGGTTAAATATAAATAAACTAGTTTGGTGGTCAGCCTTTATCACAGTGGGTTTTCTTTTTTCACTTAAATTAAAAATGAGAACACATACTAATCTTATCACTAGAATCCAAGTTTCTTCATTTGGAAGAATCAAAGTCACTGGCTCAACTTGAGTTGGTCATGGGTCAGGAGACCACACCAATGCCTCTGCTACAGAAGCAATTTTAGGGATTTCAGGGTCATCTGATTGGACCTTCCATGGCCCTAGCTGAATAGAAAGGGAATTAAATTGCCGTGTAAAAATGAAATTACTCACTCAAAGAAGCATTCACATATTATCTATGGCAAAGACCATCCCTGACACTCATTTATGATTAAAATTAAAACTCTAGAAATGACAGAAGATTTGGTACCCCTTATATGACAATAAAAATGGGAACACCAAATTAAATCGATGGCCTAAGCCTGTGGCCTAACAGATAAGGAAATGGTTTTCTCAGTGGTGTTTTCAAGTTTCGGATGTTCCTGATGAGAAGGGGAAAAGGAATTGGTGCCCTTGATGAGAGATGTTCTATATAAAACTTCCCGTCTGGAATGAACATCAATTGAGCTGGTGCCAGATGGGGTTAGTATAAGAGCAGTACCTGGACATGTTTCTCAAGGGAAATTGTTAAAGTGCAAAAGGTCATTTTGAATAGGATGCTAAAGGCCTAACGGAAAAGCAGTATTTAACAAAGTTTATTTCTTCTCATTTGTCAACAAATTTGTACAGCTCTACTTTATTTGATTTCTCTTCTAGCTCTGACTATAAATTGATTTATGTTGATACAATTTAAAATTTGGCAACAAGCTGAAGGGCCAAAATGGCATATAAACATGAATAGGTTAAAAAAAAAAAACAAACATTACTATGATCCTGAAATACCAGAGAATGAAGATAAAAGAATGTGCTAAGAAATTTTTGACAAGATAACATAATCTAGTTTTGAAATTATTACAAATCCTATTTTAATGGAGGAAATAAATTTTAAATATGAGATTTTAAAAGATCAATATGGATTGTTAGGCATAAAAATGTTATTTAAAAAGCCATGGAATTCATAGCTCCAAAGTTCCTATAATAACGAATACTAGAGAGAAAGAAAGAGTTAATGGAGAGACAGAGGGACAGAGACAGAGAGACAGAGGCTAAAGCCTCTAGGTTAAGGTGAAAGGTTTCCTCATCTCTTTGACCTTGTCACAAAAGGTAAACAGTAAAAAAAGAAATTTTTTTAAAAAAGCATTCATCAATTAAACTATTTGCTTTTTTGAGTTACTTCTTTATTTTGCAAGCTTATTTTTGATCCTCTTAGCAAATTTCTCAGAATTTAAACACTCCCCAGTTATTCTTCCATCTCTGGGTCCTTCAGCTTTCAGCATATGTATCTTCTATCTTCTTGTAAAATCAAGCCCTTTTCTTTTATGAGAGGGCCTGTTTTAATATTTGGTGTCAATCCTTTATTCTGATTCTACAGCAGTTTAATGGTGATGGTAAATAAGCAAATCTCATGTGATTGTCCTATTAGATGGCTATATATTTCCCATCAAAAGTTGGATGGTGCAGCATGCTGGGAGTTATATGCATTAGTAGAACTATTATGCACCTGCCTGCTAACACCCATTAACACTAATGGAAAGCTGAGATCAATTACTAGAGTTGGTTTTTAGAAATTGTATCCTATTTTAGATCAAAATTTGCATCAAAAACAACTATAAGACAAAAATATCAGGTTTTCATATTTTCTTTTAAATAGTGTGATTTCTAACTGTAATTTAAATATTTATAGGAGGAAAGAAAATGCTGAGCTATGTAATATTATTAAGACAGATGACCTTACCATGTAAGGGTTAGAAGTCTTACCAGAAGATTTCCTTCCGAGAAAACCCTAGCTTACTTCTCTCAGCTACATGGCTGATATTGCAGGTGAAGCTGATATTTCTGAGTTAAACTGAGACAACCAAATTTCTAAATATTACTTTTCTATGATAAAGGTCATTATGGAGAACGATTAGAGAATTTTCATTTTTGTAATCCCAAGTGAAAAATCATACAAGACAACCTCGAATGTTAAGAGATTCATACAGCTCTTTTAAATTTTAAAATTTAAAATTTAAAATGTGCCTTCCTAAGTAATTACTAGTTGCAGTTGTTTCTTGCAAAATCTCAATGCTTTCTAATGAGTCAGATTAGAATCCTGGGTATCAAGCCCTAAATTTTAGGAAGCTGAGAAATAATATAAAATGAGTTTTGTGTTTCATTTACAGGTGAGCTTATTATATCTCCTGAATATTGCATGTTTTGTCTTTGTATCCTTAGTGCTCGGCACTTAATAAATGCTTATTGATTGACCATCTTTCTCTTTTATTTATTCCATGATCATTTACAAAAGCATTTTTTTTATGTGGAATTGAATGAATTGATTTGATGAAAATCTGGTGTACTACCAAAGGGGATCATGATAAGCCTCAAATATGATTTGTGGTTTATTCCATCTTGAAACAAATGGAGAGAGGATTTCTAAAGAGAATGTCTTTTATAATTTTAGATGGATTTCAGTGAATCACAAATTTTCTTGATTGGTCACTCACTAGGATTCAAGGTCTTGAGTTTAGCATTGGTCTTAAATAATAAAAGTTAAAAAAAAAAATACTAAAGCTTACAATTTCAAACAAACAAAATACTCACCAGAACAAACAGAAAATATTGTCATTCTTTTGATGAAATACCAATGAGGGCTATTATAAGTAAATAATTTATTCATGCCTGAAGGAAAAACATGAGCCATAGTATCCTAGGGTTGGAAGGGACCTTTGAAGTTCGACCTTTACCTGGAGCAAAAATCCCCTCTACTGTGTTGTTCTATTGAAAATATTAATATTAGAGTGCTAGTGGGTCAATCCCTCCTCTCTTTTCTCTCACATTTCCTTCTTCACATTTATATGGTCCTTTAAGATTTGTAGACTATGAAAGCATATGATCTTCATGTGAGATTAAAAAAAAGAATTTATGGATGGAAAGAACATTTATCAAGTGCTTACTGTGTACTAAGCGAAAAAGCAAAACAAACATGATAGGGAGGAGGGTTGTCTTGCCTTTAAGATGAAACAATGACATTTGAGAATAACTATTCAGATTGGGAAGTGGAGCTAGTGTCTGGTGTAGTGGATAGAGGAGCTCTAGAGGTAAGTTCAATGTTAGCCTAAGATACTTACTTAGTTGTTGTGAAACTTTATATCTACCAAATAGGCTTAACTACTTTTGCCTTAGTTTCCTCTCATCTGTTAAATGAGTCTTAGAAAGAATATAAGCATAGACTTCTGTGTTATTGCATAGAAAACTTATATAGAATCTTATGAAAGCTGAAAGAAACTAAATATCATATTAGGGAAATTGTAATCTTTTAAGAAGCATTTTGAGATGACATAATTACATATCTCATAATAAGAGTCAGAGAGAGGAGAGGGAAGAGGGCTAGATTAGAGAGAGAGAGAGAGAGAGAGAGAGAGAGAGAAGGAAGGAGACAAAGATAGATAGAAAGACAGAGACAAGGAGAGAGAGAGAGAGAAGAGAGAAAGAGACAGAGAAAGAGAGACAGACAGAGGCAGCTAGAGAGACAGAAACAGACAGAGAGAAAGACAGAGACTGAGAGAGAGATAGAGAAAGGGACAGAGAGAGACAGGAAGACAGAGAAACAGACAGAAAAATAGAAACAGAGAGAAGGAGAGAAAAAGAGAGGGAGGAGGAGAGGGAGAAAGAGAGGAAGAGAAAAAAGAGAGAGAGAGAAAGAGAGAGAGAGAAGGAAGGAAGGAGGGAGACAAAGATAGAAAGAGACAAGGAGAGAGACAGACAGAGAAAGAGAGACAGAGACAGACAGAGAGATAGAAACACAGAGAAAGACAGAGACAAGAAGAGAGAAAGAAACAGAGAAAGAGAGACAGAGATAGAAACAGAGAAACAGATAGAAAGAGAGAGACAGAGATAGAAACAGAGAAACAGATAGAAAGATAGAGACAGAGAAAAAGAGAGGGAGAAAGAAAGGGAGAGAGAGAGATTCAGAGAGACACAGAAAGAGAGGGAGACAGACAGAAAGACAGGGACAAGGAGAGAGATAGAGAAAGAAAGACAGAGACAGGCAGACAGAAACAGATAGAAACAGACACAGAGAAAGACAGAGACAAGGGGAGAGAGACACAGAGAGAAAGAGAGACAGAGATAGAGAAACAGACAGAAAGATAGAGATGAGACAGAAGGAGAGAGAGAGAGAGAAAGAGAGAGAGAGAGAGAGAAGAGAAGAGAAAAGAGAGAAAGAGAGAGAGAGAGGGAGAAAGAGAGAGAGAAAAAAATGCGAGGAATAGAAAGAATAAGGGAGGGAGGGAGAGACAGAATTTATTGAGCCAACATGACATTGTGGATAGACCTAGGTTTAAATGCTATCTCTAATCCATATTTATTGTATAGCCCATTACCACATGTAGGATTCTTCTCTGCCATCAAAATACCAGGTCTACTCTATTACCCTAAATATTAATTTTTAGAACAATGAGTTTTCATCTCATAATATCTTAAAACTAAACACATAATTGTGTAATGTACATTCTATTTTTATTTAACTTGCCTGGAAAATTTCAATGGTCTTTTTTGGGGGGTGGACTTCCTTTTGTATTTTTCAGCTTAGTAATCTTTTTTTTTCTCAAATTCTCAGTATCTATTCTTTCACCTTTTATTTGGTGTGACAAGAAATAATAACAATAGCAATAATTTACTTTTCCATAATATTTTCCAAAGCAAGATTATGAAAGTATGCTCTGGTAACCTAGTATTAATTATACCCTGAAAAATATCACAGCTGTTTCTAGTAACATGAAAACCCTTACTTAATAGGGGAAGAAAGGGAGCTGACAATGTCATATTTATTACACAGGCACTTAGTGAAATATTTCCAAATATTCCATAATATATCACGTCAAGGTAGATTGCTTCAATACCAACAAAAATGCATTTTTAATTAGCAGGCTTGAGTTCAAAACCTACTTCTGCTGTTTACTTCCTGTGTGACCTTGAATAACCCACTTCCTTTGCTTTCCTATCTTAAAAAATGAAGGTTGGGGAGGATGGGCTGGAAAGAGAAGGGGAAGATTATATTTAAGGTTCCTCTCATCCTTCAAACCTATGGAAAAGGCATTTTTAGAATTACTAGGATTTCATTTGCTACAATCCAAAAATGGTCATCTTTATATTACATATTAAGATTTATAAAGCACTTTATAAGACTTATAAAGCACGTAGTTTTTCATTTCATATTTCTGAGGTGTTTTTATCAGCTCCATTTTATAGATAGGACAATGAGGTTCCTAGGAATTAAACAATATTCCCATAATTGCACAGCTAATAAATGTCTAAGCCACAAACTTATGTTTTCCTCCAGGCCCAGTGCTCTGGGTACTCTACTATATTGCTTTTCAATAGACAAACTTACTATGCAAAAGTAACTGGGATTTAATAACATGGAATGCCTCAACATCTGACTATTGGAGTATCCACTCTATTTGGGTAAGGATAATATGATTTGGTCAGTAGTATTAATTGATTCCTATTGCTCTTCTGCCTTTATCACCTTGACATAATCATTACCATTTTGGAAAGCAATTTCAATATCTGTCCTTTAAAAAATATTATTGTTCTTTTTCCCCAAAATTTGAATGAAATCATAACTAAAGTTCATTATTTAAACTGGAATTCCTTGAGATTTCTACTAAATGGAAATATTTTTATTTCATAAATTAAAAATAAAATTTAATAATAAAAAGAAAGTGGTAGATTTATAAGATGTCAATTTTTATTCAAGAACATGTTAAAAATCTATAATCTATCCAAAACAACCTCCAAGATTGCATTGATCCCATTTAAACATGAAGAAGATTGAGAAGGCAATCCTCATATTTTGTATCCAAATATATTGATATGTCAGAGGCGGGATTTGAAACCAGATCCTCTGTCTTTACCATGCCATGTTCCCTCTTCATTAAGAATGGCTATCTTAAAACTTATTTTGCATTTAAAATAAAAATCCCTCCCTCCCCGCAAAAAATTTAAGACAGTATGAAGTCAAAAGCCCCAAAGTGCTTTTCCTGTGTACTCATGTAATAGTAAACAACTATGTAATATAAACCAACTGTCTGAAGAGGAGAAATGATAATTAAAGTCAAGCCTCTGTGTGCTCCATTGATTTATGATTCTTGTCAAAGTCACAGAAGCCATTACGCATTCACTGATCTTAGAAGACAATACATAGCTGCATGACCTTTCACTGTATGTACCACGAGGCATAATGTACAATAGCATTCCCAAGTTTTTAATGGCCTTGCCCGGTTTTGTTGGGTTTTTACTTGGTTTTGCTCTGAATTTTTTGTCTCCTTCTTTTGTTATTGTTTCCCTGGCAAGGGGTTCCATGATTGTGTATTCATAACTATTGATTGTGTTTGGAAAGAATCATGGTTTCAGAGAGTAAGAGACTTAATACATATTCACACAAGCAAAATTGCATCCTAAGACCTTGGGTTGGACTTGAATCAATGAAAGCAGAGACATTCAACTGAAGCAGGGCTCCTAATAGGCAGGGTTCCACTGGAGTGGCCACTGGAAGGTAGTTAAATAGCTGTCAGATTGTAACAAGCTGAGCTGGACAAATGGGCCTGAAGGAGGAGGAATGAGAAGCTGGGTCTTTCTTATCTGCAAATTCCTTTGCTTTTATTGTTTTCTGTCTAAACTGCTCCTTCTATTCACGGCGTCTTCGCTGTGTCAACTCCACTCTTTGTTTTCTGTTCTTTTAAACCCAGAATAATGGCGACTTTAGCACCTAGACCCAAGCTGAAAGGGAAATTGGAGACCAAAGGCTGGGCTGTGACAGGGACACGCTGGTATGTTATCTTAGTGGCCCGAGTTTTGAACTTTACAAAGGCTTGCTTTGGTGAGACGCTTTTCAGCCAGTTCCAACCCCTGCAGCAGGCTGAAGAAAGGGATCCCGGGAAGGGCCCCTGCCTCTCTGCAAGCTGTGTACACATGCACGCCCGGCTGTTCCTTCTTGACTGATGACAGATAGAAGGGAAACATTGGAATATAAGATTTGCCATATCAGATCAGACCACTGATTTATCTATTCCTGTAGCATGCCTCTGGGAGTGGCCAGTGTTGGATGCTTCAGAGGAAGACTGGGGGAAAAATCAAACAAAAGAAAAAGACTCTGACTTCAAGCGTTGATAAGGAACTCATTCCCCAGCCATGCCTATAGTTCACCAATCTTATGTTCGAGTGTTTTTCTCATAAGGTTTTTGCCACCCTTTCCCACCCTGAAATCAAAGCCAGAATAATGACTTCAAATGCCATTTGTGTGTTATGCCTAGTATTTTGATGGCCCTGAAATTCACTGTTCAGTCCCCACTCCCTCCATTCCCCTTCCTCCCACTCATGGCAACATTTACCAATCTCTCCAAGGCTTTTTGCTTTTGTGTTTTTCCCCCTCTTAAGAAGTTTTTTTCTTTTTCCTTTGATCACCCTTTTCCACTCCTCTGAAATCAAAATAATCTCTCTCTCTCTCTCTCTCTCTCTCTCTCTCTCTCTCTCTGTCTGTCTGTCTCTCTCTCTCTCTGTCTGTCTCTCTCTCTCTCTGTCTCTGTCTGTCTCTCTCTCTGTCTCTCTGTCTGTCTTTGTCTCTTTCTCTCTGTGTGTGTCTCTCTCACTCTCTCGCTCTCTCGCTCTCTGTGTGTGTATGTGTCTGTCTCTTTTTCTCTCTGTCTCCTTATCTCTCTGTGTCTCTATCTCTCTGTCTCTTTTTTCTGTCTCTGTCTCCATGTCTCTTTGTGTGCGTATCTTTGTCTCTTTCTCTTTTTGTGTCTCTGTGTGTCTGTCCCTCTCTCCCTCTCTGACTCAGGCTCTTTTTCTTTCTTTCTGTATCTCTGTGTTCTCTCTCTTTTTTCTCTGTCTCTTTCTGTCTGTGTCTGTCTCTTTGTCTCTCTCTTACTCTCTTTCTGTGTTTCTGTCTCTCTCTGTCTCTGTCTTTCTGTATGTGTCGCTTTCTGTCTCTGTCTCTGTCTCTCTCTCTCTTTCTGTTTATGTCTTTATCTCTTTTTCTTTCTGTCTGTGTGTGTCCCTCTCCTTCTCCCTCTCCTCTCCCTTTCCCCCTCCTTCTCCCCCTTTGTCCCTCCCTCACTCTCCTCTATCTCTCTCTGTGTCTCTGTCTCTGTCTGTGTCTCTCCCTCTCTCTCTCTCATTCTCTTCTTCCCCTTCTATCATTCTGCCTCTCATCTCTCTCCACCTTGTTATCTTGGAAAAAGGCCTGCTGATTCCTTAGAGATAAATCTTTTGCCCCTGTCATGGCCTGAGTTTTGTAACATTTCCATAATATGAACTCAGAAGAAAACTTTTAGTCAAGTACATGGGTATGACAGTGTATGTGTTTGTATGTGTATATTCTAAAAGAATATCAACCCCACACACTGCTTTTTTCTGATTCATAAAACAAGAGCAAGTAGACCCACATCTCTCTAATATTCAAAGAGAACTTTTATTCCTTTTTTATGGTCTTATGAGCTCATGAGATATGGTAGGTCCTACATAAACAATGTTTAATGTGTTTTTATTATTTTCAGTGAATAAATGGAATTTTTAGAAAATAAAGATATTTAAAATCTGGAACATATTTCCCACCAGATTATGACAATTTAAAACTTGGTCAAAATTTGACCCTAAATTATTTGACAATGTCCCCTTAAGCCCTTTAAGGGTCACTTAGCATTTCTATTACAAATCTCGACTTTCAGGGGTTTAAAACTTGGCAGTTTAAAGTTGCAGCAGTCTGGAACTTATACAAGTTGTCAGGCCAGATGTTTTTTATTTATTTGTGCGAGGTTGCATACCCCCCACCCCCTCGTCTATATTTCTTGCTTCATTAAAAGTTCTCCTCAAACTGCTGTTAACTTACAAAGCACATACAACATTCGACAACTTTTGTTTGGAGTCATAGCTTTACAATTTTTCATTTTAAAATGCTACCTGATAGCGAGTTGCTCTTTGTCTCCAATAATAAAGACCAAGTCAAGCAGATTCTAGAAAACTGGGATCACATTCATGCTTGGGCCAAAGATGGGTTGAGTAAAGAAAAAGGAAGTTTGGGGGAAAAAATGAATCAAAAATAGTCAATTAAACAATAAGGAAACCCACAGAATGGATATGGCAAAATAACAATGAAAAATGATTTGGGGGGAATTATGAGAAAACTTTTGGTGTTTTATTTAAAAAAAAAAAAAAGAAATCCACAAAGATGAAATATAAGAAGGATGTTTTAAAGAAATGAAAGCTGGTATAATAGTTCTATGATTTGGCATTGGTTGAATTGGCAAAAGTAGAGAGCCATTAGTTTTTTTAATCATTATTAGAAGGTCACCTCCAATGAAGTGCTCCAGGAATCTGTGCTGATTAATCATATGGGGAGCTGGTCTTGAAGAAGAAAATTCATGTCCTGGATTGGACACACTGACTATATGGTCTGGAGCTGGTTACTCAATAAGGTACAGCAAGATGCTAATATGCTTTGGTAGAGGAAGTTTACTCACCTGGGAGTTCTCTCTACCAAAGAAATCACAAACCTAGTCTCTGTCCTTACTAATGGCGTACTTCCCAGTTTTGCAGATGACACATTCCTTGCCTGTTTGCACTCAAGACTTCCTCTACCATATGCTAGCTCTTCATCCTGAAGATCCCTTCAGTCCTGGACATTCCCTTCCACCCCTGGTTCCTCTCCCTCTGATTGGATTAGAATCTTAATTTAAGAAAGCTACCCAGGCCCTCTCCAAGCTTCTTTCCAGTCCTTCTCTCCAATGTCTCTGAGCAAGAGTACCTTAGTCCCACTCCCCCACTTTCAGTCTTCCTCCATTAGAATGTAAGTACCTTTAGGGCAAGGACCATCTTTGGATACCCAGTACTTAGCACAGGGTCTGCAAAAATAATAAGAACTTAATTAAATGCTTATCGACTGACCAATCAACTGACAGAATGGATAGCTAACAGATGACTGAATCGAGATCCAATCAGATTTTATCAGTCTAGACTCTAATAGGATCAAATCAAATGTATGATAAATATAAAGTCTTTTGCTTGGATTCTAGAAACCAGCTTCCAAAGTTTAAGAAGGGGGCAGATTTGACTAGATGGGAATTCTTCTGCAAAAGAATGAAAATAACCCTGCAAATTCAATAGCTTGACCTGACAGCCAAAGCAAAAACAATTCAATCTTAGCTTTTATTAGGAAAAACATGGAACTTAGGACCACGGACGTGAGAGTTCCTAGCCATATCTATGTAAAGTATCATTTTTAGATGTACAGTGACAAGATGGAGAATGTCTAGAGGAGTAGTACCAGAAAGTAAAAGGCTTCAAGATCACACCGATAACGCTATTTAGCCAATAGAATACAGGAAAAGTGTGGATCATAGTATCCTATAGATGAAGTTGGATTTTAGACTGTTCTTAATCCCAGAGGACACATTCTAGAAAAGTTTGAAGAAGGAGTTTCAAAGACAAAGATGAAAGAGAAAAAGACTTTCTAATAATTGGAAAGAATCCAAAATAGAATGTCCTGTTGGGAAAGATAGCTGGTTTCTCCCTTAAAATGAGTCTTCAAGAGAAGGTTGAAAAATTGTTTAGAAAATTTGCTCAAGGTGATGTTCCTTCGGATGCCCATTGGACCAAAAAGTCCCTCCCAATGCTTGGAGCTTGGATTTTTGAAATCTGCAAGAAAAGCTTCAAAGGAATCAAAGGGAGACTTCAGTTAAATTTCAAATAAATTTATATTTTCTGCCACCAAAATATCATAATTCTATATATCTCTTGCTTTTTTAAGTTCTTTTAGAAACTATGTTAGTGGAGAAGTTAGAAAGCTCTTCAAGTAATAGACAAATGTTTTCTGGCTCAGGTTAAAAAAAAAAAAATTCGGAGTGGCTAAAAGTGTACAAAACTTCCATTTCACTTAAGGGGCATTTTGAAAGAAAGCTCATTGAATTGGCAGGAAGCCAAAACATGAAACCTAGAGAACAGGAGTATGGAGGGATAGAAATCTCTCTCTCTCTCTTCTCTCTCTCTCTCTCTCTCTCTCTCTCTCTCTCTCTCTCTCTCTCTCTCTCTCTCCCTCCTCCCTCCCTCCCTTCCTCTCTTCCTTCCCCTCTCTCTATCTTTCTGTTTTTCTCTGTCTCTGTCTCTCTCTGTCTCTCTCACACACACACACACATACACACACAATTTTTTAGTTCTTGGATTGTTTTCAGCCTCATGTGCTACAGAGCACTAAGTCCCAGCAAAGCTCCAAAATATGTTTAGACTTGTCTAATAGATTACTCCTTGCACTGACTCACCTTTACTTATTATTCTTTCTCTCCACAGTTCCCAATACAGTATGAGGTCATGCTAAGAGCATGACACTTTCAATAGTGGGAGCTTCCAATAGCCAAGGTATAGTTTGCCATCTCAGTGTCCTCCTTTTTTCCCTTTTTAATTTTAGAGTGGAGAGGAGATGTCAGGACCAGTGGTTTCATCAATGTAAAGAACTCTTGGTGTGGAAAATCTTTTTACTCTTGCAGATGGGCAACTTGTGAGATGTTAAATAATTTGCCTCAGGTCACACATTTAGTGGACAGCTAGTGGATAAAACACTAGAACTAAAGTCAAGAAGACTAATTTTCCCAAGCTCAATTCTGACCTCAGACACTTAGGGGCTGTGTGAACTTGGTCAAGTTACATAATCCTGTTTGACTCAATTTCCTCATCTAAAAAAAGCTTTCTAGTATCTCTGCCAAGAAAACCCCAAATGGAGTCAATGAAGACTCAGACGTGACCAAAAAAGAACTGAGCAAAAACACATTTTTATGGAAAATAGCTCTGAACCTGGTTCTTTCTGATGCTCAGGTCTCCCTCCATTGTGAACTCAGGAAGGGAACCCTCCCTGACTTCAAACCCACTGTGCCACTTAGCAGCCCATCACAATCATCCTGTGGACAATAACAAGACACTTTCAGATCAAATACTCCCTTGGGATAATAAAAAATAATTAAGCAAAAATATTGGATGCACTATTACACCTGAAAATGTCTACAATAGTTTATCATAATAATTATCTGACTCTCTGATGTGTAGGGAGTCATGTTCCATTCATTATCTGGTTTTCAAGACCCTTACTCTTTTTTCTGATACACAGAACAGAATTTCTATTAGGATTCTTTTCATTTTGATTGTTATACTTATTGTATATAATGGTCTTATAGCTCTACTTATCTTGCTTTGCATCAAGTCATATAAATCTCTCCACCTTTCTCTGAGTTCTTTGATATTTGTTACTTTTATAGTATTTTATTAATACACCATAGATTTTTCACTCATTTCTCAACTGATAGGTGCCTACTTCATTTCTAGTCCTTGGCTAACACGAAGCATGCTGCTATAAATATTTTATTTTAGGTTGGACATTTGTTTTTGTCATTAACTTCCTTGGGGTAAAATCCTAATAGTACAGTTGCCTGGTCAGTGAATGTATATGGATGTCTTGTAAACTTCTAGAGAAAAAGTTTTATATGGTTATAAATGTTTTAGGAATATCAATTCGGCAGATTGTGGACGATGGCTAGGAGAGAAAGAAAAGAATGGAAACAGGAAACCAATCGAGAAACCATTGCAACAATCGAGACAAGATATTATGAGGAACTGAATTGAGTTGGTAGCCATGTGAATGCAGGGAAAGGAATAGTGAAAGTGATGCTGTGAACATTCAATCGATAGGACTTGGCAATTGATTAGACATGTGGGTAAGGGAAAATAGAGGATCAGGGATGACTCTAAGCTTATGAGCTTTGGTGACTAAAAAGATGATGGTATCCTTAGAAGAAATGAGGGAAGTTTGCTGAAGCATTGCATTTCTGAGGAAAAATAATGAGTTTCATTTTGAACATGTTAAGCTTGAGATTCCTTAGTTGGAGACTGTCCAACTGTCCAATAAGAAGTTGGAAGTCAGAAGAGAGGCAAAGTCTGAATGCATAGATCTTTAATAGTATCTATGGTACTCTCATATCTTTGAATAATGATTCCAAAGGAAGCATAAAACATTTTGGAAATGGCAACAGTATTTTTAAAAAAATTGGATGTAAGAAGTTGCTCTTTCTATATTGCGCGTCACTAATCACCATTACCACGGATGTTTTTTTTCCCTCAACTTTAATAAATCCTCAGTTTCACAGCTTTTATGTCTTATCCATTTCAAATAATATCAGGATGAAATTTGGTATAAAAATTGTTAACAGTTTCAAATATTCCTATATATATGCACATACACACATTTACAAGTGTGCAAATATTCTTTTAATCCATTAAACTTGCTTTGATTTATAGAATGGCAAAAAAAAATGGCAAAAAAAAAAAGCAAATTATTTAGAACTTCAGATGCCTCATTGCATAAAAGATAAAAAATGATGGGTTACATATGTCTTCAATAGGAACTTAATGTCTTCTGGCATTTGGAAAAATAATCTTTGCAGCAGCAGTCATAGCTAGAACTTACATAGTGCTTTAATGTTTGCAAAGTAAAAATTATCTCATTTTATCCTCACAATAACCCTGGGAGATAGGTACAATTATCCCCAATTAATAGATGAGTCAACTGAGGTCCAGAGACATCCCAAGCTAGTAAGTGTCTGAGATCAGATTTGAACTCAGGTCTTCTCTCTATCTAATAGTCTATCTATTCTGTCATTTACCTGCCTAAATAATGAGATTCATTAAAATATATATATATATATATATATATATATATATATATATAAAATCTGGCTATAGAGAGTGGAGTGTGCTTGAGGTAGTGTCTGCCTCAGAATTTCCAGGAAGCTCCAGAGACTTAGAAGGACTCTTTTTTATCTGCCTTTGGCAAATTAGTAATAGCTCTTTCCTCCTGACCCTGATGTTGTCTCTACCTTTTTCCCTCTTAAACCTGCTTGGATAGTAGCCATGGATCCATAAAGCTAACCTTAGCATTGCCCTGAAACCTTCACTGTGTGTAACATTTCACACCTTGTGCAATTTATTTTCCTGCAGCTATCCTTACTTAATCCCTTTTCTTTCCCCACTCCAGGTGTCTTTTTAGACTCCTTTATCCTGTGTTAGGAATGAATGTGATGGCATTAGGGATCCTGCCCATATGTCTCAAATTATTTTTAGTACTGAATGATTTGCAAATGGCTACAACTGGGAGGTCCAGAATAGTATTGCAAATCATCCTCCTTAAACTCTTATTTTTTTTTAGTGTAATTTTCATTTTTTAACATTTTATTTATGTTTTTTTTATACTAGACATTCTCTGATATCTGTTTAACACTCAAAGTGAACTCCTTATTTTAACAGAGCAGTCGCAAACTGACTGACAAAATGACAGCAGGTTATGGTATATATGACATTCTGTAGTTATAAACTTTCCCTCTTTATTCACAGGACAGAACAATATTTTGTAATCTCTTATGCAAGTCCATTGTAACCAATCTGAGTACTGCCTTGTGGAATTATGATTCACATTCTTGCATTATTATTTCTATTATTCTTCTGTTTATACTTTATTCACTGTACATTAGTTCATATAGATGTTCCAAATCAAACTCTTCCATTTCTACTCACTGACATTCATTCCTTGATTTGGCTCATCCATACATCTATCAACAAATTAATTGATAGAGAAAGGAAGGAAGGAAGGAAGGAAGGAAGGAAGGAAGGAAGGAAGGAAGGAAGGAAGGAAGGAAGGAAGGAAGGAAGGGAAAGAGAGAGAGAGAAGAGAAAAGAAGAGAAGAGAAGAGAAGAGAAGAGAAGAGAAGAGAAGAGAAGAGAAGAGAAGAGAAGAGAAGAGAAGAGAAGAGAAGAGAAGAGAAAGCAAGAAAGCAAGAAAGCAAGAAAGAAAAGAGAGAAGGGGAGGGAGGAAAATGGGTAGATGTTACTTTGTACAAAACAAGTCAGTATCATAGATTGGATTTGTAAAAGTGAAATGGGATACTTTGGCATCACAAAAGATCTTTAAGCAGTGGATAGTTAACCAAAGCTTAACGTTGTTTGTAGAGGGGATAACTAGTTGGATGCTGGTTACATCCCTTCCCTTAAGTCCCTTCCAAGATTCTGTAAGTCTATCATTCTGAGAGAGGTCAAAGAAGATAAAAGCTATGAAAAGATCAATAGATCTGGTGATTCACAAATCATTTGTGGAATTGGAAGTTGTTACCTTTTTTTAGTGGTCAAAACCAAACAAAGTAGAAATTAAGTTGTGAACATATAGAGATGAGTGTGGATATACACAAGGGATAGAGGGATACCAAGAAAAAAAAGACAAGAAAACATACTGAGAGCAATTCTATTGCCAGTCTAATTCTGAATTGAATAGGATGCTTTCCTCAAACAATCTTCCTGGATATCTTGTCTAGCTATTTTTAAGAAATGAAATTCAGGGATAGGACAAGATATCTTAGGATGCATTACATCTTAAAGTTACCCTTCACATGAAGACTTCCTGAACATAACCTTGGTATCAGAGTCACAGAAAATGTAAATGGAGAAGATTGAGCAAAACTCAGGCTTGCTCCTACAACAAGAAAATAGATTAGCCAGATCAAGTTCCACACCTAAATCCCTCATTCTCCCTAACACAGACCCAAACAACCATGGAAGGAAATTCCAAAGAATTATGCAACCCATATGAAAGGAGGGATAAAGAGGCAATTTTAGAAGTCCTGCCAGGAAAGAGAAAATCTGTTTCTGACATCATCCTTATTTTCTGAGTACCGACATGACTGGAGTAGTGTAGATTGCATATTTCCATTCCCCTGAAATCAAGTTGACTGGTTTAAAAGTTGCCAGCATCAGCTCCCACTCTGGTACCCAAATGCTAAAGAATTGAAATGTTGGTATGACCTTAACCAGGAGTTCCCATCATCTTGCCATTCAATAATCACACCAGTTCTTTGTTATATGACCAACCTACCTTCTTCTCTCCTCATACAATTCTTGACTACAGTTTTCATTGCTCTTTTTGGAGTTCCTCATTGGTTCTGTTAGCTATCATTAATACCATTATTATGTTGCAGGTTGATCATACCCATGAGGAGGGAGAGAGACAAACATTTATTAAACATGTGCCAGGCACTGTGCCAAGAACTTTACAAATATCATCTCATTTGTTCCTCAAAACAATTCTCAGATGTAGGTGTTATTATCATTATCATTATTATTCTCATTTTTTAATTCAAGCTAAGTTAGACAAGTTAAATGACTTGCTAAGTGTCACTAGTAAGAGTTTGAGGTCACATTTGAATTCAGCTCTTCCTGAGGACCAGCATTTTAACCACTGAACCACCAGCTCTCAGTGGGTCTGGTTTTTGCCTTCCATGTTCCTCATTTTTTATTCTTTGGAGGTAACTGCTTTCCATATATCACTGCTTTCTAACAACTCTAATAGAATGTTAATATTGAAAGGATGGGACTTTGCTTTTGTTGAAAGCTTAAGGTCAGTAAAGGAGCTTTGTAATTTTCTCAAAGCAGCCTGTTCTCCTTTTGTTCAACTGCTCAACCAGCTCATTGCCCATCTGTACTGTCTGTCCCAAATACACATACTGATACTCACATGGCAGCCTATCTCTCTATGACTCTAACTTCAATAGTCCCACTCCTGATAACTAATGCTGGGTAGTGATTAAAAGTTGTACTCCTCCCACCCTCTCTCCCCTACCCGTTGTGACCAACTGCTGCTGCTCCTACACTCTGGCATCCAGCATCTCCATGTAAATCCTTCACTCTAAAATTGTGTCAATCCTGTCTCCCGGTTGGCTTGGGTCACAGGGATTGCTCTCCTCATGGTCCTTAGGAAAGGAAAATGCTTGTGCCTTCTGTCCCCATCTCCCCTCAAATGCTATTTATTCTGAATCACAGATCAGCAGAATGTCAGAGCGGGAAGAGACTTTAGAAATCATCTAGTTGTCCATTCTCATTTTATAGATGCTCAGAAAAAAAATTTATTTGAATGCCCCCAAATAATAAATGGGAAGCTAGGTAGCACAGTAGATAAGAGTACCTGGCCTAAAATCAGGAAGACATATCTTCCCGAGTTCAAATCCAGTTTCCAAACAATAACTGTATAACATTGGCAAGTCACTTTATCCTGTTTGCCTCAGTTTTCCTCATCTGTAAAATGAGTTGGAGAAGTAAATGGCAAACCATTCCAGTATCTTGCCAAGAAAACTTCAAATGGGGTCACAAAACTGGACATGACTGAAAAACAGCTCCACAATGAATAAATTCTACAGCTGGAACTTGAACCCAAATATTCTTATTCTAATTTCAGTGCTGTTTCTAACACAGTTCATCTTCTCCCATATTATTGGTGAAAATGCCCATTCCTTGTGCCATTACTTGGTGACTGCTTCCCCTTATATTATTCTTTCATATTCTTTCCTGTTCTTGTCACACTAATGAAACTGTTCAAACAACCATCTAAACTTGCTCCTTCTCCCATTTTCCCTATTTCTTAGGATGCTACTACTCCTCTTTCAAATTATTCTTGACTCAACTCTCTTTCTCTACAGACTTCCTCGCTCCTTTTTCCATTAGCAATCTTCCCACCTTGGAGATACCTGAGGTACGTTCTCCTAACATGTAAGTGGGACCTTATCCATGATCACGTCCTTGACTTTCCATTTATCTCCACCTTTTCCCAATAGTCTTGTCCCCTCCAGAATGCTTTCCCTGAGACAATATAATTTTTATCTACTTTTTATGTTTCTTCCTCACCATTCACACCTTGGTAGAGGTATATACCTCTATTCTATAGAGGTAAAGGTAGAGACTTTCTAATAATAATAACAGGGTTGATTTTATTATGATTCCAAAAGTGGGAAAAAATAGAATAGCTTACTTTAAGGATCTTGGACATAGAGTTAGGGGAGAAAATGGATAAGTATATTGTTTAATTTTGTTGTTTATTTGTTTGTTGTTTGTTTTTAATTGAATTGAGAGTGTAAGGGAAAGAACAAGAAATACTGTGGAGGAACCGATCAGATTAACAGAAGTAAATTGTGATAAACAGATTCTGGGGATAGGTGGGGGAGGTGATTGTCATGTTTAGGGTATTTAGGATGAATGGGGTATTTGTTGAAGGAATTGAAAAAGAATAAGGAGAAGGAGAATAAAGAGGAATAAGAGAACCTAATTGAGGAAACAAACAGTAGAAATAATAGTGAATTTGAAATCAGAGAATCTAGGTTAAATTCAACTCTGCCATTTACTACCTATAAGAGCTTCAGCAAGTCTTTCTCAGTTTCTCCATCTTTATTTTTTTTTTTTTTTAAAAGTGGGCTGGACTTGACCTAGAGTTTTCTGGCAACTGTGAATCTTTGATCCTACAAACCTATAAACCCGGGGAGTGCAATGTCAAGAATCCTAGGTCTGAGAGAATTTCTTAAAAGAGGGAGTGCTCAAGAAGAATGTGGACAGAGGAGATGGAGATCCATTTAACTTGGTAATAAAGACATCATTAAGATTTTATCCAGAACAATTTTAGTGGGGTGGCAAGCACAAGAGAGAGAAACCAGGCTGTAATTAAAGTCAATTCATTTCAACAAGCATTTATCAAGTTCAGGACTCTGTGCAGAGTCCTAGGCACTGGAGGTGATGCAAAGTTTAGATAAGGCATGCCCCAGCCCTCATGGAGTTTACCATATGGTAAAAGACTATGGACAATACAAACATCTACTATAACTAGGTACTTAAACCTCTTTAAGCTGGCTAAGTAGAGACCTCAATACCAGACATCTAAGATGAATAAACAGAGCCAGATCTTTTCTATTCACCACTCAGCCTCCCCCAAC
This sequence comes from Sarcophilus harrisii, assembly GCF_902635505.1. Lineage (NCBI taxonomy): Eukaryota > Metazoa > Chordata > Mammalia > Dasyuromorphia > Dasyuridae > Sarcophilus > Sarcophilus harrisii. The sequence continues at coordinate 45,140,840 of NC_045429.1, read as the reverse complement.
AAAGGACAGACTCCATAATTCTCCATTGCCAAAGCTCTTGTCCTGTGATTATTTTCTGCCTTACAGAAAGAAAGGGGCCTTAAAAAGGTTTCCAATTTCTCCCTTCTGCCTTTACATTTTAGCCCCTGTGTCAGCTAATGGAAAAATAAAATGGTTAGCATTTCACTAACTCCTTTTCTCCTTAAATAAGATCTCAACCGGTGTTCTCTAGATTTCAGTTATCTTTTTCTCTGCATTATTCTGCTTACTGAAGTTTTCAGAAACTTTTCTATAAGTGTTTTTAAGATTCTAAGGGATAGATAAGAGATGGGTCTGTGATTCCATTCACTGATATAATTTCCTCTGCCTAATGCAAGTTGGTACCTTTTTCATGACTTGTAATCTTCTAGTTTCTTAAAGCACTGAGAATTAAGTCACTTGCTTATGGAACAAGTTTACAAAAATTTATTAAGCATCTATCTATTAAGTGCTAGGCAACCATACCAAGTTCTTCACCAATATTATCTCTTTGGATCTTGACAATCCTGATAGATGCTATTATTATCTATAGTTTACAGTTGAGAAAACCAAGACAAAGAGAGGCTAAATGACTTGCCTAAGATAACACACATAAGTGCACTCACATCATGCTAACTCTAAGCCTAGCATTCTATTTACCATGATGTCATTTGTCTATACATTATTCCAAGCTGCTATTTAAGCTATGTTAATCATTTTTTCTTTTTTTAATCAAAATTTTTCTCAAAAATTACATTAAGCAATATTGAATTATAAAAAGATGATGATTATATTAGCTATCATCACTCTATGTAGTGACAAGGTACAGTGCCCAAAATATACTTTAAGGTCATGAGACCTGAGTTCAAATCCTCACTCAGCTACTTACTACCTGTGTGACTATAGATAAACCCTTTTACCTCTCTCAGCCTCAGTTTCCTTAGCTGAAAGATGGAGTCAAACTATTAGACTTCCATAGTGCTGCCGCCTCTAAATCTATGATACTCTATAAGAAAGTGTCTTCTGGTTTAATTCCTTTTTATAATGATGAAACACTGAGTCTCAGGAGGATGAATTTTAAATTCTAGACCAGTTATCTTAAACTTATATAGAAATTGGAGCTACTAATCTGTAAAGATCCCCACAGGCCACTTATTGACTTAGAAAACTATTTATTAACATTATCTATGCTCTATTATATTTTTATTTAGCTTGTTAAATATTTTCCAATTACATTTTAATCTAGTTTGGATCACATTAGGTCACTTGTTTGACATCTCTGCTCTAGATTCTCATGTGAATATTTTTGTGTTGTTGGCTTTTTTTAAGTTATTCCAGAAAGTAATTCACAGAAACAAGTTCAGTGTTAAATTCTATGTAACAAAAAGTGAATTTTGGAAATGAAATGGGAAAAGGCACATTTCACATAAAAAGATGAGATTTTTTTTCTGACATTAGGTATACATAATACAGGGAGGACTTCCTCTTTTGAAATGAGTAGGACTTGATGAATACAGAGGGAGAAAGTCATCTCATGACCTGTAGGTTCAGGAAAAAAAAAAAATATAAGTACAGAGTTTGTTTTCTTGAAGCTGCCATAGTTTTGAATGATTATTTTGGAAAATGTAGTCTAAGAACTCCAAACCTTTCTTCCTACTACAAATAAGTCAGTTCATTACCAAGCAAACTTCCTAAAGTTTGTCCTGATGCTCCAGTGAAAATATGCTGAATTGGGCTTAGGAAACTTGAATTTGAATTCTGCCTTATATACCACTATCCTCCCTAATTTGTGATCCTGGGAAAATCCCTTAAATTTCTCTAAACCTCAGTATGCTCATATATAAAATCGCAAAAATTATACTTGAACTGAAGATAAAAGATTGTCATGTGTCCCATGTAAGCTAATAAAGTTTTAATTAAGTATAATGCATTGTACTGGACACTTGAACTCAAATTACATTCTGCTTTGCAGAGAGAGCTTTGCAAATTATAAAGTTCTATACGAATGTGAGTCATTATTATCCTGTCACTGAGCTGTTTCTATTTATCTATCTATTATATCTAGAGTGATAAATAGATATAATGATGGATATTTATTGACTTCTCCTTTGTTGCCTTTGGAATTAAGTCTAGACTTCATCTCGGCATTCTAGACTGTCCATAATCTGATTCCAATTTACCTTTTTTTAAAAAATAACGTCTGATAGAAATCCCATTCACAATATTTCTGTCCTATCTATATTGTTCTTCTCTCTATTGCCTTTTCTTGCCCTCTTCCATCTCCGTGCCTCCTCTCTTTAATGTTCCCTTTGCTTGGATTAAATACTGTTCTGTCTTCATCCATTGAAGTATCTCTCTTTCTTGTCTACCCTGATACTTTCTTTCCTCCTATGGAGCTCACTCTCTCCAATATCAAGGTTATTTATGTATGTCTCTCTCTCCCAATAAATTGTAAATTACTTGAAAATAAGATCAAGTTCATGTTTTACTTATACATATAGTTATACCCTATACCTAATACAATATTAGATATAGTAGGTCCTTGTGAATGTTAACTATAAACTCCCTGAGGGTAAATAATGTGACGCTTTATAGCTCCTCCAAGGCTGAACACTGTAGGTGCTCTGTGTATTTCTGCATAACTATCTGGCACTTAACTACTTCCTACTTATTTGAAGTTATTCTATATTTCTCTTGTATATATTAATATATATACTTGTTTTCTCTTAGAATAGGAGCTGTCTGAGTATAGGAATTGTTTTATTCTTTTTTATTCATATTCCCTGTCCCTAGCACATAATAGACATTTAACAAATGGTTGCTGATCAGTGGATTGATGTGTTGATTTAATTATTTGTGGATTAAAAAAAAAAAAAAACCTTCTACCTCCCTCACTAGGAATCTGAATTTTAATTCAGAAATATACGTAATAGGAAATTTTCTATTAATATCCCAAAGATAATATGTTACATAAATACCACCCTCTTTTTTTGATATAAATTTCATTAATATGCTGATTAACTTTAATTTATAACCAAAAAACTGTGAGCTTAACATTCTTTTTTGCATTTTGCTTTTCAGTTTTTCTCGGATTTGAATTGTTTTAAGATTGTAAGAATTTTCTTTAAACATATGTTAGCTGCATTAGAGAATCAGAGAAAATTAGGTCTCCTGTCATTTTTACTTTCATTTATTTGAGAACTATATACATATAAATACATACATATATACATGTATATGTACATAAATGTGTGCATTATCTATATAAATATAAATATATGTATGCATATATGAATGAGAGAGATATTGGCATAAAAAGTTTAAAGCAATTTCTATCTAAAATTACATTTCATCTACCATTTCATTCCAATTTTTGATATGAGACCACCAAACTTCCCCAAAGGGTAAGCTAAATGAGAATTCTGATTAAAAACATTAAATAGCCTTGTTATATCCAGCTCTCATATATTCATAGACCAATCTTATTCAATACTTTGCCAGAAGTCTGGTCATATTCTATAAGAGATGGCACCAAGTACTCTTACTGAATCATCATTATTATTGTAGTCACGTCATCATCACCATCATTTTCCTCTTCTTCCTCTTCATCATCATTACCATCACTTTACTACTAAAAAATAACATTAATAATAAGATAGATTATTTATATAGGGTCTTATAGTTTATGAAGCATTTCACAAATGTTATTACATTTATCCTCAAAACAACCCCGGGAAGGTAGATGATATTAAACAAGATATCATGTAAGACATCATAGAAGATACAGAGCAAAGTAAAAACTGAGACACTTCTATCTGCCTCCATTATCTTAAGTGAGTAGAAAAAGGTCATAGAAATATGTAGTATTATAGGAAAAAAACTGATATCCCATAGGGTCTGGATTGAAATCTCATCTCTGATGTTTACTAGCTGATCAAAGGCAAAACAATTAATGTCCCTGGGCCTCTATTCTCTCATCTATAAATTGAAGAAGGATTCTGAGGTCCACTTCACCTTTAGGTCTATATTTTATGATCCTATGTGGCACACGTAAGGAATAATTCCTGGATTTCTTTTTTTAATATATATAATATATATATATATTTTTTTCCCCCTGAGGCAATTGGGATTAAGTGACCTGCCCAGAGTCATACAGCTAGGAAATGTTAAGTGTCTGAGACCAGATATGAACTCAGGTCCTCCTGACTTCAGGGAAGGTGCTCTATCTACTGTACCAACTAGCTGCCCCCTCCTTCCTGGATTTCCAAGGCAATACAAATCCTAAATCTGGAAAATTTTTGAGGAAGTAATTTTTGCTAAAGCAAGCAGCATGAACCACCATAAGAGGCTCTCTGTGGAGGCCATACTTATTCATCATTCACCAAAGACTAGTCCATGCTCCTTACTCTGCGGTGAACATTCCAGTCAGTATTACTTCCTTTGGCTGCCATCACACTCAAAGCAGAACAATTACTCTCAATTTAATTCACCAGGTCACTGCCTCTCTCTGCAGTTAATCACACTACTAACACTAATTACATAGTACCGATCACTTTGATGCTATATTTTATTCTCATTTGTCTTCTTTCTCTTCTCCAAGGGCATTGCCTCTAGAAATAATGGAGGGCCTTTTCATTGAAAGTTTTCTCTTCAGCACTTACCACAATTGATATTGTAAAGGGATTAGTTGAGCAAGAACAAGTTCTTCTAAAGATGCCTCTCAACTCAGAGATTCTATGAGTTCAGTTTTCAAAGGAAAGCTTTAGAAACCATCCATATAAGTAAACCTGTACACATTCATTCTTGCTTGGGCACAAAATGTTCTACATGGCTAGAATTTATGAAAATTACATTTGTATAGGTTTTATTTGTTCTATTTCGCCACATATGAAAAATGTGGTATAAGAAGAGCCAAAATGAGGTAATTTTATGTCTCTACCACAAACTGCACCCACAGCAAGGAAACTGGAATATATCCTTAATTGAAAAGCAGAGTGGAAAGAGAGGGACCCTGAGTTGCAAGTGTAAAGCCTGCTAGAAAAGCTACTGTGCAAAAGCTGGAAGAGGAGAAGGAAGAATAGAAATTCCAACCAACATTTATTAACTTCTTAGTTTAAATAGTCTTGAGTGTTAAATTCTATAATTTCTATACTATGAAAGGTTTTTAAGCAGGAATATGCTGGTAAATGTTTAACACTTGACTGAAAAAGAAAATATATACATGACACTTTTTAAAGTTTAATTTAAATTATTAGTGTTTTCTCTATCACTTCTCTAAGTTAAGACAACCATCAAAATAATAAATCAAGCCCCAATCTGTAATGTTTATTGATTTCTGAGATATAAATGCTCACAATGAAAATTTAACAATAGTCCAGTACAAGATAATTCCAGTGTACATATCCCTGAGTCTATAAGTACTGTTAGCTCCCACTACATTCAGCAGACTAGAAAAAGTCTGGTTCTCCCAACTTAGATATAGTTCTAGATAAAGGCAATGGACAGAGTAATAGATATGGCATCATATGATATGAGTTTAGATCTTACCTATTCTACCTACTACCTGTGAGAGCTCAGGTAAGTTAGTTGTTTGGTTTCTCTGGGATAGGACAGAATGGCCTAATAGCCATTTCTATTTCTATGATCCTTGAAATCCCATGGTCTTCCCTTGTTGCCAAATGTCATTAATTAATTCTTTGGAAACGTGACAAAAAATTATGAGGAAATTAGTTCCATATGAATAATACTTTGACGATGAAAAGTAGACTAACAATGGAGTGTACACAGCTGAGTAGGACTCCTGGAGTAGCTTGGATCCTTGCCAACCATCCCATTCTCATCTTTAGCAGCTGGTGAATGACAGGACACTACATTTTCACAATACTATAACTGAATTTGGTTATGATGTACTTTATGATGTAAAACAACATTGGTTAAAGTAGCAGAATGTATATATAGCTGTTTTATTCTACTTTTTTATCTTTCTGGACACTTTCCTAGCATTATAGATAATGTGCTTGATTTGGAGTCATGAAGATCTGAGTTGAAAATCACCCTAAAACTATGTTTTAAAAAAATTAGCTCTGTGACCCTGTGTATGTAAATTATCTTTCTCAATCTCAGTTGCAAAATGAGGATCAAAACAGCCATTACTGCTCCAGGTGGTGAAAATAGAATGTGATATTATATGTAAAGTGTTTTGCAAACTTAAAGCACTATACAAATGCAGTTACTATTATTGTTGTCATTGTCATTATTATCTTACATGAGTTCAATCCCATGTGACTATTGAGTCAGGACAAAACTAGAAATCTATCTAGGTCCCAATTAATGAAAATAATGAATCCTATAAATTGGTTGAATTATTCCAATCCTCATTGTTTGTTTCCATTGACTGGAATTTATTGCTTGTACAACTTGGAATAGTGTGAATTAGAGTAGATACCACTTTATTCACATTAATCCTAGCTGTGAACTTCTTTGGTTCATGGGCAAGTATAGATGGATTGCTATCTACACCATTTGAATGAATATCCATATCAATGAGATCATAGGTCCATTGACATCTTTCAGTAAACTTGACATTTATAGAAAGATAGAACTGTTATATATTTAACCAAGAGATTTTATTTTTAGTTCAATATGTTTGCTTAGTATATTCAGATAGGACTAGCAGATCCTGTAAAGAAAAATTGCTTTTACCAGCAGTCAATTTGACTGACAATAAAAGTTCCACAAAAGAATTTAGTTGTTTTTATAGTTCCTAAAATGTTCTAAGTGGACCCACTAAAAAGGTAGAGGAGACCAGATGACTCCTACCCCATAAAAAGTCAGCAGCACTAAAGACAGTGGGATACATAAATAGAAGGAACAATCTGACATTAAGAAATGGCCTCTCTTATTCCATCATCATGGTTAATCCCCCTTTGACTCAATATAGTCAGAGAAATGAGGATGAGAGCCAGGCACTCTGTTGCAGTCTTTGAGATCACTTCAATTTCAAGTTGGCATCAGATGGGAGTGGATGCTCAAGTGTTTTATTCTATCACCAACTACAGTGAAAATAGAAAAGCATTTCCTTTCTCTCACCTTTCTTCCCTCAAATGCAAAACAGAACAAAAGAAAAAGAAAACCCTTGTAAATATAGAATCAAGTAAAACAAATTCTTGCTCTAGCTATGTCAAAAAAAAAAGTATGTCTTGTTTAACATCTTAATTCCATCAATCTTCTGACACTGTGGGTAGCTCTCTGAAGTTGTAGCTGATCATTGCATTGATCTGAGTTCTTAAGTCTCTCATAGTTGTTTTCTTTACAATATGGTTGTTACTAGATTAATATTTCTCCTAGTTTTCCTCATTTAACTCTGCATCTGTTCGTGCATATTTTTCTAGGATTTTTTTTTTGCAACTATTCCTTTCATCATTTCTTATGCTACCATAAAAATAAGATACATTCATATGCCATAGATTTGATCATACATTCAGCCAATTAATGAACACTCCTCTTGTTTTGCATTATATGAATCTTTTTTACTGTTACTTTGGTCTCTTTAGACAGAGGCCTTTTATTGGATCAGGAAGTGTGATATATAGGAAGAATGGGGCAGCTTCCAAATTGCTTTCCAAATGGCTGCACCAATTCACAGTAGCAAGCACTTGCTGAATGACCACAACTTATCAGATACCAATCAATTTCTGGGAATATAAAGTAAAAAAAAAAAATAGACCTGCCCTTAAGAAACTTATATTCTACTATAGATATACAACATGTATAGAGAGAAAACTTCAAGAAAAGATTGTTACAAAACAAATATAAACCTTTACTAGTTTTGCTCAGCTGGATTCTATTGTATTTACAATCTCTGTCATTGTGATAAATAACATCTTGTAAGCTTTCAAAATCTGACTGGCTGAGTATGGAGAGGCATCTATGTATATATAGTCCAATATTCCAGCCTCTCTCTTCCTGTCTTAAGATGCTGCAGCAATTTAGCCCCCTTCTTGAATTAAACCCTTTGGTATCTATTATATTAGGTGAACTCCATGCAAATAACACTCTCTCCTGAAAGTACTTTAGAATATGCTTCAAACCATAGTTTATAACTACTACAATGATTATACTCATAAACAAACAGTAAAGGTTTAAGAAAAAAAATCCTCAGACTTGATGTAATCTCACCAAGTAGTGAAATTAACAATAAGAATCAAATCCCAAAAGAATCATAGGAGTAAAACTTCCCATATAATGGCAATAACTACAATAAAAGAAAAAAAACCATAAGAAATGTGGTTTGAAAGAGTTACAGAAAAGCTAGGTTACTCCTTAGCTTATTTACCAGAGGGAAATAGGCTTGTGTCATAAATCCCTATTGCAGAACAGTTCACCAAAAATACAAACCAATGTAAGAAAAATTTGGGATTTTTCCTTTACTAAAGTTCTACTCATCCTGTATTAGGGTTTTTTAAAAGTACCTAGTTTCTTGAAGGTCTTTTTGGTGGAACATAAGCCCTGGCAGATCCTGTCAAACTAGAACAATTTTAATGTGAGCTGCTATGCCTGTCTTTTGAGAGCAATCTAGCTAAAATTTGGAAAGGCTTCTCGTCTCTGGTTATCACAGGGTACCGGATTGTTTAGCCACAGTAACTTTGAAATGTCATCTATTAAGTTATAGAAGTTACAAATTTGTGTTTGGGAAGAGTCAGTCAATCAATAGCATTAATTAACATTATAGATCATTCAAATATCAAAGTAAAAATTGTAGAACTAGAAGGTATCACAGTTCTACAGCCTGATACAAGCATACCTAAAAGAATGGAGAGTACCTAAAAGTGCTCTCAAGAGAAAAACTGTCTCTCTACCTTTCAATATTCTCTTTGCCTAAGGGCTCAGGGAGCTCTCATCCCATCCCAGAGAGTCATACTTCCATGGGAATACATACAACACAGAGAAATGCAAGAATAGACATACCAAGAAAGCCATTCATAATACCAGATTGACTCAATTAAACTTCTATTCCAAAGTATTATCTGGATTTCTTGTCACCCCTCCTTCCAATGCATATAACTCTGGGACAATAAGATAATACAATAATACTCAAAATATCAACCTTGCTTTTATTTTCTTCTATATATAGTTGTGAAGTGTGGAAGAGATTGGTACTGTTCTTAAGGTAATTGATAGCAATTGCTACCTCCCTGGTTTGTCTCCCTGATTATGAAGTAAGACCCATCATTTCATTTAATCTTCCCTTATCTTGTCTTGCCTTCCCTGTTATTTCAAGTATATATCTGTCCCCTTCCTCCCCACATACACACACAAACATCAATATATATATATATATATATATATATATATATATATATATTGCTGAGAAAGCAATCATGTCTAAAAGAAGATCCCTCACCTCTCTAAAAAATGGAGGGAAGTTTATTTCATCAATCTCATAGGACCAAGATTGATCATTGCAATTAATCCAAGTTTGACTGCCTTTTCATACCAATCACTGTGTGAATCTTGCCCCTGCTCTGTTAACTTTGCATCAGTTCACAGAAATCTTCCTAGTCTGGATTATCCATTTAAGCCATTTTTGTACTTTTTCCAACTGTTTCTTCTACTCTCTATGTACCTTCTGAACTCTACCAGGAATAATGTTAATACTTTTGCCTTCCTCACCCCTTTTTGCTGTTTTTCAAACATGGATTAGAAATGTTAACTTTTAAGTTAGCTATCCCCTAGAAATCCTGATCCCCCTATATTTCCCCTCCTAGCCCTCTTCTTGATCTTCTGGACTTCAAAAACATGCTTCTACTTCTATCCTATCCTAGAATTTCTCTCAGAGCCTGAGGTCCTATTGCTCTTAATCATTCTGCTGTCCCTGAGGTCTACTTATGCTGGAATATACTTTTCACAAAGCTTATCCTCCTTTGTCTTATAGTCAATAACTTCTGGAACTTCTAAGGACCCAGGACATTCTACCTTCATTCCTCTCCCAGCCCCATTATTCATTTTCTGAACATAAAAATCATGTGCCCTTTCTGGATACTTTAATCCTGATCCCCCCACCCCCATCCCTACTTTTCAGCAGCCTTTTGTGTGTTTTTGTTCCCCCATCAGAATGTAAGCTCACTGGGAGCCAGAACTGTTTTTCTTTTCACTTCTTTTTGTATTCTCAGAGTTTAATACAATGTTTAGCTCATAAGATTCTCCATCCAATTTGCATATAATAAAAAATGCCTTGGTCAGCCAGATTCCACCTGGGATCTCCTATGCATTTTGCCACATTTCCATCCCTATGCTCAAGTCACCTTAGAATTAGACTAAGGCCATCCAAGTAAAATCCAAGATTCTTTTTCATTGGAAGTATTCTAAATAAAGGTGGATGATTGCTCATGTGACATATTGTGGAGGAGATTATTGTTGAGACATGGATTGTAACGGATGAGTACTAAGGGACTGGTCATTGATATCAATTTTTTTATTTTATTTTATTTTTTTGGTTAAGGATACTGAGGTCAAGGAAGATTCTCAGTTACTCAATAATTTTGATAAGCATCTACAATGTAACAGGCCCAAAATCATGCAACTATTAAACAGAGGTGGAATTCAAATGCAAATCTCCTTGATTCCATACCTAGCTCACCATTTATTACCACATTCTGCCTTTCCACAAGGAAAAACCCTTTCCAGGTCTGAAATTCTAGATTCTGTGATTCTGATTCTGTACTTCTGAGTCTAATCCTCTTTTTTGGCTGGATTATGATATGATCAGAGCCAGACAAGTTCTTTTTGTTGTTGTTCAGTCATTTTTTCAGTAGTGTCCTACCCTTTATTGACCCCATTTGGGATTTTCTTGGCAAAGATACTGGAGTAGTTTGCCATTTCCTTCTCCAGCTTATTTTGATATATAACAAACTGAGATAAACAGGGTTAAATCAATTGCCCAAGGTCACATAGCTAGTAAGTACATGAGACCAGATTTGAACTCTGGAAGATGAATTCTCCTAACTCAAGAAGATGAATTTTCCTGAATCCATATTAGGCTCTCTATATACACTTTTAAAATGAAAGGATCTGTAAAACAGCTTCATTATATCAAACTGATGAGTATGGTATCAATCAACCAGAGTTATGAGTTTAAGTCTTATGGAAATCAAATGGATCATGAAATTTCCTACTTCTATCTGAATCCCTAACTGTGCTCAGAGTGGATGCCTTAGTACAAACTGCACTAGTAGAATTAAAAAAAAATTACAAACCCCAAAACTATAGTTACTAATGATGCAGAAATAGTGTCTTCTTTTCTTTTATATGCCTGTATTCTATACAATAGAATCTAAGCCCCTTGAAGACGAGAATTGTTCTTGTTTTGCCTTTCTATCTAAGTTCATGTTACAGTGTCTTACATAATGCCTACCTGTTATAATAAGTACATGTTGAATACATAGATAAAGGAATGAATGTCAAAAGAAAATGGCACCATTTACATTAGATTTACTTTATTGGTGGCCATTAAAAGTAGCATGGTACCAATAACAGAGTATGGGACTTGGAAGAAAAAGGTTTACATCCCACTCAGACTTGTGTGACCATGAGTTGGTTACACAAATTCTCTGTACTTCTATTCTCTCATCTATACATGAGACTAATAACACCTACAGCAGTTACATCATGTAGTTTTTGTGTGATTTAAATAACATCATGGGTTATAATCTCACAAATCTTAAAGCATCTGATTTAAAAAAACTGCTGTCATTAGTCATCATGCAAGAATAAATCATCCAATCATCCAAAAACAAACCAGAAAAGGTCACTCTTCCCTACCTAGTTGCTGATGACCAATCTTCCTTCTTTAAATAATGCAAAGACGTATTTTCCACCAACTGTTCTGAAAATCACAAATAAGTTGCCAGGTACACTGGGGGAAGGGCTACCCCTTAACCTCCAGGGACAAGGCTCATTACCTTGTTTCAGTGTAGGAGTGGGTATAGAAGAGCTGCTTGGTACTATAGAAATTCAAATAACAGTAAGAACAGAAACAGCAAATCCCAACAGAGCCCTGTTATGCATGAAATGATTTTGTTACCTTATGTTTTCCTTTTTGTTTTACCAAAAGGAGAAAAATAGAGGCCAGTATGACAAGGAAAATAAATGTTTCCTCTGCAGAGTGTTTGGGGGTATTAGTGGAAAGAAAATCTAGGGCTCTCCCTTCCCCAGGGACATCCATCATTCCAAGGGGACTCACCCAGCCATCCCATTCCCATAGTTAAAATAATTCCAAACTACAGAATTCTGAGTGTTGATGCTATTGGACCCTTGGAAAAAAAAAAACCCAGGATGCTTTTCAGAAAGCTGCTCCAATAGAAAGAGTCAGACTATTAGGGGAGTGGAGGGTGAAATCAGACCACACTTAAAGGAATGAGAAAAGCCATTCTCTGGAGGCTGCACTTTCAGGATATTCAACTTCAGAGTCTGTGCCTTTCAATTCAGTAAACAGAAAGTTTAACCTCTCTGTGCCAGAGGATTGCTGTGATAAACACTTAGTATAGAAAGAAAGAAAGAAAAAGTCCCATCCTTCAGTAAATTTATACTTTACTGCATCTTCTCCTTGACCACAATCCAGAGTTCCAGGAATTGTAAGCATTGTGGCCTTGAGTCCTAAGCAACACCAAAATATAGTGAGTGCATAGCAGTCAGAAAGTCAGACCCCGGAGTGGGTCTGTTTTTGACTTTTGACTTTGAAACCTTGGGGAAAGTTAACCCCCCCCCCCAAATCTCAGTTTCTTCATTAAAGTAAATATCTAAATTGGAATAGTATCAGGTATGAAGATGAAAAAGTCTTGAAGGTAAATTACTTTCTAAACTTCAAAGCACAATATAAATAAGAATCATTATCATTATTATTATTAAGCACTACCAATGGACTATACTACATGCATGAGGGGCACTGGGGGTGTCAGAACTGGGTGTAATGACTGGAATCCCAAATAAAGAACCAGAATGAGCAGAATTTGAATGCCAGCTCATGCACTTACCATGTGTGACCCTGGATAAGCCACTGTAAGGATCTAAACTTCCTCCTCTGTTAAATGGAAAAATAATAGTATTCCTCTCCAGGTTGGTTATAGAGATCAAATGAGATATCACATGCAAAGTGCTTTGCATCTCTTAAACTGCTTTATAAATGTGAGATGTTAGTATTTCTATATATTATTAAGAAAAAAAGTAAGCAGATTAATCATCCTAGTTCTTCAATTCAGTTTTCAAAGAACATGATAGCATCTCCATTTAAAGGTGTAATAGTGAGATAGCAATTTCAATTCAATATTACCTACTTTTAATAAGTGGCTGGCTGGATATAAAAGAATCCATGATCCCATCGATATCAATGTGGATACTGTGTTCTAAGATAATTTTCATGAGGAAACTTCCTCTATTGAAGCAGATAAGTCCCTGTTTGGCAACTGAAACTCTTCAAGAGTTGCTTGAAGCACTAACAGGTTCAGGAAGTTGTCCAGGTTCACAGAGTCAATGCAAGTGCACACCTGATGCAGCCAGGTAGTACAAGGGATATATTGCTCAGTCCGGAGTCAGAAAGACTTGAATTCAAACCCAGCCTCTGGCACTTACTAGCTGTATAACTCTAGAAAAGTAACTTATTCTTCCTTATCTTTCCTCATCTGTAAAATAGGGGTAATAATAGCACCTACTGCCAGGATTTTTATGAAGATGAAATGAAGTATTTATAAAGTACCAGCACCTGGCTGATAAGGGCACTTAATCAAGATTTCTTTTCTTTCTTTCACTCCCTTTCTTCTTTCTTACTACCATGAGAGAGATCAAATAGAAAAGTGCAAAAAAATCCAAGGAAAGGTCTCTTTTGACTGGAGAAAGCTTCATGAGGAAGATGGCCTTGATGAGCAAAAATGGAGGTGTGCAAGCATGAAAAATGGATGACATAAATATGTGGAAGCCAGAAAAATCTTTCAGTAAATTAAGTTATTAAGTGCCTACTATGTGTGAGGGACTGAACTAATCACATACATGCAGTTTGGCTGAAATGAATAATGTGTGATGAGGGAGGAATATGAAATAAGGCAGGGATACTGGGTTGGAGCTGGATTTTTCAGGTCTTTGATAGAATACTAAGGACATTATACTTTAAGGGACAAGCACCTGGAAGATACTGAAGATTTCTAAGCAGGAAAAAGATAACAAACACATGATCAGTCAAGGCCTGAGCATCAGTATGTATGGCAGCTGATAGCACTAAGTGCCTCACATTTTTTAATGGTAAGGTAGGGCTTTGTATCAGAGCACTAAAATCTAGAAATGTCAACAGTACTTGGAATTCTTTAGTTGCTCAGAAACAACTGAACTTAGCACTTATTTAGCAAAAATAATTAGTCACATTATGAAGCTTCCTTTTCCTTTAGCAACACTTATTCTTCCTATACCCAGCCCAAAACACAACACACACACACACACACACACACACACACACACACACCTGTATTTGTCTTAAAAAGTTAATTTGAGAACAGTTAACGAAGTATGTGTTGAATTTCTTGACCCATTACCCAAATATCTTGGTTTCATTTTTGTAGAAACTGAAGTCTAGAGATAGGAAGTTTGATTAGGGAGTTGTTCTTTTAAGAGTTCAAATAAAAGAGAATGAAGATGCAAAGAGGTAAAAAAAAAATTAGTAATAATAAAAAAAAAAAACCATGAGAAATATTGTGGATGTAAAACCAACACATCTTAACAATTAACTGAGTATGAGATAAGAAAGAGGCGAAAGTTAATTATGACTTCCAGATTTTTAGGGTAAAAGACTAGAAAGATGGTAGTGTCATAAATAGAAAGGGAGAGACTTGAGAAGAAGGATAAGTCTAGAAAGCAAGTGAGTTTGGTTCTTAACAAGTTGAGTATTTTTTTTAATTTTTTTTAATTTATTTTGAACTTAAGAAATAAAACAAACATTTCCAAAAAAAAAAAAAAACAGTAAAGTAGAAAAAAAAATGACTATATGTGAAACTATAAATCTATTATATATATATATATATATATATATATTTAACTTGCTAATCCTTTTAAATATAATAACATTATCATGTAACTTTTTTCCTTTATATATGTATATATACATATACATACATGGAAATATAGAGAGAGATGTCTATATAGATATATGGACATATATATGTATGTGTCTACATTCAATGCAAATTTTTATTCTTCAATTCTTTCTCTATTTGCAGACAGCATCTTCCTTCATGGGTCCTTTGTAGTTAATTTGGCTATTTATAACAGTCAAAATTACTTAGTCACTCAAAATTGTTCTCAAAACTATCAAAGTTATTATTGTATACAACATTCTCTTGGTTCTGCTCATTTTACTTTTCATATTTCATGCAAGCCTAACCATGATTTTTAAGGTCACTGAGCTCATCCATCTTTTCTTACAGCATGTTACTATTCCATCACAATCATATGCCACAACTTATTCAGCTATTCCCCAATGTATGGTCATCCCTGCAATTTTCATCTGTTTGCCACCACTGAGAAAGAGTTGTTATAAATATTTTAGAACATTTAGGTTCTTTTCTTTTTTCTCCAATCATCTTGGGAGTCAGACCTAATAGTAGTATTGCTGGGATCAAAGAGCATAGGCAGTTTAATAACTCTTTGGGCATAAATCCCAGATTGCCTTCCAAAATGACCAATCAGTCATTGAATTATTGTACCAATTTTTTCACATGCCCTCCAACATTTGTCAATGGGATGCCCAGGTAGGAAGGTCCCATCAGCAAATGGAGATAAGGGACAGCGACCAAAATGTGCAACTGATATATTCTCTAGAGCAGTTATCAAGGCATTTAATGAGGGGATATAAGATGAAAATCAGCTAAAAAAGAACAAGACTCTCAAGCAGTTCAATAACAATAATAATGACATTAAAATAATACATGTAAGTTTACAAAGTACCTTCTCATAATAGTTCTCAAAGGTAGATCATAAAAATATTATTATCCCTACTTCACAGATGGAAAAAACAAGAATCAGAGATGTTAATTGACTTGTCCTTTGATATAAGTATGGGTTAGGATTTGAATTGAGAGTCTAAGTCCAATGTTCTATAATATAAACCATGCTATCTTCGTAAACGATGGATATAAGAGAAATGGTAGCAGATGCGTAGCTTTAACAAATTTGAATCAGATGAAGACCATCTCCCTCTTACCTTAACCAATAGCTAAGGTACAAAAATTAGTTGTACCTAAAATTCTTAGCTTTTGACCTAACAACCATTTAGATCTGCTTTCATGGTAATTTGTTATTAGAAGAAATGATGTACTCCCGATGACTGATTTGCCTCAGTGTCTATAACTTGAAGGATTCTTCCATTCATGTAAATCAGGATTTCTTGCAAAGAATCAGCAGATATAATACACCCAAACTGATAGGCTAACTCCCCAGAGGATAGCTGTTATGCTTAATATTCTATAAATAAGTCTGAAGGTCTAGAGATTTTATATTCACTCACAAGCCCCCATCCAATATGCTCCCCAGTAATTATCAGACTGTGTTTAATGAACTTTTAGAAAAAAACATTTAATAAGCAAATATATAAAGGAAATTTGTAACAAAAACATTCCCTCCTAGAAAATTTTACCCTTGCACATGAGAGCTCTCTGGGGAGATTAGATTAAAAATTGGAAAGCTCTGGTTTTTTAAACTCACAAGTGATTGCGAGAAATTTTCTTCTTTCTTTATGGGAATCCTCTTCAAATTTCTCATTTGGTTCTCTGCTGGAATCTAAGGGTCTATGGCCTTGCTGAATCCTGAAGTTGCTGTTCCTCAGTATATCTAGTTTGTCCTCAATGTTTCTCTCAGCTTCCAATCTTTATTCTTACAGAAATAAACATTTATAGAAATCCTACCAACACTTATAGAAACTCCAAATATTCTGACTTTTCTAAATCCACAAGTAAAATGGCCAATGAGGATGCAGGAAGTACAGAAATTCAATCCTATCACAGCCTTCCACAAGACCTATTCTCTCTCAGGAATTTTTCAAAATATGAGAGAAAGAGAGAGATAGAGAGACAAAGACAGAGACAGAGACAAAAAGACAGAGACAGAAACAGAAAGAGACAGAGACAGACAGACATTTACTTATTCCTTTGATTGATTACCTGATTGAATCAAGAAGTCTGGAACTGCCTTGTTTACTTATGGTGGGTTAACCATCCCCCCAGACCCTTATACAAATATCATAAGCTCAAAGATTTAGAGTTAGAAGGGACCACAGAAATCATTAAGTCAAAATCTTTTGATTTGCAGATGATGAAACTGAGGTCTAGAGAGATCTTAAGTGAATTGTCCAGAGTCACCTTGCTAGTATGTGTCTAAGGAAGTATATGAACTCAAATTTTCCTAAATATTTGTCCAGTTCTCTACTCACTAATTTCCTTGCATCAAACTTAAATTTCCCTCCTTTAAATTTCCATATTTTTCCTTTCAAATTTTTAGTTCTATAGTATATATTTTGGAAGATAATTCTTCCAAATGAAAGTGCTTTTAATTTTTGAAGACAATTATTATGTCCTTGCCCCCTCCTCCAGTCTCCTCTTCTCCAAAATAAACTATTCCCAGTTCTTTTATCTGATTTTCATCCTATATAATTTCAGAGCTCACATAAGAATTTGACTTAAAAGTCATTAAATATATTAGAGAATAATTCAAATATTTTTGAATATATTTTTCTCTATATTTATATGGAATTGTATAGCTTGTCTTTTGTAATATAATTCATCAATTTCTCATATGTTTCTGACAATATTATCCTTTTAAGAAAATCTAACAGTGATTAGATTTTAGATTTAGATTAGAAAATGGGGCAATCTACCATTCTTCCAAAGCAGAGGGGTATAGAAAGTGTGCTCGACTAAAAATCAAAAGAATCTCTCGTTCATATTCTCCTCTTATACATACTATTAATATGACCAGGAACAAATTATTTCAATAATCCAATCAATCTGCATTTATTAAGCACTTACTATATGCCAAGCATTGCAGCTAAGTGCTGGCTGTAAAGACCAAAAAAATGAAATAATCCTTACCCTCAAGAAGCTTGTCATGAAAAACAGTATATAGGGAATAAACAAAAATCAATGCAAAAATAGATGCAAAGTAATTTCTTGCAATTGGGGGATCAAGAGATAATGGATGAAAAGTGCTTTATAATTTTTGCAGCATCATATAAATGTCAGCTATTTCAGTGACTACCTTTTTATATGGCATTTCTTTATAGTTATCCTAAATTTATTCTTTCATTCAGTTTTCTTGTAACTAATTACTTACCCACACGTGGATCTCTGCTTAGCAAAATGAAAGGCTCCATGTCATTAAAAACTATTTTTGGTGTAAATATTGACTGAAAAAAATCACATCACAATGAAAATGATTCAAATTTAGTCATCTGGAATGTTCCTGGGAACAGTAAAGACCAAGAATGTAACATTTTAATTTCTTCTCTGAAATGGAGCTTTGCATGATATTTCAGTAATCCCCTTGGAACAGTTAGGCCTGCTAAAGGGTAGCCTAGTCATTATTCAAATTATGCCATTAATGAGTCCATCTCATAGCATTTCAGGTGAATAAGTGATCCTCTAGAGGGAACTGCAGATCATAGATTTGCCTTCAAGTTTGATAATTTCCTAGAAAATTACCCCAATGCAGAACTGCCTTTTCAGGAGTATTTGTAGTACCATCAATGGTAGAAATTCTCCCCTAAGTCCAGGGGAGGTACTACTAGAATTAAAGACCTTAGATCTTATGGAGACCAAAGCATCTGATTAAATTGGTCAAGTTGGTAAAAAAAAAAAAAGAAAAAAAGAAAAAAATGCCAAAATGATCAACCCAGTTAAAATGGCCTGGACAGATGAGACCCTCTGTGGAATGTGTTAACAGTAGAGAGAAAGATTTCTGGCTCCTACACTTTATATTTTGCATTGCACAGCTGAAGACTTTGTTTCAGAGAAACAAGACCCCCAACAAATGTCAAAATGATGTCAACACAAACTGGGAGCCAACATCTACCTATGTGAAATGAATGAATTCTTCTAAGAGACCAGATGTCAAATAGTCTCTTCCAGGATTCTTCATTCTATCGAAATTCTACATGGATAATCGGTCTTCTCACAGAATAGATCACACATCCTAGATCATCAGAGCACCCAACTATCATCAGTATTTATTCTTCCCTTGGATATTTCCTTTCAATCTCCTTTAATTATGACTTTCCTTCCCCTTCTCATCTCCAATCTTAAAAAAAAATGCTGAGCACTACAAAGAAATAGAGAAGAAAAGAAGAAAATATGGGAAAGATGACTGGATTGTCAGGAGGAAAGAAAGAAATCCCCAAAGAGTAATTAGATTTTAGAAAGTCACAGCTAATCCCCTTGCCAGGTTTCTATTCTTCTTAAAATAAATGAAAGAATCATCCCAGCATTGTTTTTTTTAAGAGTGTTTCCATCTTTCCAAGGGAAATTCTTTAGTCTTATAAATCCCTTCTGTGGGATTATTATTTTCAACTGACAACTTCAAGGGGGAAGCACACTGGTTAGAGTTTAAGCCAACTGCATTACAGAATTATGCACTAACCTCTCAGAGGTATCCCTAGAATGATCAGGGGTTGATGTAGTCATATAAGCTCTGGAACTCTGACTTATTAATGGGAGGGGCAAATGGGTTGAGGATTTCAGAAAGATCAAAAAGAGGGAAAGAGAAATGAAAGAAGACTGGACTAAAGGAAAAACTGAGGCAATACCTCAGCAGGGGATTTAACTATAATTCCACATTCAATTTCAATTTTTAGAACTGCTTCCCCTTGACAATTTACAGATAATTCCTCCAAAAGGAAAGTTGACCAAAACAGAGTAGAGTAGTCTCAACCTCACCCTTACAATAAGATTATAGATCATAGGATTTTAAAGGCATAATGTATGGAGTTCCATATTGGAAATCAGTAAGTTCTGAGTCAGAATACAGTTTCCAACAATTACTAGCTATGTAACCAAGGAACCTTTTTATCAGCCTCTGTTTCTTCACCTAAAAAATAAAGAGTGAATAATGGTTGCTACCTCACAGAGTTCTTTGAGGGTAAAATTAGAGTATCTATCCATTTAGTGCCATTTGCTTATCCTTCCATATCTCCTATTTTTCATCGTTTCTTGGTCTTTCAACCTTATATATCAACTTTATATTAGTTATAAATTTAATGCTGGAAGAGACCCTCAAAAAACATCTAATTCAATACCATCATTTTACAGAAAGGGAAACAGATCCAGGAAAGTTTAGTGTTTTTCTCAAGCCTCCCCAGATAAGTATTTGGGAGTCCAAGTCCTCTGACCATAGAGTTGTTCTCTTCTGTGACTTTTGACAATCATAGGACCTCATACATTTATTGTTCATTCACTTCAGTTATATTCAACACTTTGTGACTATATTTGGAATTTTCTTGGCAAAGATATTAAAGTGATTTGCCATTTCCTTCTCCAGCAGACCCACTCTGTCAGATAATCAAGGTTAAGTAGCTTGCCCAAATAGGAAGTATCTGAGGCTGGTTTTGAACTCAAGTCTCTCCAGTCTTGGACTCCAGACCCAGTGGTCTATCCACTGAGCCACCAGCTGCCTCTCCGCAACCTTATACATAGTGAGAGTTTAATAAATGCTTGTTGGCTGATGGATTTTGAGATGTCATCTTTCAGTCATCCTGAATTTCCAGTGCTTTCTCACTAGGAAATTGTTAAGATCCCAGGCCTTTTTAATACTACATTGTCACTGAAGAATTAGCTTTGTGAGTAGGAATTTCCTGCATCTTCTTGTAGCACTTATGCATTCTTTCTCAGGATCCCAGCTGGTTCTGATAACGTAACTCCAAAATGGGGAGTAAATCAAGCATGGCCAAGTGCAATGAAAATGGCATGGTCATTCAAAGAACCATGTATGGGTCACACATATTTATAGAACATGTCAGAAATCTCCCCGACCTCTCACCCCCCATCCCCAATCACTGCAACCAGAGGGTTGTAAAGTAAAGGGTTATAAAATGAAATACAAGGCCTCTGCCTACCCAGATGATCACCTTCCACCTAGCTCCTTTATTTTTCCTCTGGCTGTTTTTAGGCTTTTGGCTGACTCAGTATACTAATGTAAACTAAAGCCCTTAACATAAACCAAAGAGACATTCCAACATTATCCTTTTAAACTGTCCATACTCCATTTTTATGTAAGAGCTTCTGTGTTGACCTTAGTTTTCTAAAGGTCTCCCTAGTCACCTGGCTTCTGGACCTATTTAATCTCTCTGTGGGAGAAAGACAATATCCCTCAGCCCAGAAGGTTTAGAGCTTAATATCCAACATGCTTGCCTTTGGGAGACCTATCCAAATTAACAACTGAGAACCATCCAAATAATCATATGTTTATTGGAAGAGGAATTAAAACTCCAGCCCCAAGAGGATTGGGGGGGAAATTGCTCAACCGAAGGAGACTAGCACTTTTGAAAGAATGTGGTTTGGCCCTTCATATTGCAAGGGGAGATGTGAAATTCTTTTAGTACTTTCCCAGATCCTGAAATGGTGACAAAAAAAGAACCATTCTTTGAGACTGGTGTCCTGGCAGGCAAGAAAGCAGACTCTAGTAAAGTAGCATATTATATTCATCGGTAGTGAAAGGATTAGGAGTTTAAAATGACCAGGGTCTTTCCTAAAAAGCACTAATGATGGTTTATTGCTGGGTTGTTTTATTATTATTTGGGGAAGCAAGAGATGCTAGACTTTAGATTTCATCATTCTAAGGGATTCCCAATGTGGTAATTCCCTCCACTGTAGCATATCTGTAATTCCTTTTTATTATATTAAAGAGCTGCCTCAAGAGGAGAGATTAATTGCACACAATTCCTTAGCTAGTATGTATCAGAGTCAAGATTTGAACCCAATTCTTACTGACTCTAAGGTCCATTTCTTAATGATATCACTTTTTGATTAGCATGGGATAACATCTGTTTGGATTATCCTTTGAGAGGAAATAAAGGGCAGAAAAGGACAAGGAGGTAGTGTTTTTATAAATGAGAGAGAGAGAGAATATTTAGGAAATTTAATCAAATGTAATATTTGGCCATGCCTGTTTATTCTCCCAAATCAGAATAATTGGAATGTCCATACCTATAAAAGTCTCCTAACTCAACCATAAAATCATTACTTAAGTGTTTGTAGTTTGCACTATTGTTTCTATTTAAAACAAAATGCTCTACAAAGGACTCACCAAAGGGAAAACCATCTGAAAGATGCCAGATGTTTGAAAGCAGAAATCGTATCCAGGTATCAAAGCCAAGATCCCATTTTATGTGCTGATAGTTGGATTGTAATTGATTTCTGCCGCACTTGGTAGATAAAAAGGATATTTTTACCCTCTTAACAGATGATACGACAAAGTTAAGTTAATCTATCTTTATCACATGATTTTTATTACATGATAATGGAAAGGTCATCTTTTGTTAGGAATCAAAGCAGTCTGCTGGCCTTCTTGTCGAATGGAGAAGCCTCAGAGAGTGAGGGGGGAAATAATATTACCTGAATCTTGCATTAGCTTTTTACATTTAAATAATTATTCCCAAACTGTATATTGTTTTTATTTGTCTGTTGAAATATTCAGACACATCCTGCCTCTGATCAGATGTATGTCTTTATAAGTTGGACTACTGGCTAACTCCTGAAAGCAGCTTGACTTGAGTTAAATAGGTAACTATAAACTGGCTCTTTCAAAAAGTCATGTGGGTTCTTCCACCATGGGCAAAGGAGAAGTAAGACTAAATCAATTTACATATATATATATATATATATATATATATATATATATATATATATATATATATATTTTTTTTTTTTTTTCCCTAAACATGAAAAAAATACTCCTTTGGACCATGGAAGAAAAGCACATTAAATGAAACAAGGCATCATTGAGACATACATTAATTTACATGTAGCATTATAATCTGACAGGAAAAGCTGGTCCCAATTTCATATTAGGATTACACATTTTTATTCATTTTCATTATCATTAAGCTTTCTAGTATTATGGCACAGCTAACGAGTTGGGCAGCAGCTTGTTCTGATTTCCAACTCTGGGAAAATAGCCTTGAGAGTTTCTTCCTTATAGAGTGATGTCATTGGTTATTCAGTTTCCGCTGTACACTGTACACTACCAAAGTTCCTCTCTGTATTAGTTATACCTTCACCTGCCAAGAAAAGAAAACACACAGCTTCCTTTATTCTGCAGTGAAACAAAGTGGTTTGGACACAATTTGGAGGGAAACTGCCAGACACAACAAAAAAAGCTTTAACTTAATAATGTTTCCATACATTTAGGTGCTTTTCTAGAATATATGACCTTAATTGATTTTTACCTTTTTTATGAAATATAACTGGTATAGAAGAAATTATCCTTTGGCACTGAGCCAGAATTTTAAAGAAAAGATATAAAGCTTTATGAAATCCAAAACTATTAAATCAAGCTTTGAGAGATTTTTTTTTTTTTTTGGTTGCCCTTCACCAAATAACACAATGCTTGCTGTTAAGAAAAAATAACCCTAATTTTATCTGAGGTAATGCCTTTGTCTGTTTTATCTGAGACAGAATTCCAAGCAAAATGATCATTAAAACCATATTGTGCACCAAAGAAACTGAAATAATTGCCATTGTTTTCACATAAAAAATTATTATATTCACAACCTTCTGTGGATGACTAAATATAGGCTTTTAAAACTACATGCATGTTTTAGCCTCCAAAAAGAGAAATTCTGGGTATTAAGCACTTGATGGAAATAATGATACACAATTGGCTCTGAGGTCTACTGAAAACTCATCATTCCATCAGTGGGATGTGGTCAGTGCTCTTCCCAAATGTAAAATGTCTAGTATTTTTTATTCACTCCTGCAGCTCTCACAATGTAATCTTATCTCATTAAACATGAGGTTGCTTTCTTGGGCTTTAAACATTTTTCTTCTTGCGTAATGCATTCTCATTACTAAAAATGGGGAATAAAGGAATTGAGCTATACAAAGTGTTCTAGAACTGTTGAATTTTGACATAAGAATCAATCAATCAGCAAGCATTCATTTAGTCCCTATTATATACCAGAAGATGATGCAGCAGAGAGAATGCCAGACATAAAAAATTAGAAAAACTCATCTCCCTGAGTTTAAATCTGGTCTTAGACACTAGCTGTGTGAACCTGGACAAGTCATTTAACCCTGTTTGCCTTCATTTCCTCATCCATAAAATGAGCAGGAGAAAAAAATGACAAGCCACTACAGTACTTTTGACAACAAAATCCCAAATGGATTCATGGAGACTCAGACGTGAATAAAATAACTGAACGACAAAATGGTTTAGTTACTATTCGTAGTACTGAAGATATAAAGACAAAAATGACACCATTTTTTGCCCTTAAAGAGCTTATATTCTATTCTGAGACTCATCTTTTAATACTATTTTAAATAAAAGATTTTTCAGGCTAATGTCTAATGGAATTTTCAATACTTTAATAAATGTTAAAGAAACAAGTTTACAGAATTGAGTCAGACTTGAATAAGGAAGCTTGTCCATGACATTTCTCTAAGACTAAAAGATACAGAAGTGTTGCAGATCTGAATCCAAAGAAAGGAGTTTCCATAAAGGGAATTACTCACACTAATGAAATTGCAGGTCTGGATCCAAATTTCAAAATAATAACAACAATATTAATATTAATTATGATAAATATTCATTAATAATTTCTATTCGTTGATGATTGAATATAATAAATATTAATAATATTAATTAAAAGGAGAAGCTAAAAGATGCAGTAGATAGAGCACTGGCCCTGCAGTCAGGAAGATCTGAGTTCAAATGAAGCTTCATACACTTAACACTATTAGCTGTGTGACTCTGGGCAAGTCACTTAATTCCAATTGCCTCTCAATAATAATAATAATAATGATAATAATAATATGGGAGTAGGGCAAGTCTGTTGTCCACAAGAAGCAGTTTAGTTGCCACTTATAAATTTTACATTAAACGCAGTTTGGCCATGAATGGTCTTTCAGATAGGTAAAGAGACAGACAGACAAGATAAAAGCATTTATTTAGTGTCTACTAGGTTCCAGACAATGTGCTAAGAATTTTATAATCATTAACTCATATTTGATCCTTGAAACCAGCTCATGAGATAAGTACTATTATTATTACCATTTTAGAAATAAAAATTAGTTTAAAACATAAAAACTCATTTAAATAAAAGGAAAGAAATAAGCATTTATGAAACTCTTACATGCTAAGCACTGTGCAAAGAACTTTATAAATATAATCTGATTTGATTCTCATAACCACCATGAGAGATAATTGCTTTTTATTCTCATTTTACAGATGAGTAGACTGAGATAGAAAGAGAGTGAGTGATTTATCTTGAGTCACATAGCTAGTAAGTGTCTGAGACCAGCTTTGAACTTAGGGAGATGAATTTTTCTAACTTTTATGTCTGGCATTCTCTTTAGTGTATCACCTAATTGCCCCTCCTGGTATGTAATAGGGACTAAATAAATGCTTGCTGATTGACTGATTCTCATCTCAAATTTCATCTTTGAATTCAGGTTTTCTTGACTCCATACCCATCTGATATAGCAAATAGAAAACAAATGATAGATAGATAGAAAGATAGATAGATAGATAGATAGAGTTGGTAAATGATAGATAGATGGATAGATACATAGATAGATAGACGGACAGATGGATGGATGGATGGATGAATGGATGGATAATATGAATAATAGATAAATGATAAAATATCTATTGAGCATTTACTATGATAGCAGCACTGCCCTAAATGCTAGAGATATAAATAAAAGCAAACAAAATAGTCCTACCCTTAGGAAACTTGCATTCTAAGAAAGGAATATAACATATAAAGTTCAAGTAAAAAGAAAGGGCAAGAATACTTGTGAGTCAAATTGTTGGTGAAGAAGAAGTGAAGGAAAAGTTCAGAAAATAAGTCCAGTATTAAAAGAAGTGAATCATAACCATGAAATAATAATCCCAATAAAGAGGTTATCCATCAGATCAAGATATCAGGAAGAAATTTTCTTAAAGGTAGAAAGGAGGTTGGAAAAGAAGTCTAGATTGAGTTGAAATGTAAAGACAGCAGGAAAATAAAATGTGTGGTTACTGAAACAAATGTCAAACAAATGTGTGTGTGAGGTGGGTAATATTCCCTGATGCTCTTCAATATTTCCAGAAGTGAAGGGTGATGCAAGGAGATTTTGTTCTAAGAAGAGATGATCTCCCAGCTAATGCTGGAAGGTAGTAGAATGTGTTACTGCAACTGGGTCAGGAGGCTTTTCACGATCTTCTTTGAATTGTCACTCCAAAGACATTGCCAAGGAATTATGTCCATTATCTACAAGCTTCCATTCAGAATAAGCACCAAGTAAGAGATCCAAAGCCCAGACCATCACTGGGCCAAGATTACCACAATGGCTCTCACAATGGCTACCACCATCTTTCCCTCTTTCTCCTCCTGCATCAGGTTTCTTATTGGGAGAGCCACTAAATATGTCATACCACATAGAACCAACCAAATTTTCAATTTTCCCTAATTAGAACATAGATATATGACTGATTATTTATGTAGCTAAATGCAGACAATTTAACCTCTAAACTCTAGTCCCTTCACAAGAGGGTAAAGCAACAAGAAAATCAAAATCAAGCAGGGAATTTGCAAGTTGGAAGTCACAGGTGGGCCTTACTGGTGGATAAAAGACTTCATAATCATTTAGAAAGAATTTTCTTAACTTGGGTTCAGGAACTTGATTTTTTTTTTTTTTTTTGGTTTGGTGGCATTTTTACATAACTATATTTCAGCAAAATTGGTTTATTTTATAATCCTATATATTTTATGCAATTTACAAAATTCTGACAAAGGGATCCATTATTCAAAGAAGTTAAACATATAATTTAGAGATCATTTAGCCCAACCCATTAATTTTTCAGTGCAATAACTAAAATCTTAGACTTGGAAACAAAAAGATATCACATGAGATAAAATCCCACTTGTGTTCTTTACCAGCCATGACACCATATAATATCATTTAGTCTCAGTTTTCTTAACTGGAAAATGGAAACAAACATATCTATAATGTCTTTCTTACAGGTCTACTCAGGCTCAAGTGATATAATACATACAAAATGCTTTGCAAATATTGAAGTATTACATACATATGAATTATTATTATTTCTAAGTTCACATAAGTATTAAGGATTTGAACCCATACAGTTCTTACCCTTGGGAGTATTGAAGAGCTGGACAATTGCTCTCCAAATTAATTTTTCCAATCAAAAACCATAAAGCAATATTAGATATCTTCTCATTTTGGAAGGGAATATTGCATCATATGAAAGGAATCATCTAGAAGAGCCAGCATTAAGGTACATTCCTGATTCCCTCTGATGTTCTCATGGTAGACTCTTAATGGGCCCCAGGAACTTTAAAGGGCATTATTAAGAAAATACACCACGGTAGTGGGGCAATAAAAAATGGGCAATTGATCATGGACCATTTCTCACATCTGGAACAATCTGGCAATTAGTTGAAAGAATGAGGAGCCCTGGTACCAGGGTCAGCCCTCTAGTGGGTACTCAGAATAGGATGCCATCTCAATATTTCATCAGTCTCTTGCCCAAATTGATTGAAAAGCCAGAACAAAAACAATGCTCCTTTAATTGACTAATCCTCTAGGACTTTCTAGAGCTGGCCATGATTAAACTAAAAAATTTTCATAAACTGTTGAAAACATCATTGATATAAACTTCTAAGCCATACAACTCAGAGCCAATATTATGACTAAGTCATGGTTTTGTAAGGTCATGCATGATGGAAATTGCTCAGCATACAATCTCTCTTGGGCCCTACAAAAGTGAAGGCAAATGAAGTCCAGGAAAAACTATAAATTCATATATTTTAGAACTGGAGGGACCCAGGAAATGATCTAGTACAACTAGTTCATTTTATAGATGACAAAAATGGGACCCAAAAAGATTTAATTATGTGTCTAAACTCTCCAACAGCGTTCTCTTTCCATTGGATCACACTTTCTCAGTTCAGCATTTTGTCTTTAGCATAAGCAGCCTCTTTCTCCCTCTAAAACTGCAGAAGCTCAGTTTGGTCCTGAGGGATCATGAGTACAAACTACCTAGTTTCATGCCACCAGAGAAAAATCCTCAACAAATCTTCAGAACTTGGTTATGTTTGCATGTAGAAAATGTAGGAACTGAGTGAGTCTTAAAGGATCAGGTTCCTTCCTGTGCTCTACTCTACTTCTTGACCTAGAAGGAAGAAATCAGGAGGGAACTAAGAACTCAACTGGGATGCAGACTGGGAAATACTGGGTGGTATTAGGCTGCTTCCAGGGAGCACTTCAAAAAATTCACCTTTAGCAACCTCTTAAGAAAGAAAGTCTCAGGTTCCAAGGAGAGGGTCCAGAGCTACCATTCTCCTGCTCACTTTCCATTTGGGAAAATGAGGATCAATGAGTTAAGTGTCTAACTCCGCTCCTGTCCTCCCTCAGTGTCCACAAGAGCAAATGTTAAAATCAAGGTTTTCTTGTTCTTAATTTTTTTCTCTTTCTCCTTAATTAGTAATCTTAGAAAAAGATTTTGTTGATCCCAACTACTTTGGTTTGCTTATTTTGTTATTTTTAAATAGAGAAGTGCAAAAGAGAGAACAATGGTTAGCAACATTATATTTCAAAAGAGAAGAGGGAATAGTGCATGTGAGAGATAGAGCTATATATCTATATAAAGATAGCTAAACATTGGGCAGCTAGGTGGCACAGTGGATAGAGCACTAGTCCTAAAGTCGGGAGGATCTGAGTTCAAATCTGGCCTCAGACACTTAATACTACCTAGCTGTGTGATCCTGAGCAAGTCACTTACTTCCAATTGCTTCAGCAAAAAAAAAAAAAAGATAAATATATATATATATATATATATATATATATATATATACATCAAGAGAGAGACTGAGACTCAGAGATATACTCAGAGAGAGAAAGAATATTCATCTAAGTGCTTAATAAATGCTATTCATTGTGCTGTACCAAATATTCACATAAAAATAAAATAAAATACAATTCCCTAATTACTCTCAAGGATCTTATATTCTAATAAGGGGGGAAACAATAAAAGGAAGTTTTAACACAGGATAGAAATAAGAGGGAAGAGAAAAATAGAAATATCCTCAAGTCAAAAGTGGAGCTGGGAGAGAAGTGAGCATGGATGGTCTGGGCTCTTCATAAAATGTCAATGTCAGGCAGAAATTCACCAATCAGCAGAGGAGCTATAGGGCCAGAGAGGTATGTTTGGGGTGAAAAGACTGTTGGCACAGAGACAGGCAAGACCTGATTTTCCATCCTCTTCCACTCCTTTTGGAAAAGTAGCTTTTGGACACTCAAATATTCAAAATCAAGTGATCTCATTAACAGTGATTGTCTACTCCAACAATACAGATTGCAAGTCAGCCATAAACCCCACCTGTCCTTTAATACTTTTATCTATGCCCTTCTTTATGTCTATGTCCTCTCAGCACTTATCATAGTGCCTAGCACATAGTAGGTACTTTGTAAATGTTTATTGATTGATTGATATGATTACCATGAGGTACATCCTTACTTTCTCTTAAAACCAAGAGGACATCAAAGGAACATACAATCTGTCCATTATTCCTTGATCTCTCCACAAGAACAGCCAATTTTTTTTCACTCTATGTTTATTTGATAACATCTTTTATTCTACATTATTCTTTATTAGAGATACATAGCAACTTACACACCCACTGTATGGTTTTCCATACCCTTCTTGTCAATTCTTGGCAATACACGAAACAAGGATTAAAGAAATATTCTTACATTTCTAGGGTCAAAATATTCTTAGTACCCCAAAGAAATAAGTAAAAATATACATGCTAAACTTGGCACTGGTTTTAAATCCTCCAATCTCTTGTTCAGCTTCTGAGACTTATGAGGGGCCAATTGGTGCACTCTAAAGCTGATGTACCCACCTTGGCTATGCTGAGACCAGAAACTTGGAACCTGATGATTCATGATTCATTATTCTTTAGTTTCAACTATGATTTACAATATCCTGAGAATTTTTGCAATAATTTTCTATCAAATATTTCTTCAAAATCCAATTATACAACTCTTCCCACTTTCCTTTATCTACTAATTTTATCATGCTGGGGAAAAAGCTGTTAGAATCGTTGGTTCTAGTCGGTATACAGTGGACTAATGCCCTTCAATGCTCACAAATCTTTTTTCTTCCAGTTGTTTAGATTTTTCTCTCTTCACATCAGTTCCATTACTTGACTAATTATTGACATGAGGGTCCCTTAGAGATAGTTTTTCCAAACATTGACCTAGCCAAGTTGCCCTTTCCTTGCACAGTCTCAGTATAGAGCAGCATAAATTATATCATCAACATTCAGCACAGTGTTTCTAGTGGAATCTTTTTTTACTTATAAGTAAACAATCCCTTCATTGTCAAATCATATCATAACAGCTATCATAATTAGGATTCAGACTTTATTAGTCTATATCTGGTAGAAATATGCTTCCAGCTCTAATATATGAGATCTTCAATATCCCATTATTATAAAGAATATTATTTGTTATTTAATTTTAAAAATCGAATAATCTGTATATCCATTGGTGAATAATAATGAACAGTGGTTATATATATATTGTGAGATAACCATAGGTTGGGTATATTATAAGGCAAGACATTTATCTGACATGCAGCATAATGACTACATTTGTTCCCAATAGCATCACTTGGACTAAGATACTGGACACTGGAATTATAGAAAGTAGATCTTTGATTTGAGACAAGACTAAAATGTCTTTTAGGATTTTAGCCAAATTGTGGGAAAATTGGAACACTAATGTACTGTTGGTGGAATTGTGAATTGATCCAACCATTCAGGAAAGCAATACAGAATTATGCCCAAAGGGCAATCAAACTGGGCATTCTCATTGTTCCAACAATACCACAACTAGGTCTGTATCCCAAAGAGATCACAAAAAAAGAGGAGAAAAAAACCCACAGATACAAAAATATTTATAACAGTTCTTTTGGGGGTGGCAAAGCAGTGGAAATAGAGGAAATGCCCATTAATTGGGGAATGGCTGAACACTTTGTGCTATATGATTATAATGGAACACTATTCTAATGTAAGAAATGATGAGTCAGAAGAATTCAGGATTAAGGCAAAATTCTAAAGTGAGGAATAAATACATCATCCTGATTTGAATGGATATAACTTAGAAAATAAACATTGTCCAGAACAAAATTGAAAGCAAGCAATCTGATTTAACTAATTGAAATTAAAGAATGTATGTATAATAGGATTAATAAAATTACCTTCATTTTAAAATCTTAAGTTTGCTAGAAATAATGAAGAGAAAATTTAGATGTTTGTTGGAGGGTTTTTTGTTTGTTAGTTTTGTTTATGTTTGTTTAAATGTTCATGGAAAAATCCATTCCTGGACCCTTTGCAAAGAGAATTTTGTCTTCTAAAGAAATAATATGAAGTCAGAGCATTAGTAGGAGCATTAAAGTATGGGGGGAAGGACATCATTTTGTTTCATTTTGTTTTACTTGTAAAAAGAGGTAATGTGATTCTTTGGAAAGACATGTCTGACCTTCCTTGAGCCAATTTGGGGTGGTTTTCCATTTTCTTTTTCAAATCACTTTACAAATGAGGAAACTGAAGCAAGTAGGGTAGAGTGATTTTCCCAAGGTCACATAGTAAATATCTGAGGCCAGATTTGAACTAAAGATGATGAGTCTTCCTGATTCCAGGCATGATACTCTAACCACTGCAGCACCTGGCTACCCAAGTTATGTTACCATAAGCAAATCATTTAGCCTTTTTATAAAATCGAAGTAAGTCTACTTTTTGCTCTCACAGGTTTATTATAAGGAAAAAAATGAGACATAAGCTATACAAAGTGTTCTGCAAAACTTGCAGCTCTGTATAGCTTTCAATCTTCCTCAAAGTCAGAAAGATCTGGACTCAAACCCCACCCCCTATACACACACACACACACACACACACACACACACACACACATATATATATATATATATATATATATATATATATACACATATGTATGTATAAATACATATATGTGTATGTGTGTATACATATATGTATGTGTATATATGAATATGTATAAGTACCTGCTGTGTGACTCTGGGCAAGTCACTCAATTTTTCAGTGCCCACAGCAAGTCTTTCTAAGTTACATAATATTTGTAGAACTTCATTTTTAGAGGGAGGTTCCTTCTACCAAAGAAATCACATATTTGAATTAAAAATTATAAGTATTTAAAAACAAAAATCCAAAGAATTTTCCAGTCTTCTAATCCTAAGGAACATTTACAATGATAATATAAATCTAGATTTTAAACCATTTTCCAAATATTTATCTTATTTTACTCATTGTTAGTTCTTTATCTACTGCCTTCCACCAACAAAAATTATGTAACCTTTCAGTCTATCATGTTGGGCAAAACCCTAAATACATAGAAAACCCTCTCTGCTTTGTGAATAGAGAGGTAAATGTACCCGATAGATCAATAGATAGGAAGATAGATCAATAGATAGAAAGAAAGAAAGAAAGAAAGAAAGAAAGAAAGAAAGAAAGAAAGAAAGAAAGAAAGAAAGAAAGAAAAAGAAAGAATCTTTTCTGTCAATATTTTGGCTAAAAATATGGCATCTGAAGTCTTTAAGTAATTGACACAAAAGTATAAAAGCCAGATCCATTCTTTGATGAATAAATGGACAAAGCATATGAGCAGGCATTTCTAGAGAAACAAATCACTAATAACATCCTGAGAGAAGTATTCAAACTTTCTAAAATTTCAAAGAAATTCAGATAAAACAACTCTGAGGTTCCCCTTTATTCCCATTAAGGGGGGAATATAATTTAAAATATAGAATAAAATATTGATTGTGCTATAGAGAAAGCCATATACTTCTGATGGAGATATAAATGGATGCAACCTTTTTGGAATTTAAAATTTTAGTATTATATAATGAGAGTGATGGAGTTGATTATGTCCTTTGACCTAACGATCTTACTACTAAGACAATACACTAAATATATTATGGAGAAGAAAAGGTTGGCAGACAGAATTGTGTATATGTGTGTATAAATATTTCTTTATATAGATATATGAAGATAGGTATCTTCATAGCAGCACTATAGCAAAAAATA
Source organism: Sarcophilus harrisii (assembly GCF_902635505.1). Taxonomy (NCBI): domain Eukaryota; kingdom Metazoa; phylum Chordata; class Mammalia; order Dasyuromorphia; family Dasyuridae; genus Sarcophilus; species Sarcophilus harrisii. The sequence goes on along the minus strand of NC_045429.1, from coordinate 45,107,467 downwards.
GCTCCCAAACTGTCATATGTCCAGCTCTTGAGGAATGGCTGAACAAATTGTTACATATGAATATAACAGAACATTATTATATCTTAAAAAATGATAAATATGATGACTATGAAATTATTTAGGAAGATCTAGATAAATGGACTCAAAGTAAAGAAAGCAGAATGGGAACAATATATACCATTGATTACAACTTTGTTTTTTTTAAGAGCAACAAAGAAACTATATATATATATATATATATATATATATAAAGATTAATGGAAAGCATAGACATTTTTGTTATATTTTGCTAAAGTCATTAAATAGTTTTACACAGTTGTAAATGAGAGTATATGATTCTACTTATGTTCATTGTCTTCCCTTTTTTGATTAATATATTCAGAATTGTTTTAATGACTCAGTTGTCATTTGAAAAGAAATAGTCCATTTTAGATTGTCTAAAATTGGCCATAAGTTGAGGTATAAGTCAAAGTGGCCTCATCCAAACTTCAGTGATTTCAGAACCTTCATTGAAATGATTCATATCTACTTTGGAATCAGATCAAGTTTATGAATATAATTTGGCTTTTTTTCTATAGAATCACAGATTTTTGGAATAGAATTCAAAATATTTTTACCATTTTCATTTAATGTCCAGAACTTAACACAGTATCTGACATGTAATAAGCAATTAATAAGTGTTTGTTGGCTTGTCTTGACTTGACTTGACTTGAAAAAGATCTGATTCCAACTTACCAGACTGAAGGATCCATGTTACCCAGTACTCTCAAAATTGTCATTCAATCTTTGTTTGAAGATAAACAAAATCGAGGAACCCTCCAGCTTCTGAAGCACTATTCATGAATAGATATAATTGTTAAGAAATTTAATAATGTAAAGGTGTTTCATCAAATACTAGAACTAAATTTTATGACATCTAAGGTGAAAATCAGAGACCAATGATTTATCTAAGATGGAAAAGAAAGTCAGTGGTTGAGTTGAGATTAAAATGAAGGACTCCAGAATTCTATACACCAAATCATTCTTCCTCCCTGAGGTTTCTGAAGGGATTGAACATTGTGAGTGATGTAGATACATAGTATTTCTTGACAGCTCACTGTAGACTGAAATGTGGATTGGACAAGCTTTTATGACACTAAAGGGAACTACCAAGTTATCAGTTCTATCCACTTGCTTTAGGCAGTAAGAGTTTTCTTATGTGATCTTTATATGTGAATTTAACTTGTCTACAGGTTTGCAATGTTTATGAACAATGAGATTCTCATTTGCTTCTTCACTTAAACTGCTGAGTTTTTTCCATCACTCTTTTGGTTGTCTCTATTATCCATCCAGATTGCAAGTCATGACTGGTTTTAAATGTGTTCACCAAAATTGGGTTTTATTTAACATTTATGAAAAGGAGAATAAATATTGCCACCCCAAAAAAGTGGATGGGACATTCAATTCTATTTCTCCTTCTGTCTCAGTGGAAGATAACATATAAATTAGCACAACATAACTTACATTCATTTGTTTTTCTTCATGTGGTCCAATCAGAATAAATTCCTTTATTTGCAATATAGTACCTTTCTCTGCCCAAGCATGCTGATTTGTAGGGTATTGTATAACTTGATTCTTTCTTGCCTTAGAAACCATAATATTCTGTGAGCAATATGTAATTTACCTATGAAAATAGAAAGTATTGACATTTATTTTCATAAAATGACATTTTTTAAATACTAATTATTCTTCCAGGAATGCTATATGACTGTAAAACAGAATACAATACTTTCCAAAAAAATGCAGTTGCACATTATACAAAGAGAAATGAAGAGTCAGTGTAAGGAGATTACAGTATATTACCAATGAGGGGATACATAGTAAACATGGTGTAAGAGATATTGGCAGGGGGGAAAAATGTACAACTAGAAGAGAAGATGGACAGTTGCATAGTGAAAGAAAGGGATAATCAATGGAGAACACATTATCAGTTCCCACTACAAAGTCCAAAGCACAAAAGGGAGGAGCTCAGTAGCTACCTTGAGATTTACTGAAAGACACTGGGAGGAAATGGACAACAGCAAACAGGGTGAAAATCATAAGTAAATCGTGACCCATTGAATTAAAAGCAACACCCTAAGTGATGAGATCATAGATCCATCAAAGTACTAAAGAAATAATTACAAAGTCTGTATTGAATAAGGAATTAGAGTAATTATGAGTTATTTTAATGGGGCAACTTTACTCTGATCTTAATTTTATAGCTTGTCTGGAGATTCAAGTCTTTGTCAAATTAAAAAGTGATATCAACTTTATGAATCCAGTCAAATATAAATTCATTGAGAGCTGAGATTGGTTTCATTTTGTCTTCCTCCACAGTGCTTAACATAGTACTTTTATATAATAGATATTTAACAAATGTTTATAAAAGAACATTTTTTACCTTTTTTAATTTAATGCCCAGTCATATTAAATAGACTATACTTAAGGTCATGTTTTAACATATACATAAAATTTTCTTATTAGGTGGGAATATTTAGCATTTACAAAGGTAAGAATTTGATAAACTACTAGTCAGTTGGAAAAGAAGAGAAACACATAGATATAAGTATCATTCCATGACACTGAAAAGTATGTTCTTTAGAAATAAGAGAAAGTTAGTTATTTGGAATCATGAAAAAGTAAACAAGATACAGTGTGAATAATGAAATATTTGCAACATGTCGCTAAGAGAAATGCTGAAAGTGGTTTGCAAAATTTACACAGAAACTAAAATAACTACCTGGAAAAAAGGAATGAGGACTACTTTTCTAATCGGGAATTTCCCACTAAATAAACATAAAGATTTCCTCAAAAGCAAGAAGCAAATGGTCCCTAAAATAATTGCTAGAGAAAATGAAAAGTCTTGAGAAACCAAGAAAATAAGTGTTGATTTGAAGAATGAGACCCCAGAGCTGAGTATGTTTCTATAATTGCCTAGTGTCCTTTAGGAACTTGTGGCTAATTACAGGGAGAAAAAGACTCACAGAGCAATCTTCGTTTGTTTTTTGTTTAAATAGCAAAATCTATTAGGTTGGAATACAGCTAACATGATAGAATTTTATGTGCTGTTCTTTCAAAATGTACTGCTTTTTGCTTTGGAAAAAAAAGTGAAAGTATGAGGTCAAATCAAAGGTAATCTAATACCTTATCAGGCTGTTCTTTGCTTTAAATGAGAAATAATTAGTATAATAAAATCCTCTCCAATCTTCACTTTCAAGAACTGAGGAACAGAAACCTTGTAAGTAGGAAATCATGTCATTTATATATGCCCATGTAGTCATTATCTTCAACGATGTCCCTGCTATTGAGGTGGGATAATCAGGTGCTCTAATATATTAATAAATCTGTGATATCATCAAATGTGGGTACTGGAGTCATTCAGAGATATAGATTGCAACTCATCAGTGTCTGTCCATCTAGGGACATTCTTATCTATGTCTATAACAAGAATTCTAACTTTTTGTGTGTGACCTCTTTGACCTTCTGGAACCTATGGTTCCCTTCTCTAAATAACATTTTAAAATTCATGAAATAAATTATCTAAGAAAATAATTATGTTGAAATATAGATATCAAAATATATATTGCAAAAAGTCATCAATCTCAGGTTAAAATCACCTGTTCTATAAGGACCCATTCCATAGAGAATCTATCTAATATTCTTCCTTGCATTTTCTTGAAATTAAAAGGATAGCAAGAGAACACCCTGATTCACCAATAATTATGTTTTGTTCTTTTTAATGAAACAGTCCTATGTTCTTTTTGTGGTCATGCATTCCTCTTACGACAAGATCTTCCTCTGGATACATTCCAACTTATCAAAAGCACTCTAACCTTTCCAAAAATGAGATGCCCCAAACTGTGACATGTTCTTAACAGGACAGAGTCACAAAGAGATCAGAACCTCTTTCATTCTAGACAGAGCATGTGGTTTAATTTCCCCTTAGTTCTTAGGCTGCCATGTCACATTGTTGACTCATCTTGAGTTCTCGGAATACTTAACCTCCAGGTCTTTTTCACATGAACTCTTCTCTTGTCATATCTATCTTCTTCCTGTTTACTTATGCTCCTTCTTTTTTTTAACCCAGAGAAAAATTTTCCATTTATTACATTTTTATTAGATTTGGTCCCTAATTCTTTCTTTCTAAGATGTTTTGGGAATCTTGATTCTATCTTTTAGTACCACATTGGCTAGTTTCCACAGCTTCACGTCATCAGAAAATTTGATAAGCATGCTATACATAATTGTATATGAGTCAGAGATAAAATGGCTACCTCCTGGATGACTATTCTAGGTGACCTTGGAGAAGTTATTTAATCTGTTGGTCTCAGTTTCCTCATTAGTAAAAAGAGGATAATAATATCTGTTGTAACTTCTTAAAATACTGATGATATCCTACCTTCTTCAGGAAGCCTTGCCTGATCCCTCATAGTTCTGACATATTTTCTCTGTAAATTGTTTTAAAGTTATCCTGTATATAATTAATCATATACCCATTGTCTTCCTATACAAGTGTGAGCTCCTCAGGATTTAGGGGTTTGGTGGGTTTGGCGTCAGGAAGGCTTGGATTCATATCTGGCAATTAGACACTTACTAGCTATGTGACCCTGGGCAAGTCACTTAATCCCATTTGCCTCAGGTTTCTCATCTGTAAAATAAGCTGGAGAAGGAAATGGCAAATCACTCCAATATCTTTGTAACAAATAAAATAAAATAAAATGAAGCCACAAAGAGTCAGACACTGGTGAAACAACTCAACAACAACCTCATAATCAGAATCTGTCTTTTGCCTTTTTTGTCTCTCTAGAGCAGCATACAGCAGGCACTTAATAACTGTTCGTTGACTTTATGAAATGTTGAAAGAAGAAAATGAGTGTAGCTATAAGGCAATGGGATGTAGCAAACAGACTGCTGAACTTGGGGTCAGAAAGATGTGTAATCAGATTTTATTTCAGAAACTAAGTTGTATGACCTTAGTCAAGTCACTTATCTCACCCATAAAATAAATCAGTTGTATTAGAGAACTTCTAAGGTCCCTTCCAAGTCTAATTCTATGATTCTCTGTTCAACAGAGATATGAAGAATGTTCAATGGAATGTTACAAGTTCTAGTTTCTAGTCTCAATCATCTATTGGGCAAATCACTAAATTCTCCACACTTCAATTTACTCAGTTACAAAATGGAAGTAGAACTAATGAGGACATGAAGGACTCAAGATACAGACTAAAACATACATTTTGAGTTAGGATTAATATGGGAGTTAATTTCATACAACTCTATATTTGCTTCAAAGATTTTGGTTTTTATTTGGATTGTAAATTGTAGTGAAGTGAGTAGGAGAGAGTGGAGAAATGTAGGGAGAAAAAGGAAGAGGAGGAGGAGGAGAAAGAAAAGAAGTTGAAGAGAAGAAGAAAAGAAGAAAAGAAAGAGAAAAAAAGAAGAAAGAGAAAAAGGAGACGAAGAGAAAAAGAGGAGGAGGAGGATAAGAAGAAGAATTTAACTTGATAACAATAGTTAAATTGTCATTTGTCAGGAGATAATAAAAATAAAGTGATTAGTAAAATAACAGATTTTAAAACAATAAAAGAAAACAAACTAGAGGTGGCACTGTGAACAGTGGAAAGGACATTATCTGTGAAGGACCTATGTTCAAATTTCATTTCTAATATCAGCTGGGACATAATCATGTAACTTTTTTGGATTTGTGGTTTTTTTTAATCTAAAAAAGAAAGGATCTGGAATAACTAGTCTCTGATATCCCTTAGGACTGAAAATCTTAGGCTCACTGATGATATGATATAACTAGTTGATGGGAAAGGCCTCTTACACTTCAAAAATGCTCCACTGCTCCATTTGTGTCTGAGAAAACAGCCTGAAAAATATAACACACCATCAGAGTGCAAGGTATTTATTTTAACACCCAATCTGGTTGATGTTGGCCTTCCCTGTGACTCTGATAACTGTTGATTTTTCTCTGTGTTTTAATGCAAACACCTTAAAAACCAGTCAGACCCATACTTTATATTAACACATGGGGGGTATTCCAATGAATTTACTGTTAAGTGCTCCTTGGCTCCAGTGAGAAAAGGCAGGGAGGGAATGGTAGCAAATTAAGTTTGGCTTTTGATCTGCTCAGAATGTGTTTCTTTTATTCTCCATTCTCTGATTCAATTATCCTTTTTAGTTTATTTTCTCTCTCTCACAACTCCTTTTTCACCCTTTCCTGAAGTCCAAGCCAATTCAAGCCAAGTATTTTTTAAAGTTCCTGCTATGTACAAAGCACAATGTGGGGGATTATGCATAACCATGTATAGATATCTGAAGTATTGCAATCTTCAAATCAGATGTTTGCAAAGTGCTTCACACAATCTAGTACATAGATAACTGCTAAGTGCTTGGTCCCTTGTTCCCTACCCCCTTCACTTTTGCTGTTTTAGGTTACCTGTTACTTCCTATTCAGCTCTCTATCTCATCATTTAATTCAATTAATATTTCCTTTATTCCATCATAGACAACTCTTCATGACTCTATTTGGCTTTTTCTTGGCAAAGTTGCTGAACCATTTGCCATTTTCTTCTCTGGTTCATTTTGTAAATGAGGAAACTGAGGCAGAATGTAAAGTGACTTTCCCAGGGTCATAGTAATTGTCTGAGGCTGGATTTGAACTTAGAAAGATGAGTCTTCCTGACTCCAGACTCAGCATTTTATATGTACTATGGGGGCCCCTAGCAGCCTACATTTATTGCAGATCATTTAAAACTGTTTGGAACTATGAAGACTATCTAGATACAACCCTTCATTTTATAGATGAGTAAACTGAGGTCCAGAGAGAGAAGAGACCTGCCAAGTTCAAAAGTTGTAATGAAAACCTAGGTCCTTTGATTCCACATCTTTCTGTCTTTCTGCTCTCTCTCAATTAAGCCTCTCGATTAAGTATCTTCTAAATGTCAAACACTGTGCCAGGCACTTTGAATATGATGACAAAAAGCTCTGGATTAGGAGACCCAAAATTCTGTGACTGCCATTTACTGGAAGTACAACATTGGACAAATCACTTTACTCAGTTTCCTTATCTGAAAAATTAGAAGGCTTTTCCTTTCAGCTATAAGTCTAGGATTCTGTTTTACCTGAGTCAACAATTTTCTTTTTTAAATAGCTCAATAATAAAAAATTACCTTCGCACCTGGATAGTAATGACCTCATCATCACATCTGTAACTGCACAATCTCCCAAAATTTTGAGGTTCCAACACAGCCTAGACTCTAGTTTCAACAGAAGAAAAGTGAAGTTTATTTAAAATGATTGGTTTTGAGTGTATTTAAGTTTTATACCTGCCATCCCACATTACTTTGCCCCTTTAGGGTCCTTATGGAACCAAGGCTTCATCTATTTTTACCAATTTCTGCTTAAAAATTGCTGGAGGAGCAAGCTAATGCTAACAAAGAAGCCAGCTTGGCAGATAAAGCCCCAAGGAAGCAAAAAAAAATTATCTATATTAGAGTAGTATTTCAAAATTAATCCCACATTCCAAAAAGTGCCATACTTGGATTTAGCAATCCCCATTAGATAAGCAGGATCTGAATTAGCAATGGAAGACTTAGTCCAACTGCTCTGCTGGAAGCATATTATTTAAGAGACCATGCCCAATAGCATTAAGGAGATATGTGTTGGAGTCCAGATCCGGAAACCCAATGGGGAATAGAGTACCAACTTGTTCAATTTCTCCTTATTAGTTCAGCTTTTCTCATGTGTGTTACCAAGGAGGGCAGGACTAGACACATATCCTACACTAAATCATCCACAGTAAATCATACCTATCATTGGTGAGAAAGGTCTATCCAAGATCAGACTCAGATACATTAAGCATCATTTTGTGAACTCACTGTTTCTAAAAAAAAACAAAAACAAAAAAACAGAGAAAATGATTATTGGACATTGATGGTTTCCCATCTTGTATTGACTAGATCTGACATCTATAAAGATTACATGCCTTTTTCATTGTTTATATACATATTGTTTGATTGTCTGATAACATCTGCATGTGGGAGTGTAAATTTCAACTTTGTTGAAGTTTCCCAAACACTTATAAGTTCCAGCTGTTTGTTCTTGCTTCTCCAATGGAGATCTTACATTACAAAGTATCAGGCACAGGGTTGGGGATGGGATAAGAACTAAGATTTATCTAGTTACTCTGTCTTCCCATTACATGGGGGATGAATTGTAGAGTAAAAAGGTTATTTTCAATTGAATTTTAAACACCAAAAGCTCAAAGTAAGGGATGTTTAAAAGCCCGCCGGTGTTTTCATTAATTTTTAAAGGATAATATTAAATCATGAAGTTTTTCATGTAGCTGGGAATGAGCAGATGAGTCAGGTAACATAAGACACTCCATACCCAGAAAACTCTTGTCCCCATATTGAACCAACATAAAGGAAAAAAAAAAAAAAAAAAAAAAAAACAAGCACATTTTGAGTTCAGAAATATCTATGAAAAAGGAAGAACGAGAAACATCTGGACCAACACTGCTGAGCTGAGAATCAATAGATAAGAAGTTTAAATCACTTAACATATATTAACTGGGCATTTACTATGTATCCAACTGTTCTAGGCACCATGGGGGAATGGGGGAGAAAAGGGAAAGGGTGGAAAAAACTACATATAAGGTATATGCTTTCAAAAGGGCCAGCACAATTTTCAACTATCTGTCCCAATTCCTTAAACATCTGGGGGGGAGGGGGAAAACTTTATAAACATTGAGAATTTATAACATTGTAGTCAATTTTTACTATTAACAAATTTAACTATTACATAAACAAATCAAGCAACAAATTAAGTACCTACTTATACTCCCAGTATTCAACTAGGCATGGAGAATAAAAATATAAAGAAAGAAATGATCCTTATTTGCAATGAGTATTCACTCTAATGGAAAAATAAGTGTACAAATAAATGAATAAGCCTGAATGTATAAGGAGTTTGTGCCATATACATATATATGTATATGTATATTTATATCTTCATGAAAAAAAATTATACCTGAAAAAAAAGCTTTTCAAGAATCCAGTCTTAGATGAGATCAAGTTATATTTTTGACAATTAGAAGGGCTAAAAGCAATACTTCTTCAGGCAAAAATTATTTAACTAACTTAAAAATACATCAGGTGAGTCCAACAGGAGAAAAGTTTGATAGAACAATTTTACTGCAACCCTTCTATGACAAAGTAGACATTCTTCTAGAATTGCTAGAAAATTCATTGACCTGTGACCAACATAGTGATGAGGCTCCCCAACTTTAGGTGCTTTGATCCGATCTTCTGATGTCAGAAATATGGCATTCAAAGTCTATTCTACTTAGTATAACTTTGCAACATATATGGCCTCTTAGCTTCATCTCAAGAACATGAGAATACTTTTCATTTAAACATATTTCCTATCAAGTTTTTAAAAAATTAGGATTTGGTTCCTTTGTCACAAGTCACATAAAAGCCTGGATCATTCCCTTTCATTTGACTAGTTTAATAAGAACCCAGTGAACACTTTTCCATTAGAAAACCTGACAGAGATTCTGGCTATTTTTCTTTAGCTTGGTGATAGAACCATTGAGTATATCACATACCAAATGAATGACACATTGTCTCTGGGAAATTGAGGTTGGGAGGGAATATGCTGTTCAGACTACCCAGTTCCCTAGCATCTGTTATTTCACCTACTGGGTATTTGCTATATCTCTATAGAGTTCAAATCAAGAAAGTGCTTCCTTGATTAATTACCTATAAGTTCAGATATCCATGAACCATTAATTGATGCTTCCTTGAAACACATTAGAGAAATGTACCTTATGAAGTTAACACTATTAATCCTATCAAACATCCTGAAATACATTGTTCCAACTCATAAGAATATATCACAATTTAATTTAAATAGATTTCATATGACATATAACAAAAACACTTAATTATATTATGAAAAAATTCCATTCCCATTCTCCTAAATAGTAAGTTTTCCATCTTTCCTAATAAAATAGATTTTGGTTATTTTATTTTAAATTGCATTTTTTTAGTTTGTTTATTTGAGGTGTTTTATAATCAGGGGGTGGGAGCAGGGAACAAATCAATAATTTCCCAATAGATTTTTTTTTCCTTCTGGTTTTTTAAAAATTATTTAAAATCAATTTTTAATTAAAATTTTAAAACTTGTTGCTTAATTATATTTAAATATATCTTTCCCATTTATCAATTAATCAATCAACAAATATTTATTAAGCACTAGGAATAAAAAAAAATTAAAATAGAAATAATACTTACTTGATCAAGGATTGCTTTGTGATACCATCAGTTTAGCATTGGAGATCCATTGGAAAATGACCTGGATTTAGAGGCAGAGAATGTGGGAGCAATTACTAACTCTGTCAGTTGTTACTTATGTAACCTTCAGCAAATCACCTAACTCTCTGGAGTTAGATTTTTTTACACCTGCAAAGTGAGGGGAATATCACCTCTACAATTCTTTCTAGCTTTAAACCCATGATCCCAGACTTCCTTCATCCTTTTTTTTTGTCCAGGAATCTGAAAATATACCACTATTTGGAATCATTGATGTTAGAACTATCCCCAAATATCCCCCTCCTAGCTAGACAGTATCGAGAGCTGATAATGACATGTCAACCTCGGTAACCAAAATGTGAGTCACAGAATATAGACCTTAAAAACAAGCGTTGTTATAAGTCTCATTCTTGCACTTTGAGGGTCTACCTCTGGAGCCCCAAATAATAAAGGAGCAATATATTTCTTTTTTTTCCATTTGAAAATATTTAATTTAACAGAAAATGTCACATTGTAAACAAGTTCATTTATCCATCAGCTTAAAAAAGAATTTTACTAATCACTTAAAGCTTAACATTGAAATACAAGTAAAAAACACAGTATTCAAAAGTCCTGTCAGAGGTACCTGAATAAGACTCACAGGATTTGTTTTTCCCCAAATGGAGCCAGCAGCAGCTTATCATAGGCTCATAAAAGATTAGATAATAAGAAGGCTACAGAGTGAGTGGAATGAATATGGCCATCTTAACAATTAAGGAATGAGCAATGGTGGAAGTACCCATTGTCTAAAAGAGGAACAATAGCACAAAATGTCCTATCTTCAGCAAAATATATCAGGGATACATGATTAGTCATCCCTAATGGAGAAAGGTGCATATGTACCTGATCTATTTTTATATCTTCCTCAGTGCCTAGTACATTGTTCACAGTGTTCACTGAATGAATATTACATGACAGCAAAGCACATAGGCATTTTAAATGGGATGGGCAAACTTTACTGGGTAGGGTAGACTTTTCAACCTGTATAGCATGAAACATTAATGTCCCACTAGTAAACCCAATCCTAAGAAGAAATTTACTGTGAAAGAGAAAGAAGCTACTGGGATTATATCCCAAAGAGATTATAAAGAAGGGAAAGGGACCTGTATGTGCACGAATGTTTGTGGCAGCCCTTTTTGTAGTGGCTAAAAACTGGAAACTGAATGGATGTCCATCAGTTGGAGAATGGTTGAATAAATTGTGGTATATGAAAATTATGGAATATTACTGTTCTGTAAGAAATGACCAACAGGATAATTTCAGAAAGGCCTGGAGAGACTTACATGAACTGATGCTGAGTGAAATGAGCAGGACCAGGAGATCATTATATACTTCAACAACAATACTATATGATGACCAGTTCTGATGGACCAGGCCATCCTCAGCAACGAGATCAACCAAATCATTTCTAATGGAGCAGTAATGAACTGAACTAGCTATGCCCAGAAAAAGAACTCTGGGAGATGACTAAAAACCATTACATTGAATTCCCAATCCCTATATTTATGCACACCTGCATTTTTGATTTCCTTCACAAGCTAATTGTACAATATTTCAGAGTCTGATTCTTTTTCTACAGCAAAATAACGTTTTGGTCAGGTATACTTATTGTGTATCTAATTTATATTTTAATATATTTAACATCTACTGGTCATCCTGCCATCTAGGGGAGGGGGTGTGGGGGGGGGTAAGAGGTGAAAAATTGGAACAAGAGGTTTGGCAATTGTTAATGCTGTAAAGTTACCCATGTATATATCCTGTAAATAAAAGGCTATTAAATAAATAAAAAAAAAAAAAAAAAAAAAAAAAAAAAAAAAAAAGGAGAAAGAAGCAAGACAAAAGGGAAAGAAAGATATTTCTCCCTACCCCACTTATATACTTGTCACTAATCCTGTTCAAGTCTAAGATATCCATTCCCCCCAGGCCTGTTCTTCCATATACTACTAGAGACTTCCTTCATTTATATTTCAACATATTTCAAGAGCAAGGAATATTAAAAATAAGAAGATTCAATGGTTAAAATAATCAGAAAAATCAACCATTTAATCCAAATGCATTTATTAAGCACCTACTATGTACCAGACAAGAGTTGGGTTCTATAGATCCAAAGACAAAATGAAACAATTCTCTGTATCTTCACTCTTTATAAATCTGTACTTAAAGCATTTGTTTATTTTACTCTTTTAAAAACTTGTTCCTCTTATATAGAATGACCAGGAACAAAGCATTCTACTCCATGAAAATACCATTTTTGTCTTTGTTCATAACACTGCATTGTAGTTTCCAATTTGTTACTTTTATTAAAGTTCTCATATTATCTTAAGATGTGTTTTTACTTTCTTTTCCATAGTCAACAAAATTTATAATGTGATTTTTTTATTATTATTATGTGATTACATATATTGTATTGGCTTGGCATATGACTTATGGTATTGCACTAAGAGTTAGAATACCCCACTTTGAATCCTACCCTTTATATTTGATATAAATAACCCCCCCTGGACTAATCTACTAAGTTATAGATTGATGGCTATCTTCTTTAATAGAGGGAGTACCTGCCCAAAACAGGAATTTCCCATCCTGATAAAATCCTAGATTTTTTTTATGTATTTGTGTACTTCCCCAATTTTTCCCTATTAACAGCTTTTGAAGGCAAAACCTGTAGAAACACATAATGGTCTTGTTTTCCATGGAACAGCATAGTTCAATGGCAAAAATTGTCTTTGTTTCTCATAATATGATTTTGCAAATGCAGGGAAAAAATCCTTCTTATCTCCCCTCTCTTCCTTCTTTTTCTTCTATTTTTTTTTTTTTTTTAATTTGATTTCTGGTCACCTTTCGCCTACACATGACACTTCCTTCTTTTCAATGTGATTGCAATAGCTGGTTCAGGAGTCTCTTTTATTACCTGGTGCTTTCTTATGGATACAGATATACTCTCTGAGACAAAGCAAACACAGAATCTGGCTGAACATTTGCTTAGTTTCAAGACATTCTAAAACAGGAATTTAGGTGTTTCTCAATAGTGTTGAGACTTGAATCATTGGGCTATGTCCTTTGTTGCTCAACCATTATCAGTGTTTCCAACTTCAGCAGGTCTTTACTAATTACTTTGATCTTTGTGATACCAAACAAGCATAAAACCATGAAAAACCAGCTACAGGGATTTTCTGGGAAGGAGTGACCAATAGCTGGTCTCTGGGAAAGGGAGCACACTGATAAGTGAGTTTCACTGAGATCTTATCGGTTGCTCAGCACTGCAAGAAAATGGAAAGAATGAAATATCTCTAAGCATTTGTCAAGGAGTACATTTTAATTTAGTTTTGGATGACCTGGAATGGACAAGATAAGAACTGACTCAGATACTTTGTATATTCAGTGAAGAAATTTAAGAACGAAAATGTTATTTTCTTTTTAAGAGCAAGAACAAATATCAAAACAAAAATTTCCCCAAACATTGCATACCACTGTTTTCTTAGTGTGTCATGTAAAATTCAAATACTTAAAACTTAAGTGGTCACATTTGTCTCCACATAATAGAAAACAAATCATAGTTACATAAGGATTCCTTCCTATTGTGACAATCATATTTCTTTGACGTGCAGTAACTAATAAAATATTACTTCCATATTAAGTAATATCAGCTATTAATCCACTGAGAAACAGCCAGTTAACAAAGATTTATTAAATGCTTACTATGTGCCAAGTTCTATGCTAAGCAACAAAAATACAAATAATTAAAAGAAAAACAGTTTCTGCCCTCAAGGAGTTTACAACCCAAAGGGGGAAGACAATATACAAATCAAAGCTGAAAAGGATGGGGGGAGAAATAGAAGAGATAGCTGGTGTGGGGCCATGATAGAGAAGTCCAAAAGAGTATGGGTAGATGGAAAATGAAGAGATGGCTGGCTGGGGTCCCCTTCTTAAATGGAGTGCTTTGCTCACTAATCAGAGAAGTAATTGGCTACCAATGAAAGTTGATTTGATCTTGAAGTATGAAGTTCCTGATAATGAGCATCCTGGAGGCAGGGTGAAAAAAGCAGAAGGATGGAAGCTAGATAAGAAATGAAATATCAGGATGAGTAAATATAGTAAAAATAAGTTTGAAGCTCTGTGTGGGATGATTTTTCATACATTTTATGATTAACCAGGAGCAGAATGCTTGATATAAATTAAAAAGCCTCATGCTTGTGAGTAACATTACATAATAGACTATATAAATGATTCTGAGTTGGAACTACCTAACAACCATATAATCCTATCAATATATGGAAAAGGATGCACACTACCATTTGCCTGACAAGTAGTCATCTATCATTTGCTCAAAGACCTCCAATCAGGTGGACTCTTATTATTCCAATCCTCCCATTTGGGAGAAAGATTTTGTTTACATTAAACCTAAATTTGCATCTTAAGAAAGTCTATCTATTGCTGGGATGTCTGCCTCCTAGAGCCAAGCAGAGTAATATGGCATACAAAAAGTTTGAGAGACATGATTTCTGGGTAATCATTTTGTTAATTATGACTAGTGAATAATTAATAAAAGAATAGTCATTTGGCCTTCTCTTGTAAACCAAAGATAAATCATGGAAGTTTCTCAATGTTCATAAACCCTTCGAAGAGTGGGTGTTCCTAACAGATGTTAATCAACTTTGATTGATTAGCAATTAATGAGAGAATGAATATTATAATGAGAGGTGGATTTATTCTAATGAGAGGCCGGAGGACACGACTTTGATTATGTCACTTTCACTCCCAGACCACTCCCAACTTCCAGACAGTCTAGACAGAGGATGTACAGACACTCCACCACACCCAAGCCTGAGTAGAACACAATGGGCCAGGATTCATCTCTATTAGATTTTCTTCCTAAGGTTTTTCTAAATGGATAGGAAAACAGTTCCACCTAGACAAGATGGTCTAGATGGGGTAAATTTTGGGACAAAGTCAGTAAAGTTCTTCAAAGACTGACTATTAATTTATAGGGTTTTATTTCCAAATGAGGGAATAGAGAAAATTTTCATCTCAATTGGCTATTAATATAAAATAAATAATCAGTAAATGTAATTCCTCCTTGAGGTGATGGTCCTTCCGATATCTGAAGACAATTAATATTTCCATCATCAAACAGAGTAGTCTCTTCTCCAGTTTAAATATCCTCAATTCCTACAATCAGAGATTGGGGTAGAGGATAAGGAGTGAGATTAAATGAAAGGAAGGATTCTGGAGCATTATAATGAATTACTAAAATTGATGGAGAACCTATATCTCTCAAAATAGAATTATCGACTTACTGGATAAGTCTTCCTGGAAACCAGGTAACAACACAGCATCTCTCCTAGGTCTAAGATGAAATAGAGTGTGAAACATTACAGTAATATAAGCCCTGAGTGGCCAAATAAACCAGATTTTGCTAAGAGATTAGAAATATTCCCAAGCCAAATAGAAACAGCTGTAAGTACAGAAAATCCCAACGAGATTTCATTCTCAGGAGATTCCACAACCCAGTTCTCAATCCCCTAGAGATTTGGATAATGTAGACAAGGTCAGAGAAAGATAGTTAGAAGTCCATTCTCTGAGTTGTTCTTTAAATAGGATTGTTTCTTTTAACATTCCTCACTTAGAAGTTTTGAACACAGTGCAATTTCAACTATTCCTCTTGATATTTTTTTTCCTGTTAATTAAAAATAACTAATGACATCGGTGTCTGAAAAGAGTTATGCACTCTAGCGGTGGGTACACCTGAGCCTGTAAATCACTGACTTGAGGGAATGTCCAAGCTCTGTTCCCCAATCAGCAACATCTGTGATATGAAAAGAGCACTTAAGAGGTTAAAACCAATTTCAACTCGTCAGTCTCTGGGCAAATGCAGAGGAATCTTCAGGAACAGTCCTGTGATGAAGGAGTGTTGAATAGCAATAAGCTAAATAAACCTTCCTGAATGGATCACTGAGAACACCAATCTCTTTTGTTTGAACTTCTGATTTCTTGTCTGGCGTCGCTTGGAGAAATGTGGGTTTCTGTTGAGATATCATGTATTTTCTACCATTTCAAGAAATCCTCATGGAAGAGAAGTTCATTGAGACCATCTGTAATGGGTTTAGGAGGGCTGTGATTAATATGGACCACCCGACTGTTCCCTTGTTTGACATGTGGGAAAATTTGTAATCGGTTCCTGGTGAGAGAGATTTCAGCAAGGACCCAGTTTCACTTGGGTACTCCAGTTACCACCAAGAATCAGTCCACCAAACCCACACGTGGCCAGGGCTCATCCATGGTCAGTGGAAATGGAGCAGAGATGGTTTCCTTTCTCCCCTCACTCTCACTCTGTGCCAAATGGGCTGTATGTAAGTAAAGTCCAAAGGATCCCAAGACCAGGAGACCTGGATACAAAACTGAGGTCTGTGGCAGACTTCTGTGGCTAAAACCCACCCAGTGTGGCCCATCTTTATTACCTCGATCGTTACCCGAAAAAGAGTCAGTTCAAGGAGGATAACAGCTGTTTTGATTCTGCTTTTCAAATATTCTCAAACAGCCCAATCTCATGGAAAGCTTTCTTGAAGGGCAAACATTCAACTGTAAACATTGGAAAGAATCATTCTCATGATGTCAGTAAGACAAGCATGTAAGAAGCAACGTGTGTATTCTGGAAAGCTCCCTAACCATTTGGGCCAAGAAATAAAGTCTGACATAAGTCTTCTTATGTGTCCGAGAGGACTTGATGGTATGCAGATAGAAGTCGTGAAACAGCAGGAAAGAGCAAAAAATAAGACAGGAGGGGGATGGTGTGGCAAGGTCTCCCAGCTTTCAACAGATGTGAAGTAAGGCAGGGCAAAGGCACCAAGATTTTGTCAGGTTGGAAGGGATTAGAAGAGCAGGTAGAAATATAAACAGGCTGGTTTCTATTGGGCTAGGTGTTTTATTACAGTATCACCTCATTCAGTTTTCACCCATTTAGCTCTATACAATGAGGCGGGTGACACAAGACACAAGAAATAAAGAGAAAGACCAAAGCTCCTTATTATCAGGAGTCAAGATCTCATTCAGGGCAATGTACACCTATTGTGTTTATAATTGCTGTGATTGTTATCTGGTGTGTTCCAGCTTCTTTGTCTGAGACATCACGCAACAGCAGAGTTCCCTAGAATGCCTCGTGCAGAGAAAGCCCGACCAAATTTGTCTATAACAGATCTGACAGTGGCTATTGACCAGTAGTAATTGATAAATGTTCAGTCACTGGAATTTACCAAGATGATAAATAGCTGTTTCTTTCTTTTTTTCTTTTTTTTCCCCAAGTACACACATATACAACATATGTGGATAATTGGAGCTTTTTTGTTTTTTACATCTCATCCATTTCCAGAAATAGCCTTCCTTCCCTTTTGTGCAAGCTCTCTCTTGTAACAAAGATTTTAAAAGACATAAAAAGTTTTAAAAAACAACCAAATTACCCTCAAGTCTGGAGGGTAATCTGGCGTGGTTGGACTTTGATTTGGGTCTGAATCTGTCCTAGGATACTTAGTAACAGAGTCACCCTGAATCAGTCTTTTAACTTCCTTCATCTGAAAAATGGAGATGTCAATAATAGCATCTATTTTACAGAATGATCATAAGAATCAAATGAGATTGTATCTGTAAAACACTTTACAAACATATAAATATTAGTTATTACACCGAGAAGTGTATCTGTCTGCTTTAACTGCAAAAGAGCTGTTGGAAGGATCAAGTGAAATAATATTTGCAAAGCACATCCTTCCTTTATTCCTTCTTTCCTTCCTTTCTCCCCTCCTCTCTTTTTCCTTCTCTCCTTCCCTTCTTTCTTTCTTTCACTCCTTTCCTTCTTCCTTCCTTCCTTTCATCCTCCTAATCTTTCTTCCCTCATTACTCTTTCCTTCTTTGCTTCCCTCTTTCCCTCCTTCCTTCCACCTTTTCCTTCCTCCCTTCACTTCCTTCTTCCTTCCCTCCTACCTTGCTTTCCTTCTTCCCTTCACCCTTGCTTTATTATTTCCCCTGCCTTCTTTCCTTCTTTACTTTCCTTGCTCCCTTCTTCTTTTCTTCCTTCCCTTCTTTCTTCTTTCCTTTTGTACTTCCTTCTTTTTTCCCTCTTTTGATTCTTCCTTCACCTCTTCTTTCTTCCTTCTCTTCTACCTTGCTTTCCTTCTCTCCTTTTTTCCTTTCATCCTCTGTTCCTCTTTCCTCCCTCCTTCATTCCCTTTTTTCCTTTCTTTCTTTCTATCCCAACCTAGCAATTATATGCAATAGATTGTCCCCTATTTCTATAGTGAAGACAGTAGAGTACATTTTTTTCCAGTTTTCAAGTGTCAGGTTTAGCCACTATAATTATCCCTCTAGTTTGCTTTATTTTATCATTCTTCCTCTCCATATACGTTGCTCATGGCATATATTGTTTCTCTGGTTCTGCCTACTTTTTTTTCTTTTTTATCGATTTATCTAAGTCTTCCCATCCCCCTATATTTATATTTGTGATTTCTTATAGGCAATAATATTTCTTTATATTTATGTGTCACAATTTTGTTTTGCCATGCACCAGATGATGGATAAAAAAATTTCTCTTGAAAGCATTCAGCCATGCTAGTATGGGCTCATTTTGATTTAAAAAAAAAATCTTTTTTCCTATTTCTGTATATGTAGCTTTTTTTTCCCCTCCTTAAATGGGCCATATGCCTTAATGCAATCAAATGAAAATAATTCCTTTGCTCTACTTATTAACGACTTTCCTCGTTAGTGAGGTAAGCACATACACATTGAAAAGCAACTTGTCCCTGGAAACCACATTAATTATAAAATGCAATCAAAAGATCAGCCCAAGAAGAAGTTTGCTATCAGACTTTTCTTGGTTCTTAAGTTTTCCAAAGGCCTCACTTTAAAGAAAGAATAGATATGGAAGACATAAAAATGTCAGCTGCACAGATTTGCTATTAAGAAAATCCTCATTTACCTGGGAATAAAGTATAGCTGCCCCCTTAGAGTATGCAAGTTTTAAAAGGCAAATTAATCTTTTAAAGAGTAGTTTCCTGCTCCAACAAGCAAAGAGGAAAGTGTTTCAAAATGGAACATCAACCAGCAGAAAACAAGTGTGTTTTCACTTGACATGCAAAATAACAAATAAAAAAATCAAAAGCCACTATGAGATCTAAACTAGATCTAGTTCTTTTACTCTTGAATGACTATTCATCGACAGAGATAAACAAGACAAGACCAAGAGACAAAATATTATAAGATCTCCTTAAGGATAGGGACTGAACCAGTGATTTCATTGGCATAGGATCCTCCCAGAAGTGTAAACTCCCCCTACCAAAATTGAGAGAGAGATAGCTACCAATAATAAGAAAGATAGTTATTATTATGATAGTCATTTATATATTGCTTAAAATTGTGTAAAGGGTTCACATATATCATCCTAATTGATATACAACTCTGTGAAACATCCCCATTTCACAGATGAGGAAAGTAGGACTGAGAAATTAAGGGACTTGTCCAGAATCACACAGTTAATGTTTGAGACAGGATTCACACTCAGGTCTTCTCAATTCTAGGTTCAGTTTTAAGCTGCATTATCTCACTGCCTATCAGTGGTCATTGACAGCTGCTTGTGATACTGATTTGCTCAGAGTAGCATGCCCTATATGTGTCGGTGATGAGACCTGAGCCTGAGTTTTGGTGGAGAAGAAATGCCTTTTTTAATGTTTCTTCTTGAATTTTTATTTTATTCCATTATTAAATAAGCAAATGATTTATTTAGTGACCAAAAAGTAGTCTGCATTTATGTGTTAAATTATGTCTTAGAGTCATATGGTCAGGGTAAAATGAGGAAGAGGAGGAGGTATTTGGAAATAGACATATCAGGGTTTTTATTGTAATAGTTAAGCTCAAGACCACCAATTCTTCCTCCACCAGTGAGATTCCCCAACACCTCATAAACTAAGGCCGAGATCAAAGTGACAAATTAAGAGATCACCAGCAATCCACACAAAACACCTCCTAAAGTCACCCACCTCCCAGATTCTCCTGCCCATTCTTTACTCATCTTATGAATCAATTTCTGGATTATCCTGGCTCCAAGAATTTTGCAGACTGCTTTTTAGTCACTAACTAAATAATTTGCATATTAAATAATGGAATAAAATAAAAATTCAAGAATAAACATCTAAAAAAAAAGCATTTCTCCACCAAAAATTCAACAAATTTCCTAATGGAAACTTGCTAGGACACAAGAGACAGAGTTAAGACATTGTCTAGTCCAACTGCTGCATTTTACAAATGGAGGAAACTGAGATTAAAAGATTAAAATGATTTATCTAACATCACCTTTTTAGTAAATGGCAAAGCTAAACATGTTAACTCTAGTTAACTCCAAATTCACCATGCTTTTTACTGTACTGTGCTGCCTCCTCATTAGCACTCCCTGCCACAGTTTGGGAAAGAGAAGAGGTTTAAGAAATTGGGAAAAATGACAATTTCCTTTTTCCCTCTTTTTTGGTAGTTTATCTGATAAATAATCTGCCTTCATAGATAACCTACTAGACATAAATCAAGAAAAGTGGTTTTGATTCTTGTCTCAAATACTCATTAGCTGGATGACCAGAGGCAGTTCACTTAATCCCAGAGTTTTCTTCTCTCTCACATGGTGATAATAATAGCACCCCTTCACCAGGTTGTTATGAAGCTCTAACCCAATAAGGTATTTGATAAGAGCACTGAGATCCTTAAAGTAAAGGGCTTAATAAATGGAAGCACTGTCTCAGGGCTCATTAGAATAAAGATCTGTCTCTAATTCAGAAGGTCCAAAGCTGGAGTAGAATGTCATTTGATTGAGGACATTCCTGTTTTCAGATTTGTCTTCGTATCGTAATATTAGGACAGCTAAGTGATACAATGAATGGAGGGCAGGATCTGGATTCAGGAAACCTCAGTTCAAATCTGGCCTCAGATACTAACTGAGTGACTCTGGAAAAAAATCACTTAACCCTATTTGCCTCAGTTTCCCCATTAGTAAAATGAGCTACAGAAAGAAATGGCAAACCACTCCAGTATCTTTGCAAAGAAAACTCCAAATGGGATCACAAAGAGTAGGCTTTGAAACAACAGAACAGAAACAACAAATCCTAGGACAGTCTCTGCACATAGTAGGTATTTAACAATGCTTGTTGTAGCATAGGGCATCAAAGCAATTCAACACTTAACATCACATTTTACAGTCACACTGCATTAGTTTAAATGCCAAATGAATACCAAATTCTAAGACAAAGAGCCAAGTGACTTTAAACATCTGTGAAGAGAAAATATTCCTGCATATCCCTCCCCTGGAATGCTGCTAAGGAGAAAACAACTGAGTTACTGATCATTTTTGCTTTTAACAAAGTCCCCTCTTTCTGATGAGAGCAGGTGTATGAAGAGAAGGACTTGGCTTTGAGTGACTCCTCATTAACCAAATCAAAATTGGATCCCAATTTTTGTTAATCCATCCCAACCAAATTATAACTCTTAAAATCTCAAAGGAAAGAAAATTTTGATTTGTTACTGAGAAAATGATAGATTTCATTGGGCTCTCATCTCTGAGATTCAGATGAAGTCAAAATCAAGTGAATATAGAAAGGCCCTTTGAAAATCTGCCCCTTTGCCCCCTGCCTCTAGTATATTAATGGTTACAAGATGTTCGATGTATATTTGAGTAGTCAAGAGAACCTGCCTTCCCAAAGGGGAAACAAAAATGGGAACAGACCCAGAGGAAAAAAGAAGTTAGTGGACAGACCTGAAATGTTCTTAATGTTAACACGGACCAGCTTATCGTAACAAAGGTTAGGTCAGAGCATGGTCTGAATGTCAAAGTCAGAGCTAACCTCTTAGTCTTTACTCTGACTTGTAGGTCATGGAATCTATTTTTCAGAAGCAGATAATGTTCTCTTATGCTGGCACAGTTTCTGATTTTTAAAAAGATTTGCATTCTAAAGTCCTTTCCTTAAGGGCCTGTTAGGAGCACCATGCTTTATAAACCTTTTAAATGCTATATAAGCATGAGTTATTATTATTTGTTTCCTTTTTATCCTGACAATGAAACATTTTTATGAACGAGCAAGCGAAGGAGAGTGAAGAATTAAGGGAGAAAAGGGAATTTTATTATAGGCAATTTATTGAGTTAGGTTTCCTTTGCGATAGATGAAAATAAAATCAGAAATTCCTACTTTTAAAATCCCATATCTGTTTTGACTGTGTAGAATGCTCACCATGGTGCCATTCTTTCTCCTTCATTTATTTTCATTTGCATTAGTCACGATTTTCTCTGGATCCATGATGTAGATTAGCACAGGCCTTCAAGCCCCCGGCATGCAAGAAATTAGGTCAGACCCCAAAGAAATCAGGTTTAAGGAAAGTAAGAAGAAAAAAGATACACTTTCTCAAATAGTATAGAATTCTTTGGGCAACTGGGATACTAGGATGCAATAGTTAAGCTATAAGAGAAGTAGAGGGGAACTGTAACCCTGAAGGGTATAAATCACATTTCAAAATATACAGATATTTTGAATGATAAATTAGCCTGAATATGTCTTGGGGCTGAAGTGGGTTACAGACAATGGTTCTTTGCATGAGCCCAACATTCGTGTGTTTATGTGTGTGTAAATGTGTGCATGTTTAGGCACAATATAAGTCTGCAAATATTTTCGTTTAACAAAGGAATCTTTCCAAATACAACAAAAATACACCCACTTATTACTTCTAAAGGAATTTCTTCAAATAGGACAAAGATATACTTATTACTTCAGTGACTAAGCTTGAACTTACTGTTATGAGCCTTAGTTTATTTTATCTAAAAAATGAAAGTCCTTTTTAGTTCTAAACCTATAATCCTATGAACTACAACCTAGGACAGCTCTGAAGCCATGATCCTATGTTCACTTTAAGGGAAATATCCCTTCTTGTTGTTGGGTTCTTTTTCAGTTGTGTCCAGATCTTCATGACCCCAATTAGGGATGCCTTGGCAAAGATACTGGAGTCGTTTGCTATTTCCTTTACCAACACATTTTATAGGAAGGAAACTGAAACAAACACAGATAAGTGACTTGCCATTCGTCACACTGTTAGTGTCTGAAGCCAGATTCAAACTCAAGTTTTTCTGAGTTCAGTTGACTTTTGGGACTGCTTTCATGTACATAATTATAGTCATCTTGTATATTTTTCTCCAATTCTACTTTCTTAACTCCTATATTAATTCATACAACTTTGTTTTTCTGAATTTATCATGGTCTTTTCTATGGTAAAATGTTATTCCATTATATATATATATGCCACCATTTGTTCAGCTATTTCCAACCAAAGAGTATACACTTTGTTTATAGTTTTTGCCAGCATTAAGAAGTGCTGCTATGAATATTTTAGTATAGAAGGGACTTTTCATTTCCTCTTTTCTTGGGGCAAATGCCTCACTCTGGGAATGCTGACCAAAGGTAGGCACATTTTAGAGCTTTTCCTTGCATTATTTTCAGTTTTGTTATTATTCCAGAATGGTTAAATCAATTCACAGTTCTCCTGACAGTGCCAACGGAGGGATCTTTATTATGCACTAAATTGTGTGTCAGTGTGTGGTCCACTTTGAGATTGTTTCACAGAGTAAAAAAACAAGGCAGTAGATGATAGATAGATAGACAAATAGATGATAGTTGGACAGATATAAATAGATGATAGACACACAGACAGAGACACATAAATATGCAGATAATAGATATATACATATAGAGAGACAGATGGATAGATACATAGATTGATAGATTGGCAGTTTGATAGATAGATAGATAGAAATACACTATAGATATAGAAACAAAGAGATGATAGAGACATAGATAGACAGACAGAGAGGCACATAGATATATACCATAGAGATATATAGATATAGAGACAGAGACAGATGATAGATAGACAGACAGACAGATAGATAGATAAATGGATGGATGGATAGATGGATAACTGGGTAGATAAATAGATAGGCAGTTAGACAGACATATAGGAACACACAGAACCATAGATACAGACAGATAATTGATAGGTAGATAGACAAAGAGATTGATATATAATCTACATAAACATATAGAGATACAGATATAGGTGATATATATTCATTGAGTCATAGGATGGTGGTAGATAGACAGAGACAGACAGACAGACAAAAAGAGACAGAGAAAGATATATATATATATATATAGATATAAACTATAGATATATAGAGATAGAGAAATAGACAGATAGAGAGATACTATAGATATGGAAACAAAGATTGATGAAAGAGACAGAGACATAGACAGACAAACAGCAGACAGGCAGATAGAGACAGACAGACAAAATGATGGACAGATAGATGTACGTTATAAATAGATATATAGGGATACAGATAGATATATGAAAGTGTATGAGAACACCATAACATCATTTGTTTGTTTTTATCAGTGTTTTATCTGTATCTATAATTTTATCAGTGTAAGAAACTCTGTGTGAAAAATTTCCTCAACATGTACAGAACATCATGCTCTCTGAAACTGTAGTTTGAGAACTGCCTTTCTCAACTGGGTTAGGTGTGGAGGGTCACACAGTAAGTATGTGTCAAAGTTAGAGGTAAAATCAAAGTTTTGCAATGCCAAGATCAGTTTCCCATTCACTCTGCCATACTGATGGACATATATTCTCTACATATACCTATTTATCTCTTTATATCAATTTTTTACTTTTTTGTATGTGTTCTAGATCCCTTTGGCAGTCTGTGAGACTTTTACAAAGTCTTTGGACACCTTTGTAGAATAATGTTTCAATAAAAATGCATACAATTCCAAAAACAACCAATGATATTGAAACATAATTATCAAAATATTAAGAAGAAAAACCAAAAACCAAGGACTTCAGGTTAAGAACAATTACTCTCTATGAAGACATATGTCTACTCCTTATGCATGCTCACATGTATAAAATTGTAGCATTATTATTAGACAAGGCCCATTCTTACTTAATTCATTCTGCAGATGGTGATTTTTGTTGGCATTGTTATTTCCTCCAAAATGATTGGAGGAATAATTCACATTCAACCTATCACATCATCCAAGGACATTCTCTGAATAGTTGTGAATCAGGGCTGGCTCTGGCTAAGCTGTAAAGGAAACCCATCAAAGTCGGCACTAACGGGCAGTAATGTTTCCCAGAGTTAGCTGATGCAGATGAGAATATTATCTACATCATCTGTAAATCTGCCCTCTTTCCCTCCCTCCCCCCAAAAAGACATAATGAACACAAGATTTCCCTCAACTTAAGCAAAGTCAAACAGTGGATTAGATTAGGGCTTTTTTGACTAACTAATCAAAGAGAATATCTAATTTTTTAGGAACTTTCAGTGTTGCTGTCATTAAAATTTCCGAAACAAAACCATCAGATATGTAAATATGGAATAGCAGAATTAGATATTTTGGAGCCAAATTCCCTGTCAGAAGTGCACAATATGCAAATGTACATAAAGACTTTTGTTTAAAAACATTTAAATTATCTAATAGACATCAATTATTATAGTAAAAAAAAAATAAGAAATGATTTGATAGGTAATTTTTGTCCATTAAAATGTTTAAACCAAAGTGTTAATTAATTAGAGTCGTCATATAATAAAGAGCACTGGTTAAGGGGCAAAAGGTAAGAAACAATTAGCTGGATAAGTTAACGATGACCTTGGTGAATGAACATATCTAGAAATTGTGGAACCAAACCCATTGTATAGTGATTTAAATGCACTGAATTTGAAAGATGCAGCACAAGGGTACTGCTGACATTCAGGTCCTGATTTAAGTCCTGTGTAAGACATTTATAAATAGTGTGAACCTGGGAAAGACACTTCTTGCACTCTGTTTTCCTCATCTGTAAAATGAAAGAGTTGGACATGGCCTTTATTGTTTTTTTTTTTTTTTTCCTTCTTTAAATTGATGATTCTAGGGGCAGCTAGGTGGTACAATAGATAGAGTACCAGCCCTAAAGTCAGGAAGACCTGAGTTCAAATGTGGTCTCAAGACACTTGACACTTGCTAGCTGTGTGACCCTGGACAAGTCACTTAACTCAAATTGCCTCAGCCAAAAAAAAAAAAAATCGAAGATTCCATGCCTTATTACCAGTGTAGCTTAGAAAAAAGAATTTCACATCCCTGGGCTGTAGTTTTTCTCCTCTATAAATTGAATAGGCTGGACTATATGACCTCTGAGGTCACTTACAATTCTAGATCTATGATCTTATGAATTTTACAAACCCATATTTCTTAATCCCATTTTTTTTTGACTTCTCTTTTATCACTTTTCTTTTCCCTATTATCTTCCTTTAATGGTTGTTGCCAAGAAAATAACAGATGCCTGATAAATGACATTTTTCCTACCTCCTTTTTAATTCATGTCTGAAAAATACATGCACATGCATGTATATGTGTGTGTATATAAACTATATATATATATATACATATACATATGGATATGTACATACAGATATGTATCTATCTATAGACACAGTTAATATTATCTATATAATAATGGATAATGTATAATCATGTGTCTATACTACTTATAGATAGATGTACACATACCTCTATCTAAAAATAAATACACATATAACTCCATAGATATAGATATATACCTGTATATGGATATATATATACATATATATATATATATATATACACACACACACATTTGCTTGTATATCCATATAGATAAGTATATATGTACATATATGTTGTATCTATATGCATACACACAAACACATGTATGTGTCCATGTTTGTGTCTACATTCACACTGTATGCACATACACATGAATGTGTCCATGTATATTTGATCCAGGAATATGCCAGTAAATATTTAACAAGGTTCTCTGGAGAAAAAAATATGTACCTGCAATACATATTAAAGAATACTCTGTATCATATTCATTTTCCATCCCTTTCTGAAGTCTAGACAATCAACAACACAATAAATCAAACCCTGGTTTATAGCTTTTGCCCATTTCCAATATGAAAAGCTCACAATGAAAATTTAACGATCAACTCTTGAAAGACAGTCCAAGCTGGCTCTGATTTGATCTTCCCTCACTCAGCCTTGACTTGTGGCCACACCAATTACGTTTGGATAGAAGAGCAGACTCCCACTTCCTGGCTCAAAACTGAAATCCTCCACCTCCCTCAGCCCTTTTTGCCAGGGTCTACCTGGCAGGTACCAGAGTAAGATCTGGCCTCCATTGCCCCCCGCTAGAATAAGAAATGCAAGCAGCACGAAATCCTTAACCGGCTGCCAAATGTGGATCTTCGACTTCAGAACGGATCTGTTGCCCCTGTGATAGAAGGATCAGACCATGGAATATTTCTAATTATCTGAGTACTTCCACCCCTCACCTCAAATTATTTTTATCTGCATGTGGAAAGATGCTGATTAACTCAACATTAACTGTGACATCGAGAACTCACATTAATTCCTGTTGAAAGGGGCATGAAAGCTATGTGATGATGTCATAGGTGAGCTAGTGATTTGTACTTTATAAACTAATTTTTTTTTCTCTTTAAGTCTAATACCTGTCATTTCAGTGGCATAAGGAACTGCTGGGGAGGAAGTTCTTTATACCAATAGAGGTCAATATCTGCTTTGCAGCTTTCAGTCTTATAGTGGAGGTTTTAACTGTCGTGTGATTTTGTGTGTGTGTGTGTGTGTGTGTGTGTGTGTAAGAGAGAGACAGACAGACAGACAGACACAGAGACAGAGGCACAGAGAGACAGAAACAGAAAGACAGAAAGAGAAATAGAGAAACTGAGAGAAAGAGAGATATATATAGAGAGACAGAGATAGAGACAGAGATAGAGATGGAGTGGGGGAGGGAGGAAAAGACAGAGGGAGGGAGAAAAAAGGAAGGGAGAGAGGAAGAGGGAGAAAGAGACAGGGAGAGAGAGAGAAAGGGAGAAAAAAGAGAGAAAGAGGGAGACAGACAGAAAGACAGACAAAGACAGAGAGAGAGAGACAAAGAGAGACAGAGGGAGGTAGGGAGAGAATAAGAGGGAAAGAGGGAGGGAGGGAAGGAGGGAGAGGAAGAGGAAGAAAGAGAGGGAGAGACAGAGACGGAGATAGAGACAGAGAGAGAGACCGAGAGAGAGAGAGAGAGAGAGAGAGAGAGACAGAGACAGAGAGACAGAGACGGAGATAGAGACAGAGAGAGAGACCGAGAGAGAGAGAGAGAGATGGATCCCTTCAGCAAAACTAGTGATACCTAATGCTATGGTGCTATCTTACCTACAGTCATAATTTAGGGAAATGTTTAATTTCAGTTAGAATTTAATGAAAGTAAAGGTGTACCTTTTTTCCCTATCCAAGAACTGCCTGTGACAGAGAAGTAGTGATTTCACCAGAGTCATACAATCTACTATACTATAGTTAGAGAGAGTAGGAGTCAGAAAGATCTGAGTTCAAGTCTCAAGTTGGATACATTCTGTCTGAAAGACTTTAGGCATGTCACTTAAGATCTTAAAGCCAAAGACAATTCATTCATCAGGTCTCTAATCTAGAGAGCAGGTGCTGCTGATGCACTTCTAAAAGGATGCTTCCTCCTGTTTATTTCCCTCAAGTTAAATTATTGGTGTGAACAAAAATATAATACCCTCAGTTGTGAGTAACTTCCATCCCCATTTCATACTCCCAACTAATCGCTTCATTTTTGTTTCCTATATATCTATTATTTACTTCATCTAGACATGTTATTTTTCCTAGCACCTTGAGAGAAGGCATTGTTTGCATTTTTGTCATGTTCCCAGAATTTAGCACAGGCCCTTACCCTCAGCCATTCTAAGCAAATGTTCCTTGATTAATTTAATGGGATGGTCCATGCCCATGAGAAGTCTGGCACTGAGGATTCTATTTCTAAGTGGTATGGTTTTGCTAGCCAAAGTTTATAAGCGGAATGGCCAATCAAAATTGATCTTTCTACTCAAGACTTTCCTAATTTTTCATCTAGATAGGGCCACGAGCTTTTGTTTTCCTCTATTACGAAATAGATTGCTTCTTCCTTCTGATGAGGAACCATGATAGTTCTGGAGGCAGACTAGTACAGAGGGCTTTTATTTGTTATTTTGGTGGGGAGGGATGGAGAAGGTTATATTTGTTGTTCAAATGGCCTCTTACTTTCTTCTATAGCTTTTTAATTTGTTTGTCTATTGTATCCTTAGTACCTAGCACAGTACCTGGCCCATAGGAAGTACTTAAGAAATGCCAGTTGATTGATTCATGTTTGATCACATGTTTTTAATAGCCAGAGACCCACTCCAATTTAGTTAAAACCTTGTTGGACTGTGGCGGCACACTTGAAACAATTCTTCAGGGAGTCAATAGACCATGACACAATTCTGAGATCATTAAAGGGCAACAGAATGCTCAGGATAGAACAAGGCTCTTGCAGGAAAAAAAGACTTACATTCAAATTCTGTCTCTGACCCTCATTAGCTCTGTAGTCCAGGGTCACTGAGCCTCAATTTCCTCAACTAAGAAATGGGGATAATATATTGGAATTTGCATTATTTGAATGTAAAATATGGTCATTGATTCTAGTCCAAAATATAGACAGTAAAAATTTTAATAGTTTAATTTACATATATGAATATACATGTATATATAAATAACATTTAATAATTTGATTACTCCAGAGAATTTAGTGTTCTCATCATTTGGGATTTATCTTCAGTACCTCATTTAGCAGGAGCTTGTGAGACTCGGATGAGATAATGTATGTATACCCTACAAATTATCAGTTATTATTATGCAAGTGCAAATCCCCTAATCTGATAAAACTCCCAGTTTAGCCACATTTGAAACAAATAAACCAAGCAAACAAAATAACTGATAAGGGACAAAACCTTAGTAAGTGACTACTACAAGCTAAGTATTGGGGATGTAATGACTAAAAGAAAATAGTCCCTGACCTTACAATGTATAAAGATAAAGAAATTAAAATATATATTTTTAAAATGAATTAAATAAAATAATAAATGCAAAACTGAGGGGTAAAAATAATAATAACTGGTGGCCATCAGGAAAAGCCTTAGAACTTGAAATGAACCAGAAAGAGAAACAAGGATTTCAAGAATAGGAGGTGATGGGTGTGGGGGGCAAAAGGGAGTATGGATTGCTAATAAGAGCTTCCCCTTCCCCTTCATTTACCCTATAAAACTTCAGCAGGCTAGTCAGCTAACAGGCGAATAAAATCAAATTGTGTTTGCTCTTTCTGAATGGCAAGAATGGTGACTGGCTGGAGTCCTGCCACCTTTTGATTATGTAAATTAGGAATTATGCAAAAGAACCGCTTGATTCCTGTTTTATTTTTGCTTAATCAGTTGTCTACATGTTTATATAGTTTAGTCACTAATGCTGTGTGTATTTTGTTTTGTTTTGTATTTTACCATGACTCTGTATTCACTGAAAAATCCATCAAGAGAAAGGGAAAGTATTCAACCAAGAAAAAGTAGCAGCCTCACACTAGCAGGCCTGAGAGCATAGAGAAAAATGGATTCTCTAGTCCATCAGAATTCAAAATCTATGATAATTTTTCCTGACTTCTACCATGATCTTCACATCAAATTAAAAACTGCATGTTGGTAGATGTTCGGTGGTTACTGTACCATCCTTTCATGCTCCCTGTGGCTTGGATCATATTTGTGTATATCTCATGCTGCCTTGTCTCCTATATAGCCTGTCTGCTTTTTCTAGTTTCAAGAAAAGATTTCTCTGTAGCTCTCAAACATAGTAAATCCCAGCTTGGGTGGCAGATCCCCAAGGTCATCTAAAGCTCTGAATTGGTTGGACTTCCAGCTCATCCTTGCCAAAATGGTTCAGAAAAGACTTTCCAGCTTCCCACAGTCATAAAGTGGCCCTGTTCAGCATCTTGAAGGTAATAAAAGTGGAAGAATTTCTTTTTTTTTTTCTTTTTTTGTGCTCCAGCCTGGTAGATGAGAAGAGGGGCCTGGTTGTTTGAAACACTGATTAAAATTCATGTGTTTCCCACAGATAATAGAGCATGTTATTATCACATTTACCTCAGTTCCCAGGCTACCTCAGGGAGTTCTTGCATCTAAGCCATTGAGAGGGGGAGAAGAGATCCTAGTTTGTGAGTAGGACTATTTAACCAGGACAGATTACAGGATCATAGATTTAGCGCTGGAGGGGATCTCAAAGTCTGCTTACTCCAACTATATCTTTTTATAGATGAAGAAATCAAGCAATCCATAACTGCATCCATAACAAGCAGATCCACTGCTGGGCACTGTCCTAGGTTCTGAGAAAAGAGAGATAAAAATAGAATAATTTCAGAGAAGTACACAATGTCTATAAATGCTGAATTTCAAGTCAGAGCACATAGTTTCAAATCTTGGTATCTCCATTTAGTAGAAATTATGCAGTTTTGGGAAAGCTTAACTCCTCCAACCTTCATTTGCTCATGTCAAATGAGGAAATCAGAGATTGTGATCAAGAAATCTCAGAGGTCATCCGGACTCTAACCTCCATTTTATACAGATGAGAAAGTTGGGGCCCAAAAAGGTTAAGGTGACATCAAAGACAGATTTGGGCACAGATATTTTTACTTCAGAACCAACATTTTACCTTAGTGTTAGCCTGGAGAAGAGAATCCTTAGGGGAGATATGATGGCTTACACAAGTAAGAGGGAAGAACTTGGAACTGTGAAGTGAAGACTATAGGAAGCTAATTTTGGCTTGATTTAAGGATGTAAAAATCAAAGATGGGGATCAAACTCAACCAGATGAATGATGTAACTCAATAAACAATAGGAAGAGAGACAAGGTGTGTGAGACAGAGATAGAAAGAGAGGCAGAGAGAGAGAGAGGAAAAGAGAGAGGAAAGGGGATAGAGAAAGAAGAGAAGGAGGAATAAAAGGAGAAGGAGGAGGAGGTCCTAGGAGGAAGAAGAGGAGGAGAAGGAGGAAGAGAAGAAGAAGAAGAAGAAGAAGAAGAAGAAGAACAAGAACAAGAAGAACAAGAACAAGAAGAAGAAGGAGGAGGAGGAGGAGGAGGAGGAGAAGGGGAAGAAGACAGAGGAGAGGACAGGAGAGAGAAAAGAGACAAAAGGAAAGATAGAGGGAAGAGAGAAAGGGAGTAGAAGGAATAAGAGAGGAGAGGACAGGAGAAGAGGGGAGAGGAAAAGAAAGGAAAGGGGAGGAGAGGCAAAAAAGAGGAGAAAGGAAGAGAGAAGAGGGGAGGGAAGGGAAGAAGGAGAAGAAAGAAGGGGAGGGGAGGGGAGAAAAGAGGAGGGGAGAGGAGGAGGCTAAATGACATCTAAGTTCCCTCTGACTCTAATTCTCCGGTGCCATGCCATGGTTCCCAATGCAAGACTGTGGGTCAGATGTTGGTCAGAGGGAGCCACCTTCCCTCCGAGTTCCTACCTAGTCCCTCCGGGTGCTGATGGATAGCAGATGACTGCACAGGGAAGAGACATTTCTGGAGACTCTTTAATGTCCCAGGCACCAGATGTGATCCATGGGCTTCATCCCAGAGCTGAGGGGCCTTTCTGTCCCAGATAAAGTGGAGAGACCCAGACCTGCAAAGCAACTGTGAGATCTTTTCCGAGGAGAGTTAAAAGAAGGAATTAGTATTATTAGTCAACAGGAGATTCTCGGGAAATTGGACAGCCTGGCCCTTGATGGCAAGGCTGTCAAAGGAAAATGTGTTTCCTTCCCATTTGACTCATAGGGTCTAAGAGGAAGCTGGATGGCAGCCGGCTCTCCCGCTAGTTACTAGTCTCACACCTGCAGCTTGGTGATTTCTCCAAGGCAACACAAGCGCTCCGTCTGCTTGGAATTTCTTTTTGCTTCCCCCCTAAAACAAAAGCCATTCCTGAATGGGAAAGAGCCGCTTCCAGCATCCATCTGGATACAAAATGACCATTAGGTGGCTGGCAGAATGAATCACCTTTATGGACCAAAGACTCGAGTTGCCTTCCCTCGGCTTCCCAGGCAGGGGCAACACTCCATTGTTCCAACCAGCATGGTGAAGATGGATACCAAGTTAGCCAGAGTCCAACCCACAATAGTCCTTGTTGATTCTCAGCAATTAGGAGGATATTATAAACAAATTAGTCGGAACACAGAAGAATTTTTTAATGACTTCCTGCTTTCAATTATTGCCAAGTGCCTTCATCTACCTGTCACATTCTTAATTAAGAGATACCGCCGTGCTGGGGTGTTTTATGAACTCTTTGTTGAGATTGTGCAAGGCTGGCTGTCCCTCCCTCCAGCTGAAGGTGTGGTCTGGCCAATTAAGCAGACCGGGCCATTAAAGTAGGTTAGACTGAGCCTGTTTGGTTTATTACAAAGAGAGCAGGATGTAGACACACCCACTGCTAACAATATTGGAATTTCCCCCCCTCCTCCCACCCACCACCCAACCCCACCCCAACAAAAGATGAGATAAGATGAAAGGAAATGGGGACTAGACTCTCTTAAACAGTCTGTAAATACTTGAGTAAGTGCTTATTAAGTCAATGACAGTTCAGGCTAACAAAGAGAAAATTAGCAGGTAAATGCTAATGCCTCCCGTACAAGAAATACTCCCCAGGATGGTGACCCAAATCAGAGCTGGAGATTTCTGGGGGATAACCCTCCCTGGTGAAAGGGAAAGTACTTAGCCCTGTTCTGTTCTAGAAATACAAAGTTCAGGCTCTTCTGCAACTCAATCCCCTGCCCCCTTTGCTTTGCCTCGGAGTCAGGGATTTAATGGTGAATTGAAGGTGTCATCAGGCAGCTGGCAGATCTGAGCCTTAAAAAGGAAAATTATCTATTCCTTGTTCCACAACGGACTTGTAGATCTGGAAGGGACCTTAATGTCATTTATGATTTGGGGAAAGATAATAATAAATGACCTTTGCAGAGAAGGTGCCAGCCTGTGTTGATAGAAGTAGTTTTCTCGTTTGGGAGGTGCTTATATCAATGAAATAACGAGTCCGGGTCATATCTTCTTTGTTCTCAATGCCATTCTATGCTATTAAAAAATAATTATAAACTATCTGCCACCGGTCATAAATGAATGAATGAATGAACGAATGAATAAGAAAGCAGAACCTCTCATGTTAAATTCATTTCATTAGCTGCCATCAGTAGAAGCATTCTATAGTTAATAGAGTGCTAGACTTGGAGTCAGGAAGTCCAGGATTATAATTGGGCCTCTAACACTTCCTAGTTGTGCGATCAAGGTCTATTTTCTTCTTGTGTTAAATGGACAGCTCCAGTAAATTATTTTTTCCCTTGCTATGGCTAAAAAATTCTTACCTATTCTTCTACTTCTATTTGAGGTTTAAAATCCTTATCTGCTTAAGGCAAAACAAACAAACAAACAAAACAAAAACAAACAAACTTGCTCCCTCTATCATTACTCTAGATTCTTTCATGCACTACCAGATCAGTCTGCCCCATCTCTTCCTCATCCCTGTTCTCTTTCACTCTTTTCTTCCAGAACCTGTAAAGGGTGATTAGGACTTTTCCCCTGAGCACTGATATGAAGGAGAGGACTCTTTTAGAGAGCTATAACCTTCCTTGGCTCACTACCCTCAGAGTCTCCGTAGTAGTTGGGG
Organism: Sarcophilus harrisii; assembly: GCF_902635505.1. NCBI lineage: Eukaryota > Metazoa > Chordata > Mammalia > Dasyuromorphia > Dasyuridae > Sarcophilus > Sarcophilus harrisii. The sequence continues at coordinate 45,072,452 of NC_045429.1, read as the reverse complement.
GATCAGGAGATTGAAGGACCTGATCACTTCTCTGGGGGTCAGACTACAACTTCTCAGTATAACTGTGACCATGGTAGGTTGTCCTTTATAACTAGCACTGATCTCACCCATTCTTCTTACCTTAAGTGATGGAAGTTAGAGCTTACCCTTAGGATGTTCATTCTACTTTTAATGAACTCCCCTACATTCTAGACTTATTTTTCTCATATTCCCAAATTAACTCTCCCAAGAAGACTAGATTGTGCTTCTTACTGCTCTAAACACTTGACAATTATTATCCCTTTTCCTCTTCACAACAATCCTGGAAGTTAAGTGTTATTATCTCCAGTTTACAATTGAAAAAACTGAGGCAGACAAAGGTTAGATTTACTCAAGAGTCACACAGCCAAAAAGCATCTGAGACTAAATTTGAATTCAGGTCTTTTCTAATTCCAAGTTTGGCAATTCTAATCATTGTACCACTTGGCGGTCATCTTCTTCCAAGAAAATGCAGTAAACCTTGTCCACATTCTCCATATTATGACCCTTTTCTCATATTTCCCTTTGGACTGTGGCAAACATTCCCTATTCTTGGCTACTTTTCCCCCCCTCTTAGATTTAATGATAAAATGCGTTCTCAGGCTTCTCTTTCTATGTCCTGCTTAGCCTTCTAGGTTAGATCATCTTTTTCTCTTACCCCCAAGCATAAGTGTTCCCCAGGATCTATCCTGGAAGCTCTTTTTTTTCTCTCTTTACACATGCTATCTTTTGGTAGCCTCATCTCTGGATCTCAAATTCAATCTTTCCAAAATGGAACTCATTACCTAAAACCACACCTCCTCCCAATCTTTTTGTTTGAAATCTCATCTTTTCAGCCATTCAGAAACTTCGTTTTAACTCTTCTTTCTCTCTCCCACATTATACCCAACTAATTGACAATTCTGTCCCCATATGATATCTCTTTGATCTGACCTCATTCTACACCAAAATACCCATTACCTTAGTTCAATCTTTCACCACATTTCTGCTGGACCAATACTTTAGCTTCCTAATTGACCTTCCCATTTCTAGTTTGGTTTTTTTTTTTGTTTTGTTTTTGTTTTTGTTTTTTCTACCCATCCTTCACACAGATGTAAAGATAATTCTAAGATCCAGGTCTGATAGAAACTTCCCTACTCAAAAATCTTCAATGACTCCCTACTACTTCTATAGGGTAAAATATAAATTCTAGCAGGGCACTGAACACAAAGGAGATAAAGAATGGACTTGTTATTTTATTGTTATAAGGACTTCCCAGAGAAGAAATCTATTTCTATCAATGCAGGTTGGTACCTTCTCTACAACTTATAGTCTAAGAGAATTGCCTTCAAAAATTAAACTGATCAAATTTTATTAGATTATTATTGAATAGATAGATCAGTATGGTGTGGTGTAATGGATGGTGAGTCAGGGTGTCTGTGTCAAAAGTCATTCAATCACTCAATGGCTTAGGTAATTCTCTGAAACTAAGATCATAGGTCTGATTAAAACAACCAAACAAAAACACTAAATATATGTACTTTATAGTGATCTCTTATACCCTCCTCCCTCCCCATCCCATCACACCCCCCCCAAAAAAAGAAGAAATCTAATTTACAATGTTATTAACCATCAGAAATTAATCCAAAATATATTCTTAAACCTCTATTATTTTTTTTTTACTCCCTCCTTTCCTAAAACTCTTTAGACAATGGGTCCTTTTCCCACATAACCATACATTTAAAGTACCATTTCCTGGCAATCTGCTCCAATCCACTACAATTCTAACCATCATCCTTTACCATTTTACTGATTCCCTTAATGTATTGTTAATGTATTGTAAACTCCTGGAGGATAGGAACTCTGTTATTTCCTTGTATTGTATCTTCAGCACTTGAGTACAGTAACTGGCATATAGCAAGTATTAATAAAATAAGAAACATAAAGTATGTAAGTAAAAAAGTGAGTAATGACTTATTTATCTACCCATCTTATTTATCATTTGTTTATCTAACCATTTGGCTTTTACTAAATGAATCCCTTTTGAACCATTGGAACATGGTTTTCCCTTCTGGTTTCTAAACTTTTATGATTAGATTCTAATTTTTAAGTAATCAATTCACACACACAACACTTTTCCCTTAATTTTATGTTATAAACTAGTAGTCAGTCCATGAATCTTTATTGACTTGATTGAGTTGATACCAGGAATTATTCAATTGAATTATTCATCCAGATGCTTCATCTAGAGGATTTGGATTTACAACTCTGCTGTACCTTGGCCTTTTGTGATATGAGGAAAACCCAGCCAGGTAATGAGTCCCTAAGCTAACTGGTCTTAGACAGATGGACCACATATGAAGCATTTCCTTTTAGGTTCTAAAAACCATCTTGGGCTCTTCTAGCAAGTCCTACAAGAACCCAGGGTTACCTAAGCGCCACAATGAGACACTATAAAACTGCTGGGCTTTACTTTACCGCAAGGGACAAAATGAGGAAAGCATTAAAGAAATCCTTATGATGAATTAAAAGAGAAAATGATATAATTCTCATTCCAGATTTCTTAGAATACAACTGGATAGGATTAAGTAGAAGTCACTTTGCTATAAAGGAACATGTACTTAATTTTCAGTAAGAAGACATGTATTTGTGGATTCAGGTCTTGTTACTTACTAGATGAGGACTCTGGACCAGGTGACATTGGAGCTTTTTTACAGGTCTAAAGATGTTATCTAAATATCATCTTCCATTGTGATCATTTTCACCATTCTTTTTAGTATTACGGAGAAGAATTTGACAAGGCTTCTACTAGATACTTTCCTAGAATTCATTTTTTAAACATTATTTTTCCTTTTAAAATAATTCAGGACCTCACAATGTAAGTTGTGGTGATAAGAAGAAATAGTCTGGCCTAGTGGCCTGAGGGCTAGACATGTAGCAGGAAGATTTGACTTCAGGTCTTGCCTTGGAGGACACATACTAGCACAATAATTATAAGCAAGCCACTTAGTTGTTCCAAACCCCCAGGCAATTCTACAGGATTACAAGTTATAGATGGGTTGTTCATCTATGTCAGTGGAGAGAGTTTCTACATTGGAAATATACTGATGGAATATTTTAGGGGTATGAATGAAAGACACCTATTCTCATTTATCAATCCAACAAAATAAAATTAATATTTAAACATCATTTATGTAGATTGTTCCTTTTTAATTTAGATCATAAGCTCCCTGAGGTCTGGTTTCATCTTTTGATTCTTTTTCTTTTTAATAGTATTTTATTTTTCCAAATACATGTAAAGATAGTTTTCAACATTCATTTTTGAAAGACTTTGTGTTCTAATTTTTTTCCCCTCCCTCCTTTAAATACCACCTCCCAAGAAAGCAGGCAATCTAATACAAACTAAATATGTACAATTCTTTTAAACATATTTCCATATTTTTAACTTTTTTTTGTATACTCAGTGCTAAGCATAGTAGGTGCTTTAGAAACATTTATTAACTGACAGATTTATCCCATTATCTCTGTGGAGTACCTACTATATACAAGGTTGTGGTTAGGGAGAGTTATTGCTTTGTCCTTTGTTCTTGAAGAAGACCATGACATCAGGAAGGTGATGTTATGACATGCAACTACATTGGACTTAAGTGAGGGAAGGCTGTGCAAAGTTACCTGCCTCACTTTCCCCTCCAGGGCCATCTGGGTCCAGTGGCAAGATATAGATCAAATTGACTGGAGATAGCCCTGGATGAAAGGCTTTTTTAAACTGAGGTCTTCAACAGATCTGAATTTAACTGAGGCTGCACTCATTCAGTAATCAAGACTAGGTAGCAATAAAGATAAAGAATCTCCTCTTGCACTTAGTCCAAAAAAATCTAGAAATGTGTTGGGAAAAATATAAAAGTGAGCAAGAGAGACCACCCCTCACACACACACACACACACAAAAAAAAAAAAAAAAAAAAAACTTATAAGAATTATAAATTAACATCCTGGCAGATATTGAGCAACAAAGCCTAGAGTCAAGAATACTGGACTTGGAGTGAAAAGGTTTGGTTTCCAAGCCCAGCTCCACCTTGTTAGCTCTAAGAACTTGAACAATGAAATTAATTTCTCCAATTTCCTCAATTTTAAAATAAGGATAAAAATACACTGCCTACTACAAAGTGACTTTGAGGATAAGGGCAGATTAACACCAATTTCTACTTAAATCAATTTTTAAAATATCTATCAATGTTGTACTATATGCAAAATACATTCTCTACAGATGACAGAAAGACAATGAGTTTTTGTTGTAAAAGTCTAGCCAATACATTATGTCTTACTAACTATTTGTTAGGTGCTAAATGTTTACAATCTATAGTAATAGTTTATATTCTATTCATAGTTTCCTTGAAAAATCTACTTTGATAATAATTCAAGATCCCTATAAAGATTACCTTTCTGGTGACCTGATAATGAGCTACCATCATTAGCCTTCCCCCACCCTATTTCCATCAACAAGACCTCATTTGTTAATGCTTCTTTGTTAATATATGGGTTAAATTCTTGTGGGTGTCATCATGAAAGGAGTGATCATTTCCATTCTTGGATCTTGGTCATTTCATAGTTTTTATCCAAAGGAAAATTGCTTTCAAACATACTCAACAAAAAATCAAATAGGTACATATTGACACATAGCTATTAACAGTCTTCCCTATTGCCCTATGAAGTTAGATCTGCTTGTTCCAAAAGTATTTGTACAGTTATTGGGTTTGGTTTTTTTTACCCATTTAGCATATCCCCTAAAAATGTTTATCAATCAAATAATCTCTTATTCAGTGCTTGCTATGTTGCTGGCACTATGTTGAGCAGTAAGGATATAAAGAAAGGAAAAACATGGTGCCTAAATTAAAAAAACTTACACTCTAATAAGGCTGACTACATGCAAATTACTATGCACATATGAAATAATTGTACTGTAAATGGAAGACAATCTCAGATGGAAAGTAGTGGAGGACTAGGAAACTTCCTCTGGAAATTAGAATTTAAGCCAAGTTTTCAAGGCATCCAGGGAGCAAGTTAAAAAGGAGAGAATTCAATGTATGGGGAACAGTGAGGGAAAGGATGTGGATTTGGGAGATCCAATGTCATGGGCAAGGAAAAGAAAATAAACCAATATAGCCAGATCTTGAGCACATGGGAGATAATAAAGTGAATGAAGACTGAAAGAAAGAGTCAAATTGTGGAGAGTTTTGAATGCCAAAAAAGAGCATTTCATATTTGATTCTGAAAGTTATCAGGAGCCACTGGAATTTGATGAGTAGTGGAGTGACATAATCATACCCCATACTTCAAGAAAATCATTTTGACAGTGGAATAAATAGAGAATGGATTGGACCTGGGACTTGAGTTAAGAAGACTAATTGTAGTGGTATAGATTAAAACAGATAAGGGCTGGTATCAACATGGTAACTGTGTGATTGGGTAGAAGATGTGAAAGTAGATAAAACAAATTGGACAGCAATGTTTCTATACAGGAGAAGTGTGAGGATGACATTATGGTTGTGAGTCTGAGTAACTGGGAGGATGGTGAATCAAATTCCCTTGATTCTTTTTGGTGAGGAATTCTTCATCTTGCTATTGTTCTCTTAGACAAATGAGTTAGCCATATGGAACAGACCTGGGATTTCATTAGTCTAAGGAACTCTCACATGAGGAAACTCTCTATCAATTCAATTTTTTTTTCTGTCACATATACGTCTTAGAAAGTTGCCCAGATCACTAAAAGATTAAGCATCTTTCATAAATTCAAAAATCCAATGTGTAAACAGAAGCAAGGGAGATAGCTAGCTGCTCAGTGGATAGAACACTGGATCTGATGTCAAAAAGACCTGAATTCAAATATGGCCTTAGAAACTAGCTGTGTGACATTGGGCAAGTCATTTAACCTCTGCCTTAATCCACTGGAGAGGGAAATGACAAACCACTCCAGTATCTTTGCTAAGAAAACTTCATGGACAGTACTACATGGGACAGTATGGTCCCCTGGGTCATGAAGATCTGGACAGGAACAACAACCTCAGAGATCTGCTTCCAAGACCAGCTCTAACAACTATACTATGAAGTCTACATACCCCCTGTTTTGTTAATTCTGTAGCTGTTTTTTGGTTAGGATACTTTCCAAATCTGTTAGAGTCCATTTTACAATTCTGAAAGCCTACATTAAGATTGATATTGCATAAGTGTTAATTGCTTTAAACATGTGTTTCCTTTACAGCTTTGATTTTAGAATGCCAATAAGTCTTTTAACATACTCAGCCAGAGCTTTCTCCTTGATATCCTTCTGCTCAGTGAGTTTTGCCTGAAGGAGACATTTGTAAGCATCACCTCATCCATTGATTCAATGTGACCCCTAGATTCAAGCTAGGAGCCTTAAGTCTCTATTTTTCCTTGACATACATTGAGCATTTTACTGTTGAGTCCAAATGATTTTTAGCTATCCCTGGAGAAAGATTTCATAGAATGAAGGAACAATTTGTTTTTCAGTAGAGCCATGTAACTTGATGTGTATGTATTAGGTGGTTGATAAAATGTTCAAATCTGATTCCTTTAACTTGGAAGTCATTTTTAGATCTATTTATAAAAGATCACAATGTAATTAAGGACAGTCAAGAATATAACAGGCTCAAAATCTGTCTATGAAAAATGCTACATCTATATGAATTATTTTCCTTGACATTGTTTTGGTGGCATGCATTAAATAGAACAGGTGATTAAATTGTGATTTCATTAATATAGGGAAAACCAAATGAGGAATCTCCCTCACCAATCTGCATTTTTTTTCTTTTTCTTTTTTTTTTTTTTTTTTTTTTTTGCTGAGGCAATTGAGTTGTGACTTGCTCAAAGTCACACAAGTAGGAAGTGTTAAGTGTCTGAGATCAGATTTGAACTCAGGTTCTCCTGACTTCAGGGTTGGTGCTCTATCCACTGCACCACCTAGCTGCCCCCAAATTAGTGTCTTCTTAACAAACTTAATGTCTTGTAAATCATACAGTCAGTACAAATCAGTGGCATAATTTGAATACAGCTTTTCCTAACTCTAAGGTAAATTTCCTATTCTCTATATCATGCTTTCATAGTTTATATAAAGAATTATTTCCCATCCAGATTATCAAAGACTTTAGTATTTTCACTATACTTGGGAAAATATATATATTTTTAATACATGAATAAGCCATGAGTGCATAAAGGAGTCAAAGGTTTTGTAATAATCAACAAAAGCAGTAGATGATAGATAGATAGATAGACAGACAGATAGATAGATAGAATGGTACTTTCAGGAAGTTTATTCAATAATTACCAAATTAATAATAAGTTGCTCTTTCCATATCTGAGCCTTTTTTTTTTTTCTTTTTAAAATGTTTGTTTTTCTTTACTGTTATTTGGGAAAAGCTACTATTCTAAGCATTTTTTTTTTTCAAATTAATATGAGCTCAGTAGATATTTAATGAATCTTGTTTTATTCCTTAAATAACATGTTATTTTCTTTTAGGTGTTTGTAGAGTCTTTGGGTAATATAAGCCGTGAACGCTTTTTATATAATATATAAACACATAAGTGACCTCTATTTGGAGATGTAACTGATAGTCTCATATTTCTATTCATTAAAATCCAGTGGCTCTGTATTACTTCCAACAAATAAATATGTATGTGTATATGTGTATATATATATATATATACACACATATACACCCACACACACACACTTTATAATCTGAATCCTTCCTACCTTTCCAGTCTTTTTACTACATCTCATTACCCTATTCTGCTACCACATACATAAGTCCTTTGCTATCCTACAGCACTGGTCTTCTTCTTGTTCTTTAAATAAGACCCTGCTTCTTCCAGTTCCAGGCCTTTTCCTTGACTGTCCTCCAGGTTTGGAACCCTCACTTCCCCCTTCAAACGTCCTGATTTCCTGACTTTTTCTGAGACTCAGCTAAAATCTCACCTTGGACAAATGGCTTTTCTCTGTTTTCTTCAATGCCAGTACTTATCCCTCCTCATTATCTATAATTTATTCAATATTTATTTGAATGCATATAATGGTTTTGCATGTTGTCTTTCTGTTAGAATCTGTGCTCCCCAGAACTTAGTGCAGTGCTTCTTATTTAATTTAATAGCATTTAATAAATGCTAGTTGACTTGACATTGATCATAAGATCTTAAATTTAGAGTCTTTAAAATTGTGTTTTGTTTTTGCTGTTCTGTTCTGTTAGTCATATCTGGATCTTTGTGACCCCATTTGAGGTTTTCTTGGCAAAGATCCTGAAAGAGTTTGCCATTTCCTTCTCCAGCTCATTTGACAGATAAGAAAACTGAGACAAACAAGATTAAGTGACTTGCCCAGGATCACATAGCCAATTAGTGTTTGAAGCAGTATTTGGACTCAGGAAAATTCCAAGTCCAGCTCTCTAACCACTGGACCACCCAGCTCTCCAGAGCAGAAAGGGACTTCAGAAACCACCTTTTCAATCCATCTCCTTCATTTTGCAGATGGGAAATTGCAACCAAGTAAAGTTAAATTTAACTAAGATTCCATAAGTGGCAATCATCAAAACAGTGTGCCAGCTTAAATTGAGTTAATGTGGAATAAGATTGACCCTGGAGTGCCAGAATCTGAAGGGCTATGTTTGCCTCATCTTGTCAAGATGTCCACTTGTACTCCATGCAACATGCACTTTGACTATCTATCCTACTTCCTTCACACTGGAACCTTGAACTCTATCTCCAGGTCACTGAGATATAATCTCATTTTATGCAGAACCAGACATCCATGTCTCTGTATTTGTGTCCCCAGAACTTAATCTAGGCCCTGGAACTGGCATATAATAAATGCAATAATCTATCAATCAGTCTATTTATCAATCTATCATCTATTTATCTTACTATCTATTTATTTGTCTAGTACTTCATAAGATCTGCAAATTTCCTTAGTGTAAGTCTTCTATTGAGCAATGGAGTCACACACCAAAACAGAAATTTTTCATAAATCTCTGGAGCCATTTGGTGATGAGACTCCCAACTTAGCTTGCCTGGTCCTTAGACTACAGACATACTGTAGATATTTTAGCTTGGCAAGACTGGTCATAACTTGACCTCTGCTGTCATAACTTTTGAGAATGCAATGTCACTGAGCCCTCTTTGAATCAGTCATATTTTCAGTTGCATCAGACATAACCTGATGTCATAGATATTCTCAATGATATAATTTAATTTATGTGTATCAATTTATAAAGCATCATGGAGTGGGAGAATGTTTTTGTATAAAGGAAAGAGGAAAGGGGAAATTAAAGTACTAATAATGTACACTTTCCATTTTAAGCAGTTTATTTATATATGTGTATATATATATATATATATATATATATATATCTTGCTAGGAATTGGAAACCAGATATATATTTACCAACATGAAAAAAAAATGTAGGTTTGGAATTTGCCAGAATGAAGCATTACAATAGAATTTTAGTGGGAAAATCTTGTTATATAAAGAGCTTCCCTGTGCGAATTAGAATCATGTCAATCATTCTATAAATGTGAGCTATTATCATTACTCAAGGCAATGATAAATAAGGAGGAAATTTGTGATGAACATACTGTCATGTGGAAAGGCTAGTATATCTCCTTTTGTAATGCCTTAAATTATGAGTGATCAGCATGGTTTTGTTAATTTTGTGTCATCTCCAGGGATAAGAGGCCACTTCCCATGAGAAATTATTGTTAATAATTTCCAAGCTGGATGTTCTTGGGATTTTTTGGTGAGTGGGAGAAGTTTATAATAAGTCAAGAGCCTAAACAATGCTGTCAGAATGGGAGATTTTTCACAGACATTGACTAAAACTGGTTAGCTCAGTTCAAGGACACAGCAAACCTCCTTCATAATTCTTGATACTCTGATGTTTCCAGTTTCCATTCTTTTTTTGTTTACTTTCATTTTTAAAGACTTTTGGAAATAGCTCCTTCTAAGTCAAGTTGAGGTTCTATGTTGGTGACTGTTCAAAACACCTTTACCTGATAAATTTAACTCATTAATTAGTGTATTTATTTATTCTGGGTTTGGAAGTAAAATAGCCTAAGGGTATAGAAACCACAGTTATTCAATCTTTTCATCATGTCCAATTCTTCTTGAGCTCATCTGGACTTTTCTTGATAAAGAAACCAGAGTAATTTATAATTTTTTTCTCCAACTCATTTTACATATGAGAAAACTGAGGCAAACAAGCTTAAATAATTTGCCTAGGGTCACACAGATAGTTAAGTGTCTGAGGCCAGATTTGAACTCAGGAAAATAAGCCTTTCTGACTCCAGACAAGGCTTCAAAAATATTTTAAGTTAACAATAAAACCAAAAAGGAGTCTAAGCATTTTCCATTAAGAAGGACTTCTTTTTTCAAAGTTTAAATAATTTTTGTTTTGTTTCTTTTTGTTTGTTTGTTTTAGTGTACTTCACCACCTATTGTCTCTTAGTGCTGGAAACAATTGTAGAGAGGAAGTTGGATGGGTGGAGAAACACACATGTTCCTTTGGTGGTATTTTTGTTATGGTATAAATTAGAAATCCTATAAATCTAAGAATGGAGCAAATGGAGGGATAAAATCCATTAAAATCTTGCCTGCTTTCCAAACAAAAGAATAAACTTGCATAAGATTTCAAACCAATTTTCAAATTTTTTGATGTTATTAAGAATATAACAGGCTTCCAATTGCTAGCAAGATGTCACAATAGCTCTGTGGTTATAATGGAAATGTGAGCATTATTAATCATTTCATTTCCCTTTTCCTTGCCCCTTATAAAAAAAATAACACTTCTCTCTGAATGCATCTCTTTTCTTTCCCACATACACATAATTCCTTATGAGATGAAACAAGTAAATTAAATTATATCATCAAGAACATCTATGACATCAATTATAAGTCTCATGCAACTGACCTTTTGACTGATTCAATGACAAATTTGAAGAGAACCCAACAGTTCAAATTGCCTATTCCAACTTGAGTACCTCTTAGCTTTTTTGAAACTCAGGTAAAACACTCCCTTCTCTTTGAGGGATTTCCTGTTCCCCCAAATATGAACGCTTCTACCCCCCAAAATTAAGCATATAGCTTTTTTTATATTTAACATATATTTGTATGTGTACATAGTGTTTCTTTCAATGGAATATAAGCTCTCTTTCAACCAATCATTCAACAAGGACTAACATATGTCTGATATTAGCTGAGAAAAAGGGATAACAAAACAAACAAAAATCTCCAAACTAAAAGAGCTTCAATTTTGTTGGGAGAGGTAGTGTGTGAATGTGTGTGTGTTTGTATATATGGAATAAATATGAAGTGAATAAATATAAACAAATTTATTAAGTTTAAGAAGAAGAAACAGTCTTGTGTAAATTAATAATAATCATTGGTTTTGATATGGCTTCATTTTATGTCCTTCAGGTGTCTACACTAAGCTAAGTCATAAATCTTATCTCTACCAGATGGAAGAATGAGCTAATTGGAGAGACATAGTGGAAGCAGGGAATTCCTGGGTTTAAATTATGCCTCAGGATACTTCCTAGATGAGTAACCATGACAAGTCATATTTAGCTTTTCTGAGCCTTACTCAGTTTCTTTGTCTTCAAATGGGAAGACAAGACTAGGTGACTTTTGAGGTCCTTTCCAGGTTTCCATCTCTGAGCTTATGATTCCTTACCTTTAGTTTTGTTAGATGAGTGTTAGATTTTGTGCCATATATGTGTTTCACTAATTTTATATGTTGCATTTTTTTTTATTCTGTGATTTGAAAATAAGACAATATTCCAAGGAAACATGCAAATGTGGTAGCTCTTAAGGAATTTATTTCAATGGCTCTTAGAAATGGTATAGCAGCTATTAGTGTGGAAATATCAAGGATTTCAAATGTAAGAGTACAGTTCCACCCCAAATAATGTAATCACAGAAGGCCCAGCCTCTTTTAACTAATTAATCAAACAATCAATACTCCCCTAAATTGCAATCAGACTAGATGATTGAGTCCACATGAGGGTGATTATTATTAAGGTTGGGCTCCAGGCAACCTTGAGGATTTGGATTTCTAATCCTATCACTCATAAGCCCCTACCTATGTGTTCTCCCTTAGTAGTTGGCCATCCAGATTAATTAGCTTTTAGTAAAGGTAAATGTTCTTTCTAGGACAGTAACTACAAAAAAGTTCAGAACATATGTTCCCATAATCACACACAATTCAATAAAAAATGTGGAAGTTTGACTTGGAATCATTTCTAAATTCATTCTTTTCTTTGGAAAACATGCAAGATGTTAAAAGATTTTTGTCCTTCCCTTTGCTCAAACCTTAGATTTATAGACTCCTAATTTACTCTATCTCTATTTAAGGCAAGGGTAGAAAGACATACATATAAGAAACACATGGGGTAACAGGTAACACAACTATTTGTTGCCAGAAATCCTTTCTTATCTCCATAGTTTGCATTCTTCTATGGTTCAAGGAGTCTTATTCAAATTGATCCCTCGTTTGGGCAGCTATGTTTCTTTATCCAAGTTTCTGTATTTGTCCCTTCTATTAATCAAGTCTTTTTAATGTCATGGTCATTGTAGAGGAGAAGGAGAGAAAGAGAGAAGTTCCACTCCCCCCCTTAGAGTCATTCCCTTTTAGGAGCTTGGCTACAATTCAGAAATTAGATCCTTATTTCCTGATCTTGGAATCTGCTAGGTTGGCCCTCTGCTGAAATTATTCCCGCTATTTAAAGCCTTCACAGGTGTTGTTAACTTGCTTAGTGAGCAATCAGGTTTCCCTTCTTGACACAATCAAAGAAGTTCATAACTTATAAAGAGATCAATGACATAAACTAGCTTATTTACATATGTAAGACTTTATCATATCCATTTATTGATTCATTTGAGATTGTAAGCCTTTGTAATTATATTGAGTATAGAACTACCACCTCTTACATTATTCCCCATCTGCTATCTCAATACTTACTGTCCCCAGAAAACAACCAATCAGATTTTTTTTTTTTTTTTGGTTTTGGTTTTGTTTTGAAGACCAGACTTATCAATTTGGGGATTTTTTCAATATCCCCAATTCTAAAACCAGTAAAGTCCATAGTCTTTGTAAATTGTTAACTCTTTCCCTTTATAATACAAAGACTAGAGTATTAAAGATTCACAAATGCTAATGGTTATTGATGAATCTCTCATTTTTTTCAAAGCTATCTGTCTTACAACCAACAAAAGAAGTTCAGGTGAGTTTATAAGACTTAAGCATCTTTGTCAAACTATAAGACATGTGTTCCCCCAAAATGTTTTTTTTTTTGTTAATTCTGATTATCAATTGTTCTGAAAGTTTTAAAGGAATGAAGTTTCATTACTTACAGAAACTCTCAAATGGAGATGAAATATTGCAACATATCATGAAAACTTAAGAAATATATCCAAGAGATGGAGAAAAAGAAAAAACAAAAAACATGCTTCAATGATGTGGAAAGTCTCCTGATTTAAACCGCATTGACAACCTATGATTTATAATAAAATCTAGACTTGGAAAAAGGGATATTTTCTCAAAGACATGCTTAATATCCAGTCTGAGGTGTGATTTCATAATGAAGAATTAAAGAATATATAAACCCAAAGAAAAATCACATAAAACAAAGGATTTCAGCAAAATATATATTTTTAAGATTATAAAAAACCTGTGAAGTTTAGTTTGTATGATCTTACATTTCTAAAATTTCATTTCTTTGTCCTAGTTTATTTACATGCACTAATCTCTCAGAAATTGAAGTAAATGCTACAAGTCAGGACATTATTTATTCAACTGTTTAGCCTTAAGAAAGTGGTGGAGAGGATGTTAATAATTCAAATTAATCTTTAAAATGTATGTGTTTTGTGTGTGTGTGTGTGTGTGAGAGAGCCAATTGTTAAACATTCACTATCATACTACTGAGCGGGTACTAGCTTTTTTTTTTTAATAGCTTTTTTATTTTTCCAGACACATGCAAAGATAATTCTCAGCATTCATCTTTGCAAAACTTGTGTTTCAATTTTTTCTCCCTCCTTCCCTTTCCCCCTTCTCCCTTCCCCTAGACAGCAAACAATCCAATATAGGTTAAATGTGTGCAATTTTTCTAAACATATTTCCATATTTGTCATGCTGCATAAGAAAAATCAGATCAAAAGAAAAAAAAACAAGCAAATAAGCAATGACAGCAACAAAAAAGGATGAAAATACTATATTTTGGTCCATATTCAGTCTCCATACTTCTCTCTTTGGATGCATATGGTTCTTTTCAACACAAGTCTATTGGAATTGCCTTGAATCAACTCATTGTTGAAAAGAACCAAGTCCATCACAGTTAATTATCACATAATTTTGTTGTTCCTGTATATGATGTTCTCTTGGTTCTACTCACTACATTTAACATCAGTTCATGTAAGTCTATCCAGGCTTTTCTGAAACTAGCCTGCTTGTCATTCCTTAGAGAGCAATACTATTCCTTTATATTCATATACCATAACTCATTTAGCCATTTTCCAACTGATGGGCATCCATTCAGTTTCTAGTTCCTTGACACTACAAAAAGGGCCGACACAAACATTTTTGCACATGTGGGCCCTTTTCCCTTTTTAATGTTCTCTTTGGGATACAGCCCCAGCAAAGACACTGCTGGATCAAAGGGTGTGCACAGTTTGATATCCCTTTGGGCATAGTTCCAAATTGCTCTCCAGAATAGTTGGATTAGTTCACAACTCCACCAACAATATATTAGTATTCCAGTATTCTACATCCCCTCCAACATTCATCATTATCTTTTCCTGTCATCTCAGCCAATCTGTATGAAGTGGTACAATAGAATTATCTTAATTTGCATTTCTCTAACCAATAGTGACTAGAAATGGCTTTAATATCTACATTTGAAAATTGTTCATAGCCTCTCACCATTTATCAATTAGAGAATGGCTTGGATTTTTATAAATTTGAGTCAATTCTCTATATATTTTAGAAATGAGGCCTTTATCAGAAATACTGACTGTTAAAAATTTCCCCCCAAATTCTGCTTTCCTTCTCATTTTGGCTGCATTGATTTTGTTTGTATATTTTTTTAAAATTTCATATACTCAAAATTATCCATATTGTATTTCATAATGTTCTCTAGTTCTTCTTTGGCCATAAATTCTTCCTTTTTCCACAGATCTAAAAGGTAGATTATCCTTGTTCTCTTAATCTGTTTATGGTACCCCTCTTTAGGTCTAAACCATGTACTCATTTCAACCTTATCTTGGTATAGGGTTTTAGGGATTAGTCAATGCCTAATTTCTTCCATAGTATTTTTCAGTTTTCCCAGCAATTTTTGTCAAATTGTGAGTTCTTATCCCAGAAGCTGAGGTCTTTGGACTTATCAAACATGATTATTCTAGTCATTGACAATTGGATGGTACTAGCTTTTGAAGGAATCAATGAAAGAAAGGTTTCCTATAGAAAGTGGTACTTGAGTTGCACATTGAAGGAAGAGAAGGGTTCTACTAGGTAGAAGTGAAAAGGAAACGAGTTCAAAACCTGATGGATAATCTGGACAGTACCACAGAGACAGGAGATGATGGAGCATTGTTTGTGAAAACAGAAAGATGTCCAATTTAGTTGGAACATCAAGTGTGGGAAAGAGAGTCGTGCAATGTGAAGGAAATTGGAAAGACAGGTTGTCAACAGGTTAGGAAGAGATTTTTAAAAGACAAATTGAGGAGTCTATAGTTTATTCTAGAGATGATAGGGAACTGCTGGAATTTATTGAGTATAGAATGACATAGATCTGCACTTAAGGAAAATCACTCTGAAAACTGTATAGAGAATGGAATGGAGTGGGGAAAGACTTGAGGATGAGAGACATTTAGGAAGCAATAATCTATCTAATAGATTGATAATGAGGGTCTAAACTAAAGTAATGACTGTATAGAAATATCTATATATCTATATATATCAATTATATATATATCAAAAAGGAGAGATTTTATATGTGTGTGTGAATTTATATCTATATATACATACACAATGTACACATGTATATATGCATGTGTGTATGTGGATATATGTGCATGTTTATGCACAATACATCTATTTATACAATATGCAATGTGTTTGCATGTATGTGTTGTGGTATTAGTATGTGTATGTTCACGTACATGCACACACACATATATTTGATGTTGAAGTAGAAAGGACAAGATTTATAACTGAGTGAATACATGGAGTGAGGGTATATAGAATCAAGGATAATATCAAGGGTGTGGAGGATTGAAAGAATAGAGAATCCCTTGAAGGCAGAGACCGTTTCATTTTGTCTTTACATTCCCCAATGCCTTGACATATATCTGGCATATAGCGTACATTTAATCAAAATGTGTTGATTGGTTGGGCAGATGAGTGATTGGCTTAACAGAAGTTTAAAAAAAAAAATTCTCTAATCCTTGATATTCCATTTGTAGATGGGTTTTCTTTGTTTAAACCCTTACCTCCACTCCCAAACTTCTTCCTCTCTCCTAAATCTCTTATTACAGATGTGTATAATGTCTACAAAAACAATATAATGGAAAGAGTCTGGAAGTAGAGTCAAAGGAATGGAATCCAAATTCTCCCTCTGTGATTTACCCTGTATGACCTTAGAAAAATCATTTAACTTCTAGGAGTCTCAGTTCCTTCATTTGTAAATTGAGAGCATTAGAACTGATTCCTTTAAGCTCTCTTCCATTTCTAATTTTATGATTCTATAAGCAAAGCATACAGACAAGATCACATACTTACGTACATCCAAAATTATTTCATCTCCTATTTAAATTTATTATAATATCCGTGAACAATACTTCCAAGTACAAGATGTACAAGATTATATAGGCTCTTTCAAGAGAACTTTAGCTGCATAAGCCCACAGACATGCAAACACACATATATGCATGCATGCATAATGCAAATATGCATATTCACATTTAAAAGTTTTTTAAAAAGAAAACTAATCAAGGAAAACTCTGACCCTGGCCTTAAAAATAGAAAATGCTGGAAAAGTGAATACAGTAGTTTCAATCTGTCTAATCTCATCAGACCGGACACTTCCAAAGTATGTTTCTCACAGAGAAAACATCTGGTCTGACTGCCTTCTCTGTCTTTAAGGAATAAATTGTTGGGAAAAGAAAATATCTTTTGTTTATTGTAAGCAGGCGAGGGATTAGCCATGATCATAACTGGGCAACAGTTGTTGTATAGCAGCCCTATAATTGTAATGAAAGTTCATAATCCTCTTATTTCCTTGCAAATCTTAATTTACAGATGTTGGTTTTTAAAAAAAAGTTTTTTAAAAGTAAAAAAAAAAAAATCGAAGTAAACATAACTGATAATCTACTTTTTCTTAGATCTCCAACAACCACAAAATGAAAACAGCAGATTATTGTATTAGGAAAGGCTTTTGTTGTTATTCTAGTTGTTGTTAGCAAAAGAGATTTAAAAGAGAAACTACCTGATAATGTTTCTAGTCAGTCATTCAGTAAGCATTTATTAAGCACCTACAAAGGGCCCAGTAAAGAAAGTAAAAAAATGCTCCCAGCTTTCAAGAAGTGCATTGTTTAATGGGGATGGCAATATGAAAACTATATACAAATGGAATGTAAACCAGATAAATGGGGGATAATCAACAGAAGGAAGACATTAGTATTAAGGAGAAGCAGGAAAGGCTTCTTGTAAAAGGTGGGCTTTTAGCTAGAGTTTGAAGGAAGCCAATTTACCAAGTATTTCCACAACTGAATGACTTTAAAGTCCTCTGGAAGGCAAGATCTTGCATTTTATTTCATTATGAAATTTTCAGTGATTACAACCAAGGAAGACCGAGTCAGAAACTAGCCACCCTCACCCATTGAGAGCCGATGGAAATCCGGAGAGTGAGTCCCATCTCTGAGTCAGGAAATTTCAAGAGACCTCCAGCATTTATAATGGATTTGGACACAGTATAATTTTCCATACGGTTCTAGCCTCTTCTCAGGGTTCTTTGATAATAAGATAAAATGGGATGTTTTGTCCGACCAAAGCTAAAGAGTGATGTTAAGGCAACTCATTTTGACTTGAAAGTCTCTATCTGGAATAATTATACATTCTGTTCAGGACCCCATTGACAGGGAAGCAACTCATTCCTCCCCTTCATCTGCAGCGCTTAAGAAAAGGGCCAGATGGACTCATGAGCTCACACTATAAAAGAAGCTCTCCCTTTGCCTTTGGTGGGAAGTTCAATATTATTGCATCCCTAATAGCAGCTGCTTCTGTTTGAACTCAGGGTTATGAAAGATGAACTACATTAAATGGTAAATCATTAAAGATCAGCTGAGTAAAAGCACTGTGGTGCTGCACTGTGCTTAAATCACTGGCATCTGTCTTCTTGCATGCAAAGAGTTGCTCTTTGCAATCTTGCAGTAGCACACTGACAGAAGGGCCAAGGTGAAAAACTGCATAAAAATCCTCAAATCCTATCTTTTGAATTTTCAACTGGTGAACAACAGATCATAGAGAAAACTTCCACTGTGGAAGGAAAGCAGCGACATTACATCGAACGCGACTATAAAATATTTAGGGATTCCTAATCCCATTTGAGTCCCATCTCTCTCTTATTATCTGTTTATTCTTCAAGAAAGGAAAGAGGGAAAATAAACCCTGTTTAAATTATGCCCACGTAATACCATAGATTTATGGTGAAGCCTACAATTTTCTGGGTTCCTTAAATATTGATCCTTCTCTTACTTATGAAGGTACAAAGATCATACCTAGAGATAAAAGCACATGCCATTAGACTGTTTGTAAACCCAATTTGTCTGATAATAGATGTCTTTAGGTAATAGGGCTATTGTAAAAATTAGTCCACATTTATTGATGTGAATTAGAGAACAATTACAGGTGGAATCTTAGGGTAGCTGGGTGGTACAGTGGAGAAAGTATTATATCTGACTCATCTTTGTGAATTCAAATCTGACCTCAGACATTACTACCTTGGTAACCCTGGGCAAATCAACTTAGCCTAGTTTACCTCAGTTTCCTTATCTGTAAAATAAAGAAAGAAATGGCAAACCAATCCTCCAATGGTTTTTCAGTCATGTAGAGTCAGACATGATTGAAAAATGACTCCACAAAAACATCAATCTCTGAGAATGATCAAAGGTCACAAATTGGTATAGATTTTGTACCATTCAGAATGGTTTGTCATTTGGAGATTGTGTCCATAGGAATGTTTGCACTATTTTTGTGCCATTTTGGACAGCTGGAAACTGAGCTGAAACACAGGGTTGGAGATAACCATGGAGTCATCTAGTAACAGCTTCTAGGAGAGATCCCAGGAGCAAGGATTTAGAGAAGGAGCCCTTGAGGTCACTTCATCCAACTCTCATTTTATAGATGAGATTTGAGAACTGGAGAAAGGAAATGACAATCTCAAAATTACCAAGGGAGTAAGCGACAGAGATAAGATTTGAAGCCAGGTCCTTGGGCTTTAAGCCCAGGATGTTTTCCACTGAAACTGCCTATGATGTTTATGTAGTTAGAAAAATTTCTAAGAATTTTATATACATTATCTTGTTTGAGACTCACAGTAGAAAATACAGAATCTATATACAACAATTCCTAGTTTACTTTATAGCAGTGGGGGAGAGAGAAGAATACTAAGAGGATTCAAGTTGTATTTGTATAATTCCAAAAATAAAGAATACTGTTAATTGCAACTTATGTCCTACTATTTGTGATAGAGAATAAAGACTCAATTAATCAGTATTTATTAGGCACTTAGTATGTACCCACTGCTATACTAGGCTCTAGAGATAGTGTCAAAAAATGAACAGTTCCAGCCCTCCTAGAGATTACATGTAGCTCCCCTTCCCCATAGCCAGCTCATTCACCCAACTCCAATACCCAAAGGATAGCTAAGTAATGCTCCTGTAAGGATTCTATCAATATGTCAACCATAAACATTTATTAAATACCTGCTATATGCAAGGTGCTGTTCTAAATCCTGGAGATACAAAAAGAGGCAAGGAGCTTACAATCTAATAAGGAAGACAACATGAAAACAAAAATATATAAAGTGAACAATATAGCTTGTGTGTGTCTGTGTCTGTGTCTGTATCTCTTTCTCTCTGTCTCTCTCGGTCTTTCTCTATCATTCTGTTTCTCTGTCTCTGTCTCTTTCTCTGTGTGTGTCTTTCTGTCTCTCTCTGTCTCTATCTGTCTGTCTTTCTTTCTCCTATCTTTGTCTCTCTATGTGTTTCTGTTTCTCTCTCTGTCTCTATCTCTGTCTGTCTCTCTCTTTTTTTCTCTCTGTTTCTCTCTTGTGCTCTCTTTATCTTTCTTTCTGTGTCTCTCTGTTTCTGTCTTTCTCTGTGTGGCTCTGTTTCTCTCTGTGTTTTCTGTCTGCCTCTTTATCTCTGTCTCTATCTTTATCTTTGTCTCAATCTCTGTCTCTGTTTTTCTCATCTCTCTCTCTCTCTCTCTCTTTCTCTCTCTCTCTCTTTCTCTGTCTCTAGCTCTGTCTCTCTTTTTTTTCTCTCTCTGTTTCTCTCTTGTGCTCTCTTTATCTCTCTCTCTCTCTGTTTCTCTCTGTTTGTCTCTCTGTCTGTCTGTCTCTGTGTGGCTCTGTTTCTCTCTGTGTCTCTTTCTCTCTGTTTTCTGTCTGCCTCTTTCTCTCTGTCTCTATCTCTATCTTTGTCTCAATCTCTGTCTCTGTTTTTCTCATCTGTCTCTCCCTTTCCTTTTGTTTCTGTCTCTCTGTCTCTGTCTTTCTCTCTCTCTCTTTCTCTTTCTACGCTCACACACACACACACAAAATGAACTATATACAATATAAATATAATTTAAAAAGTGAAGTCACTGGAATTAAGCATGGTTTCTGGTTTGCTACAGAAGTTTGGAAAGGAGAGAAGAGAGAGACACTGAGTGTCTGTAAGACCCAACTTCAAATCATTCTTCTGATATTTTTAATTTCTTTGAGCCTTGGGTAGCTGCTCTCTGAGAATGTTAAATTGAAGGGAGCTACATCTCCAAAGGTAGGAGTTCCCCAGGTAATTACCCATATTTTATGAAGTATCTCCCGTGTGTACAGTGTTCTACCAGGTTCTTAGGGCTGGGTAAGGAGAGATAAAGAAGATGACAGGTTACCCTCTTCAAGAGATAGACAATCTTACTGAAATCCATACTCAGTAGGTTAGCATCTAAATAAACAAATATTTAAAACAGACTGACCAGGGGCAGCTGGTGGCTCAGTAGTTAGAGATGGCCCTAGAATTTAGCAGGACTTGAGTTCAAATTCATCCTCAAACACTTGACACTTACTAGTTGTCATTTAACCCTGATTGCTTCGCCTCCTCCTGTCCCCTGACAAAAAAAAATAAAAATGGACCAATCAAAGGATCATGAGCTCTTAGATGTAGACCTTGAAGATTCCTAAGACATCATCAAATCCAAGTCCTTCTTTATACAGATGAAAAAACTGAAATCAATACCCCTAAGGTATGTAAAATATTTTGCACACTTTAAAGCATTATTACATTTTGAACTCTTGCTATCATTAATGGTGTTCAGATAGTCAAGAAACAAATCACAAAACTACTTTATTAATTTGTATATATATATATATATATATATATATGTTGTATATATATACATATAATGTTGTATAATCTATTATAGCATAAATAAGTCAACTGATTTTTTTTGGTAATTAAATAAAAATATTAGGAGAGAGACTCTGCAGGCTCCCTATAATCCTCAGTACAATTTCAGATGTTATTCTTTATTGTTAATATTGTTAGTCAATAAATATTTATTATGCATCTACTATCTTTTGGGCACTGTGCTAAGTACCAGATAATCATCATCATTCTTATTATCATTACTATTAATAATAAAAAGATAATGACAATTAGAGATAGTTGATACACAAGTCACTCCTGGCATTTTTCTTTTTCTTTTTTTTTTTTAATTTTTCTGTGAACTCTTGGACAGAAAGATTAAGCAATCGTTTTGGTAACCAAAGTTTTAAATATAAACTTATTCTCTAGGCTCACTGAAACCATTTTGCAATTGTTCAAGGTCACATTGGCATTAAATGACAAGGCCAGGATCAGAAGCCCAGCCTTCTGACGACCAATCTAACACATCTTATGATAAGTTTTTTCCCCAATATGCAGTTCCTTTTCTTTTCTTCCACTGAAAATCCTTATGCAGAGAGGCCAATGAGACCAAGTTGCAAATATATTAACTGAAAACTTATTTAATATGGCATACACCGGCCTCTTTGGGGACATATACTGTACTCACAGAAAATGTCAGTGTGTCATGTTTTAGAAGAAAAAATATAAATCTTGGAGAATTGCTGGACATGCTTTTGCCTAACACGAGAAAGGGAACTGAGCACTTTACACTGCACAGAATTAAACTGAGTCCTCTGGGGCAGGGTTATCCCCAGGTTATCAGCTGTGCAGATTTCAGAGCCACATACTCCAATTCAGGCCTAAGAAAACAAGGCTGCAAGATTATTTACAGGTAACTAAGGGTCAATTCGTTCTCTCTCGCATCAGGTTTGTTGCTGTCTGATTAGAAATCCAAGAGCAAATGGGACACATTATTTAATGCAATCTTCTCATAGTATTAAAAATATATGTACAGACAGTGCAGAATGTTCAATGAGCTGGGCACTGAAGCATCACAGCTGTACAGGCTTTATGTGACTGAAGGCATGTATAAGTTTAACCACATGGAGACAGGAACTCATGTTCTAAATAAGGAATCCTATTACTCAGTTGTAAGCATTCCCCTCCCCAAATATAATTATCTTGTATGTATTTGATTTTGCACGTATTTTGTATATAAAAAAGCAGCATAGCATGGTGGAAAGAGAGCAAGCTTCTAAATCAGAATGACTCGGCTTCAAGGTCTTCATCTTACTCCTATTGACTTGAGTGACCCTGGCCAAAACACTTAACCCCAGAGTATCTCAAGCTCCTCTCTGAGACTTTGAATGATTGAGTAGAAGCTAATCTGTATTCCTTACCATAAGCTTTTTAAGACAATAAACTTACAGATTTGCTTTTAAAGAGAATTAAATAGATAAGTATGTAGATAGGTGGAGGATGGATGGAAAGAGAGAGAAAGTGTATTACAGAAAAAGTAGATGTAGATATAGATCGATGATAGCCACATAGATGAATGATCGCTGGAAAGAGAGAAAAATGGGTATAGAAAGAGTAGATAGGTAAATAGATATGGTTACAGATTCAATATAGGTATGAGCATAAATATGGATAGAGCTACATATAGATAGATTATAGGATAAATTATGTATGAAAAGAAAGAAAGATGGGTTTCTGTATAGAAAGAGTTTTTATAGATATAGATAGATGACAGCCACAGAGATGAAAGGTGGCTGGAAAAATGGAAAAATAGATGGATGTATAGAAAGAGTAGATAGACAGAAAGAAAGAAAGAAAGAAAGAAAGAAAGAAAGAAAGAAAGAAAGATAGATAGATATGGTTACAGATTAGATATAGGTATGAGTATAAATATGGATAGAGATACATATAGATAGATATAGCTACATAGATGAATGATGGTTGGAAAGAGAGAAAAATTAGTGGAAGTATAGAAAGATTATTGGTAGATATATATATATACAGATTAAATATAGGTATGATTATAAATATGGATAGATACAGCTACATATGTATGTGGATATAGAGATATAAATATAGCCTCCATAATTGAGTGTAAGCTCCTTGAGAAAAGGGACTATTTAACTTTTATCTTTGAATATCCAGCACATTGCAGGGCTTCTAGTAAGTACTCAGGAAATGTTTGCTAGTTGAGTGATGATAATGATGATATCCAATGTTTATGGAGAGCTTTATGTGTAAAGTATATATATATATATGTGTGTGTATATACATATATGTGTTTATGTTTGTACATATTTTATATATATAATTATTTGAGGCACACATTAGGTCTAGAAAGTATTTGTTATTCCCAATTTAATCATAAGGAAATGGAGACTCAGAGAGATTGGGTAATCTGTGTAGGTCACAAAACTAATTAAATGTCCAATCTGGCTTTCATCTAATATTCAGAACCGCCTGAATCTTACACTTGAACCTTATTCTCTTCAGTCCAGAACAAGCTTGTATTATACCAACCAACATTTACAAGACAGTTTTGAGGTTGCCACAGCACTTTTATAATCTTTACCTCCTTTAGGCTTCCCAACATTCCTGTGAGGTTGGTACTATTGTTGTCCCCATTTCATAGAAGTGGGATCTGAAACTCAAAAACAGTGATTTCATAGCAATTATACATTAAAGTCAGAAGAGGCCTTCTGGATAATCTAGCTCAGCCTCTTCATTGTATAGACAAGGAAACTGTGGTTCAGAGAGAAAGAGTGAGTTGCCCAAAATTATAAATACACGAGGCAGCTAGGTGACAGTGCTTTCGGGAGAGCCTCAGGAAGACTTGAGCTCAAATCCTGCTAAGACACTTTAGAATGAGATGTTAGGCAAGTTACTTAATCTCTCTCAGACTCAATTTCCCATTTATAAAATAGAAACAATGATAGTACCTACTTTGCTTGATGGTTGTGAGGATCAAATAGATGACATGTATAAAACTCTGAAACTTTACCAAGCAGTATATACAAGTTACGTATTTTATTGTTGTTATGTAGCTGGGAAGTAAAATGCATAAATTAGATAGATAAATGGTAGATAGGTAGATATATTGATTGATAGATGATAGAGAGATAGATATATAGGTAGATAGATAGACAGATGTGGCTATGGACATGTAAAATCAAAGATGAATATCAATATTGATATGAGAGAAAGACACAAATATAGATTATAGATGTTGTAGATTACATAGATATGGGTAGAGATGCATGTCTGGCTATATCTAAATGTTATTTAGTCATTTTCAGTCATGTCTGATTCTTTATGATCTCATTTGAGGTTTCCTTAACAAAGATACTGAAATAGTTTGCCATTTTCTTCTCCAGCTCATTTTGCAAATGAGGAAACTGAGACAAACAGGATTAAATGACTTGCCCAGGGTCACACAGCTCATACCTGTTTGAGACCTGATTTGAACTCAAGAATATGAGTTTCCTTGACTCCAGACCTGGCACTGTATCCAATGAGGCACCTAGCTGTGCCAGATGGATATCTAGATAGCTATCATATTTTATCAATGTAGGAAATTTCCACTGTGGAAACAACATCTCAGCAACTCTTCTGTAATTTAATAGTTTTTAAAAGTGAACTAAGTGACTGCCCAAATAGTATGTATCAGAGGTCATCCTTAAATCTCAATTTTCATCTTGATTCTAAAACCAAGTTTCTCTGTCTCTGCTTGTCTCTCTGCTCTGTCTCTCTGAATCTGTCTGTCTGTCTCTTTCTCTCTGTCTGTTTCTCTCTCTTTCTCATGCACCATAAATATTTGTAATAATGTAGATATCTACTTTTTGTACTTTGAAAAAGCTACTCAAAATATCAAGCTATTTAATTTTTAAATACACATTTATTCATTCAGTTATTAAGCATCTATGAAGCACTTATTATATGCAAGACATTATATTAGACTTTTGAAAGAAATTAACCCTTGAGGAACATATATGCTAATGTCAATAAATTACCTGCATTTCCTCACAGCCAAAGCCCCTCACCAAAGTGATGGAAAGTAAGAAGTGTAAATAAAACAGATCTATCAGGCTTCGTATTAATACACAGCTGCTGCTTCATTTGTTAGGTGTGTGACTCTGGACAAATCATTTTACTTTTCTATTTCCTCATCAGTGAAATGGGAATACAAATAATCCTTATCTCCTAAGGTTGTTGTGAGGATAAAATGATAAAACATCCTTAAGGTGCTTTGCTATATAAATGTTATGTGTTATTATTCATCATCCTTTTTTTAAAAAAAAGATATGTATCTGCCAATTCATCTTTCTATCCATAATGGTGAAAATTTTCACTGGATGATAGGCTGAAATATTACATTTCATGCCACGTTTCTGAAGAGTCATCCAATTTCTCTGTATTTCTGGAAGAAGATGAATATTGTCACTGGGCATTCCAGTCTCGTGTCGGTTGAAGGGAGTCAGTTACAATCTCGCATTCATGGAAGGCCTGAGCTCAGATGTCAGCAGAGCATCCAAAAATGGATGAAGCTCACCCAGCAACTGCCATCTGTTGAGTGTTTCCCGACAGCTGTATCTCTTGACCATCGCAAGTGCAGATAATCACGAGAGAGGGGAGAGGAAGTACGCAGCCATTCGAGTCACATAGAGAGAAAAATTCCAAGTTCGCTCATGAAACAACACGGCTTCTAATTGCACTGGTAATGATTTTTTAACAGACACGGTGGTATGTAGTGTAGACTGGGAGCTGATTTAGAGCCCCCAGTAAACCACAGTGCTGCTGAAAAACCAATGGAGACTTCCTAGTGCCAGGAAGATCTTTGTCTTGGTTGGGTACTTAATAGCATTTGACCTAGATGCTTTGTCCACAAGCTACTTTGACCAAAAATAGCTATCCAAACCCCCTTTGCCCGGATTTCAGAAGTAAATATCATCTGAAATAAGAAATAAATGTATATAATTCCAAATAGAATTATGGTTTTTTTTTTTCCTTCATCTCCATGTAGTATACATACCTTTGCCTGCAGATTTTAACAGAGATAACCTAGATGTCTTCTTATTGAGCTCCATTACAGTCAGAAATATCACTCTCTTGCAGTTTTTTTGGTTTTTTTTTAACCACTTAGCATTTTTATCCTTCCCCTCCACTGAAGGTCTCTACAAGCCTGCTCAACTGCCATCTGGCTTTTTACCTCTTATAGAAAATCCTCTGACAAGCCTGCCCAGATGGGAGAATTGACTGGTCAGGCCTCCTAATCAGAGCATGGAAAGGACCCCAGTCATACCCAGACCTCAGTGTGAGAGCCTCTACCCTATCCCTGGGACCTTATCTGTCAGAAACTGAGTGATTAATCAGCAGGGGACCTATTCAGAAGGAGGCAGCATAAAAGAGAAAGAGAAGGGGGGCAAAAAGGTAAACAGATCTCATTCTTAATTTACTGTTCTATCATCATCATCAAACAAATATTAAGCTCCTTCTGTGTGCAGTATACTAGTTTCTGCCTTTCCTTCTCTGATCATGTGTCTCATTTGAACCGTTTGATGAAATGACTAATTTGGCCCTCTCCCTCACTACTTCATTCTCTCAGTCTTAAAAAAATTCACCAAAAAATAATCCACACTCAGCAGTCGGAGCAGGTGTCAGTCCTAAATAAGAAACTCCTATACTGTGCTTGTATTAAGTACATAAGGACCTCATTCTATATTACACAGAGGGGGAAAATTCACTCCTCAAAATGAGCCCTCATCTGCCTAGAAATGCTGCATAAGATGGAAAAGAAAAAAGAAAAAGAAGAATTTGAACGATATAGCCGGAAGTAGAGATGGCAGCACAATTTTGAATCTGCATATGAAGCCTCTTATCTACATTTGGAAACTGTCCCTCCCTAATATGCCATTTCCAGAAAAGCTTTTTTATCCCCCCTCAAATGATCCACTTCCTTTGCTGTTGAGCCAGACCCTGAGACCAGTAACATGACTCCACGGCTTTGCAAGAGCTTAAAATTAATTTCCACGAGTATGCAATTGCTATCAAATCAGAATGCTTCAGTCACCTGGCCTGGGCTGCTATTCCTTTGATAGAGTAACCCAGAAAGTAGAAGAATAAAAGATACATTTTGGTTTTGTTTTAAAAAATACATATGCATATAATTCGATTGCTTTTCAACTTGTAAACAAGATGCTGAGAAAGTACAAACATGTGATTGCATCAAATAATTCCATGCAATTTGAGAGGAACATTTTTTTCAAAAGACCAATCTGATTTAAGTCATCTTAGGTAGATCAGTAAAGTCCAGCAGGGTCATATGTCCCCTACCCATTTGCCGCTGTCTCCCCCTGCCTTTCCCACCAAAGCCCACTGTTACTGTTTGAGTGAAGTTGCTATTAAGGGCATTTGCATCAAATTTCCCCTTCCTCCAGTGGTGCCATAATCAATTCAACACAGGGCCTTTTTTATTCTATTGCTTAAAACAGTACCAGCTTAAAATGCCAGCCCTACCTCTGGGTCAGTGGGAGGTCCCTGTTTAATGCTACCCCAGCTTTTTGCTCAAGTGTTTGGCATTTGCTGCTGTTTCTTTTACAAGTTTATTCTGAAAGAAAGAAGGGAGACAAAGTATGTATTCCAAAAAGTCACTTTTATGTGTTTGATTTTTTTTTTCTTTAACATGGAAAAATAGTGAACATTAGCATGGATTTATTAATAAGACAGCATGCAGGCAAACCAGGTATTATCCCTCCCAAGGTCTTTTATAGAGTAACATTAACATGAAACTGGAAGGCTAAGGAGATCCGGATGTTTCTCCTGCCCTTCCTCCTATTCCCACCCCCCTTTTTCCTGTAAGAGTTCTATACGTTATCCATTATTTTTAAAGGAATGATAGAAAAACAGATATTTCCAAGGGAGTTGGCTACTAAGAGCCAGGATGACAAGGAAGACCCACAACCTGACAAGAATGAAAAGTGAATCCAGAGCTGGCTGCCATTCATCACAAATCCCTGTGAAACAGGCCAGGAAACTAGCTGGAAAAGCCAGAGAGGCCACATCTGTTTGTGGAGGGCCACATTTGTGCCTCTGGGAGTGCTCCAGGGGTCCCATTCAACTTCAAAGTGGCTGAGCTAGTGATGGAGAAAGTAAGAGTCTGCATTTGAGAGAGACAGAGAAAGACAGAGGGACAGAGAAAGAGAGACAGAGACAGAGAGAGAAAGAAAAGAGAGACACACAGAGACAGGGAGTGAGGGGAAAGAGAGAAGGAGGGAGAGAAAAGGAGGAAGAGAGAAAGAAAAAGAGAGAGAAGGAGGAGGGAGGGAGAAATAGAGATAGTGATAGAGAGAAAAAAAGCAAGAGAGGGGGAGGAAAGAGAGGGAGGATGAGAGAGGAGAGGAAGAGAAAGAGAGAGAGGGAGGGAAATAGGGAGAGAGGACACAGAAAGATGACAGAGAGAGAAGGGGAGAAAAAAGGAGAGAGAGAGAAAAAGAAAGAGAGGGAAGGGGGAGAGAGCAGACAGAAAAGAGACATAGAGAGAAAGAGAGAGAAGGGAAGTGAAGGAAAAGGAAAGAAGAAAAGGAAAGTGGGAAGGAGAGCGAAGGAAGACAGAGAGAAGGAAAGGAGGAGAAAATAAATCTGTTCCATTCTTCATCACTTGGATCTAGGTTCTTATGAAACTGATTGAGCAGGTAAAACCAAATCTTCTTGTAAAGAGACAGCCAAACTTAAAAGAAAAAAAAAAATGGCAGGTTTTCATTTGATAGTGCTAAATTAAAAGGGAGAGGGGGTAACTAACACTCCACATTCACCCTGTAAATTATGATTGGGGGTTCTTTATCTCCAAGGTAAGGGAATAGCGTCCATGCTAATCAGCCCTACTTCCCACAGTATGTGACAGAAAAGATGAATACCTCGCAAGTCCTAATGGTTAATTTGTAATGGCATGTGTGTTTCTCGAACGTTTGTGAAGTTTTCTGATTCATCACTACACAATTGGGCTCTTTTTTCCTCCTCCTCCTTAAACAGGCTGACATGTCGAGCTGGAGAATGGTGATGACAGAGTTTCAGAGTAAGGCATTGTCCCCTACGTCCAGTTACTTTAGTCCGCTCAACTTCTCGCTCATTTCTTTCTTTCTTGGGAACCAAGTGGCCCTTCAAAGAATAATTTTTGCGCTGGAAAATGGGTATGATTGCTGATTCTCCCCAGAGATGCTAATCCATTTGTAGGCACTTGATACGGCTCTGGAAAAGTCAGATACTGAATAAGTGAATGTAGCGGGGAGAAAAGAGACATAAAAAAGCCCATCTTCCTGCATAGAGTTCTTGCATTTTGCTCCTTCCCACATATGATACAGGGACACTGAACGCCTTCTTCTTTTTCCCTCCACAATATCACTGCTGCTTTCCCCCCACTCCTGGCATCGGCTCAAAAGCCACTCCATTATGTGAGAGTTCTCCCAGATGCTAATGCCGTTTCTCTGGGATTATTTTCCACATGCTTTTGTATATACTTACTTATTGCCTCCCCTACTAGGAATAGGAGCTCCTATAAATGAAGGACAGTGTTTTTGCCTTTCTTTGCATCATTTATTACAGCTTAGGACTCTGCTTAGCACACAGTAAGCATTTAATAAATGTTTGTAGATTATACAATGATCAATTCTGAAGGACGTTTGTAACTCTTTTCAACAGCGTGGTGATTCAGGCAAGTTCCAATGGTCTTGTGATGGAGAGAGCCATCTGCATCCAGAGAGAGGATTGTGGGAACTAAGTGTGGTTCACAACATAGTATTTTCAACTTTTTTTGTGGTGGTTTGCTTGTTTTTTGTTTTCTTTCTCGTTTTTTTTTTTTTTTTCTTTTTGATCTGATTTTTCTTGTGCAGCATGATAATTGTGGAAATACTTATAGGAAAATTGCCCATATTTAAAATATATTGGATTACTTGCCATCAAAGGGAGATG
Organism: Sarcophilus harrisii; assembly: GCF_902635505.1. Lineage (NCBI taxonomy): Eukaryota > Metazoa > Chordata > Mammalia > Dasyuromorphia > Dasyuridae > Sarcophilus > Sarcophilus harrisii. The sequence continues at coordinate 45,041,774 of NC_045429.1, read as the reverse complement.
GTGGGGGAAAAGAGGGGGAAAAAATTTGGAATCCAAGGTTTTTAAAAGAGTGAATGTTGAAAACTATCTATGAATGTGTTTTGAAAATGCTTTAAAGCTTTAAAAAAAAATAAATGCTTGTAGCCTGGTGCTCAACAGAAAAAAAAAAAAAAAAAAAAACAGGGATATTTTGGGGAACTGGAAAGTCACCCTTGGAATCGCTGCTTTCACTCATAGGGGCCAGTAGACCTCCTGCTGGGAGGAGGGGGCACACTCTAAAAACCCTCAACCTAATGTCTTGCTTTTTTCTTCTTGGAGTCAGATATTGTCAGGGGCTCTGAGCAGCCATCCCAGCAAGCCTACTGGAAACAAAACAGGATGCTCTTATTCAAGGGGCTGCTTGGTGTAATTATGTTTGATTTTTGATGCCATACTTGAACTTTGGAATACTCAAGGATGCATAAGCAGCCCTTCAGAGGAGAATAAATGATTGAGGCTTTTTGCCTTAAGTGAAATATTGTTATGCACTCTTGACAAAATTAACTTATTTGTTTGTGTTTGCAATTGTACCAGTGAATTAAGTCTACTCAGGGCCATACCTGTTTTTTCAATTCCAGGCAGGAGAAGATCAAATTGTCTTTGCTGGGTCACATTTCCTGCTTATAAAAAGACACTTGACAGAATAATAGCTCTAACAGGAAAGTTTCAAGAGGGCCAGTAGTTTCCCCTGTAAGGCTTGGAGGAAAAGACTTTTTTTTTCTTTTCATCTATAAACTTTTTGTTTTCTTCTGCATCCCTATGAGCTAATTGTTCTATTGTGTGCCATGGAGCCTTCAGAATGGAAAGCACTGGACTGTAAATATACCTAGGGAAAAAACTGGAGAAATATTAACAATCTGTTTGTAGTTTGTACTGGAGGCTAACCTTTCCTTATGGAGGAAGGAGCCTCCGGCTGGAGGAACACACTGGCATATGCTGTCAGGAGACAGGCATCCGGTTGTGTCTTTCTCAAAGGGGCAGCCATTCTGTGCAGCTCCAATACTAACTACCAAGGGATATGTGTATTCAGAAATCAAGAAAATGGTCATAGCTAGAATAGGTCATTGTTTAATTTTTAAATTAATTTTAATCTGAAAAAAATTAAATCATTTAATGTTGGCTTAAACAAATTCTGTTTTTTAACAAAAAAGACTATGAACTGCTTCAGATCTCAGAGGTTACTGTCTACTGGGATCTGTTTGGCTATGATAAGGAATGGGGGACCGAACCTATGATTTCAGTAGTGAGGAAATTACCTCTACCAATGCAGATCAGCATTCTTTTTTACAATTCAGAGCCTCAAAGTTTATGCTAAGAGTTTATGCAACTTACCCAGAGACACAGAGTCAAACCGTTTTTTGGAGATTGACTTGAACCTCAGTTATTCCAGACATTCAGCTAACTCTATATTGCTATATCATATGGCCTCTCTGACTTTAATAGAGTTATGACAAAACTAAATTAATTCATATAAACATATAATTATGTTATGAATTAGCAATTCAGAAAGCATTTATTAAGCAACCACAATATTCCAGGAACTTTATCAGTCAGTCAAAGATTTCTTTTTTTATACATTTTGTATTTTATTTTTCTCCAGCTACATGTAAAAACAATTTTTAACATTTATTTTTAAAACTTTGACTTCCAAATCCTCTCCCTTTCTGCCTCCCCAACCTTCATCATTGAGAATGCAAGCAATTCAATATAGGTTATACATGTGTAGTCATGCAAAACATTTCCATAATAGTCATGTTGTGAAAGAAAACATACAGACACACACACACACATACACACACACACACATACACACACACACACACACACACACACACACACACAAAACTCAAGAAAAACAAAGCAAGTTAAAAAAAAAAAAAGGGTATGCTTCAGTCTACATTCAGACACCATCAAATCAGTTCAAGGAAGATTTCTTTAGCACTTCACTAGGTATCAAACACTGTGCTAAACATTAGTAATGCAAAGAAAAAATAGTCCCTCCTCCAAGGAGCTCACAATCTAATGGGGAAGAATATATAAATAACTGTACAACCAAGATATGTGTAGAATAAACTGAGGATAATCAAGAGAGAATTATCAGGCTTTATTTAGGAAAGCATAAATTTTAAAATAATATAGTCCTAGTCCTCAAGCTCACTACTAGAAATTATTTAATTTTAATAAAGTGAGTACTATACTAAATGAAATAAGATTTGCATTCAATTCAAGAAGCAATTATTAATTTCCTATTATGTGTCAAGTGCAGAACTAGATGTTGGGGAGACAAAAAACATGAAATGGTCCCTGTCCTCAAGGATCTTAAATTCTATTCATCCCTGGCAATATGGCACATACACAGCTAAATATTTTATAAGGTAAGGGCAAAGGAATGGTTTACTACTCTAGAAAAAATTTGAAAGGAAAAAAATCTTTTCATCTGTGATCAGGGAAAGGTTTTACAGAGAAGATAGAACATTTTTTTAAATTTTAAATTCTTTAAGGAATTTAAATTCTTTTTAAAAGACTTAAAGGAAGAAAATTTCTCCAAGAAAATGATGAAGCAAGCATGGGGGAATGACCAAATCAAGCCTTCAATGAGGTGGTGCCCTGGTGTATTAGAACACTGGGTCCGAAGTCAGGAAGATTCATCTTCATGAGTTCAAATCTGACCTCAGACACTTACTATTATGTGCTGCTGGACAAATCACTTAACCCTGTTTACCTTAATTTCCTCATCTGTAAAATGAGTGAGAAGGAAATGGCCAACTACTCTATTCATTATCTTTGCCAAGCAAATCCAAAATGGGGTCATGAAAAGTCAGACATGGAAAAAAAAATGACTGAACTGAAATGCTATGTTAAAATTATGCTAATCACTAGGGATAGAAATATAGGAAACATTTCCTGATCTCAAAGAATTAAAGGTTTAAGGGAGGGAGACAATATCTAAATGAAAATATACCTATGTCAAAATGTGACAGTACCATGAATAACTCAAGTCCAGTGAACACATCATATTTCTTGTAATAGTGGGTATATTTGTCTAGGGCCACATAGGGTGTTGGGCAAGACCCATGGGAGTTGTCCAACCAGAGATGATCCAAGGAAAGATCCCCAAAGCCAGATCATGTGTCCCCTTGGGCAGAATCAGGTGGGCTTTCCCATCCTGAGAGTGAGTCTGATCAAGTTAGCTAGTTGCCTCTGGCAAAAACTGGCTAACCAATCAACAAAACCAAATTATTAATATAATTTTAAAAGGTTCTAACTATGTATAAGGGGAAGGGGTGCAGGTTTATCTGGGGCAAATGGCAGAGTGAGTTTAGGCAGTGCCTTGGGGCCACCTAAGCTTATCTATATGAAATTTATGCCTAGAGGATGTAACCAGTGGAAGTGACTATGAAACTTATATGCTTCTTTATATTAAGAATGGAGTTATTTTGCTAAGGAAGGGGGTTGGGGGAAAAGCATTCCTTGCAGTTATATTCACACATAATATGGGGGATTTAGGAATTTAATTAAGTTGTGGAAACAGCTGGCAGGGCAATGTCCTGGGCTGTACCCAATATTCTGTTCTCCATCTCCAATGTCCATGCTTTTTGTAAGAGGGGGTCATATGTTTCATCTATCTATTTATCTATCTATCTGTCTATCCATCTGTCTGTCTGTTTATTGTCTGTTTATCTGCCTAGCTATCTGATAAACTAGAAGTAATCTTATAGGGAGACCACCATGAATATAGGCAGCCAGGATATGTCATGCACAATTCAGAAAACAGCTGGTCATCCATTTGGCTATAATGTCAGCATTGAAAGGGGAGTAATATAAATAAGGTAGGGAAAAAAGTCTAGAGTCAGATGTTAAAGAGCAAAATTAGAGGTTTCTCAGAAATTAAAATTAGATGGGACTTTAGAATGATCAAGAGATCATAGATATACTATAGGAAAGGAAATTAGAAATCAGATATTCTAACTCCCTCATTTGATAGATAAGAAAACAAAAGCCAGAAAGATGAAATGATTAGAACAGAGGTTCTTAATTTTTTGTGTCATGGACTCCTTTTGACTCTCGTAAAGTCTATGAATTTAAACTAGTGGTTTTAAATGCATTAAATAAAATATATGTAATTACAAAGGAAGACTTTTAAAAATGTATTATCAAAATATTTGAAAAACAAATTTGTGATATAATATATCTAGCAATCTTTACCAATAATTACAGTAATTTCAAAATAAAGAATATATATGTTTTAAAATAGCTACAACTATTATGTGAAATTATCTATTATTTTTATTATTGGCAAAGACACAGATATTATTTATTGTAATCTTGCCTACATTCATGAATTAAGGAAATGCTAAATTTTCTTACAAGATCAGTGGAAATAAAGTTGTACTTTTTCCCCATCAAAATCGACATAACTCCTTATATCTGTTGACAGATCTTTGGGGGTTCTATGTACCTGAGATTAAGAAGTTCAGGATTAGATTGACTTCATATAGGATGAATTCAAACCAAAATTACAAATCCAAAACATTGTAGCATTTGTTCTGTACCTTTTCTATTTGTCTAGGATTTAGAAAGGAAAAAAAAAGAAATAGCCAACATAGACTTGTGTGATTTTAGGCAATTTCTTTAATTACTCTGGGTCTCAGTTTCCTCTTCTGTAAATGTAGGGGTTGGTCTAGATGACTTTCAAGGTCCTTTCTAAATCCCAATTTATGATCTTTTAATTTCTACATAAGGAAATTATGGGAAGGTGGGCTTCTGGGAATAAAGCATTTTTAGGGAAGAGCATTTATATTGTGACTACTATTTGCCAGCATTTTGTTCTTTTTTTTTGGGTTGTTTGCTTTTTTCTTAGCAAATATTATTTCATTTGATTCTCACAACAACCCAAAAATGTCAGTTAACAAGTATATCTTAAGCACTTACTATATGTTAGGAATTTTGTTAAAAGCATTACAAATATATTTTCTTTTTAGCTCACAACAATTCTATAAGGTGGTTGCTATTATTATCTTGATTTTACAGATGAGTATACTGAGGCAGGGCTTAAAAAATTTGTCCAGAGTCATACAGCCAGAAAGTGTCTTGAGATCAAATGTAAAGTTGAGTTTTTTTAGCTCCACACTTACCTCTACACCCATAATATGATCAACTGCTTCAAGCTTCCAATGTGCCTGAGAAACAATAGTAAATAGCTGTTTTACTGATAACTCTGAAATGATTTGAATATGTTAATGAACGATACCCAAGATGACCAGGTAAGGATTAGTCCATTTTCCAATGAATAATAATTTAAAAAAAAAAAAAAAACATAAAACACCTAAAAATGAAACCTTCAATTCCAAACCTTCGGTTCCATGCTACCAGATACTCCCAATGTTAATCCTTGGTTATGAAATTGATATTTCCTGCCTCTTCCCTCCCCATGCCCTGTCTCTGTGCTGTCTGCCTTTGTATACTTTTCACCTCTCATCTTGGTACTTTCTGTACACTTTGCCCCCAAATCCTCTGTGATCATTAAAGTGTGATACAGCCCTGTTTCTTGCCACCACCATGATCCTTCCCAGAAAGAACCCAAAGACCCAGACTTGCCTGCCTCATGTCATAATTTTATAATTCCATAAATTAATTATCAATTTGTATAAAAAAGGCCATCTAAGCTTCAAATCACAACATAACTGTCACTGAACATTATCTTATCCAGATAATGGACAATCTTCCCCATCAGAGAGTAGGGCTACATTCGTATTAGAAGAATTTCTTGTCTCAACTAGCTCAAGTACAATGAGCTTACCCAGGTTACAAATTAACTGGTGACAGGTGCTCAACTCTAATAACTGATAACTTATTAGGAAGCTAAAATCGATCCAGGCTGCAGTCTCATAAACCAGGATAACTAGATTGTACTTCCCACTCCCAGTTTGTTTGGTTTTTCCCTCCTCTTCAATCTGTCTCTCACCACTCCCCATTTACCCACCCAGCTCCAATGATAAACATCTATAAGTGAATGAATGGGAAGTCCTTGAGAGACTTCCCAACCATTCAAAGGCGCCCATACCCCAGTCTTATCTAAATCCTCCCTCCTTCCCTCCTCCTCCCTTTCTCTCTCTGTGTCTGTCTCTTCTCTGTCTCTCTCTCTCTCTGTCTGTCTCTCTTTCTCTCTCTGTCTCTTTGTGTCTTTCTGTTTCTCTCTCTCTGTCTCTCTGTTTCTCTGTCTGTTACTCTGTCTCTCTGTTCCTCTATGTCTCTCTGACGCTGCTTGTCTATCTCTTTGTCTCTGTCTCTCTGTTTCTGTCTCTCTCCTCCCTCCTTTCCACTTCTCTTCCCCTCGCATATCCCAGATTTACCTTATCTACACAACACACACACACACACACACACACACACACACACACACACCCCTTAGTAGTCATATTCTTTGGTTATAAGAATTGAAATAGAACTAGATCCTACAGGCTAGCTCTACCTAGAGGTTTCTCCATTTTTCCTATGATAGATCTTCCAGATTTCGAAAACTCTGGTCTTCCATTTAGTATCTTGTTAGGTGTCTTTGTTAAAACATCTTAAAGGGTCCTAGGAGGACAATTGATCCTTCTCCTTCCACAGGAAGGAGAGAAATAATTAAGGTACTTTGCTTTTTTTTTTCTCCTTTCTTTTTCAGACCTGCTTTTCATTCTAAAGCTTTTCAGGAATCACCTTTTCGTCGTGCAATTCAAAAATGAGGAGAGAGGGATGTTCCAGGTTAATTTATAAATAATAGCTATTTACGGAAGATACAACACTTAAATTATAATCTGTCTGGAAAGTTGCATTATAACTAGGTGAAGGGTGTCCATCAGTGAGAAGTTCTATTCATAAGATGCCAAAGAAAAAGGAATAGAAAAGGTTTTGAAATGCTGTCATAAAAAAAAAAAAAAAAGATTGGGGGAGTGGATTGTCTGAGACTTCTACCTTGTATTTCCAAGATTAAGGCAGTCAGAGATTCCTAAAGTGAACAATCTATTATTGTCATCAGAAATTCAGATGAGGAGAAAGAAATGAAATGACATGGCATCAGTGAACAAATTGTCATTGTTATGATCACTCTAGAAGGTTTCAGTAAGTCTATAAGAAGGGGGCCTGGTATTTGCTGTCCATCCTAACCAGACTGGCTTATTGATTTTAAATAAGCCACTCTGAGTACATTGATAAAACTGTTATTAGATAAAAATGAATATTTCCTATTCCTCTGAAGCTAAATAGACTTTTTTGGGAGCAACCTAATTGAGAAGCAGTCTCAATTTAAGGACTTGAGGAATAGTATAAAGGATTTACAAGTATGAAGAAATCTATTGGGTTTAAAGACTTGCAAATATGTATTGGGAATGGAAGGAAAGGAAAAATGCTTAATGATATTCTTGCCCCCATAAATATATTCATGAGGACATAGCATCATAGGATCACAGGATCTTAGACAGAGCTGGAAGGGCAGCTTTTATGCAGTCAGTAAGCTAAGAATCACTTTTTAAAAATTTTAAATAAAATTTCATTGTATTTTTAAAAGTAAAAAATCATTCTTAGGTTGCACGAGCCAGTTTGCTGACCCCCAAACTAGTCCAATATCCCCAATTAAGTGAAAAATTAAGCGACTTGCCCAAAATTACAAGGTGGCTTCATGTGACTACCTCTTTACTGAATTTAGTCAGAAATGGAACTAAACATTTCTCACTTCTCCCCATATACCACCCCTTTCCCCTGTTTGAGCTTTTAAAGAGCTCATTGAGCCAAATGGAAAAATTTGACCCAAAGATTTTGAACAGGGACATCTCAGTTCTGTCTCTTCCCTACCCTACCATTTTCTTCTCAAGGGCATCCCATAAACTTTATGAGATTCATTTTAAAGATCTATGAAATGGGCATGATAATACATGTGTCCATCTCACAGGATTGTGGTACATGTCTATTAAGATAATATAGGATAAAACGCTTCAGGGGAAAAAAGTAAGTTATTTAAATTTAAAGTATCATTAGAATTCATTAAAAAGCTTTTCTTATCTTTTATCAATTTTAAAGGAGATTAGTTAAGCCCTGGAGTTCTTGATTGACTCCTGGTTTCCCTTCTCTCTCTTAACCTCTCTATCCTTCACTCAGCAGCCAGAATAATCTTTCTAAACCACAAGTCTAACTGTGTTGCTCCCAGACTCATGAACATTTTATAATTCTTTTCTGTTCCTAAAAAAAAATGCTAACTCCTCTACTTCAATGAACTCAGGGTCATTTAATGCCCTTTTCAGTCTTGGGTCATTCTAACAAACAAGCACTTCCATTTCAGTCAAACTGGCCCAGTTCCTCTTTCTTGAACCTTGTACCCCATCACTTGCCGCTTTGCTTTTACAATCTATGACCCACGCCTAAAACCAACTCCAATCTTGCCTCTGCCTCAAATTCTGCTCATGGTTTGCATCCTTTAAGAAGCCTTTCTAAAACCCCTTAGATGTTAACGTTTTTTTCAAGAAAAAGCTGGATGGCCACTTAATGGTTCTGGTTGGGCCAGATAGCCCCTCAATTCCTTCCCTCTGAAATTCTGTGATTTCTCTAGTCCTAGAATGAGATTCTATGGTTCTGTGATTTGTTTACTCATAGAGAAAAGAAGTGGAAACAAAATTTTGCTTTAAGACTTACCTCAAATCCTACATCCTGAAGCATTTTCCCCACTCCCCCTCCCCTCCCTCTTGCTTCAGTTTTCCTTCTAAGATCACTCTGGCTTGCAGTCAGGCAGCCCAGAGTTTGGATATCCCCTCAGCCTTCCTAGCTGTGGGAAATTGGGTATGTCTTATAACCTCTCTCAGTCTCAGTTTCCTCATCTGTAAATGAGAGAAACAACATCTACCTTCCAGGGTGGAGGTTGTGAGCATCACCATTCTATTTTGGTCATGGATAAGGCACTTTTTAATTCATTCCTTTCAGTCATAGCTGGCTCTTCAGTAGTCCATTTGGGTTTTCTTGGCAGAAATAGTGGAGTGGTATTCTCTGTCCTTGCCCAACTCATGTTGCAGATCAGGAAATCAAGGTGAAGAGGTAGAATGACTGGCTCAGGATGCCAGAGCTAAGACGTGTCTGAGGACAGATTTGAACTCAGGAAAATGAGTTTTTTTGGACTCCTCCAAATCAGGTGCTCTCTATACTGTGACTCTAGCTGCTCTGTAAAGCACTTTGCTCATCTTAAAGAGCCATACAAATGCTATTATTGCTATATAATGTAGTATAAGTAATATATGTTGCAGAGTATATTATATATAGTACTTTGTACGGTGTCTTCTCCATTAGAATGTGAACTCACTGAGGGCTGAAATGCTTTTTGCTTCTCTTTACAAAGTTACCAAGAATTAAATTTGAGTTTAATATCAGTAAACATTTGGCCAGAAACCCCAAGGTAGGCCAACCTGCCTGCCTTCAGAAGGGGAAGGTTCCTCAGACTAAACCTCTTCAAAGAAAATCCTGGATAATCACTAATTCTAATTCAGGCAAGGGCATCTGAGGCTCTTTAAACTCTGAGAGTCTGTCACTCTCCCTCAAATTAGCATCTATATATCTGTGTGTGTAGATGTTATAAACACTCCCTCTCCCTAATGAAGAAGAAGAAAGAGGAGGAGGAAAAAAGGAGGAAGAAGAGGAGGAAAGGATGAAGATAGAGGGAAGGAAAGAAGAAAGAAAGAAAGAAAGAAAGAAAGAAAGAAAGAAAGAAAGAAAGAAAGAAAGAAAGAAAGAAAGAAAAAGAAAGAAAGATGAAGAAGAAGAAGAAGAAGAAAGAGGAGGAGGAGGCAAAAAGGAGGACGAGAAGGAGGAAAGGAGGAGAATGGAGGGAAGGGGAGAAGGAAAAAGGAAGGAAAGAAGGAAGGAAGGAAAGAGGGAAAGAAGGAAGGAAGGAAGGAAAGAAGGAAGGAAGGAAGGAAGGAAGGAAGGAAGGAAGGAAGGAAGGAAGGAAGGAAGGAAGGAAGGAAGGAAGGAGGAAGGAAGGAAGGAAGGAAGGAGGGAAGAGAAGAAGAACATAATCCCCTTGAGAATGAGGACTCCTTTTGGTTTAATAGTTGTACCCACCACATCTAGTATAGGAAGAACCTTCCTTGTACATAGTAGGAGCTACATAAATATTTATTGAAATTAGAATTAAGCTATCAAGGAAGCATTTTTATTCATCCCCTTGCTATTTTTAACATATATAAGTTCCAACAAAGTCATTTGTTGGGTCTTTTCCCTTCCACACTTTCCCCCTTCCAGGGAATGTCTATAAATTCATTCCTTTAAATAGTAACTCCAGATGGTAAGAATCCTCCACCAAATGTGTTCCCCAACACTTACCTGCTTGTTTATCTAGGCATGGGGTGCAACTCATGCCTGTGGTTTGGCTCTTAACTGGTTGGATGTCTATGGGCAGGACACATGCCCCAGAGGGGATTCTTGGGGCCAGTCAATTTGTTGTTCGAAGCAAAAACCCTGCCACTGCCTCTGTAAGAAAAATTCATGACAAGGGTTAAGAACAGATGAGGCAGGCATCAGCAGCCTCCAAGAATCACAAATGTACAAACAAGAGAACTAATTTTTCCCTACTGTTTTTATAAGAAGGAATGCTTTTTTCACACCAAGCAAACAGCAACTGCTTTAGTCTCATAAATTTGCATATCCCCAGTAATGTCAGTATTCAGACAATCTCGATTAGGGGGCCTCCGGGTTCTCTCCCAGGCAAAAAGGGGGAAATGGAGCCCAAGACATCTGGCTGATTAAAGGAGAAAGTGGAGAGATGAAGCCCCTTCTTATGAATGTCCTTTGGATCTGTAGCAAGAGCCAAAATCATCCTGTTGGATGTGTCCTGTGTTTTCAATTTCAGGAGAATTGCTCTCTCTATTATCATTTCCATAGATCCAAATTATAAAAAGACAAGGCAGCTGACAAAATATGATGATTGTCCCTTCAGAGACCATCACTGAGTGATGGGAGGGAAAGAAAGAAAGAAAGAAAAGGAAGGAAGGAAGGAAGGAAGGAAGGAAGGAAGGAAGGAAGGAAGGAAGGAAGGAAGGAAGGAAGGAAGGAAGAAAGGAAGGAAGGAAGGTAGGAAGGAAGGTAGGAAGGAAGGTAGGAAGGAAGGTAGGAAGGAAGGTAGGAAGGAAGGAAGGAAGGAAGGAAGGAAGGAAGGAAGGAACTCCAGGTGGGGGAACTGAAGCTTTGGGTATTTGCAAATTTTTGAACATTATATTTTGAGGAAATGTATATATTTCATAGAAGTCAGCTACACAGTGGCAATATAACTGAATGATAATGTATGTAGGAGTGAATTCAAATGAGGAAACTGAGGCAAACAGGGTGAAGTGACTTGCTCAGGGTCACATAGCTAATAAGTATTTGAGACTTGAACTCATGAAATTGAATCTTCCTAACTTTATTCACTGTGCTGCTTAGCTGCCCCCCACTAAAGTTGTAGAATGAAATTATTAGTTGAACTTGATGACTTTTCAAGACACAGCTAACTCTGTCATCCCAGGATTCCTCATTTTACTTTTTTTTTTCTTTTTTTAAAATTATAGCTTTTTATTTTCAAAATACATGCATAGATAATTTTCGATATTCACCTCTACAAAACCATGTATTCTAATTTTTTCCTCTTCCTTCCCCAAGTCTGCAAGTGATCCAATATATATGCAATTCCTCTGTGCATATATTTCCCCAAATATGCTATACAAGAAAAACCACATCCAAAAGGGAAAAAAAATAGAAAGAAAACAAAAAGCAAGCAAACAGCAACAAAAAGAGTGAAACTACCACGTTGTGGTCCATATTCAGTTCCCACTGTCCTCTCTCTGGGTGCAGATGGCTCTCTCCATCACAAGACCATTAGAAATGGTCTGGGATATTTCATTTTAAATAAAACCATAGCTTAGGGAGGTAAAGTCATTTAGCAACATCACTCATTTAGTGCATGGAAGAGTTGGCACTTGTATCCTAGTCTTTTGGGGCAGAACTCATACTTTTAATTCAATATACCAACCTTTTCCCTATAAAGGGATAGTAAATTTGTTCCTCTTCTCTCTTAGAACTCCTTTTTTTTTTTTTTGCTTAATACTTCAGATTTAGTTTTGTTTTTGTTACAATTATATCAGCATTTCAATTCAGGGAACTGAAAGCCCTATCAATTATTCTGTCCCCATATGCAACTGGAAGTATTTATCCTATGCCTTGGAAGTGTTTTGATTTTCCTTTGGTCAACTGAGCTTTGCCCTCAAATTACATTGTAAGTAGCATCTCTTAACCAGAAGTCTAACTGGTTTCTGAACACAGTGAATGTATTTTTAACACTTCAACTTTTATCATTCTAGGCCTTCAAAAGACTCAAAACATTCATCTTTCTACATTTATCCAAGATATTTTAGGACTTCTAAAAGGTTGCCAAAGAAAAGAATATACACTCATTTGAGGGATCTAAATGATGATCAACTCAGTAGGAAATTCATCCATTAACAAGTATTTATTGCTTAAAAATAATGTCTTGCACCCATTATGTGCTAGACACAATATCAAACACTGGGAATACAAAGAGGAATATAGAACTTCTCGCCATCTCGGAGCAGTGGTATCCCATGAAATATTGAGGGAAGGGGAATACCAATAGCATACATATATACAGTACACATGGTACACATATATTATACAGTAGAAAGAGTCAGTAGAATAGGGTTCAGATCCTGACTCCATCTGTAACTTTGGACTAGTGGATTCATAGCTCGAGGCACCCTGTTTCCTTATCTGTTGATGGTTTTTGAGATCTTCCAGATCTAAATCTATAATATTGTGATCCTGTGTGTGAACCCAAGGGAATCAGGAAGGACCCTTTTTGGATCTGGGCTTCTAAGGAATCTAGAGATTCCCAAAGAAAGAGGGGATTCAAAGGGCATTCTGAATCCTGGAACCCCGTTTTCTGGGAAGCCATGGAATTTGGGTTTAAGAGAAAAGAGAGTGTTAGAAGCACATCGGCCAGCCTTGGTTAATTTTGACCTCATTAGGTTTTGCTATCCACTCTTCCCCTCACCCACCCACCCTCAAGCCCACTCCCATCATATTAAAGTCAGGCCTGGAAAGAAGCTCATGATTCAGTCTCATTAAAAGAAGTAATTCTCTCTATGTTATGCTCAAGTTGTTATCATGCTTGGTAGCCATTGAACCTTGCACTAGTCTGCCTGAACCTCTCAGGGAAGTAGTGAAAACTCCTTGAACCCTGAATTTTCAAATTGAAGAGCCCATTTGAACAAAATAAAAAATGGGCCAATCACTTTCAGGGCAACATTTATGACTGTGAATCTCAGTGCTTATTTAAAATTACCTTTGCACAATGAAATGTGGTTAAAGGTGGAATGGCTCCATACTTAATGTTAATTCACTCAGATCTTAAATTTGAACCTTTTTTTTTTTTTAAAGCTAAAATCTGCCTCTTCCCCAAACACTTCACAGTCTGTGATTTCACTGAAACACAAATCTTGCCATTGTTGCGTGATGGGAGCAAACGGAGAAATGAGGAATTCAGTAATGACTCTTAAATGCATCCTTCTTCCCTTAGCAAAGGAAGCCACAGCACAATGTCTGCCCACTACCTTCCCACAGTCCTGATTCTGTAATTGTGTTTCACCAAGGAGAGCTTAAAGCATTCACAATTCAGTGAATTGCCCTTTATAATCATCTCTAGTCCTGCTTCACAGACTTTTCTAATGATGCTGAAACTGCTATTTATTTTAAGCAAAATCAAGAGGTTAGTTGGTTTCCACACCAAGAGGTGCACTGGATAAAATGCTGGACCTGGAGTCAAAAAGACCTGAGTTCAAATTTTTGTCATACCTTGTGTAAACGTGGTTGAGTAATTTAACCTCTCTGTCTTAGTTTCCTCATCTGTAAAATGGGGGTAATAATAGTACCTACCTCTCAAGGTTGTTGAGAGGATGAAATTAGATATCTATAAAGCACTTTATAAAAGTAATTATTATAAAAGTAATTTATTATCCTTATCCAATAATCTTCCTTCATGTGTAACAATATCCTACACATAAATTGTAAATATATTTCAGCAAAATTTCACTGTAAAAGGATTGAACCAATCCCCGAACTCAGAACTAGGACCACACCTAATTTTTCAAAGACCAAAGGCTAACTTTCCTAATGTTTGAGATTGCTAGGACAGGATGCTCTCTTCTTTCTTTGTAATGTGACTATGATCCAGGAAGTTTTGCCTCACATTTTTATCATCTTGTAGAATTCCTAACTTCTTCCAAAGTACAGCTCGGATGGCCCTCCTCCTCAAAGCCTTTTCTGATCCACCCATTTTTTAGTACTCTTTCCTTCTTGGGATTATTTTTATGTTATTTGGTATATATCTTAAATATAGTTAAATAAATACTTGTTATAACTTTATCAGAATATAAGCTCTTGGGAGGACAAGGATATCTTTTTTTTTTTTTTCATTTCTTTTCATCTTTAAATACCTAATTCTTAGCTTTTCAGCAAGTGAAAAAACTAGTTATCAGATGACAAAAGAGTACATTAACCTTCTCTTCCATTATATTGCCACATGCTAAGGTAACAAAATAAAAATAATTTATATTTTTCATCATATACCTATACAGGAGAGGTTAGTAGTTATAATTTAATCTCATTGATCTTTTTTAATTTCCAGGGAAATAGGTAACATGTAGTCAAAACCATTAGAGTAGTAAATACAACCAATGAGTTGGACCAATTCCAACCCATATTGAAATGTCATGTTTGCAAGTATTATGTCAATAAATGCCAACTGTTTTTCATAATTAATTTTTAAAACTTTTAGTAAAATTCAATGCCAATTTTTCTTTTTTCAGCAAAAAAAACCATTTGATTTTTGATCTTGTGTTGAAAAATCACTCAGTCTCACCGAATATTTTATTTTATTTTTTTTAATAGCCTTTTATTTACAAGTTATGTGTATGGGTAATTTTACAGCATTGACAATTGCCAAACCTTTTGTTCCAATTTTTCCCTTCCTTCCCCCCACCTTCTCCCCCAGTAGATGTTAAATATATTAAAGTATAAATTAAATACACAATAAATATACATGATCAAACCATTATTTTGCTGTACAAAAAGAATCAGACTCTGAGATATTGTACAATTAGCTTGTGAAGGAAATCCAAAATGCTGGCAGGCAAAAATATAGGGATTGGGAATTCAATGTAATGGTTCTTAAGTCATCTCCCAGAGTTCTTTCGCTGGGCGTAGCTGGTTCAGTTCATTATTGCTCCATTGGAACTGGTTTTCACTGAATATTTTAAAGCACTTAATATGTGCCAGGGACTGTGCAAAGTGCTAGGAATACAAATCCAAGCAAAAAGACAGTCTCTGCCCTAAAAATTTTATATTATGATGAGGAAGAAGATCTATAAGGAAACTGAAAAAGGAGTTAGAAATGAGGGAATACCCAGAATAGGGATTTAATGGAAAAGTACAGAAAAGAACAGCTGGTATATATATATGTATGTATATATACAAATGCATATACACATGTACATACATATATGTATACATATTTGTGTCTAATGGAGGTCATCTCTAAAGCAAGGGAACAAGGAAGAAGGGATACAAGAAAATGAGAAAAAAATGAAAATTACATAATAACTTTATTATATATTTACAAGGAATAGCAAGTTGTATTTAATAGATTTGACATTTCATGTGCCATCATCTTTTTTTATTATTATATTACGGTATGGAAATGCTTGTTTTATCCCATAAGTTTTTTTTTTTTTTTTTTTTTTAAGTCAGGTCAGGTATTACCTTGGTAAGATATGTTCAATGGATTGTACCTTTTGTAGAACTGTGATGAAATAAAATGTAGTATGATAGATTAAAAAAAAAATAAAGAATAGCCTGATGGGAACTGAAGAGATGGCTGGAGAAAGCACCCTCTGGGAGGCCCTTCCAATCAGAGGGAAAAGTCCCAAGGGCAGAGTTCCATTGCTGAAAGGATCTTCCAGGATGAAGAGCTTTCTAGGACATAGTGAAGTCCAACAATCACAGCATCATACAGTGAAAGCTGGAAGATACTTTAGAGGCTATCCAGTTCAACTACCTCATTTTACAGATGAGGAAACTAAGATCTAGAAAGGTCAAGTGTAATCACAACCATGTAGCTAGTAAGTAACAGAGATAGAATTCTGAGTCCTTTGACTCCAAACCTTTTGTCAAATGGCTTCTTACTTGACCCATGTTCACAGCTTTTCATTTGCTAATGAAAACAGAAATAGAGCAATGCTCAATCTACTTCCTTGCTTCCTCCATTTTCCTGCTTTTAGAAATCCACGAACAATTTCTTAATTTCTAGACCATTTCTCGTCTATCTTAACTTTTACTGTCAGAGATATGTTTTTGACCATATTGATTATAAATTGATTATAAATACACATAAGGTAAAGTGGAAAATATTACTTAGCAAACACTAATATTTTGAAGGATGATAGCCAATAAATAATAAACATGCCTAAAACTAAAAAACAAGAAGTTAATTATAAACAATTTAATTAAAGAAAAAATGAATACTCTTGTGACTACAGAGGTTGGATAATCTGGAACAGATAGTCCCATTAAAACAGAATATGCCTCTCTTTTGATCTTATACCAATAAGTATTACAAGATATTGTTCTATGCTCAGTTTCTACTACACTACTTTTCAGTTTTCCCAAGAATTTTTTAGCCAAATAATGAATTATTATCCCCAAATTTTAAGTCTTTACACTTGTCAAATACAAGATTACTATATTTATTTGCTGCTGCA
Organism: Sarcophilus harrisii; assembly: GCF_902635505.1. Taxonomy (NCBI): domain Eukaryota; kingdom Metazoa; phylum Chordata; class Mammalia; order Dasyuromorphia; family Dasyuridae; genus Sarcophilus; species Sarcophilus harrisii. The sequence continues at coordinate 45,024,930 of NC_045429.1, read as the reverse complement.
AATTGTCTGTACTCTGTTCCATTGATCTGTCTTTCTATTTCTTAGCCAATACCAGATAGTTTTGATAATTACTGCCTTACAATAGAGTTTCAGATCTGGTGCTTTTAAGTTTCCTTCCTTTATATATTTTTTTTATATTTATTTTTATATTCTTGGGTTTTTTTGTTGTTCCAATGAATTCTGTTATTACTATTTCTAATTCAATAAAATATTTTTCATATAGAATAAATAATTTTAAAATAATTATTAAACAAATTTTAAACTAATTCCTAGTTTAAAAAAAAAAACAAACTTCTAGCAGAAGGTTAGGGGAGAAAGCCAAAGGGATCCATTCTTTTATACTTTGGCAAGATACATTGAGTAATTTAAGCAATAAGAACCAGGGATGAAAGCAGTATCACCATTGTATTTAAAGAGTAATTTTCTCCTTTTCCTCCAGTGGTTGGATAGGCATTTGCCATTAATTCTGAGGTATTTTTTGTTTGCTTTCTTTCTGTCTTTTTTTTTATTGCTGGCTATTTGTAATGAACCAAGATGAAAATTCTGTCCCAGAGGACCAAGAAAAAGAACGATTAACAAGTAACAAGAGACAAGGGACACTTCTGGTCAGTGACTCTTGAAAATCTGTCACGACCTTTGTGGAAAAGAAGATGAGCTGGTAAATCATTGTATTTTTTTTTTTTTAATCAAATGATCATATCCTACTCCAGGGATATATTTTTTTCCCATAAGGAAAAACAAATCCTCCTACTGTTTTTATTTTTGTAAACCCAAGTATTTTTCATGCTATAATGATAGCTTTATGAACATATCAAAATCCCGGGATATTCATCACAAAGAAATAACCAACACACCCCCCCCCCCAGCCCCCTCATTCCCTGCAGCAGGTCTAACTCCCTGATTGCTCCTACATCTGCTTTTGCAAGAGGAACAGGTGCACGGTTTTTTCATGGGTCACAGTTTGGCCCTCTCCCTCCTACTGGCGGTGCAGAGAGAACTAGGGTTCCGGGCCAGGATGGTGGCAGCCTTCCAATGGCTAACCGGGATTTTTACATTCAGAGGAAGCATGGGGCATCGATGGGCTGTCTAAACGCTAACAAGATAAGAGGGCGATTGATCTTTATATTAACCCCTTTCCCCAGGCAGGTGAGATCCTTCCCTGCCCTCCTGGGCTCAGCCATGCTGCTCATTTACAAAGCTCATCCAAGCACCATTGTGGCTTTTCAAGTTGTCTCAGCTTATTCTTGAGCCACTAGCATCACTGGCCCATTTCTTGCTTTCACACAATCATCTCCGGCTAGCAAACACATCTTCCTCTCCCCGGCTCCATCACCCTCCTCACATGCAGTCAGGTGAATCTTGTCCATGTGGAGTTAAACTGAAGAAGAGGCTCTACTGGCACGCTTAAAACTGAGCTCTGTCTTCATCCGTGTTCTTTTCAACATTTTTCTTAAGTCAATAAAGATTATTATTTAAATCCAATATAAATATATTTATATATAATAATATAAATACATGTACATTTATAAATATATTTAAATATAAAGCATGCTTTACAAATCTCATTTAAATTACTTGATGATCAAGTTTTCTACATCCAATTTAACAAAACCATGTAACTATTATTAGTTAATTAAGTAAGAGGCAGTATAGTTTAGTGGATAGAGAATTGGCCTTAAAAGTTAAGAAGTTGGAGCACCAGCCCTAAAGGCAGGAGGGCCTGAATTCAAATCTGCCCTCAGACACTTAACACTTCCTCGATGTGTGACCTTGGGCAAGTCACTTAACCCCAATTGCCTCAGAAAAAAAAAAAGTTATGAAGACCGGATTTCAATTAATATCTTTGAAATATCCTGAGCAAGTCCTTTAAAATCTGTTTGCCTCAGTTTCCTTATCTGTAAAATGGGGATAATAACAGTAGCTACCTCTCAGCATAGCTGTGAGGATCAGATGAGATAATTATAAAACAGTACCAGGTACATAATAAGCACTATATAAATGTGAGATATTATTGTAATGACAATTTTTTTTTTTTTTGGTAAAGGAAGTTTCCTCACTTGGTCGTTCCCAGTGAAATCATAGATCCATATTATTATCTCAGTTGATCCTCACAATAACCCAGGAAGTAGCTGGGTAGTCTCCTTATTATATCAATAATTCATTGGAATAATTCCTTTCTTCTTTTAGGTGACAAATCATTTACTTTCTCTGAACATCTCATCTGGTCCTAAGGAACATGAAGCCTACTAGACCCAGGTAAATAATCTATCCTCAATTTTTTTTCTTGAGAATAAAGCAAAGTTCTACTAAATTACAGCAGGAAGGCGGTATGGTAATCGTATAAATACGTATGCATATATTGGATTTAACATATATTTCTACCATGTTTAACATATATTGGACTACTTGTCATCTAGGAGAGAGCAGGGGAAAAAGGGGGAAACTGGAACACAGGGTTTTGCAAGAGCTAATGTTGAAGAATTGTCCATGTATATTTTATGAAAAAAAAAAAGCTTTAATCAAAAAAGTAAATAAATTTTAGCAGGAAGGAAGAAGTTTTATTGATGAAACAAAAATGTATATTTGTTACTTTAAATGGGATGTAGCTTTGCATAAGAGGCAGAGAAAAGAAACATTAATTAGATAGAAAAAAAGGAACAAAAAGAGAAAAATTTTCAATTTTCAATTATCCAATAATTTTGAAACCCAGGTCAAAACTCTGTGACTTTGAGAGCTTGGCCACAACTGGATGGGCAGGAAACCAACGTGCTGTATTATATCCCCTTATGCACAATGTGTTTTGTGTGTGTGTTGGGCTATTCCTTAGCCTCAAGGTCACCCCTGAACCTTGGATAGCAGATTTATAAATACATGCTTTGGTCACAAAGGAGATCAAACTAGAATAGAAAAGGACACAGAAGGAGAAGTAAATGCCACAAATGTATCATCACTTTTAGAAAAACAACTCTAAGAAAATAAGATTGGCAAGCCAATGAAATACATAAAGCTAAGAAAATCAAAGCATAGACCTTGTCCTCCAGTAGCTTACATCCCAATATATACCAATGGCAGAATGTAGTAAGTAGAAAAGAGAGTTGCTGTGAAAATCTGAAAAGGGAGAATTTGTTTTTGGCTGTGTGGTAGAGTAGATAAGGGCAGACTTCACAGGCAGAAAGGGTTTCAGTTTGATTTGGAGCAAAGAAAGAATTTCAGTAGACACAGTTGAATCCATTCCGGACTTGGGTACAGTTTGAGCAAAGATGATGGGCAGAATGAGATGGAAGGGAGTTGGTGAGACAAACAGGACTGGATGCCACGTAATGAAGGAGAAATACCCTGAGAAATGGCTAGGAAGCTAAGTTGTGGTTATATTTTAGAAAGCCTCAAATGCAAGTCTAGGTAGTTTAAACTTTATTTGATAGGCAATAAGAAGCTGCCAAAAGCTTTCAAGGAGAGGAACATTATGATCAAAGCAGTAGATTAGGAAGCTGTGACAAATGTCTTCTTCTACAAAACCCAGAATTGTGGGCTCCTATCTAGAAGCAGTGGGATAGATTTACTTTATCCTATACCTGGGAAGATCTAAAGGGGGAAAAAAAAAAAAAAAAAAAAAAAAAAAAAAGGAACTTATGTTAAGCAGTCTCATTTTCTCTTCAATATGTCGAGCTAATAATTCATGTCTTGGGGCCCCACAATGCCATTTCTAATCACTGACTAGATGGTTGTCTCAGTCACATTGAGACTTGTTAAAGATTTTAAATTAAAAAGGCTAAGTTCTCCTGCTGCATCCAGAGCCATCACCAGGGGTCCTGATTCATATCTTGTTGCTGGACCCACATGGTTCTGAAGGAGAAAGGGAGGCTGGTGACTGTGCACAGCCCTCCTTCATTCAGATCAAATTTACTTGAACATCATGGTGTCATCTCCCTGATGTCCTGGTTCTCTGAGAGAATGAAGAACAAATAACAGCAACAATCACATCATAGTGATTCCAGATGAATATCTTATTTCTTCAGTTCTCTCTTGAACTGAGTAGGGAGCTAGTGCTCAACAACTAGTCAAGAAGACCTCCTCTCAGACATTTAACTAACTTTGTGATACTAGACAAATCACTTAACCTCTGTACCTCAGTTTATTCATCTGTTAAATGGAAATAATCATACTAACTACCTCCTCCTGTTGTTGAGATGATACATATGAAGTTCCTTGTCAATCTATTATTAATTACTGCTTATTCTATCACTACCGAGATGAGGTCTTCATTTCTTCTTGACTAGACTCTTATAAAAGTCACCTAATTGGTCTTCCTTATTTTAATTTCCCATCCTTTTTAATACCTCATTATGATCATTCTATAGTTAACATTCTACATTGTGGGGATTAGAGGTATGGTGTTTCCATAAGCTGGCAAATTTGTGTTAAAAATTTTAGTCCTTCCTTCATACCAGAGAAGAAGTCTGAATTAGGATGGCATTAAAAGATAAAATATGTTGATAATATATAATGCTATATATATATATATGTGTGTGTGTGTATTATGCATTTCTGAATTTGTAAACTTTTTCTGTGTCATCTATAGTTTTCACAAATTTCCCAAAATTTCACATTATGAAATTTGAATTTCACAAATTCAAATAATTGCATTTAATTTCTTATGTAAACCCATAATATGTCAAAATCATGATATGGAAAGTCATGATATGGAAGGAAAAACTGTACTTCCATTAAATCCTTTATCTGATACAGCCCATCATACCAGTCTTTATAGATCTTGACCCTATCATCCAACATACTTAATAGTCATCTCATTTTTGTGTTCCATGAGAGACAGAAATGTGTAATAGAAAGAACTCTGCATTTGGGGTCAAGCATGCTGCCTCTAACACCTTTTATTTCATTTAACCTTGCTGAGTCTTGGGTTCCTCATCTATAAAATGGGGATAAAAATCCCTATTAGTACCTGTCATGTAGGATTATTATGAGGATAAAAAGAGATCATGAATGTAAAAGTGCTTTACAATCCTTAAAGCACTACATTAATGTCACTCATTACTAGCATGAGAGTTAATATGTTATATCCAATAGAAAGCTCTTCTCAAAGTCAGAGACTTGGGTTCATGTTCTGTCTTTGATATATACTGAACATAAGATCCTGGGCAAATCTCTTAATCTCTCCATTCTGTAGACGACTCTCTAAAACTACAAACTGAAGAGAAATTACTGACCTACATTGGAAGAGCGAATTTCCTCACCTGACACTTCCCCATGCTAGTGAAATCCCCATTCCAGTCCCTGTGCTATTATCCAGAAAGCTGCAATGTATTTTTTCTAAGACAGGCTTCTTGTTTATCAATAAACCATGTTGAGTGAGGACATTCCACTAACAACTCTGGGTTAACATCAATCCTTTTATTATTATTCTTTGGATCTAGTTCTTCATTCAGTTTTTAATTCACCCGTCCTCCATTTCCATCCATTTTTTTATATAGGAATATTTTGAGGAACTTTGTCAATTGCTGTGCTGAGATCTCTGGATGTTATTTCTACAGCATTTCCCTGATCTAACTGCCTAGTAACCATGTCATTTCTATTAAATGCCATCCTGTTAGATTGGGCTCATCATTCCAGCCTGTCAAGACCTTTTTGGATCTTGACTCTGTCCCTAGTGAATTAACTCTCCCTTCCAGCATCATGTCATCCACAGATTTGTATTTTCATCCAAGTGTCTGATTTTTAAAAAGCCATTGATAAAAATTTCCCTTTTGGCAGTCTGACTTCTAAAAGAAACACATTATACCCCGAAAGGAGATTTGTTATACCTTTCATGTAAAAGCCAGGAGGAAAAATGTGCCAGCAACCTCTTGCCAGTTGAAGGGGTCACTTCTAGCCCTAGGTGATCTGAAATGTAAAGGGACCTGTGAGCAGGGGTGACAGCTAGTAGAGTTCCAAGGGTAGTCAGAGCTTCAGAGAGGAAGTCTGCTGCCCTTTCAGAAACATGCAAATATCAGTTGGCATACTTTTAAGAAGGAAGAAATGGAACCTACAAAAACAAAAGGTCTTTCTAGGGTAACTGAGACACTTCTCCTAACAAAAAGCAAATGGAAGGCTCTAATTGGTATGTGCTGCTAATGAACCACAAGTCAACTAGTGACTTCCCTTCTCTAGGAGAATTTCCCAGAAGTTCCTCTTCCTCCACCAAAAAAAGATAAAATAAAATAAAAGTATTAGTTCAGGCCCATATTGTTTCTTTCCTGGACTATTGTAATAGCTTCCTTTTTGGTTTTCTTTCCTCAAGTCTCTCCCCTTCCAATGCATCTTCCATAAAAGTGATCTTCTTCAATACAAGTCAGATCACATCTCCATTGTCACCTTTCCCACTCATCCCTGGAAATTCCAAAGGCTCAAAATTTCCTTTAAAATCAAATACAAACTCCAGTTTGTCACTGAAAGTTCTTCACAATCTGTACCTCCCTATCTCCTGTATTAGTCCTCTCCACCTCTGGCATTTGATGTTTGTAGGACCCAAGGAATCAATTTACCTTTAACCTCTTCAGTTTCTCCATCTGTAAAATAAAAGCATTTAAATCCTCATTCATTACTCCACTCAGTGGAGTCAAAACCAAGTAGAAATAAGGATTAATAAACCATATGTAAGGATCTCTGCTGGTGCATATTAACTTAGAAAAGCACAGATTAACATTATCTATGTTCTATTGTCATTGTTGGAGAAGGAAATGATCAGCATAGCTTCCTTCCAAGAAAATCTCAAATGGGGATATGAAGATTCAGATATTACTGAAATGACTAAAATAATGAACAAAAATTCTTTATTGTATTTTTATTTATTTTGTTAACTATTTCTCAATTACATTTTAATCTAGTTTCAGTTACACTTAGGAGAACTTCAGCTTCCAGAGAAGTGTTTGGCATCTGTGATCTTGATTCTTTTCCAGTTCTAAATCCATGAGTCTATAATTCAAATAGTCCATGGTCCCATCATACTGGCCTACAAGGTACTTTCAGTAGCTCCATCTCCAGTATTCATGCCTTATAATGGCTAGAATCTCCCAGGCCCAGAATGCATTCTTATTTCTGTCTCTTAAAATTCCTGGTTTTCATCAGGACTCTCTTCATCCCTAAGTTATTTTTTTCTCCCCAAACTGCCTCATATTAATTTTGTTGCTATCCTATACATACATACATATACATAAACATACATGTATGTATATGTATGTATACTCTTTTCCCCCTACTTAAATATCTACTCTCCTTGGGGGCAGAGATTATGCTGTATCTTTGTATCCACAGTGCCCAGATGCTGAATATATTCTTGTTATTTGATAAGAATGATAAAAAAGAGCATATGGAAGGATCTTTTAAAAGTTACCAGATCACCCTCCAATGTTCTAGCCAAAAGTGTGGTTTTTAACTCTGTCAGCCTCCTTTTTCTTCCCAGGAGTAAGAGATCATAGGGAAGCTCCAAAGTCATCCTGAACTAATAGAAGAGTAAAGACCCAGCTTCTGGGTCTAGAGAATTCCATATATCAGTTTAGTTACTTTGATCAAATTCCTTAACCTTTTACAACCTTGGTTTCTTGATCTCTTAAATAAGCATGAGGATATCTGTCCTTTCTCAAAGGGATGTTGGGAGGTCAAAAAGCAATGTGGAAGTTCAAAGTTTCATCATTATCACGATATATTGTGGGCGAGGATACTAGAGGAACCAGGAAGGCGTAAGCGAAGTCTCTCGCCTCCCCCTCACACTCTCATAGAAATTCTTACTACATCAACCAGGGCTTCTATAAGCGCAGAAACTATATGGGGCACCATTGGGCAGTTCCAGCTAACTACACTCCATAGGTGGATTGATCTGGGACCCAGTTGTGAGCCCTTTAAACCAGCCAAATGTTAAAAGTACCTTTAGAACTTTGGCTACATCTCCAGAAACCACAGGGAATCTCCTCACTGACTACTTTAAATGTCCCTGCCCATGGGTTTTATTTTTTCTTTTGTGAACTGCTTTTTAACTGCCTTGGGAACTGCTTTTACCTGTAGGTATTTGCATATATTTTTATTAAAAGGCTCTGAGTAATCCATTTTATCAGATATTGAACCACTCCTGGGACAAATAGTAAACTTTTGTTCATTCAGAAGCAATGTGTTATAGTGAGTAAAATACTGGTCGCTAAGTCACATACATCTGATTTTTAATTCCACTTCCAACATGGACTAGCGTTGTAACTTGGGCCAAATTACTTAATTTCTGTGGACCCCAGTTTCTTCATCTATCAAATGGGGGAAGCATATGAAAGCTAATGTTGCTTCTTACTCTAAATCTGTGAAGTATCTGTTATCCCTCACTCTTTTGTCACGACTCGCTTTGCTTCCTCTTTTGGTCCTACACAGTAGATAAACTTATCAATCAACAAGCATTAATTAACTATCTACTTTGTGTCAGATCCCAAAGGAAAGAGAGGAAACAAAGACATATGATGAAAAATGAACACAAAAGCATCAAATGGTCCATGGACTGCTAAATCTCAGAATGAGTATTGAGACTCCAAAGAAAAGGTTGTACTTGTTGTAATTTTTGTATGTTGTTTTGCCGATATTGAGAAAAAGATGAGGATGAGGGAAAAGATAGAACTATAGCTTTTGGTGGGTGGGACAATGATAGGAAGGCAGAACCCCCCTCATTGCACCCATTTTCTTCCAGAAAGAATAACCTTTGGACAATAAAAGAGAGAACAAAAGAGGTGGATAGAGTCATAATTTGGAAGAAATTTTAGAATCCCTCTAGTCCAACCCCTTCATTTTTGGACAGGAAAAGTAAGGCTAGGATGATGAAATGACTCTCACCCAGAGTTATACAGAGAGAAAGGTCAGAAGCAGGACAGACTGAAAATGCTCTGGCTCCAAACTTAATCCACTGCACCATGAAATTCAAGATAAGAAGTAAAAGAGAAAAAATATTACCTAGCATCTCTTAATGAGTTCAGATCCTTGAATCCAGGAAAACTGTATACCAGTATGTCACATGAAATAAATAGTAAGTTTGATTAGGGAGCCACTATCAGTGATCTGTGAAAGATCAAGAATAGGTTTCTGTAAACTATATACCATCGCATTTGACTTTAATTCCTGACAAGATTCCAGATAGTTGTTATTAAAGGAATGGCTGGTTCTATAATCTATAATAGGAAGCAATAATCACTAAGAGACTATATGACTTTAACAAGGATGGATCTTGCTGGATTTTACAAAGGAGGCATCATTTTGTAGATCTAGGGGTTTTAATGACATACAAACAGAATATGGTCAACAATGTGATATAGGAGTCAAAAGAACTAATGAAATCTCAGCTGGTATAAGAGAAGTGAAGTATCAGGGGCTAGGAAGGTAATAATCGTATATCCCAATCTAGGAATCTCTTGTCAATTCCACTTCTAGGATATTGTGTTCAGTTCTGGGAATTATGTTTTAGGAGGGATATTAATAATTAATTATTGATTGGTTGATTGATTGAGACAAAGTAAAAAAAATATTGAAGAATCTATAGATCATACCATATGAGCACTAAGTTGAAGGAACTGGAGATATTTAGCCTCCAAGAGATGAGATTTGGGTGTGAAGGGATTCATAATAGCTATCATCAGGTTTATTTGAAGGACTTAGATACAAGAAAACAGTCTTTTCTTATTGACACTAAGATTCAAAACCAGAATCAGGGGCTAGAATAGGAAAGAAATATTTATTTATAGCTGTATTTATTTAAATCTATAAGATAGATTTAATAAGGAAAAGCTTCCTAATAATTAGACCTATGGGAGAAAAAAGTGGAATAACCGTCCTTGGGATACCCTCTCTAGGGGATTTTGAACCAAGCCTGAATCACTTGTTGGGAATGTTTGTACTCAGACCTGAGTTGATGTAGGAGGTTTCAAAAGTCTGAAATTTAGAAAGTAAAAAAAAAAAAAAAAAGCCCACCACCCAGATGTTTTTCATTGTTCTAACTTCCAATTTGGGGACAAGTAATAATATTTCTTTATTTTCCTATTTGGGAAAATGTTCATAAAACAATAAATAAAAGTATAACTAGGCATATATAATCCTAGGAGAGTAAGGCAAGTAAGTGTTAGAGCTGAAGGGATAATGTTAGGGATTAATACAATGCTTCAGTGTAATCCTTTAAAAAATTAAAATTAAGTTTTATGTTAAAATATTCCAGTATGATTTTTTTCTGGGGTCTTTATGCTATAAATAATTTTGATTGCTATGGTAATGTGAGAAATATGAATGGATAATATCTATTCCCTGTAACCAGCATTTTAGGAGAGTGTCATGGTTAAAAATAGATGGCTGGGAAACAGAACTTCTGGGTTTTATTCCCAACTCTGCAGCTGAACTCTTTAAGTGATCTTGAGCAATTAGCATCAATGTGATGAAGTTTTTCTCATCTACCATTTGAGGGAATGATGAAGGGGATTTAACTAAGAAGAACAGAGATTTTTTTTTTCTTGAATCCTTCTGGTCCATACAAATTTTAGTACTCAGTGACACTTTGGGTATAAAAGTACTTTTATCCCAGAGGCCCCAACTAATAGCAATGGATAGAAACTGTAAAGGCACACATTTAGACTAGATAGCAAGGAAAACCTCCTAAGAATGAGAGGTAAATAAAAGTGGAAGAAGCCTTGTGGGGATGTGATAAGTTCTGTCTCCTTGGAGGTCTTCAATCAAGGATTGGATGACCTCTTGTCCGCTTTGCCATAGACAGCATTCTCTTTCAGGAATATAGTTTGGACTAGATGGTGCTCTAAAATGCTAGGATTCTTTGATCTCTGCCCTCCCCCCCCCCTTTTTTGTTCATTCTCACCTTTTCTTATTCCTCTGTTTTCCATGCTTATCATTCCTTATTTCTTATGTGACCTTCCCTGCCATAAAGTAATGCTTCATAATGTTTTAAATACTTTTCTCACAACTAATCTGGAAAAGGTCTCACTAAAGTTAATCTCCCAGAAGGGAGGTGGAGAACCATCCTGCCAACAATCTAATTCAAATAAATATCTATCTTCTTCCTCCCATTTGCCTTGAGGTAGGGGAATATGTGTTTTTTTCTTTTTTTGTATCCTTAACACTTAGCATAATGCCCGGCACATAGTAGACATCTAATAAATACTTGTTGGTTGAATATGTGATTCCTAGCATTAGAAGCAGAATTTAAACCCAAGTCTCCTGCATCTAGCAATCATTCCATGACACTGTTTCCACCAGTTTATTCCCATCAAATCCATTCTGTGACACTCACCAGAAATGATTCCCTCACATTGGGAAAAAAAAAGAATAAAAATAAAAAAGGATAAAAAGAATTAGACTAGAATCAGGGATCCTTAAGCTAGGGTCTATGTGTTTTTTAAATATATATATTGTAATGGTTCTATTCCAATATAACTGGTTCCTTTTGTAATCCGATGTTCTTGCTTCTATGCAATTTCAAAACCTTATTTGGTAACAGGGTCCTTAAGCTTCATTAAGCTGTTAAAGAGATCTACTACATGCAAAAAAGTTAAAATCCCTGATGATCTCTAAAATTCTTTAAACCTCTAAATCTATGGTTCTTTGCTCTTATGAATTCTTGCACAATTCTTTCAATGCTTTTAAAATTATAGAATCATAAAGTAGGGAGGAACCCAAGGAGAAAAAAACAAAAGACTTGGGAAAAACAGACATGCTAGACTGGAATCTCATTGGAAATTTTCTTTACATCCCTTCTTCCTGGGTGTCTAACCAAAGGTTAGCCTTGGACCAGGAGCACAGAATGTCTTTGCAGTAATTATCACAAGACTGATAGAATAAAAGCATCTGCCTTAACAGATGCTTTTAATTTCCACATGTACCTCTTGGAAAAAGCAAATAGATGGAAATTCTCATGCTCACATCAGTGAGATCATAGCTCACCTTAACTGCTGAAAAAATAATCATTGAAAACTTAAAACAATCTAGGAGGGAGAGAGATGCTCATTTTATGGGGCTTGCTTTAGATCCATGGTTTAGCCTTTTGACCACTTTTGGGAAATCATGTCTGTCTAGTTTATTTTGAAGAGTACTCCATGGTTTACAAAGTCTTTTCATATCACAATCAGCCAGTCAGTTGATAAATATTTATTCAGTGCCTATTATGCATCAAGGCAGTGAGGTGATTTACTACTTTGTACAAGCAAGATTTAGGCAGATCAAATTGGAGGTCACTTTAAGGTATAGCTGGAAAAAAAAAAAGAAGCCCAGAAATATGAAGAGAATATTATACAGTGACGGCATTTATTAACCTCCTACTCATTATATTACACTATGTAGGTGCAGAAAGAGATGCAAAAGTATAAACTGCTCACCACCATCTCAGTGGGGAGATAAAACTAACGGAGGTGAAACCAGAGTGATGATTTTAATGATACATTTCACAGCATATAATTAAATGATAAATGGTATAGTACAGGCTATAAGAAGTTCACAAGAGGGAAAAAGAAATGTGAACTGGAGTAGACCAAGGACAGCTTTTGGGATAAGGTTGGATATAAATTACATCTTGGGTGATAAGTAGAATTGGGACAGTTGGTGATGCATTTTAATCAACTGGCCACTGGCATAATCTCAATGTTAGTCCAAATCTCTCTTTTCATAGTGAAAGAATCACTGTGGATGAGGATCAGAAAAGGAAATCCATTGAGCTACATGTCAGTAAATAAAAGTCATAAAATAAATACATATATGACAGTACATTTAAGAAAAAAAGTCATAAAATAAAAGTATATAAAAGCCAACTAGTTAAGTCAATAGGTATCTACTAGGGGTTTGCTATGTGCAAAGTTCTGTGGTTAAATATTGGAAAAATCAAATACCAACAGCAAAATAGTCTCTGACTTCAGCCACCTTATATTCTAGTATATGTGTTTATTATGTGTGTATAGATACATATGGATATATGTATATATGTTTATGTGTATGTATATGTGTGTGTTTGGGTATATATATGTGTGTGTAAGTACAGAGAAAAAGAGAGAAAGGGGAAAAAATTACTGAGACAGACAAAGAAAGCACATAAGGTAGAGTGAGAATCCAGGGTGAAGAAACAGAGTAAATTCTCCAGATGAAGTGGTTGCTATAATATGGTAGAGAAGTTAGGAGTAGAATTTAGAGAGAAAGAGAGAGGACTTAGATCACATTCCAGATCTGTCATTTGGTATCTTTGGGGAGAGTTCTTTACTTGATTTCCATGTCTGAAAAATCACGGGCTAAAACTAGATTATATTTAAGGTCGCTTCAACTGAAAACTTTAAAGTGCTATTAAAGTGTCAACTATTATTATTATTATTAATTTATCATTAATTGTAATGAGCAATTAATTAATGCTTATTGTTTTATGATAATGATGATAAAATAATGATAAATAACTCCCTTATCCTATAGAAGATAGGATTTTAGTTATGACTTAGGGGAGCCAGGGAATCCAATAAGTAGAAATGAGAAGGGAGAGCATTCCAGATATGGGGGAACAGCTAATAAAATATCCAGAGCTAAGAGATGGAACATCTCATTTGTGGAAGAAAACAGAGACCAGCATCACTGGATTATAGGGATATGGTAGAAAGTAGGTATTAAAAAAAAGTAGAAAAGTCATAGAGTTTAAAGAATTCCAGAAGCACAAAATTCTAATGTTGGACAGGACAGCAGTCCAACTCATACCTCAACACCTCCCCTCCCCCAGCAACACGCACAACAAGTGGTCATCCAGTCTTTCCTTCCAGACCTCCAGTGAGAAGGAACCCACTGCCTCCTGCTATCCTTCTTACAATCTACTTGGTGGATATAACACAAATATGGATTATTGTAATACAAAATGGAACATGATAAGTGAGATATAAACAAACATTTGTTCTCACAGCTGTTTAAAGGCTTCTACTATCTCAGTAGCTGGAACAGCTGAGCCCTACCTGAATAGCCAACCCCTCTGGATTTACAAGGCCATTTATGGTCCCTGCTCAGACATCCTTATAGTCAGAATTCTTTGGTGTGGGGGTCCAAGAGGAGCGGCTAAACATTCAGCATGAGGGCCCCAGGTACCTCTAATTGCTTCCATCCCATTGGCTATTTGCATAAATGTCCTAGTCACAGAAACTCTTAAGAAGAGGAAAAGGCTTTCCAAGTAGGAAAAACCTAGACAAGAGAACTAAAAATTAATTTGACATATGTATTTATGGGATAAAATATACTAATAGTCCCCAGTCAAGAGTTATTAGAATTTTCCTGTTCCATTTTATGGAGGCAACCTATGAAAAGACAACTGAGAATACTAGCATAGTATAGAGTAAGGCTTCTTAAACTTTTCCCACTCTCAACCGCTTTTTACCTGAGAATTTTTACATGACACCAGGTATATATAGACATATAAAAGAATTATACAAATCAAAGACTTATTGATAATAAATCATAGTTTTATGACCTCCACATTCAGTTACAAGTTCCCATATGGCATTGTGAACCACAGTTTAACAACCTGGAATATACAGGAAAGAATGTTGGCTTTGGAATCAAAGGTCCTGGGTTCAAATTTGAGATCTGCTACTTAGTTCCTGTATGATATTGCAAGTAACTTCTCTCTGCCTCAGTTTTTCATTTGTAAAATGAGGAGGTGAACTAGATGAGGTCTCATCATTCTAAGTCTATGATGGGCAATGAGGGGAATAGGGTTAGCTAGGAAGGGTGAAATCTTTCCAGATGAAGGAATTTATATTGGATGTGGTAGGAAATAAAAAGCCACTGTGAATTTTCATCAGTAGAGGTCTAATGTGATTTAACAAGTATTTTAGGAAGTTTATCTGACATATATAATATAATAATAATAATAGTTAACATTAATATGGCTCTTTAAGATTTTTGGGAGAGATTAAGTGACTCACCCAACTAAGTAAGCATCTGAGTCAAGATTTGGACTTCAAGTCTAGCACTCTGTGTTACATGTCACCTTCCTGAATTATTTGAATGAAAGGAAAAACTATAGTCACAAAAGCCTACTTGATATTCTGCCTTGATCAAGCTATATCGGGTTGTTTAGCCCTGGACATTATATTTTAGAAGGAAATTGGCAATACAATGCTTCCAGTGGAAGATGGCCAACATTGTAAGGGAATCCAAAGCTATTCTTTAAAAGCATCAGTTGATGGACACAACAATGATTAAGGATAGAGAAGAGAAGTCTTTGGGGAGATATCCTAGCT